>NC_090399.1:71952898-72577321 GCF_036365525.1 Heterodontus francisci
AATAGAGCATAGTTTTCAATTCCCGTTAATGTAATTTTGTTGATCTCGATTGAATTTAGTTTAGTTGGTGAGAAGGGCCCTCCTTGTCATATCCTTCCTGCACACCCGAAGTCTCGCCCCCTCTGCGCAATGCCCCTGCGGTGGCTGTGGTGGGGAAGAGACGGTTGCCCACCTCCTCCCAGAATGTGTTTCGCAAAGCAGGTGTGGAATGAGATGCAGTGGTTTTTCTCAAGGTTCATCCCAAGCAGCTCTGTAACACAGGAGTCTGTGCTCTATGGGCTGTTCCCAGGGACGCACACCGAGACAAACATCAACTGCTGCTGGAGGACTATCAATTCGGTGAAAGACGCCCTTTGGTCTGCCCGAAACTTGCTGGTCTTCCAGCGCAAAGAGTTGTCCACCACTGAATGTTGCAGACTGGCACATTCCAAGGTCCAGGACTACGTGCTGAGGGACGCACTAAAGCTTGGGGCAGCCACAGCAAAGGCTCAATGGGGAAAGACCACAGTGTAAGGTCCCCCCACCAAGCTGAACGGAGGGACTGGACCCATGGAAAACCCCTCGAACTGTATTGGGGAAATTTTCATTTGCTGTAAATGTAAAAATGTAATTGGCATGACAAATGTGAAATAGAAGGGTTGTGAGACAACTCATGATTGTATTGAAGGAAACTGATCTCCCTTGCAATGTTTGTATTTTTTGATGCTGTTTGAAACTGTTTGGCAATGTAATTTTTACAGATTTTTATGAATGAAGTATATTTTGGAAATAAAAAAAAAAGGTCAGGAACATTTTATGTTTCTGTGCAGAGAGAAACAGAATTAACGTTTCAGGTCTGTGACCCTTCATCAGAACTGGCAAAAGTTATAAATGTAACAGTCTTTGAGCAAGTGAAAGGAGGGAGGAATAAGAAGAACAAGAAGGAAGGACTGTGATACGACAGAGTGGGGAAGAGGTTAAATGGCAAATGTCATGGAACAAAATGCAAATGAAGTGCTAAAGAGTGACAGTGAAAGATAATGCACGAGTCCAGTGAGAGTGTTAATGACAGAATAATGAACAGCTCTGTACGAAAACAAAATCACTAAAAATAAGTTTAAGACAAGCTCGTGCTGAAGAAATAAATACATAAATAAAGAATAGAGATATAATATATATAAATAAAATAAAAATAATTAATAAACAAAGAATAATGTGACTGACGGTCTGAAATTATTGAATTCAAGGGCAATTAAGGATGGGCAATAAATGCTGTCCTAACCAGTGATGCCCACATCCCATAAACAAATACATAAATCAATATTGAATCCAGAAGACTGTCGAGTGCCTCATTGGAAAATGAGGTGTTGTTCCTCGAGCTGGCGTTGATGTTCACTGGATCACTGCAGCAGGCCGAGGACAGAAATGTGAGCATGGAAACAAGGTGCTGAATTAAAATGGTAAAGAACCAGAAGCTCGGGATCATGCTTACGGACCGAGCAGAGATGTTCTGCAAAGTGGGCACTCAAACTGTGTTTGGTCTCCCCAGTGTAGAGGCGACCGCACTGTGAACAGTGAATACAGTGTTCTAAGTTGATAGAAGTACAAGTAAATCGCTTCACCTGGAAGGAGTGCTTGGGGCCTTGGATGATGAGGAGAGAGGAGGTAAGAGGGCAGGTATTACACCTCCTGAGATTACATGGGAAGGTGCCATGGGAAGGGGACGAGGTGTCAGGTTGATGGAGGATTGGACCAGGGTGTCACAGAGGGAGCGTTCACTTTGGAATGCTGACAGGGGAGGGGAGGGGAGGGGATGATGTATTTGGTGGTGACGTCACGCTGGAGGTGACGGAGATGGCGGAGGATGATCCTTTGGATGTGGAGGCTGGTCAGGTGGAAAGTGATCTATACACTCACAATTTCCATTGTCAGCTTTGGTTCATGGGGCCTCTCCAGTTTATGTCTCCTAAGAGACTTTTGAAAGCACAATTACTCAGAATCAGAGATGAGCAAAAAAAACAGGCTCTCCACTTGCTGATCTTGAAAATTACTGCCTCTTTTCCAAATTCCTTCAATGTGTTGTTATCACAAAAACTGTGTCCTTCTTTCCACTCACTCCAGGTTTGAATTTGTTGAATTATCTTTCCTTCCTTGTCACAAAACCAAAGTCATAACCGAAGTCACGAATGACATCCTGTGTGTCTGTAACCATGGTGCACGGTTCCCCTTTATTTTCTTAAATCAACTGCAGACTTTGACACTGTTGACAACAAGCTCCACCACTGAGACCATTAAATGACTGGGCTAAAAGCATCTGCTCCAAGCAGCTGAAGAGACCTGAAGGATGTGGACCTGCTCCAACTGTCAGTGAATAGAAGCAACTTGCAGCTCAGAAGACAATCAGAGTAATAGAATCTTACAGCATAGAAGGAGGCCATTGGCCCTTCACGCCTGTGCTGGCTCTCCCAAGGAGCAATTTACCTTGTGCCACTACCCCGCCTTCTCCCCATAGCCCTGCACATTCTTCCTTTTCATAGAATATTCCAATTCCCTCTTGAATGGCTCGATTGAACCTGCCTCCACTACACTCTCAGGCAGTACATTCCAGATCCTAACCACTCGCTGTGTGAAAATGATTTTCCTCATGTCTCTATTGCTTCTTTTGTCAATTACCTTAAATCTGTGCCCTCTTGTTTCTGATCCTTCCACCAATGAGAACAGTTTTGCCCTATCTACTCTGTCCAGACCCCTCATGATTTTGAACATCTTTATCAATTCTCCTCTCTAAGCGAAGCATTCCCAACTTCTCCAATCTATCCACGTCAATGAATTTCCTCATCCCTGGGACCATTCTCATAAATTTATTCCACACTTTCTCTCTTCACATCTTTCCTAATGTGTGGCACCCAGAACTGGACACAATACTCCAGTCGAGGCTGAACCAGTGTTCTATACAAGTTCAATATAAGTTCTTTGTTTCTCCACTATATGACCCTATTAATTATGAATAGAGGGAAACCTACAGGTGGTGGTGTTCCCACACATCTACTGTCCCAGTTCTTCCAGGTGATAGAGGTCACAGGTTTGGAAGGTGCTGTCAAAGGAGGCTTGGTGAGTTGCTGCAGTGCATCTTGTAAATGGTACACACTGCTGCCACTGTGCACCAGTGGTGGAGGGAGTGAATGTTGAAGATATTGGATTGGTACAACTCGAGCAGGCTGCTTAATAGGTGTTGAGCTTCTTCAGTGTTGTTAGAGCTGCACTTATCCAGGCAAGCGGAGAGTATTCTATCACATTCCAGACTTGTGCCTTCCAGGTGGTGGACAGGCATTGGGGAGTTAGGAAGCTGCCAAATTCCCAGCCTCTGACCTACCCTTATAGCCAGGGAATTTCTCGAAACATAGAAACATGGAACATAGGAGCAGGAGTCAGCCATTCGGCCAATCAAGCCTTCTCCCCCAATCATTATGATCATGGCTGATCATCCAACTCAGTAGGCTGTTCCCGCGTTCCCCCCATTCCCTTTGATCCCTATCGCCCCAAAAGCTGTATCTAACTCCTTCTTGAAAACATACAATGTTTTGGCCTCAACCGCTTCCTGTGGTTGCAAATTCCACAGGCTCACCACTCTCTGGGTGAAGTAGTTTCTCCTCATCTCATTCCTCAAAGGTTTACCTCGTATCCGTTGACTATGGTGCCTGGTTCTGGACTCCCCCACCATCGGGAACATCCTTCCTGTATCTATCCTGTCAAGTCCTGTTAGAAGTTTATAGACTTCTGTGAGATCCCCCCTAACTCTTCTGAACGTCAGCGAATATAATCCTAACCGACTCAATCTCTCCTCATACGTCAGACCTGCCATCCCAGGAATCAGTCTGGTAAACCTTCGATGTACTCCCTCTATAGCAAGAACATCCTTCCTGGGATTGCGGGACTGACGTATGAGGAGAGATTGAGTTGGTTAAGATTATATTTGCTGGAGTTCAGACGAGTTGGGGTTGATCTCATAGAAACCTATAAAATTCTAACAGGACTTGACAGGGTAGATTCAGGAAGGATGTTCCCGATGGTGGGGGAGTCCAGAACCAGGGGTCATAGTCCAAGGATAGGGGGTAAACCTTTCAGGACAGAGATGAGGAGAAATTTCTTCACCCAGAGAATGGTGAGCCTGTGGAATTCGCTACCACAGAAAGCAGCTGAGGCCAAAACATTGAATGTTTTCAAAAAGGGGTTAGATGTAGCTTTTGGGTCGAAAGGGATGAAAGGGTATGGGGGGAAAGCAGGAACAGGTTACTGAGTTGGATAATCAGCCATTTTGATAATGTGTGGTGGAGCAGGCTCGAAGGGAAAAATCCTGCTCCTATTTTCTATGTTTCCTCAGATAAGCAGACCAAAACTGCACACAGTATTTCAGGTGTGGCCTCACCAAGGCCCAGTATAATTGCAGCAAGCCATCCCTGCTCCTGTACTCGAATCCTGTCGCTATGAAGGCCAACATACCATTCGCCTTTGTTACCGTCTGTTGCACCTGCATGCTTACCTTCAGCGACTGGTGTACGGGAACACCCAGGTCTCGCTGCATATTCCCCTCTCTCAGTTTATAGCTGTATAGATAATAATCTGTCTTCCTGTTTTTGCTACCAAAGTGGATAACCTCACATTTACCCACATTACACTGCATCTGCCATGCATTAGCCCACTCACTCAACTTGTACAAATCACCCTGAAGCCTCTCTGCATCCTGCTCACAACTCACCCTCCCACCCAGTTTTGTGCTGTCTGCAAATTTGGAGATATTACGTTACATTCTCTCATCTAAATCATGAATATATATTGCAAATAGCTGGGGTCCTAGCACCAATCCCTGCGGTACCCCACCAATCACTGCCTGCCATTTGGAAAAAGACCCATTTATCCCTACTCTTTGTTTCCTGTCTGCCAACCAGTTTTCTATCCATCACAATACTCTACCCCCAATCCCATGATCTTTAATTTTACATGCTAATCTTTTAATTGGGACTTTGTCAAATGGCTTCTGAAAGTCCAAATAAACCACATCCACTGGCTCCCCCTCATCAACTCTGCTAGTTAGATCCTCGAAGAATTCTAGTAGATTTGTCAAGCATGATTTCCCTTTCGGACATCCATGCTGACTCTGTCGGATTCTACCACTGTTCTCCAAGTGCTCTGCTACAAAATTTTTGATAATGGACTCTCGAAGTTTCCCCACTACCGACATCAGGCTGACTGGTCTATAATTCCCTGTTTTCTCTCTACCTCCCTTAATAGTGGGGTTACATTAGCTACCCTCCAATCTGCAGGAACTGTTCCAGAGTCTATAGAATCTTGGAAGATGACCACCAATGCATCCACTATTTCTAGGGCCACTTCCTTAAATACTCTGGGATGCATACCATCAGGCCCTGGGGATTTATCAGCCTTCAATCCCATCAAATTCCCCAACACCATTTCTCTACCAATACTTATTTCCTTCAGTTCCTCCCTCTCACTAAACCTTGTGTTCCCCAACATTTCTGTTATGATATTTGTGTCCTCCTTTGTGAAGACAGAACCAAAGTATGCATTTAGTTGGTCAGCCATTTCTTTGTTCTCCATAATAAATTCCCCTGTTTCTGACTGTAAGGGACCTACATTTTTCTTCACCAATCATTTTCTCTTCACATACCTATAGAATTTTTTACAGCCAGTTTTTATGTTCTCCACAAGCTTACTCTTGTACTCTATTTTCCCCTTCTTAATCAATCCCTTGGTCCTCCTTTGCTGAATTCTAAATTGCTCCCAATCCTCAGGTCTTGTTTTTTCTGGCTGGTCCAGTTTTGTTTCTGGCTAATGATCACTCACAGGATGTTGATGGTGTGAGATTCAGTGATGGTTAAATTATTTCTTGTTTAAGATGGTCATTGCCTGGCACTTGTGTGGTGCAAATGTTACTTGCCACTTATCAGCCTGAGCCTGGCTGTCATCCAGTTATTGTTGCACGTGGACACAGACTGCTTCAGTATCTGAGGAGTTGTGATACTGAACACTGTGTAATCATCAGTGAGAATCCCCACTTCTGACCTTAAGTTGGAGGGAAGGCCATTGATGCAGGAGTTGAAGACGAACATGGCTGAGACCACTACCCTGAGGAACTCCTGCAGCAATGTTGTGAGTCTTAGATGTTTTCCTTCCGACATCCACAACCATCTTCCTTTCTGCTACTCAGAGAACGTTTACTTTGCAGTAGGAGGCCATTCGGCCCATCGTGTCTGCACCGGCTGTCTGAAAGAGCAACTCCCTCAGTTCCATTGCTCTCGGTATGACTCCAATCAGTGGAGAGTTTTCCACAATTCCTGCTGACTTCAATTTGCTCGGAATCCTTAATGCCACACTTAGTCAAATGCTGCCTTGATGTCAAGTGCAGTCACTCACACCTCACCTCTTGAATTTGGGGAAATGGTGCCACAGTGAGAATGTCACTGAACTAGTAATCAAGAGGCCCAGGCTAATGCCCTGTGCACACAGGTTCAAATTCCAGCTGAGCAGCTGGTGGAATTTAAATTCAATTAATTAAAATAAATCTGGTCTCAGTAATGGTGCCTTGAAACTATCATTGATTGTTTAAAAAACCCATCTGGCTCACTAATGCCCTTGAGCAAGAAAATCTGCCATCCTACAAGTGACTGCAGACCCATAGCAATGTGGTTGACTCTTAACTGCCTTCTGAAGTAGTCTCACAAGCCATTCAGTTGTCAAGGGCAATTAGGGATGGGCAACACATGCTGACCTTCCCAGCGATGCCCCTGTCTCATGAAAGAATTAAGAAAATCGTTGATTAGTAGTACAGAACTTAAGGATTGTTGAAAACAGATACGTGTTGTCGAACCTTGCACTCATCAGGACAACCACAAGAATATCCAATGTAAAATAAAATCAACTTGTACTGCATGAGAAGAGAGTGTTGATTGGTTGGCCAGTGAACTTAATTGGTTGAGGTGTTGCCATGGAGAATGCAACAGTTTACGTTGACTGACAGTTAACTTCCAACTTTGCTTAAAATTTAAACCAGGAAGCTTGACTCTGATTGGTCAATGCCTGAGGAATGAACCAGCGGGAAAATAATTCATCTCTTTTGTCCATACTTGGACCAAGATGGTAATGAGGTTTGGAGCTGAGTTGTCCTGGCAGACCAAAACTGAACATTGATAAACAGGTCATGGATGGGTGGGTGCTGCTTGATAGCACTGTCGATGACACCTTCCTTTACTGTGTTTGTTATTTTATGGCTACTTTTAGTGATTGGTGCATTTGTCCTTAGAGATCCCTTTGTTCCTCTACCACATCTGGACTCACACCTTCCAAGTCTGAGATTTGTTTGTACAGTGTTACAAGTGCCTCCATTTTTCTTCAATATTTTGAGCACTTGGGTTTTAAAACTGATTCCATCGATGCTGGAACTTTGTGTTATTTTTATAAAAGAATAAGAGATTATCAGAACATCTCTTGCACTGAGCTTGTAACCAACAGTTACTGGAAGAGTCAAGGAGTGCCAAAAAACATACATTTCTGGAAGTCACCTGTCCCCAGACAATCACCCAGCAGGGGTTCACCCAACCTCGGGAAAATGTTCACAAAGAAGTTGCAGGTCCAGGTCCACAGGGGTCAGGAGGCTTGACACCATCCCTGGCCTCGCCTTGGACAGTGAGTGGGGGGTGTGGGCAGTGTTAATAAGACAGTTGGAGAAAAGCTGACAAGGGAGCAAACCCCAACTCAGTCTGTTCCATCTCCCAGAAAAGTCTTCCAATCTTTCCATGTCTTTGAGAAGCTCTGGGAAACGAGTGCAAGAAACAGATTGAAACTGTTGCTGCATTTTTCCTGGAAAGCCTGCCCAAAGAATTAACAGGAATCTGGCCAGGTATTCCTTCTGTTTTTTTTTTGCTGGAGAGCTCCAAAGAGAAATTCCCTCTATTTTCTCAGCCAACCGGTGTGTTTGTGTGTGTGTGTGTGTGTGAAGGGCCAAGGCAAAAAGGGAACACTCACAGTTCAATCTGAGTGTCCATTCCCCGCTTTGCCACTGGTCAAGACCCGTTCTACAACAAACTGACAATTTTGATGTTCACTGAAGCAACCCGGCCTGTGTCTTCCACTCTGGGACAATAATAGAGTCCATGATTAACCATACTGGCAACTGGGAAAAATCTAAACATACGTTGTGACCCTTGGAGAATTGGATCCAGAAAAACAGTGAACTCCTCCCGCCTCGGTCTTAACAACAGGTAACAAAGAATAAACCATGGTAATGCAGTACTTGTAATCTATCGTGCATTTGCACATTCTTTACAAGATTCATATAATTAGTCCAACTGTCCTGCTCTTCCTCCTTCGACCTGTATTTTTCCTTTAGAAGTTTACATTCAATTCTTGGTCAAAAAATGCTATTGAATTAGTTTCCACCTTCATTCCAGGCAATGCATTCCCTGAATAACCTTATGTTCCTTTCTCACTTAGATTAAAATTGCACCCTCTGATATCCAAGCTATTTGCCAGTGGAAACAGTTTCCTCTTATTCACATGCAATTTAAAACACAGAAACAAGCCCTTCGATCCATTTGTTCTATATCTGTGTGAATATTCCTCATGTGCATCATACCACTTGACCAACATCCTCCAATCCTATCAACGTACCATTCTGTTCCCTTCTCCCTCATTTATTCAATTTTTGATTGAAAACATCTGTTATTTGTCTCAATTACACTATCTAGCAGTGAGTTCCACATCTTCAACTCTGTCTTGAGTAGGACATGTTCTGCTGAATTCTTTGGTGGATTTATGAGTAACCACTTTATTTTTTTTTAATTCATTCGCTGGCTAGACCAGCATTTATTGCTCATCCCGAATTGCCCTTGAACTGAGTAGGCCTTTTCAGAGGGCATTTAAGAGTCAACCACATTGCTATGCATCTGGAGTCACATGTTGGCCAGACCAGGTTAGGACAACAGATTTCCTTCCCTAAAGGACATTAGTGAACCAGATGGGTTTTTACAACAATTGACAATGGTTTCATGGTCACCATTAGAATAGCTTTTTAATTCCAGACTTGTGAATTGAATTCAAATTTCACCATCTGCCATGGTGGGATCTGAGCCCATGTCCTCAGAGCACTAGCCTGGGCCTCTGGATTACTTGTCCAGTGATGTTACCACTGCACCACCGCCTCCCCTTTATATTAATGGACTGCTGTTTAAAGGACAGGTTTAAACTGTGTTTGCAGAGGATGGGAACAAAGTTTAACATTACAGAAGGAAAACAAGATGCAGAAAGAATTTTGTGAGACATATAGTACTCAAGTGAGAAATAGCAAGACATTAGCTGGCCCAATTAGTAAGATAGAATGCAATAGGATATAAATGAGGTTGACAGTGCAGGTATGTGAAAGGTGAAGTGTGGATAAGGCTGGTGAGTCACAGGCACAGATAGCCAAGTGGGAATATGATGCTGTGGCGATAACGGAGATGTGGGTAAAAAAAAGACAGGACTGGATATTAACTATTCCTGGATTCAAGATATTTAGGAAAGATAGGGAAGGAAAGAATTGGGGAAGGGTGACAATATTGATTAAGGGGAAAATTAGTGCGAGAGAGAGTGGAAATCCTAGAAGGGTCAAGGACAAAATCTATTTGGTTGAAGCAAAGAAAAATGGAGGTACCACGATACTACTTGGCGTATTCTATCAGCCAGCAACTACCAGGAGAGACATAGAGGACAAGATTGTCAGGGAAATTGCAGAGAGTTGTGAAATCTATTTATAATGGGGACTTTAATTATCCTAATATAGAGGGGGAAGAATTTCTGAAGTGTGAAGAAGAGAATTTTCTAGATTAGTATGTTTGTGGTCCAACGAGGAAGGAGGCATTGCTGGATCTGGTTCTGGGGAATGAGGTTGGTCAAGTGTCAGTATGGGAACATTGAGGGAACAGTAATCATAGTCTCATAAGGTTTAGGTTAGTTATAGAAAAGGCCAAGGAACAATCCAGAGTAAATTAATTAATTGGGGATGGTCAAATTCAGCGGTGAGAACAGATCTAGCCCAGGTCAACTGGAATCAAAAACTGGTAGACAAAATTGTCATGTAACAATGGGCTGCCTTAACGTGCAGGTGGTTTGGGTACAAGCGAGGTATGATCCCACGAGGGTAAAGATAGGAGGACCAAAACCATGACTCCCTGATGACGAGAGCATTTCGAATAAGATGAAGCAGACAAAGGGTGTTTACTCTTGTTGTCAGGTTGACAATACAAGTGCAAGCCAGGCTGAATAGAGAAAGTTCAGAAGGAAAGTGAAAAAATGAATAAGAGAAGCAAAGAGAGAGTATGGGAAGAGACTGTCATCTAAAAGAAAGGAAAATCCAAAAGTCTTCAATCAGAAAATTAATAGCAAAAAGTATTGAAAACGGAGGAATGGTGATGATTGGGGACTAAGAATGGGATTTATACAGGGAGGCAAGGATGGGGCCGAGCTACTAAATGAATACTTTGCATCTGTTTTTACCATGGAAGAAGATGCTGCCTAGCTCATGGTGAAAGAGATGGTTATTGGGACACTGTATGGGCTATAATTTGATAAAGAGGAAGTTTTAGAATGGCTGGCAGTACTTAAAGTTGATATATCACCAGGGCCAGTACTGAGGGTGGAACTTGCAGAAACACTTGCACAGGTCCCACCTTCCCCAGAAGGTGTCACAATAATCAGTGAAAAAATTAACAGTCAGTTGGACATATTTTGATTAACTAAGGCAAGTGAGCATGGATTTGTAAAAGGTAAATCGTGTTTAACTAACTTGATTGAGCTCCTTGATGAGGTAATATCGACGGATGATGAAGGTAATGCAGTTGATGTGTTGTACATGGACTTCCAAAAGGCGTTTGATAAAGTGTCACGTGAAAGAATTGTCAGCAAAAGTAAAGCCCATGGAATAAAGGGAGCAGTGGCAGCAGGAAACTGAGTGATAGGAAACAGAGTGTAGTGGTGAACAGTTGTATTTTGGACTGGAGGAGTTTATATAGTGGGATTTCCCATGTGTCATTATTAGGATCACTGCTTTTCTTGATCTATATTAATGACACAGATTTGGGTTTACCGGGCACAATTTCAAAATTTGTAGATGACACATAACTTGGAAGCATTGTGAACACTGAGGAGGGTAGTTATAGATTTCAGTAGAACATAGAAAACAGGGTGAAAAGGGTGGACATGTGACAGATGAAATTTAATACAGAGAAAATTGAGGAGAGGCAATATAAATTAAACAATATTATTCTAAGGCTGATGCGGGAGAAGAGGGACCTGGCAATATATGTGTGTAAATTGTTGAAGGTGACAGGACAGGTTGAGAAATTGCTTGTCAATGGAGGCATGCAGTACAAAAGCAAAGAAGTTCTAAATGGAGACATACAGTACAAAAACAGGGAAGTTTTAGTGAACATTTACAAAACGCTGGTTCGGCCTCAACTGGAATATTCTGTCCACTGTTGGGCACTACACATGAGGAAGGATGTGAAGGTATTAGAGAGGGTGCTGAAGATATTCCAGAGATGAGGGACTTTTTGACGTGGATAGATTGGAGAAGCTGCTGCTGTTCTGTTTGGAGAAGAGAAGGGTGAGAGGAGATTTGATAGAAGTGTTCAAAATGATGAGGGGTCTGGGCAGGGTAGTGGAGGAGATCGGAGTCCCATTGACAGACAGGGCGAAAACAAGAGAACACCATGGGCTGAATCGACTCGCTCTGTGCTTTAAAATTCAATGATTCTAATGGCTGTGGGGCTTTAAACCAAGATCTATACGGGCAAAGTAGGCACTGTACCACTGAGTTACACTCACGATTAGAGTTAACAGCAATGCACATGGATTTCTTCCTGTCTCAGCAACAAACAGTTACTCAGACATTAGGGTGTGTTCACAATATTCAGTGTTGGCTGCACTTCACAGGACTCTTTGACTTTCCCAAATAGATTGAGACAAAAGCAGTAACACTGGCTGAGAGTGGAACAGGGACCTCATAGATAGTAAAAGGCCCTTTCCTGCAGAAACTGTTCACCTGCATTGCACAACAAGCTCCGTCCTCTACTTATACATCAGAGGAAGAAAACCTATCAACATGCAGATCTCCCCCCTGCCCTCTCCATGTGATCATTAGATGGCAAGACTCCGGATAATAAGTTGATCGCTCCATATCTAACCTGGGCTACACAGAGATAAGGAAACTGAGCATCCAAGACAGGTCTTCAAAAGGCTCGCTTGCTTAACTTTTTAGGTTGTTATCACACAGAAGCCTTTCTCTATTCACGCTTCCAACATCTCCGCCAAAATTCTAGGCAACTATGCAATAATGAACATTTCACTCAGAGGCTATCCTACACTTAGCCTGAGTTGTCTTATAGCTCTGCGAGTACAGAATGTGATTGAATCCAATTTAACCCTTCCAACCAACCAACAATGACTGTAAATGAGATATTTATCCACATCAAAATCAGGGCTAATGTTCCTGAGACTGTTCATCCACATCAACACCAGGGCTATTCTTCCTGAGACTGTTCATCCACATCAACACCAGGGCTATTGTTCCTGAGACTGTTCATCCACATCAACATCAGGGCTATTCTTCCTGAGACTGTTCATCCACATCAAAATCAGGGCTATTCTTCCTGAGACTGTTCATCCACATCAACACCAGGGCTATTGTTTCTGAGACTGTTCATCCACATCAACACCAGGGCTATTGTTCCTGAGACTGTTCATCCACATCAACACCAGGGTTATTGTTCCTCAGACTGCTCATCCATATCAGCACCTGAGATCACAACAAAATAATTTGTAAATCATGGTTTGAAGAAATTTCTGAGGATTATAATTTTTTCCAACTTCTCTAATAATCATATTTTATTACAGAAAGTAAAAATCAGTTCATTAAATCAGTTTCTTCTTTTGGCCTCCTTATCTCGAGAGACAATGTGTAAGTTTCGAGATACAGCACTGAAACAGGCCCTTCGGCCCACTGAGTCTGTGCCGACCATCAACCACCCATCCATACTAATGCTACACTAATCCCACATTCCTACCACATCCCCACCCGTCCCTACATTTTCCTACCACCTACCCACACAAGGGACAATTGCCAATGGCCAATCCACCTATCAACCTGCAAGTCTTTGGCATGTGGGAGAAAACCGGAGCACCCGGAGAAAACCCACGCAAACACAGGGAGAACTTGCAAACTCCACACAGGCAGTACCCAGAATTGAACCCGGGTCACTGGAGCTGTGAAGCTGCCAGGAGGTGGTCAGTGGTTTGTGAAGCAGCGCCTGGAGTGGCTAAAAGGCCAATTCAAGAGTGACAGGCTCTTCCACAGGTGCTGCCGAGAAATTTGTTTGTCGGGGCTGTTACAGAAAGTGAAAAACATTTCATTAAATCAGTTTGATCAGGAGAATGCAACTAATATGCCTGCTCACATTCCCTAGATGACTGTCCCCAGAGAGGTTGCTCTGTGCTATTAATAAGGGCTCCTCTGAAGAAGTCTCTGCATTGGTGTTTAATACAAGAAATGGAATACCCTGTAATATATCGGATCGAGCTCATTTACTACCCATTTCTTGCAGCTGTCAGTATTCCTGGTAAGGTAGTAAAGTGACATGGTGAAAGTTAAAGATCAATGAGTGACTGTTCATGTTACACTTTCCTATTTGCTGCCGTTAGTTAAGTGTCAATTGATTGTTTTGTTTTCCTGATGTGATAACTGAACTAAAATGATAACTCTTCTTGAATTTTCAGCACAAAAAAGACTAAAAAATCAATTTCCTTTAATGGTTGCAAAAGGAATTCGTCATCATGTCTTCACAGACTTCAGATAAGAAATAAATTAGCTGTTTTAAATGTGCTGATGATGTTAAGTGGGTTACACATGTATCATAAGGATTCGTAGTGTTATTGTATTATAATTTTATTTCATAATATCATATGTTGTTACTGCAGACGTTTCTCTTGTTTGCATGGATTTGAATCCAGCTTTGTTTATGTTTCTGAATGTCGGTGGAAGGGTAAACCTGGTGATTTCAATTACTGGTGCATGACCCACCCCATCAGACTTTTCCATTCTTCCCTTTACCGAGTCAATGTTTAAAAAGAAGGCAGGAGCTCAGTCTCCATATTGTACAGACCATAACTCAGCAGGGTGAGAGTGCGCTCTCCATATTGTACAGACCATAACTCAGCAGGGTGAGAGTGCACTCTCCATGTTGTACAGACTATAACCCAACAGGGTGAGAGTGCGCTCTCCATGTTGTACAGACTATAACCCAACAGGGTGAGGGTGCACTCTTCATGTTGTACAGACCGTAACCCAACAGGGTGAGATTGCACTCTCCATGTTGTACAGACTATAACCCAACAGGGTGAGAGTGCACTCTCCATGTTATACAGACTATAACCCAACAGGGTGAGAGTGCACTCTCCATGTTGTACAGACCATAACTCAGCAGGGTGAGAGTGCACTCTCCATGTTGTACAGACGATAACCCAACAGGGTGAGAGTGCACTCTCCATGTTGCGCAGACCGTAACCCAACAGGGTGAGAGTGCACTCTCCATGTTGTACAGACTATAACCCAACAGGGTGAGAGTGCACTCTCCATGTTGCGCAGACCGTAACCCAACAGGGTGAGAGTGCACTCTCCATGTTGTACAGACAATAACCTAACAGGATGAGAATTGGTCTGCAGAGAATTATTTTGGTTGACACCGGTGCTTTGGCTATCTGAATTCTCCAGAGAAAAAAAACTTCAGGAATTTTTTTCAAACCTCAACATCTATTTCTCTGTCTGAGATCAACAATTCCTTTCACATTTTATCTTCTTTTGCTGCATATTTCAATGCCACCAATAAGCAGTTCTTTAAATTCAGTTACATTTAATTCAAAACTGTAAATGGCATGTTTTCTTCTTTGTCTCTAAATGGTTCTTAACAAATGTTTTGTGGCACTTGGTAAATTTAATCCTTTCCATTTCTTATAGTTAACTTGGTGTTGATTGTGATTTTGTCTCGAGGAAAGTGCGGTCTCTCCAAATGTATCACTCGCTATCTGGTGGCCATGGCAGTGGCGGATCTAATGGTGATTATCATCCATGTGATATTACACCGGATTAATATCATGTACTTTCCAGTTAGTTTCCTGTTTATAACCCCTGTGTGTATGGTAAACATTGTCGCATTTACTGTAGCTGTAGACTGTTCAGTCTGGTTTACTGTCGCCTTCACTTTTGATCGCTTTGGAAAAATTTGCTGCCAGAAGCTACAATCAAAATATAACAATGAAAAAACAGCAACGGTGGTTATTGCAACTGTGTTTGTGGTGAGCTGCATTTGGAGTTTTCCCTTTTACTTTGCAGGTGAACCTGTATTTATAATTGACAACGTACCTTGGTATTGTGTTGAAACAGATGATTATCTCACCTCCCCCTTGTGGAGGGTTTATATGTGTATCAACAGCATCATAAAAGCTATATTACCAATCCTTTTAATTCTGTTGTTCAATGCTTTGACCATCAGACACATTCTAATGGCAAATAGAGTTCGCAGGGGACTCCGGAGAAACAGTGAGAATCAGAATGATCCAGAGGTGAAGAATCGGAGGAAATCCATGATTTTGCTTTTTGCTATTTCTGCCAATTTCATACTATTGTGGATGACATTTATTGTCTATTCGCTAAACTGGCCGGTGATAAACTTGAGATACACTGACAAATATTACAGTAATTCGATATATATTATGCAACAGGTTGGATACATGTTGCTGCTTCTCAGTTCCTGCACAAACACTTGTATCTATGGACTGACACAGAGGAAATTCAGAGAGGAACTGAAGAATGGGGTGAAATATTTGTTTTCACTGAATGGGAAATTGTGTCAATAACAAGTAACAAACATTGATCTGGCGCAGGGTTTATAGGTTTATAGGTCACTTGTTTTTATATTCCTGAAATTCTTGTGTGTAAGTGAAGGACTATGAGAAGACTGATTATCTTGAACATGATTTTAGATACTGATGTATAATTACCAGAATATTAAAGATGGATTTTAATGTGCGTAAATTAAATTATAAAACATGAAATATCCAAAGTCAATTTAACTGCTGGATTTAGGGAGTTACAGCAAATGTACAACATGAAACATCATGAAATTAATTTTTCATAAAGGAACAGTGACACTATATTACATATTCTGCACACGAAGAACAACTGCAGACAATGATGTTCTGACAATCATTACAATTCACCATTGGATCAATGCATGAAAACTTTATTTTGTCAAGAACAAATTGACATTGTTAGAAAAGTTATCAATACAGAGAATATGTTCCTTAAAAAGAGGCCAAAAATGGATCAACTGTTGGGAAACATGTAATTTTTGCAGGTACCTTTACTGTCTCCATCACTCATAGAATGTCTCTATGCAAATTGTCAAGTACGTGAAATCCACTTCCTGCAGCCTGGGGCTTATTTCCACCCGAATAGCAGCCGCTTCTGTTCCTGGTCCCCATATTAGTTGATATTTGAAATGTGTCTCTATTGTCACCTTCTTCCCATCCCTTTCAAAAACACTACTGGCACGCATTCCTCAAAAGTCAACACAACCCCACTGTTTTTACAAAGCTACAAACCCATCTCTGACTTCCCTTTCCTCTCCAAATCTCTTCAACATACTATTGTCTCCCAAATCAATGTACATCCTTCTGATAATTTCATATTTGTATCTCTTCAATCAGGGTTTCCACCCTTGTTATGATATTCAATTGTCGCAAGCAAAGTGAAACATCTCACCTTCTGTGACTGTTACTGTGGTGCACAATCCCTCCACAAGATCTCCTCAGTCTCTCTGTAATCTTTGACATGATTGACCATTCAATTCTCCTTCAATGTCTCTGATCCATTAACTGGTGCTGTCCTCGTGTAGTTCCACTCTTACCTGCTGTCCAATAACCTCACATTTCCTTGGAGCCTCCAAGGATCTACTCTCACCCTCCAGCTGTATATGCCCATCTCCATGCTGCCCTTTGAAGATATTTTCAGAACATACAGGGTCAGAATACATAGGATCAGCTTCCACATGTATATTGATGACACCTATTTCTAACTCTCCATTATCACACTCAACTCTTACACTGCCACTGGGTTTCAGATTGCTTGAAGGACATGCAGTATTTATAATTCAGTTTCCTCCAATTAAACATTGGGACGACAGGAGTCACCATCTTCGAGTCCACAGCACAAACTCTGCATCTTCCACTCTCTGTTACTACTCTTTGGCCATTGTCTCAGCCGAACCCATAATGATTACAATTTTAGTTTCCTTTTCGACTCCACGATGAGCATCAGGAACTCATATTCTCTCATCACAAAGACCACCTACTTCCGTAATGTCAAAGTTCTCCATTCACTCTGCATTCCAAGTGTTGTTGAAACTCTCATCCATGTTCTTTTCAACTCCAGACTCACTTTATCCAATGTCTTCCCGGTTGACATCCCATTTACAAGATTAACAAACCACAGCTCTGCTAAAACTCGACTGCCCACATCCTGTCACATCCAAGATCCGCTGCTGTGACAAGCAAATATTTGTTGAACTTCATTTACTCCTGGGCATGCAAAACATTAAATTTAAAGTTCTGGTCCTTGGAGATCCTTCCATATGACTTTCGATATCAGTAAAATTCTCCAGCCCCACTAAAACCCACCCTTCACTCACAACTCTCTTTTGCTCGAACACCCATGTTAATGGTCCATCCCTTTGCCTTATTGTGCCTGGTGATACCTTCAACCACTGAGGCTCTATCGAGGGAGATAAAGCACAATTAGATCTGAATAATTAAACTTTATTTGTGCCACTTGTTCATCTATTTTATTATGAAAGCTTCACGTATTCAGAGAAAGGGCTTTTCATTTTATTGTTTTAGTCTTTATCTTTACATGGAACGTATTCCCTGATGAGCGAATACTGTTAAACCCTCTGTCCCTTTCTGTTCCTCTCTGCTGTCTGTAACCAAATCCCGACACTGTTCTGTTGCCTCAACTTTTCACCTTAGATATCTAAATTTCCCTTCAGCTAAATCCTCCCCCACCCTTTTACGTTAATGCTCTGCTCAGATCCCTAGTTATACGATTCCCCAGGATATTGATCCCAGCCTGGATTTACTGGAGCCCATAGCAATGGAACAGCTCCCTCTTTCCCCAGTGCCCCATGAATCAAAGCCCCTCCTTTCCATATCACTCATTGAGCCACACATTTAATTCTCTAATCTGCTTGAACCATTGCCAATCCGTGTGTGACTGAGATAACAATGTAATCAGAGATTATTACCAATGAGGTGTTATTTTAATATGGACCCTAATTCTACAAATTCTCTCAGCAGAACATCATTCCTATTTCTACATATGTCATTTGCTCCTACATGGACCATTACAACTGGATCCTCCCCCTCCCACTCCAAGTTCATCTTCAGCTGCGAGGAGGTGTCTTTCACCCTTGTACAGGGAAGGCACATAACCTTTGGAACTTGAGGCCACGCCTGCATCTACAAGTATCTATCCCCTGACTATACTGTCCTCTATCATTGTGATATTCTGCATCATTGCCCCACTTCAATGATTTCTTGCACCATGGTGTTATGGTCAGTTTGCCCATCCACCCTGCAGTCCTTGTTCTCATCCACACAGTTAGCAAGTACCTCAGGCCTGCTGGTTAAAGTCAAGGGCCAAGGCTCCTCCATCATTAAATGCTGGATCTCCAGACCTGTCGGACTCACAGTCACATCCTCCTTTCCCTGACTATTGACTAACTCTGAACTACAACTTAACCTAATGGGTGTGATTGCCTCCTGGAACATTGTGTCCATGTTTCTCGCCCCCTCTCTGATGTTGCACAATTATGCAGCTCGGACTCCACTCCAACAACTCAAAGGTGAAATTAATTGAGCTGCAGACACTTACCACAGATCTGCTTGTCCAGCATCACAATGCTCTCCACAATCTCCCACATGTTGCAGTTACAGTACATCATTTGCTCAGCCATGTCTGTCTAACATTATTTATTTATTTGATTATTTAACTGGTTACTAATTTAGTAAAGTAATAGCAAGTTACAGTTTTGGACAGTTACAGACTTGGAACACCAGCAAAGTTTCTGACTGATAATAGAGGGGAATTTGCTGATAACGAGTTCAATGTCATGTGTAAAAATATGAACATCATAAGCATGAATATCACAGCTGGATGGCCTTTTAGCAATGGACTCTGTGAAAAGGAATCAGGTGGTGATCACTGAAATGTTTCAAAATGTTGTAACTGATCAGCCACACAGAACGTTGACAACCACCTGGCATGGGCAGTTCACACAAAGAATTCACTCCAGATAGTTGGAGGCTACAGTCCTTATCATTTAGTCTCTGGGCAAAACCCCAAATCACATTCTGTTCTGTGTAATAGTCCTCCTGTGCTAGAAGATACCACAATACCATTTAGCCTGACATCTGTGGTGGGCAAGTTGCTGGAGTCTATAATCAAGGATCGGGTGACCGAACACCTCGAAACATTTCAGTTAATCAGGGACAGCCAGCATGGATTCATGACGGGAAGGTCATGCCTGACGCATGTGGCGCAGTGCACAGTGGTGCAGTGGTTAGCACCGCAGCCTCAAAGTTCCAGCGACCCGGGTTCAATTCTGGATGCTGCCGATGTGGAGTTTGTAAGTTCTCCCTGTGTCTGCGTGGGCTTTCTCTGGGTGCTCTTGTTTCCTCCCACAGCCAAAAGACTTGCAGTTTGAAAGGTAAATTGGCCATTATAAATTGCCCCTAGTATAGGTAGGTGGTAGGGAAATATAGGGACATGTGGGGATGTGGCACGAATATGGGATTTGTGTACAAAGAACAAAGAACAAAGAAAATTACAGCACAGGAACAAGCCCTTCGGCACTCCAAGCCTGCGCCGATCCAGATCCTCTATCTAAACATGTCGCCTATTTTCTAACGGTCTGTATCCCTTTGCTTCCTGCCCATTCATGTATCTGTCTGGATACATCTTAAAAGACGCTATCGTGTTCGCATCTACCACCTCCACTGGCAACGCGTTCCAGGCACCCACCACCCTCTGCGTAAAGAACTTTCCACACATATCCCCCCTAAACATTTCCCCTCTCACTTTGAACTCGTGACCCCTAGTATTTGAATCCCCCACTCTGGGGAAAAGCTTCTTGCTATCCACCCTGTCTATACCTCTCATGATTTTGTACACCTCAATCAATGCCCCCCTCAACCTCCGTCTTTCTAATGAAAATAATCCTAATCTACTCAACCTCTCTTCATAGCTAGCGCCCTCCATACCAGGCAACATCCTGGTGAACCTCCTCTGCACCCTCTCCAAAGCATCCACATCCTTTTGATAATGTGGCGACCAGAACTGCACGCAGTATTCCAAAATTGGCTGAACCAAAGTCCTATACAACTGTAACATGACCTGCCAACTCTTGTACTCAATACCCCGTCCGATGAAGGAAAGCATGCCGTATGCCTTCTTGACCACGCTATTGACCTGCGTTGCCACCTTCAGGAAACAATGGACCTGAACACCCAAATCTCTCTGTACATTAATTTTCCCCAGGACTTTTCCATTTACTGTATAGTTCACTCTTGAATTGCATCTTCCAAAATGCATCACCTCGCATTTACCCTGATTGAACTCCATCTGCCATTTCTCTGCCCAACTCTCCAATCTATCTATTTTTGACTAGGTGACCAAGCAGGTGGATGAGGGGAAAGCCGTGGATGTGGTCTATATGAATTTCAGTAAGGCGTTTGATAAAGTTCCCCACGGTAGGCTATTGCAGAAAATACAGAAGTATGGGATTGAAGGTGAATTAGTGCTTTGGATCAGAAATTGGCTAGCTGAAAGATGACAGAGGGTGGTGGTTGATGGTAAATGTTCATCCTGGAGTATAGTTTCCAGTGGTGTACCGCAAGGATCTGTTTTGGGGCCACTGCTGTTTGTCATTTTTATAAATGACCTGGATGAGGGTGTAGAAGGGTGGGTTAGGAAATTTGCAGATGACACGAAGGTCGGTGGAGTTGTGGATAGTGCCGAAGGATGTTGTAGGTTACAGAAGGACATAGATAGGCTGCAGAGCTGGGCTGAGAGATGGCAAATGGAGTTTAATGCGGAAAAGTGTGAGGTGATTCACTTCGGAAGGAGTAACAGGATTGCAGAATACTGGGCTAATGGGAAGATTCTTGGTAGTGTAGATGAGCAGAGAGATCTTGGTGTCCAGGTACATAAATCCCTGAAAGTTGCCACCCAGGTTAATAGAGCTGTTAAGAAGGCATATGGTGTGCTAGCTTTTATTAGTAGGGGGATTGAGTTTAGGAGCCACGAGGTCATGCTGCAGCTGTACAGAACTCTGGTGCGGCCGCACCTGGAGTATTGCGTGCAGTTCTGTTCACCGCATTACAGGAAGGATGTGGAAGCTTTGGAAAAGGTGCAGAGAAGATTTACTAGGATGTTGCCTGGTATGGAGGGAAGGTCTTACGAGGAAAGGCTGAGGGACTTGAGGTTGTTTTCGTTAGAGAGAAGGAGGAGAAGAGGTGACTTAATAGAGACATATAAGATAATCAGAGGGTTGGACAGGGTGGATGGTGAGAGCCTTTTTCCTCGGATGGTGATGGCAAACACGAGGGGACATAGCTTTAAGTTGAGGGGGGATAGATATAGGACAGATGTCAGAGGTAGTTTCTTTACACAGAGAGTAGTAGGGTCGTGGAACGCCCTGCCTGCAACAGTAGTAGACTCGCCAACTTTAAGGGCATTTCAGTGGTCATTGGATAGACATATGGATGAAAATGGAATAGTGTAGGTCAGATGGTTTCACAGGTCGGCGCAACATCGAGGGCTGAAGGGCCTGCACTGCGCTGTAATGTTCTATGTTCTATGTTCTATCTATATTCTGCTGTATTCTCTGACATTCCCCTTCAGTATCTGCTACTCCACCAATCTTAGTGTCCTCTGAAAACTTGCTAATCAGTCCACCTGTACTTTCCTCCAAATCATTTATGTATATCACAAACAACAGTGGTCCCAGCACGGATCCCTGTGGAACACCACTTGTCACACGTCTCCATTTTGAGAAACTCCCTTCCACTGCTACTCTCTGTCTCCTGTTGCCCAGCCAGTTCTTTATCCATCTAGCTAGTACACCCTGGATCCCATGCGACTTCACTTTCTCCATCAGCCTAGCATGGGGAACCTGATCAAACGCCTTACTGAAGTCCATGTATATGACATCTACAACCCTTCCCTCATCAATCAACTTTGTCACTTCCTCAAAGAATTCTATTAAGTTGGTAAGACATGTAGGATTAGTATAAATGGGTGGTTGGTGGACGGCACAGACTTGGTGGGCCGAAGGGTTTCAGTGCTGTATCTCCAAAACTAAACGAAACTAAACGAAATCTCATTGAATTTTTTGAAGAGGTGACGAAGGTAGTGGACAGGGGAGTGTCTATGGATGCTATTTGTATGGACTTCCAGAAGGCAATTAATAAAGTCCCACATAAGAGATGTTAACTAAGGTAGAATTCGATGGAGTTGAGGGCAAATTATTGACATGGTTAGAAAGTTGGTTGAGTGGTAGGTGACAGAGAGTGAGGATAATGGGTAAGTACTCTGATTGGCAGGATGTGACTAGTGGTGTCCCACAGGGATCTGTGTTGGGGCCTCAATTATTCACATTATTCATTAACGACTTGGATGATGGCATAGTAAGTCATATATCCACATTTGCTGATGATACAAAGTTAAGCGGCATTGTAGACAGTCTAGTTGACAGCATAAAATTGAAAAGAAATATTGACAGAGTAAGTGAGTTGGCAAAACTGTGGCAGATGGATTTCAATGCAGGCAAGTGTGAGGTTATCCATTTTGGACAAAAAATAACAGAGCAGGGAACTTTCTAAATGGGAAGAGGTTAAGTACAGTGGATGTCCAAAGAGACTTGGGGGTTCAGGTGCATAGATCTTTAAAATGCCACGACCAAGTGCAGAAAATAATCAAAAAGGCTAATGGAATGCAAACCTTTATATCTAGAGGATTGGAGTATAAAGACACAGAGGTTATGCTGCAGCTGTACAAAACCCTGGTTAGACCCCACTTGGAGTACTGTGAGCAGTTCTGGGCACCACACCTTAGGAAGGATATATTTGCCTTGGAGGGAGTGCAATGTAGGTTTACAAGAATGATACCTGGATTACAGGGGTTAAGTTATGAGGAGAGATTACACAAATTAGGCCTGATTTCGCTAGAATTTAGAAGGTTAAGGGGTGATCTGATTGAAGTCTTCAAGATATTAACAGGAAAAAACAGGCTGGATAAAGATAAACTATTTCCACTGGTTGGAGATTCCAAAACTCGGGGGCATAATCTAAAAATTAGGACCAGACCATTCAGGAGAGGTGATCGGAAGCACTTCTTCACACAAAGGGTGGTAGAGGTTTGGAATTCTGTCCCACAAACAGCAGTTGAAGCTAGAACAGTTGTTAATTTTAAATCGCAGAAAGATAGATTTTTGTTAAGCAAAGATATTAAGGGATATGGGCCAAAGGCAGTTATTAGGAGTTAGGCCGTGGATCAGCCATGATCTCATTGAATGGTGGGACAGGCTCGAGGGGCTGAATGGCCTATTCCTGTTCCGATCTTCCGCTTTTCATAATACTCTCCACTTCACTGTTCAATTAAATAATTCAAAATTCGAAGAGCACTGAGACATTGGCTGGATTTTACACCCCACCCCCCCCCACCCCCCCACAAAGTGTTGGATATTGGGGCAGTGGGGTGTAAAATGGGGAGAGCGGGCAGTTTTTAGCTGCTGCCACTCAGTTGCAAATTGGCGGCAGAGGTGGGATCCGGTCAGGAACGGCCCCCCCGAACATACCACTCCATTTTAAACCCCCCAAAAAAGCCAGATAGTGGAGGGGGCGGGACATAAAATGGAGCGGGAGGCTTGGGGAGAAGCCTTCGCGACCGGCTCCCACCCCCATCGCCACTTTACCCAGAGCGGCAGTGACTAAAATCTGCCCGCTCGCCCCATGCCAATCAGGTCCCTTAAGTGGCCACTTAATGGCCACTAAAGGACCTCCGCCCATCTCCATGGGGATTTCACCTGTGGCTGCCTGCGAGTCAGGACCAAGAAAAGCCGCCTGACAAAAGCAGGGAGTGCTGCCCCCGCTTCCCCAACGACCCCCAATACTCAACACGAGCCCGGTACCTGGCGAGGTAACAAAAGCTTGCCTGCATTCCAGGCTTCCCCGACATCTTCCTCACAAAGCTGGGCTGCAATCCCAGCAGCCACCACCACTGCCTGTGGTGCTGCTGGGACTGAGAGCTGCTGGCCCACTGATTGGTCAGCAGCTCAATTAGGCAGGACTTCCTACCTCAAGCAGGGACCTCCGCCTCAGAGCAATAAAAGCCCAGGGATCCGCAAAATATGGGTCGGATCCACAGGCCAGGTGGAAGCAGGTTCGCCACCGAGTTTTTGGTCAGTGGCTGGCTCCCGTCTGCAAAGAATAAAATCCTGGCCATTGTTTAAGACCATCTGAGACAGACTTTGTTCAGGAGATTTCATACCCTCTAAAGGAGAGGGTCTAAGGTAATGAAAAGATCCTGGGAAAGCAATTGGTGGTGTTGGGAAGAAAGAACTTATCACCATGGCAATCAAACTGTTGAGAACCTTTCATCACATTAAATATAAAATCTCAGACTCTGAGCAGCCGATAGAAGCAACTGAGGCAACTTGTACCACAAATGCTGATGTGTTCTGTGATGAGTGTTTTGATGAGTCATGCAAGGGCTTTTCGCCTCAGGGAACGGTTGGTTCACTTGTCGCCTGACTGTGGGAGAGGATTTTCTGCTAATCTTCCCTTTGTCCTCTGGGACACCTCTGCCTTCAGGTATTGGTCCATATTCCACTGCAATCCGCTGTGGCACTTCGACTCGATGAAGCATCACCCTCACAGGTTTTCTGCCCTCTAGAGGACTATCTTTGTCTCTGTGGGTTTGTGTAAATGCTGTCAGCAACTCCAGCAGGGTGCTGCTGGTGTCTGCATTTACATAGGAGGATGTCAGTTCTAAGTAATCCAACATTTTGGGGTTGGCTGACTGCCAGCAAGGGTTTTCATCTGAGATTCCTCTCGGATCCCCTGTAACCTGTCCTCTTTGTCCCTTTTTCCCATTTCTTCTCTAACTTCTGGCCAGCCTTGTGCCTGTCTGCCCTTTTTATTCTCCACAGGGATCCCGTACAGTTCCCCAGTGCTCTGCTGGAGGATTTCCCAAATACAGATACAGGACTTAGGAGTGCAGATTTCACTACAGGTTGGGGTTTCCCCTCATGGCACATGTGGGAACTCCTGCAGTTCTCCACTATATCTTTGTGGAGTTTTGGTCAGTCAAACTGCTGTCTTGTGCGGGCTTTGGTTTTTCATATACTGATATGTACAGCCACTATAATCTCCTGGCCATTCTTAATATTTCTCTCCGGTACCTCTGCAGCACCACCAGCTGGTGAACCACTATCCACTCTTTGTCCTCAGATCTGTGATGAGAACTCCACTTCCACACCAGTACCTCATTCTTTAAATATTAGTAGTTAGGGACTCCCTCTGCTTTAATTTCAGACTGGGCAGCCTCTGATAAGTCTTTCAGTACTGGGTCGCTCGCTGAGCCCCAGTTAGGGAAGATTTATTTAATCCATCCCGGGGGTCATATAACTTTCTAAGGAAAGGTTCAGACATAGGAACATAGGAAAATAGGAACAGGAGTAGGCCATTCAGCCCCTCGAGCCTGTCCCACCATTCGATGAGATCATGGCTGATCCGCGGCCTAACTCCATGTACTTGCCTTTGGCTCATATCCCTTAATATCTTTGCTTAACAAAAATCTATCTGAGATTTAAAATTAACAACTGTTCTAGCTTCAACTCCTGTCTGTGGGAGAGAGATCTAAACCTCGACTACCCATTGCGTGAAAAAATGCTTACTGACACCTCTCCTGAACGGTCTGGTCATAATTTTTAGACTATGTCCCTGAGTTTTTGAATCTCCAACCAGTGGAAATAGTTTATTTTTATCTAGCCTGTCTTCTCCCGTTAATATCTTGAACATTGCGATCAGATCACCCCTTAACCTTCTAAATTCTCGTGAAAATAGGCCTAATTTGTGTAATCTCTCCTTGTAACTTAACCCTTGTTGTCCAGGTATCATTCTTGTAAACCTACATTGCACTCCCTCCAAGGCCAATCATTCCTTCCTAAGGTGTGGTGCCCAGAACTGCTCACAGTACTCCAAGTGGGGTCTAACCAGGGTTTTGTACAGCTGCAGCATAACCTCTGTGTCTTTATACTCCAATCCTCTGGATATAAAGGCCAGCATTCCATTTGCCTTTTTGATTATTTTCTGCACTTGCTCGTGGCATTTTAAAGATCTATGCACCTGAACCCCCAAGTCTCTTTGGACATCCACTGTACTTAACCTCTTCCCATTTAGAAAGTACCCTGCTCTATCCTTTTTTGGTCCAAAATGGATAACCTCACACTTGCCCACATTGAAATCCATCTGCCACAGTTTTGCCAACTCACCTACTCTGTCAATATCTCCTTGCAATTTTTTGCTAAGATCTAGACTGTCTACAATGCCGCCTAAGTTTGCATCATCAGCAAATTTGGATATATGACTTACTATGCCATCATCCAAGTCGTTGATGAAGAACGTGAATAATTGTTCCCCAACACAGATCACTGTGGGACACCACTAGTTACATCCTGAAAATCAGAGTACTTACCCATTATTCCCTCTCAATGTCGCCTACCACTCAACCATGTCAATAATTTATCCTCAACACCATGTGGCTTTACCTTAGTTAACAGTCTCTTATGTGGGAATTTATCAGATGCCTTCTGCAAGTCCATCTAAGGGAGGCACAGTGGTGCAGTGGTTAGCACCGCAGCCTCACAGCTCCAGGGACCCGGGTTCAATTCTGGATACGGCCTGTGTGGAATTTTCAAGTTCTTCCTGTAACTGCGTGGGTTTTCGCCGGGTGATCCGGTTTCCTTCCACTGCCAAAGACTAGCAGGTGATAGGTAAATTGGCCATTGTAAATTGCCCCTAGTGTTGGTAGGTGGTAGGTAATATGGGATTACTGTAGGGTTAGTATAAATGGGTGGTTCTTGGTCAGCACAGACTCGGTGGGCCGAAGGGCTTGTTTCAGTGCTGTATCTCTTAAATAAATTTTTAAAAAATAAATAACATCCATAGACATTCCCCTGTCCACTACCTTGGTCACCTCTTCAAAAAATTCAATGAGATTTGTCAGGCATGACCTTCCCGTCATGAATCCATGCTGGCTGTCCCTGATTAACTGAAATGTTTCTCGGTGTTCAGTCACCCTATCCTTGATTATAGACTCCAGTAACTTGCCCACCACAGATGTCAGGCTAACTGGTCTGTAATTTCCTTGGTTCCCCCTTTCACCCTTCTTAAAAAGTGGAGTGACATGTGTAACTTTCCAATCCAGAGGGACCACTCCTGAATCTAGGGAACTCTGAAAGACTATAGTTAGGGTAACTACAATGTGCTCCCCTACTTCCTTTAACACCCTCGGATGGAAACCGTCAGGTCCTGGGGATTTCTTACTCTTTAGTTCCATTAATTTCCATGTTTCTGATGAATTACTTATGTTAATTGTATTAAGTCCCTGTCCCCAACTGTTATTAATTTTTTCAGGATTTCCGGCAAGTTATCCTCCATTTCAAGTGTAAATACTGAGGTAAAGTAATTGTTCAACATGTCTGCCATTTCCCCATTATCAATGACAATATCTCCATTTTCAGCTTTTAGTGGGACTACATTCCTTTGAACCACTCATTTTCCATTTATGTCAGTATAAAATTTCTTCTTAGTGATTTTGATGTCCCTTGCAAATTTCCTTTCATAATCTCTTTTAGTAGCTCTTATAAGCTGCTTTGTGATCCTTTGCTGGTCGTTGTATCGATCCCATTCGGCCGGATCTGTGCTGTGTTTTGCGTTTTTGTAAGTTCTTTCTTTTTGTTTTATGCTATCCCAAATCTCTTTCGTTGTCCATGGCTGTTTTTTTTCTGTGAAGTGGAGCTGTTTCCTCTCAGGGGTATATACTCGCTCTGTATTTCGTTAAATGTTTTTTTAAATATTCTCCACTGTTCTTCAGTCGTTTGACCCATTAACAGATCGACCCAGTTTACCGTGGACAGTCTCTGTCTTATCCCAGTAAAGTCAGCCTCACCCAAGTCTAAAATTCTAGTCGCTGATTCGTGCTTTTCACTTCCAAACACTACCTTGAATTCGATCATGTTGTGATCACTAATCGATAAATGTTCACGCACAGTTAGGCTACTAATTCAATTTGGCTCATTACTCATAACTAAATCTAATATTGCCTGTCCCCTTGTTACATCTAGGACATATTGCTGTCGGAAACTATCCCGGACACATTCCAGAAATTCAGTACCTTTCTGACAGGTGCTACTCTGCCTCTCCCAATCTATGTGTAAGTTAAAATCCCCCATAAATACTACACTGCCTTTGTTACACATTTGCCTAATTTGTGCATTTATACAATCTAACACCTCAGGACTGCTACCAGGGGGTCTATACACAACACCCATTACAGTTTTAGATCCTTTTCTGTTCCTCAATTCTACCCATAATGTCTCCACTGGATGCTTTCCCCTCATTATATTACTTGCCATTACCTGCAGTTCCTGAAGTAGGATTCCTGACTGTTTCTTTACTCTCTGCTCTGTTCCTTGTTTTTGAAACTGTATTCACTTCCCCTGAGGCCTCCCCCTCCTCCCCATTTACAAGTTTTAAGTCCCTGTGACCACCTATTTATTCTTCCCTCAAGGACACTGGTCCCAGATTGGTTCAGGTGGAGCCCATTCCAATGGTCCAGTTGCTTCCACTCCCAATACTGATGCTAGTGCCCCATGAAATGGAACCCCTCTTTCCCACACCACTCCTTTATCCATGTGTTTTCTTCCCGAGTTTTCTTATCCCTATGCTAATTTGCACGTGGATCGGGTAATTATCCAGAGATTATAACCCTTGAGGACCTGTTTTTTAATTTTGTTCCTAGTTCCTGATAGTCCCCAAACAGGTCCTCTTGCCTAGTCTTGCCGATGTCATTTGTCCCAACGTGGACCACAACAACTGGATCCTCCCCCTCCCTTTCCAATATCCTTTCAATCCGGTTAGAGATGTCCCTCACCCATGTACCATGTGGGACTCTCGGTCCTGCTGACAAAGTATGTTATAAGTATCCCTAATTATGGAGACCCCTGCCACTGTCACTTTCTTTTTTTCTCCCCCCTATTGAATGACCTCCTGTACCATGGTGCAGTGGTCAGTTTGCTCATCCTCCCGACAGTCCTTTTCCTCATCCACACAAGGAGCAATTACCTTGTACATGTTAGACAAGGTCATAAGCTGAGGCTCCTCCATTGATGAATTCTGGGTCCCTCTACCTGCCTCACCTGCAGTCACATCCTCCTGTCCCTGACCACTGGCCGAATTTGAGATACTTAATCTACGGGGTGTGACTGCCTTAAGCACAGTGTCCAGGAACCTCTCCCCCTCCCTGATGTGCCGCAGTATCTGAAGCTCGACTCCAGCCCATCAGCTCTGAGCTGAAGTTCTTCGAGCTGCAAGCACTTGCTGCAGATGTGGTCACTGTGACTCGCAATGGGATCGACGAGCTCCCACATCATGCAGCTATGGCACATTGCCTGCCCTGCCATCTTTACTTTACTTCAGTTAATTCGTTTTTCAAATTTGGTGCAGATTCCTTACCAGCTTTCCTGTGATGTTACATTTTTCAGATTTTTCTCAGTTTCAGTTGGAACACTGAAGCAGTGAAAGGAGCTCCACCCCTCTGGGTCCACTCTACCTCCGCTCCCCGGTGACTAGGCCGTGAAATCCCCCAGGTAAGTTATTTATACCCACAGCTCCGATACTCCACCCCTCCAGGTCCGCTCTACCTCCGCTCCCCGGTGACGAGCTCCCCTGACTCAGGGTTGCAGACACAGCTTGTCGAACCAGCTTCAGTGCAAGGGTTAACAGCAAGGACACCTCAGCAACCTCATCAAAATGTGCCCCATCATGGTCAGCTACCTTCAAAACTGTGTCCAAATTGTGGAACTGCTCATAAAGTCACTACGCCATGTCCCGCGTGAGGGAAAAAGTGTAACTCATGTTCAAACTGAAGCAATTTTGCAAAGATGTGCAGGCCATCAAAGAAAAGAACTTCATCAGTTCGACATGTGGAGGAGTTTCTTCCTGAGAGTGAGCTACAACATGTATATTTCATCACCAAAAGTGATTTCATCAGGTCACTTTAAGGAGTGCTCAGTGAGATCGCAGACATCTTAGTGTCACATCTTATCAATGTTAATGTGAAAGTATCTATTTGTGAAAAACTCGAATAGCAGTATTTTCACAATTCTGTCTTCCTCCTGTAACTGACACACTTCAAGTTTATGCCAACGCAATCATTTAAGTTTTTGGGATGATCACAGTTCCAGTACACTATAAAATGGAAGTGAAGGGTCTATTCACCTTAGCAGAGGTCGCTGATGAGGGGACATAGATTTAAAGTGATTGGTCGAAAGATTAGCGGGGAGATGTGGAAAATCTTTTTTACCCAGAGGTTGGTGATGGTCTGGAACTCACTGCCTGAAAGGGTAGTTGAGGCAGAGACCCTCAATTCATTCAAAAGGAGTCTGGATATGCTCCTAAAGTGCTATAATCTGCAGGGCTACGGATCCAATGCTGGAAGGTGGGATTAGAATAGGTGGAGCTTTTTTCGGCCAGCACAGACACAATGGGCCAAATGGTCTCCTTCTGTGCCTTAAACTTTCTCTGATTTTATGGTTCTAGACAGGTCCACTTCCTATGTAGCTGAAGGCCAATGACTTATGCAGGTACACCTTTCCAAGAGGCTTGGATGTAAAGTCACTGATCCCACCAGAGCACACATTAATAGGATTGATAATACAGATTCTACACACCAGTATCCATCCTTATTTACTGGATTTGTGGTGATCAAAGGTACTGACATTCTCCTCACGGTGACACACATCAATTCCACCACTTTCACAAGGTTTCAGACAGTTGCCATTTGAAAACCGTGCTGAAGTATCACAGGTGCTGAAACGACTAGAATCTAATAGTATCATTGAACAAATCAACTCATCGTCATGGATATCAAATCTAGTCATTGCACGCCGATAAAATGGGGAACTTAGACTATAAATTGATTTCAAGGCAGTCAACAAATCAATCACACCAGACAAGTATTCACTTCCTAGAATTCAAGAACTGTCAGCATCATTTCATGACTCCACAGTTTTCAGAAAACTTGATATGTGATGGAGTTATCTTCAGATACCTCCAGAAACAGAAAGACAATATTGTACAGGTTTTCTTACTCCTGAAGGTGTGTTTGAGTGCCGCAGAATGTTCTATTGTCTCCGTCACCACCTAGTGCATTCCAGAGATTGTTTCTTCAGTCTTGTCGGATGTTATGGGAATGTTCAACATACTTGATGAGAAGGGGTGGAGGTGGAGGGAGAGGAGGGAGAGGAGGAAGAGATGGAGGAGGATGAAGAGGAAGAGAAGGAGTAACAGGGTAGACCACATCAACCACATGCAACTGGACGGATTGCGAAGGATCTCATTTTGAGGCTTCACTTCAGTTAAAAGGAACTTCCCCATCCCAACATGGAGCCACCATTCCCTAAAAGTACATCCATATCAGACCCCCTATCACAAAGTCCCCTGGGCCAACATCATTCAATAAAGACCAACAACAAATACTTTCACTCATCAACTTTATCCAGCAACACATCATTATTGTAAAAATAAACTGAGCTATTCACCCTTGTCCATCCTCTTAGTGCCTGTCTTTTGGGTGCCTTTGCCTGTCCTAGTGCTCCTACACAGTGCCGCCCCAGTGACTGCAGCATAGCTGCTGCAAGGCTACTGTCTTTCACTGGGGGAGACTGCAGATGGCCTTTCAGGACACCCTCGAGCAGGTCTGGACCTTGACAGTCTGGATTCGGACTGCACCACCTCGGCATGGGTGGCAGTCGTCTGGGCTGGCTGGGTGAAAGGTGGTAGTGGTGGCAGCACCATGCTGTCATCCTGAAAGAGGACAACAGCTTCATGTTCCATGGAGTCACTGGAATTCCCACAGGGAGACACCTCAGTAATCCTAATAATCTGCTGGAACACAGATTACTGGCCTGCTGTGTGAGCCTGTGTGTCCTTTTGAACACTGAGATCCACAGCTATGGTGGCAGCAGTCTGAGCCTACATGGTATGGATCTCTTAAGTTATCCAGTCGAATCCCACTTTCCAGCTCTCAATCTAGAATAGGCTAAAGTCCTCTTTTCTGATTCATTTCTATTTCAATGCTCAGTTTTTATTTCACACAGTTTTATATTGGAACATTGTTTTGGAGATGTGCTGTGTCCATTGTTTGTGTAATAGCTCTGTCACCCAATGTGAGAAGTAAAATACAAACCACCCAGTCGTGGGCTAGAACCCATAGCCAACTCTGTCTGTACAGAAAAGTGAAAGTTGCAGTATGTGTGAATGTGTTCTAGAGGAGCCTCCGCTGATGAACCCAGTGAACCTGCTTTGTAAATCAACAGGGACCCGTACTTCATCAGTTTGGGCTATATTCCACAGCAACTGCTGATTTTCTCCTGGGTTTGCTCAGAGATGCTATTTATCATATATTTGCTAACAAAGCATCACTTGGGTGTACCACATGGAGGTGGAAAAGATACTGGTTTAATCGACATAAATACACATGAATGGACACAAGATGGCGAGATGACACTTCTCCCTCCTTCATGCAGAACTTACAATACAGATGGTCCAGTTTTTCTTTTATTCTTTCATGGGATGTGGGCGTCACTAGCCAGGCCAGCATTTATTGCCCATCCCTAATTGCCCTCGAGAAGGTGGTGGTGAGCTGCCTTCTTGAACCGCTGCAGTCCATGTGGGGTAGGTATACCCACAGTGCTGTTCGGAAGTGAGTTCCAGGATTTTGACCGAGCGACAGTGAAGGAACGCCGATATGGTTCCAAGTCAGGATGGTGTGTGACTTGGAGGGGAACTTGTAGGTGGTGATGTTCCCATGTATGTGCTGCCCTTGTCCTTCTAGTTGGTCGAGGTTGCGGGTTTGGAAGGTGCTGTCTAAGGAGCCTTGGTGCATTGCTGCAGTGCATCTTGTAGATGGTACACACTGCTGCCACTGTGCGTCGGTGGTGGAGGGAGTGAATGTTTGAAGATGGGGTGCCAATCAAGCGGGCTGCTTTGTCCTGGATGGTGTCGAACTTCTTGAGTGTTGTTGGAGGTGGACCCATCCAGGCAAGTGGAGAGTATTCCATCACACTCCTGACCTGTGTCTTGTAGATGGTGGACAGGCTTTGGGGAGTCAGGAGGTGAGTTGCTCGTCTCAGGATTCCTAGTCTCTGGCCTGCTCTTGGAGCCACAGTATTTATATGGCTACTCCAGTTCAGTTTCTGGTCAATGGTAGCCCCTAGGATGTTGATAGTGGGGGTTTCAGCGATGGTAATGCCGTTGAATTTCAAGGGGAGATGGTTAGATTCTCTCTTGTTGGAAATGATCATTGCCTGGCACTTGTGTGGCGCGAATATTACTTGCCACTTATCAGCCCAAGCCTGGATATTGTCCAGGTCTTGCTGCATTTCTGCACAGACTGCTTCAGTATCTGAGGAGTCACGAATGGTGCTGAACATTGTACAATCATCAGCGAACATCCCCACTTCTGACCTTATGATTGAAGGAAGGTCATTGATGAAGCAGCTGAAGATGGTTGGGCCCAGGACACTACCCTGAGGAACTCCTGCAGTGATGTCCTGGAGCTCAGATGATTGACCTCCAACAACCACAAACAATTCCTTTGCGCTAGGTATGACTCCAGCCAGTGGAGTGTTTTTCCCCTGATTCCCATTGACCTCAGTTTTGCTAGGGCTCCTTGATGCCATACTCGGTCGAATGCTGCCTTGATCTCAAGCGCAGTCACTCTCACCTCACCTCTTGAGTTTAGCTCTTTTGTCCATGTTTGAAGGTAGACTGTAATGAGGTCAGGAGCTGAGTGGCCCTGGCGGAACCCAAACTGAGCATCACTGAGCAGGTTGTCGCTTAGCAAGTGCCGCTTGATGGCACTGTTGATGACACCTTCCATCACTTTACTGATGATTGAGAGGAGGCTAATGGGATGGTAGTTGGCCGGGTTGGATTTGTCCTGCTTTTTGTGTACAGGACATACCTGGGCAATTTTCCACATTGCAGGGTAGATGCCAGTGTTGTAGCTGTACTGGAACAGCTTGGCTAGGGGCGTGGCAAGTTCTGGAGCACAATTTTCAGTACTATTGCCGGAATATTGTCAGGGCCCATAGCCTTTGCATTATCCAGTGCCTTAGTTGTGAAATATGACAATAATTATGTCTCATGACAATAATTTCAGTGTATAACTGTTTCATTTGACTCTGTTTTTATCAATACACATACCACACCAACAATATGTTTGATATCCACACAATCTTAATACATTTCTTGTTTTGCTTTATTCACAAATCAAACTGAACCATTTGTTTTCTATTCCGAAGAGGATATCTCCTTTCCTGATCCAAACTTTCAGAACTTGTGGAAAATGATTGACGCCTGTTGGACTGAATTTGAGAAGAAGTTTCCTCCAACAAAGGATAAATTTCACCTTGAGCTAGAATTGAAATTTTCACTTCATCAGACATGTCTGTCTGATTCGGACTTGGGTCTGAAACCAAACTTTCTCTTGCACTACTTTCTTGTGACTTGTATTGGAGTTACTTGTATTGATACTCAACTTGTATCCAAACTATCTGAATTATCAGACATGTTGCATTCTTTCCAACTTCCTTATTTTTCATGAACCTAAATGTACCAGATTAACAAAACATCTTGAGCAAATATGTATGAGTAACACGGTTTTCAACATTGTTCCTGGTAGCCACTTCAACCAGTTGTGATGATGATTCCTCACTCTAACCTTCTAGTTCAAATTCAGATTTTTTTTTCTCTCATTATACCCCAATCATCAGACTCTTTCTGTCTCGATTGCTTCTATTCTACTGATGATGCTAAATGCAGCTTTGGCAATGAAAATCTCATTCTGGGCTGTCTTCTAAGAAACAATTCAGTTGGTGTCTGTCAGTCGTGGTATGAGGACTATTAGAATAAGTAACAGAAATTTCACCATCCTGTGATCCAATGAAAACTGATGTTTCTTCAGATTTTTACTTCGCATTGGCTTGACAAATGCACACATAACAATTTGCACTGTACCCTCCGCTGCTCCATTGCAAGCGTATTAACGCACGAATGTGGAGCAGAAGTAGGCCATTCAGCCCCTCTAGCCTTTTCCACCATTCGACAAGTTCATGGCTGATTGTTTGTCCCGAATTGAACACTCCCATCTTCCCCCAATAACCTTTGATTCCCTTGTCTAACAAGAATCTATCTTTTCAGGTGAAGCAGCAATTTACTTGTACTTCTTTCAATGTTGTATACTGTATTCGCTGCTCATAATGTGGTCTCCTCGACATTGGGGAGACCAAATGCAGACTGGGAGACTGCTTTGTGGAACACCTCCGCTCAGTACGAAAGCATGACCCTGAGCTTCCGGTTGCTTGCCATTTCAACACTCCCCCCTGCTCTCATGCCCATATCTCTGTCCTGGGATTGCTGCAGTGCTCCAGTGAACATCAATGCAAGCTCGAGGAACAGCATCTCTTTTACCGATTAGGCACACTACAGCCTGTCAAACGAAACATTGAGTGCGTTAATTTCAGTGCATGACGTGCCCCCCTTTTTATTTTTCTTTTTTCTTTTTTTCTTTTTTATGTATATATTTTATTTTAGTTTGTTTCTACTGTGCCTACCCACTTTTTATTCATGCTTGTGCTTGGTGCCAGGTTGTTCAGTTCTCTGTCCATTAATACCCTCTCTGTAATAATGCTTTGTCTTTTACCACATTATTAACATACCATTTTCCTTTGCTCCATGACCTTCTGGTCAGTTATTCTCTGTGACCTTGCCCTATCAACACTTTCACTTTTGTTATCTCTTGCCCCACCCCCCTCTTTACTTGCTTAAAAATTTTTACATTTCTAATATTTGCCAGATATGATGAAGGGTCACTGACCCGAAACGTTAACTCTGCTTCTCTCTCCACAGATGACCTGCTGAGTTTTTCCAGCATTTCTTGTTTATATTTCAGATTTCCAGCAGCTGCAGTATTTTGGTTTTATATAAGAATCTATCTACTCCCATCTTAAATATATTCCATGATCCTGCCGCCACCACCTTCTGAAGCATAGTGTTCCAAAGCCGCAGAACGCTCTGAGAGAAAACAAAACTTCTTCATCTCTGTTTGAAAAAGGGCGACCCCTAATTTTAAAACAGTGCCCCAAGTTCTGAACTCACCCACAAGAGGAAACATCCTTTCGACATCCACTTTGTCAAGATCGTTCAGGATCTTACATACTTCAATCAAATCTCCTCTCACTCTTCGAAACTCCAATGAATGCAAGCCCTGTCTATCCAACCTTTCTTCATTAAAAAACCCACTGATTCCACATTTCAATCCAGCAAACCTCCTCTGACCGCGTCCTACGCATTCACATCCTTCCTTAAATAAGGAGACCAAAACTGATCATAGTATTCAAGGTCTGGTCTCACCAATGTCCTTTATAACTGAAGTATAGCATTCTTACTTTTAGTTTCGATTCCTATCACAATAATGGATAGCATTCCATTCGTCTTCTTTATTACTTGCTGTACCTGCATACTAACTTTTTTGTGAACTCATGCACTCGAACACCTAGATACCTCTGTTCCTCAGAGTTCTAGTCATCCTCTGTTTCAGTAACACTCTGCTTTTTTATTCTTCCTGCCAAAGTGAACAACTTCACATTTTCCCACATTATACTCCATCTGCCAGATTTTTGCCCACGCACTCAACCTATCTAAATCGTTCTGCAAGTTCCTTATGTCCTCGTCACAACATACTTTCCTACTTATCTTTGTGTCATCTGCAAATTTAGCTACCATGCCATCTCTCCTCTCATCTAAGTCATTTGACAAGGCACAGTGGCGCAGCCGAAGGGCCTGTTTCAGTGCTGTATCTCTAACTAACTAACTAACTAAGTCACTGAAATAAATTGTAAAAAGTTGAGGCTCCAGCACAGACCCCTGTGGGTCTCGACTCGTCACATCCTGCCAATCAGAAAAGGACCCATTTATGCATACTCTCTGTTTTCTGCCAGCCAGCTAATCTTCTACGCATGCTAACAGCTTCCACACTACATCAGAACCTCCTACTTTGTGCACTAACAGTTTATGAGCTACCTTTTTTTTTTAGATTTAGAGATACAGCACTGAAACTGGCCCTTCGGCCCACCGAGTCTGTGCCGACCATTCACCACACATTTATACTAATACTACACCAATCCCATATTCCTACCACATCCTCACCTGTCCCTATATTCCCTTACCACCTACTTATACTAGGGGCAATTGATAATGGCCAATTTACCTATCAACCTGCAAGTCTTTTGGCTGTGGGAGGAAACCGGAGCACCCGGGGGAAACCCACTCAGACACATGGAGAAATTGCAAACTCCACACAGGCATTACCCAGAATTGAACCCGGGTCGCTGGAGCTGTGAGGCTGTGGTGCGAACCACTGCGCATCTGTGCCTTGTCAAATGTCTTCTGAAAATTCAAGTACCGAATATCAACGGGCTCCCTTTATCCATATTTCACGTTATTCCTTCAGTATCTGGTTTCAGAGCTGTAGTTAAAGGAAAGCCTATTCTGTTATACTCTCAATCAGTCCTTTCCTCTGCACTATATTTGCATATCCCAACAAGCCCTATGGATTAACCTCGCAATTTTCAACACTCTGAAAGAAGATGACCCATTTTGTGGCAGTGATGACACTTTGGCTTGTGGGCCTCACGTCTACCCTCAGCACCTTCTTTTCTGACCTGGGGACATGGTCCTGGGGCATTCCCAGCTGTTCCTTCTTGTCCCCGGCTACTTGCCTTCCTTTCACTCTCCTCCTTTCTATCCTTCTCGGGTTTATGGTGGTGATGGACAAATTAGGTTGGCTTATTCACAACCTCAAAATCATCAGCAATCTCTGCTGCTTGCCTAGCTTTCAAAACTTTCAGGTTATCTGTATGAGTTCTCACTACTGAAGGAATTGAGTTTTTAAACTCTTCTAACAGAATCAATTCTCGATGGTTCTCATATGTGGTTTCTATCTTTAATGCCCAAATCCAACAGTCAAAAGTAATTTGCCAAAAAAACAGAGATCATTGACATAATAGTCTAACATCTGGAATTAGTAGTAGAAGATGATAATGATGAAGATGATGAAAGGAAATACGAGGAACAACAAGGTTTTTAGGTCAGAAAGTGATGCAGTGGTATTGGTTAGGATTCAATTAGAAACAAAAAAAAACTTGAAGCAGAAATAGAAACAGCAATAGCAAAAATAAAACTTGAATTGGAAGACAGGGAAAAAGAAAGGGAATTTAATTTAAAAGAGATGGAATTAACACAAAAGGGTAATCTTGAATCCAGGGAAAATTCAGGTCATGAGGCATTTGAATTCAGCTCAGGACTCAACGAAAAGTTGTTTAAACATATACAGGCTCTTCCTCAGTTAGAGGAAAGGGACGTAGAGGCATTTTCATATCTTTTGAAAGGAAGCTGGACACTGCTTACACAGGGTAAGCTGGTAGGCAGAGCTCTTGAAATTTATTCCATGCTTCCTGAAGTGGTTTCTGCAGATTATTAGATGGTAAAAAGGGCTATTCTCACTGCATCTGAGTTATTCCCTGAAGTTTATCTTCATAAGTTTAGGAAATTATGGAGATTGGCTGGTCAGACATATTTAGAATTTGAGAGGGTGACATTTCTTGCTTTTATTGACAGATGCAACTGTGGCAGGCAGATTGGTGAGGACGAGGTCAAGTATGTTTTTCCCTCTTGTTGGTTCCCTCACAACCTGCCGCAGACCCAGTCTAGCAGTTATGTCCTTTAGGACTTGGCCAGCTCGGTCAGTAGTGGTGCTAACATACCACACTTGGTGATGGACATTGAAGTCCCCCAACCAGAGTACATTCTGCGACCTTGCCACCCTCAGTGCTTGCACCGAGTGATGCTCAACATGGAGGAGTGCTGATTCATCAGCTGAGGGAGGGCGGTAGGTGGAAATCAGCAGGAGGTTTCCTTTCCCATGTTTGGGCACATGGCTACAAGGTGACTAAGGTTGGGAAATAGATATACCAGGATACATATCATTTGATTAAGACAGGTGGAATGGAAAAGGAGGAGGAATAGCCCTGATAATAAAGGATGAATTAGAGCAGTAGTTAGTAAGAATTTTGGTTCAGAATAATGTGTCGGAAAACACTGGTGGGAGTTTTTTATAGGCTCCAAACAGTAGTTGAACCAATTCACAAAGCAATAAACAAGAAATATTGGAGCTTGTAACAAAACCAATGTAAGAATTGTGGGGAAATGTAATTAGAATTAGAATTAGAATTAGAATATTACAGCGCAGTACAGGCCCTTCGGCCCTCGATGTTGCGCCGATCATCTGACCTACACTATTCCATTTACATCCATATGTCTATCCAATGACCACTTAAATGCCCTTAAAGTTGGCGAGTCTACTACTGTTGCAGGCAGGGCGTTCCACGCCCCTACTACTCTCTGCGTAAAGAAACTACCTCTGACATCTGTCCTATATCTTTAACCCCTCAACTTAAAGCTATGTCCCCTCGTGTTTGCCATCCTCATCCGAGGAAAAAGACTCTCACTATCCACCCTATCTAACCCTCTGATTATCTTGTATGTCTCTATTAAGTCACCTCTCCTCCTCCTTCTCTCTAACGAAAACAACCCCAAGTCCCTCAGCCTTTCCTCGTAAGACCTTCCTTCCATACCAGGCAACATCCTAGTAAATCTCCTCTGCACCCTTTCCAAAGCTTCGACATCCTTCCTATAATGCGGTGACCAGAACTGCACGCAATACTCCAGGTGCGGCCTCACCAGAGTTTTGTACAGCTGCATCATGACCCCGTGGCTCTGAAACTCGATCCCCCTACTAATAAAGGCTAACACACCATATGCCTTCTTAACAGCCCTATTAACCTGGGTAGCAACTTTCAGGGATTTATGTACCTGGATACCAAGATCTCTCTGCTCATCTACACTACCAAGAATCTTCCCATTAGCCCAGTACTCTGCATTGCTGTTACTCCTTCCAAAGTGAATCACCTCACACTTCTCCGCATTAAACTCCATTTGCCATCTCTCAGCCCAGCTCTGCAGCCTATCTATGTCCCTCTGTACCCTACAACACCCTTCGACATTATCCACAACTCCACCGACCTTCGTGTCATCCGCAAATTTACTAACCCACCCTTCTACACCCTCATCCAGGTCGTTTATAAAAATGACAAACAGCAGTGGCCCCAAAACAGAACCTTGCGGTACACCACTAGTAACTAAACTCCAGGATGAACATTTGCCATCAACCACCACCCTCTGTCTTCTTTCAGCTAGCCAATTTCTGATCCAAAGCTCTAAATCACCTTCAACCCCATACTTGCGTATTTTCTGCAATAGCCTACCGTGGGGAACCTTATCAAACGCCTTACTGAAATCCATATACACCACATCCACGGCTTTACCCTCATCCACCTGTTTGGTCACCTTCTCGAAAAACTCAATAAGGTTTGTGAGGCACGACCTACCTTTCACAAAACCGTGCTGACTATCGCAAATGAACTTATTCTTTTCAAGATGATTATAAATCCTGTCTCTTATAACCTTTTCCAACATTTTACCCACAACCGAAGTAAGGCTCACAGGTCTATAATTACCAGGGCTGTCTCTACTCCCCTTCTTGAACAAGGGGACAACATTTGCTATCCTCCAGTCCTCCGGCACTACTCCTGTCGACAATGACGACTTAAAGATCAACAACAACGGCTCTGCAATCTCCTCCCTGGCTTCCCAGAGAATCCTAGGATAAATCCCATCTGGCCCAGGGGACTTATCTATTTTCACTCTTTCCAAAATTGCTAACACCTCCTCCTTGTGAATCTCAATCCCATCTAGCCTAGTAGGCTGTATCTCAGTAATCTCCTCGGCAACATTTTCTTTCTCTACTGTAAATACTGACGAAAAATATTCATTTAACGCTTCCCCTATCTCCTCTGATTCCGCACACAACTTCCCACTACTATCCTTGATTGGCCCTGTTCTAACTCTTATCATTCGTTTATTCCTGATATACCTATAGAAAGCCTTAGGGTTTTCTTTGATCCTATCCGCCAATGACTTCTCGTGTCCTCTCCTTGCTCTTCTTAGCCCTCCCTTTAGATCCTTCCTGGCTAGCTTGTAACTCTCAAGCGCCCTAACTGAGCCTTCACGTCTCATCCTAACATAAGCCGCCCTCTTCCTCTTGACAAGCGCTTCAACTTCTTGAGTAAACCACGGCTCCCTTGCTCGACAACTTCCTCCCTGCCTGACAGGTACACACTTATCAAGGACACGCATTAGCTGCTCCTTGAATAAGCTCCACATTTCGTTTGTGCCCATCCCCTGCAGTTTCCTTCCCCATCCTACACATCCTAAATCTTGCCTAATCGCGTCATAATTTCCTTTCCCCCAGCTATAATTCTTGCCCTGCGGTATATACCTGTCCCTGCCCATCGCTAAGGTAAACCTAACCGAATTGTGATCACTATCGCCAAAGTGCTCACCTACATCTAAATCAAACACCTGGCCGGGTTCATTACCCAGTACCAAATCCAATGTGGCATCGCCCCTGGTTGGCCTGTCCACATACTGTGTCAGAAAACCCTCCTGCACACACTGGACAAAAACAGACCCATCTAAAGTACTCGAACTATAGTATTTCCAGTCAATATTTGGAAAGTTAAAGTCCCCCATAACCACTACCCTGTTACTCTCGCTCCTGTCGAGAATCATCTTCGCTATCCTTTCCTCTACATCTAATCTTTATTCAGACTGGGCAAATCACATTGGTAAAGGTCGTCGAGAAGATGAGTTTATCGAATGCATCTGGGAAAGATTCCTGGAATAAGATATCTGGAGCTGAGTGATCGAGGCCGAAACAAAACTGTGCATCAATGATCAGGGTTTTGCTCAGTAATCGATGTTTGATTGCTCTGTTGATGACAACTTCCATCACTTGTTGAAGATTGTATACAGACTAATGAGGTGGTTTTTAACCAGAATGGATTTGTCCTGCTTTTTCTGCACAGGACATTGTTGGGAAACTTACTTTGTTCTGTGCTCTGTCATCAGTGAAGTGGAGCCTCCTCCTCCCATTAGTTGTTTAATTCTCCAAAATACTTTCATGAATGGGTACAGCAGGATCACAGAGCTTTGATCTGATCTATTAGTTTTTGCATCGTTTCGCTTTGTCTGTAGCAGGGTTGTCCAACATATGGCCCATGAGCCAGCATCTGGCCCGCCAAAGGTTTCCATCTGAACCGTGGTTTAAACTGTACCCAGAGCATTTCCTCATCCTCGCCAGGGCTCCATAACTGGAGACGAGAAATTTCCCATTGTCAGACCAGCTTTCAAAAAGATGGCAAGTCAGCTTCACAGCTGACAGCCGCTGTATCGGGAACAGCAGCTTCTGAACTTTGGATAGATTTGGGGATTTCTGGCCAGTTTTGTCTTCTGTTAAAAGCCTGCTGGAAAACACTGAAACTGTCCGAGGGTCAGAAACCACTGTTCCCAATGTTAGGAACTGACATCTGTGAAACATATTTGCGATCTTTAAAAATAAAATGAGCAACCATCTGCTGAGTGTTGATGCTGTCTGCAATTGTCAGAGATAGAGAGAGAGATAGGAGGACAGAGAGAAAGAAAGGGGGACAAAGAGAGGGGGAATAGAGAGTGGATGAAACAGAGAGAGAGAGAGTGAGAGACGGACAGTGAGAGAGGGGGAAAGAGAGGAGGAACAGAGACAGAAAGAGAACAAGGTGGACAGAGGGAGAGAAAGAGGAATAAACAGAGAGACAGAGAGAGAAAGTGGGACAGTGAGAAGGGGGAGAGAGAGGGGGTAACAGAGAGAAAGAGAGAAAGGGGACAGTGGGAGAGAAAGAGGGACAAATGGGGAGAGAAAGGGAAAGATAGAGAGAGAAAGGGGGCAGAGAGAGAAGGGGGACAGAGAGAGAAAGTGGGATGGGGTGGGGACACTGAAAGCGAGGACAGCACTGAGAGGAGAGAACAACACAGAGTGGGAAGGAGCACAGAGAGAGAGAGAGAGATAGAGGGAGGGAGAGAGAGAGAGAGAGAGAGAGAGAGAGTCATCAAGATCACTCCTGACAGAATGACATTGATCTGGACACTCCACAATGCTATGTCAAGTGTGCAGGCAAACACTGACTACTGTGCAAGCACAAATATGTCAGGTATCTCATTAAATCTGTGAGCTAATAACGATGAGAAAGTAAGTCAATAAATTAGTCATCTCACTTCAAACATCTTCAGAAAAATGTATGTTTGTTTTTGTTTTGATTAATAGTAAGATAAATGTTTAATGCCTTTCCCTTTCCGAAATTGTCTCAGTGGCCCATTATGGAACACAACATTTGTAATTTGCCCCCAATGTGATAATGTTGGACAACTCTGGTCTACAACATGCTGCTTCCATTGTTTACCATGTGTTGTAACTTCACAGGTTTGGTGCCTCACTTTCGGTATGCTTCGTGTTGCTTCTGGCATGATCTCCTGAACTACTCACTGAAACAGTGTGGATCAAATAGCTTGATGGTAAGGACAGAGTTTATCTGAAAGTGAATATTAATGCAAGTTTTAGAGGAAAGGGGGCAGACAGAGAGAAGGAAACTTTTAAGAAAGAAATTGCAGAACATTGAGACTGTTTGGAGTATATATTAATGATTTGGAGGAAAATGTAGCTGTCTGATCAGTAAGTTTGCGGACGACACAAAAGCTGGTGAAGTTGCGGACAGTGATGAGGATTGTCAGAGGATACAGCAGGATATAGATCGGTTGGAGACTTGTGTGGAAGAATGGCAGATGGAGTTTAATTCTGAGAAATGTGAGGTAATGCATTTTGGAAGGTCTAATGCAGGTGGGAAGTATACAGTAAATGGCAGAACCCTTAGGAGTATTGACAGGCAGAGAGATCTGGGCCGACAGGTCCACAGGTCACTGAAAGTGGCAACGCAGGTGGATAAGGTAGTCAAGAAAGCATACGGCATGCTTGTCTTCATCTGTCGAGGCATAGAGTAGAAAAATAGGCAAGTCATGTTGCAGCTGTACAGAACTTTAGTTCGGCCACACTTAGAATATTGCGTGCAATTCTGGTCGCCATGCTACCAGAAGGATGTGGACACTTTGGAGAGGGTACAGAAGAGGTTTACCAGGATGTTGCCTGGTCTGGAGGGCATTAGCTATGAGGAGAGGTTGGATAGACTCGGATTGTTTTCACTGGAACGACGGAGGTGGAGGGGCGACATGATAGAGGTTTACAAAGTTATAAGCGGCATGGACAGAGTGGATAGTCAGAAGCTTTTTCCCAGGGTGGAAGAGTCAGTTACGAGGGGACATAGGTTTAAGGTGCGAGGGGCAAAGTTTAGAGAGGATGTGCGAGGAAAGTTCTTTACACAGAGGGTGGTGAGTGCCTGGAACTTGTTGCCGGGGGAGGTGGTGGAAGCAGGTACCATAGAGACGTTTAAGAGACATCTTGACAAATACATGAATAGGATGGGATTAGATGGATATGTACCCCGGAAGTGCAGAAGATTTTAGTTTAGGCAGGCATCAATATTGGCACAGGCTTGGAGGGCCGAATGGCCTGTTCCTGTGCTGTACTGTTCTTTGTTCTTTGTTCTTTGATCATTAAAGGCATCATGAAGTGTTGGGCAAAATGATAAAAAAATTAACATCGATGTTAGAGCAAACGAGAGTTGTAAGTGGAGGGTGGGGTTTAGTCAGACTGGAGAATGTTATAGATATCGAAAGATTTCATCATATGGAAGGGTCTATACACAAGGATCAGAACTTTAAATTCGATGTTTTGAAGGCCTCGGATCTAATGTAGTTCAACAAGAATCTGCTTTTCTGATCACAGGAGCTTTAAATGGGATAGGATGTGAGCAGCAGAGTTTTAGTGGAGCTGAGGTTTGTTAATCTTCTAAATGGGATCTCAAGCAGGAGGATATTGGATAAAGTGTGTTTCAAATGACAAGAACATGGATGAGAGTTTCAACAGCACATGCACTGCAGAGTGAACGGAGGACTTTGAAGTTATGGGAATAGGTGAACTTTTTAAATACAGACTATGAGTTCCCGATGCTCATCGTGTGGTCGAGCAGGAAATCAAGGTTGCAAACATTATGCGTCCAACTGGGATAAAGGCCAAGGAGTAGTTGTAGAGAGTGGAAGGTACAGAGTTTGTGCTGTGGACATGAAGATGGTGGCTCCTGTCCTCCCAATGTTTAACTGGAGGAAACTGTGAATCATAAATGTTGTACATCATTCAATCAATGTGAAACTCAGTGGCAGTGTAAGGGTTGAGTGTGGTAATGGAAATGTCGAAATAAGTGTCGTCAGTATACATGTGGAAACTGACCCGATGTGTTATGATAATATGTTCAAACGGCAGCATGGAGTTGGGAAAGAACAGCTGGAGGGTTAGAATAGATTTTTGAAGGTGCCAAGGCAAAAAGTGATTACTATTGGACAGCAGGTAAGAGTAGAACCACACGAGAACAGTACCAGTTATCTGGCGAATGGATCAGAGACATTGAAGGAGAACTGTATGGTCAACCATGTCAAAGATTACAGAGAGACTGAGGAGATCTTGTGGAGAGATTGTGCACCACAGTAACAGTCACAGAAGGTGTGATGTTTCACTTTGTTTGGAACCGTTCGAGTTTGTGACAGGGGTGAAAACCTGATTGAAGAGATACAAATACAATATTGTCGGAAGGCTGTGCTCGGATTTGGGAGGCAGCAACATGCTGAAGGGATTTGGAAAGGAAAGGGAGGTGTGAGATGGGATTGTAGCTTTCAGAGAACACCTTCATTGGACCTTGACATTTGAGGAAGGAGTGACAATTGTGGTTTTGAAAGTGATGGGGAAGAAGGTGAGAATTGGGCCATATGTCAAATATTAACTAATATGGGTCAAGGAACAGAAACGGTCATTAGTCAAGTGGAAATAAGCTCAAGGCTGCAGGAGGTGGCTTTCAAGGACTAGACAAATTTACATAGAGATTGAGGGGAGACAGGAGGGAGATTGGTGAAAGCAGTTGGTTCAGGACAGAAAGGGATGTTTTGTCGGACAATCGAAGGTTGATTTCAACAGGAGCAGGTGAACAGTTGCTCTCAGCGTTAGAGGCGAAGGCGTTGCTGAGTTTTTCACAAGTTGTTGGAGATGAGGGAGGAGGATGTAAGGGAGAGGGGTGTATAAAGGTGGTAGGTCATGAAGAAGAGACACAGGGGAATAGCTGTGCCTTCCAGGGTGACCCTGGAGAAATAGCCACATCGAGGAGAGTGAGGCTGATTCATGTGATCAGCATGAACCAGTTGAGGAGCAGAAACACTCAAGAATGCATCCCAATGACTTGGGACAGCAGATACGAGGCCAGAGCAGGACAACCGATGAGTGACGGAGACAGTAAAGGGACCGATAAAGACGAGATGTCTCTCTAAAAGTTGAATCCATTTTTGCCTCTTTGAGGAACGTTTTCTTCTGCATTTATATTGTTTCTAACCATGTGAGTTTGTTCTTGAAGAAACGTCAATTGTCATGCATTGATCCAATGGTGAATTGTAATGATTGTCAGAACATCCTTGTCTGAGGTTGTTCTTAGGGTGCAAAATATGTGATTTAGTGTTACTGCTCCTTCATAGGGAATCAATTTGATGTAAATTAATGGTGTAAGTTTGCTCTAACTCCACGAATCCCGCAGCTTAATTGACATTGGGACATTTCATGTTATATTATTTCATTTCCCCACATTAAAATGTATCTTTAGTATTATAGTTATTATACATCACTATCCAAAATCCTGTTAAATATATTCAGTCTTCTCATTGTCCTTCACCTGCCCACACAGAGTTCATGAATAGAAATGCAAGTGACTTATAAGCCCTGCTCCAGGTCAATATTCAATACTTGTTATTGACACAATTTCCCATTCAGTGTAAACAAATATTTCACCCCATTCGTCAGCTCCTCTCTGAATTTCCTTTGTGTCAGTCCATCGATACAAGTGTTTGTGCAGGAACTGAGAAGCAGCAACATAAATCCAACTTGTTGAGTAATATAAAATAAAAGCTACAAATGCTGGAAATACTCAGTGGGTCTGACAGCATCTGTGTGGAGACAAGCAGAGTTAATTTTTCAGTTGAGTGACCCTTCATCAGAACTGGAAAATCTTAGAAATGTTAAAGGTTTTAAGAAAGTAAAGAGGGAGTGGGGCAAGAGATAACAAAAGAGAAGGTGTTGATAGGGCAAGGTCAAAGAGAATAACTGACCAGAAGGTCATGGAGCAAAGGCAAACGGTATGCTGAAGGTGTGGTGAAAGACAAAGCGTTATTACAGATAGGGTCTTAATTGACCGAACATTGAACAAACATGAGAAAAAAAAAACAATGGTTCAGCACAGTCGAAGCAAAGTAAACAAACTAAAATAAAACAAAATTAATTAATCAAAATGAAAAAGAGAAAAGAAAATATAACTAAAAATAAAAATAACTAAAAATAAAAAGGGGGCCCATCATGCTCTGAAATGATTGAACTCAATGTTCCGCCCGGTAGGCAGTCACATGCCGAATCAGTAAATGAGGTGTTGTTCCTTGAGCTTGTGTTGATGTTCCCTGAAACACTTCAGCATTTATCGATTACACTGAATGGGCAACATTCATCATCCACAATAGTATGAACTTGGCAGAATTAGTGAAAAGCAAAATCATACATTTCCTCTGATTCTTCAGCTTTGGATCCTTCTGATTCTCACTGTTGCTTCAGATAATGTCTCTGCCGGTCGGAGCATCGAACAACAGAGTTAAAAGGATTGGTGATGGAGGTGTTATGATGTTGTTGATATAAATGCATGTCCTCCACAAGGGGCAGGTGAGATAATTAGCTGTAGGAACACAATACCAAGGCACGTTGTCAATTATAAATACATAAGTAAATAAATAAGTAAAAGGGAATACTCCTAAGACAGCTCACCACATACATAGTGGCAACAGCCACTGTCACTGTTTTCTCTGTGTTATATTATGATTGTAGCTTCTGACAGCAAATTTTTACAAAGCGATCAAAAGTGAAGGCAACAGTAAACCAGACAGAACAGTCGAAAGCTACAGTACATGTGGGGGTTACCATTCACACAGGAGTTATAAACAGGAAGCGAATTGGAAAGTACATGGTATTGATCCGGTGTAATATCACATGGATGATAACCACTATTAGATCCCCCACTGCCATGGTCACCAGATAGTGAGTGATACATTTGGAGATGTATCGAGCACTTGCCTCGAAACAATATTATAATCGCCAACAAGTTAACTGTCGGAAACAGAAATTTACCTTGACACTGGCCCAAAAACATTTTGTAAAGAACCATTTAAAGGCAAAGAAGAAAGTCTGTAAAAATGAGTTTTACCGTTGAATATTAAAAGTAATTGTTAATTTAAAGAAATGGTCATTGGCAGCATTGACATCTGAGGCAAAAGAAGATCGGGGAAAAATAAAATGCAAATAAAATTGTTGATCTCAGATAGAGAAATAGATGCGGAGGTAAAAAAAAAGTCATGCATTTTTTTGAAGAATTCTGGTATCCAAATCACCCATGTCTCCAAAAGTGAATAATTGCAGATCAGCACCTCCTTGTTGGGTTATTATCTGTGCAACAAGAAGAGTGCACTCTCACCCTGTTGGGTTAAAGTCTGAACAACATGAAGAGTGCACTCTCACCCTGTTGTGTTACAGTCTGTACAACAAGGAGAGTGCACTCTCACCCTGTTGGGTTATAGTCTGTACAACATGGAGAGTGCACTCTCACCCTGTTGGGTTATAGTCTGTACAACATGGAGAGTGCACTCTCACCCTGTTGGTTTATGGTCTGTACAACATGGAGAGTGAACTCTCACCCTGTTGGTTTATGGTCTGCACAACATGGAGAGTGCAGGCTCACCCTGTTGGGTTATAGTCTGTACAACATGGAGAGTGCACTCTCACCCTGTTGGGTTATAGTCTGTACAACATGGAGAGTGCACTCTCACCCTGTTGGGTTATAGTCTGTACAACATGGAGAGTGCACTCTCACCCTGTTGGGTTATGGTCTGTACAACATGGAGAGTGCACTCTCACCCTGTTGGGTTATAGTCTGTACAACATGGAGAGTGCACTCTCACCCTGTTGGATTATAGTCTGTACAACATGGAGAGTGCACTCTCACCCTGTTGGGTTATAGTCTGTACAACATGGAGAGTGAACTCTCACCCTGTTGGGTTATAGTCTGTACAACATGGAGAGTGCACTCTCACCCTGTTGGGTTATGGTCTGCACAACATGGAGAGTGCACTCTCACCCTGTTGGGTTATAGTCTGTACAACATGGAGAGTGCACTCTCACCCTGTTGGGTTATAGTCTGTACAACATGGAGAGTGCACTCTCACCCTGTTGGGTTATAGTCTGTACAACATGGAGAGTGCACTCTCACCCTGTTGGGTTATAGTCTGTACAACATGGAGAGTGCAGGCTCACCCTGTTGGGTTATAGTCTGTACAACATGGAGAGTGAACTCTCACCCTGTTGGTTTATGGTCTGTACAACATGGAGAGTGCACTCTCGCCCTGCTGTGTTACAGTGTGTACCACGTGGAGAGTGCTCTCTTGCCTTTCCGGTTATATTCTCTACATCATGGAGAGTGCACTCTTGCCTCACCGGAGATGTTCTGTACAACATGAGACCTCACTCCCATCCTGTTTCATTATGATCTATGCAGCATGGTGAGTGCACTCTCTTCCTCTGTTTAAGCATTGGCTGGCAAAGTGCAGAATGGAAATCTCTGGTGGAATGGGTCATGTGTCAGTAACATGTCCATTCCTTCCACTTACACTCAGAAACACAATTGAAAATGCATTCAAATCCATACCAACAACAGAAACCTCTGCAGTAACTCCATTTGTTAACATGAAATACATTTACAATACAATATCTCCTAGATTCCCCATGGTACACGTGTAACCCACTTAACAACATCAGCACATTGAAAATTGCTAAAACATTTCTGATCAGTCCATGCAGACTCTCGGGAAGAGGTTCTATTGTAAAGATTGAGGGATTTCTGTTTAATCGCTTTCTGTGCAAAAAATTCAAGAAGTATTCGAATTCTAATTGAGAAATCACATTAAGAAAACATGACAATCACTTGACATTTAACTGATGGCAGCAAACAGGGAAAATATAACATGAGGTGTCAATATTGATATTGAAATATCACTGTCTTAATTCACTGTCTTATCAGGAATACTGACGGCTGCAAGAAAGTGGGTAGTAAATGATCTCGATCTGGTAAATTACTGTGTATCCTATTTATTGTGCTAAACACAAATGTAGAGACTTCTTCAGAGGAGCCCTTATTAATAGTACAGATCAACCTCCATGGAGACAGTCATCTAGGGAATGTGAGCAGGGATATTAGTTACAGTCCACTGAAGAAACTGATTTGACAAACCGTTTTTAGTTGTGTGTCATAAAATATCATCAATAAATGATATAGAAAACAAAATAATTTTATATTCCTTATAAATTTCTTCAAAATGTGATGTACAAATTATTTTGTTATGATCTCAGGTGTTGCTGTGGATTACCAGTCTCAGGAACAATAGTCCTGGTGTTGCTGTAAATTACCAGTCTCCGGAACAATAGTCCTGGTGTTGATGTGGATTACCAGTCTCAGGAACAATAGTCCTGGTGTTGCTGTAAATTACCAGTCTCCGGAACAATAGTCCTGGTGTTGATGTGGATGAATTGTCTCAGGAACAATAGTCATGGTGTTGATGTGGATGAAATACAGCCTGAGTCATTTGCTCACCACGCAAGCTTGTTGCTGAAATAGGGCGAATCAAAGACATCCTGCATGAAAATGGTTACCCTGATCAAGATCATTTCTCACTATATATTGTGTAAACTTATGAATCAGCCTAAGATTATTTTTTTTCTGCCTTGAAAATTGCCCAGTCTCCCTCAGATTACGCTGGAAGGGTAATATATCCCAAATTCTTGAGCAACAGGTAAAGCTAGCTCTTTCATGCTGCTACTTTGCTGTAGCAACATGTGAGATGTTCGCCACCAACCGGATGCTGCCGTCAAGCCAAAAACATCCTGCTTATCACACAAATGAATAATGTGATATATGAATTTCAATGCCAGTGTGATGCTAGGTATCTCGGCCGTACGTCCCAAAGACTGGCAGATCACATCAAACAACATGTTCCTTCCACTGTTCACAACAGATAAGGTACAGGTCAAACTCAACCAGCTCATGCTTGCAAAACTCAAAGCACAGGATCCAACATTACTTGTGATTCCGCGATTGGACAACATTTGCTAAATAATCCACAATGGGCTAAGAATGATGCTAAAAACCAATTTAAGGTTGTCAGTAGGGCTCGCAGTGTGTAGCATGTGTGCGTACTGCAAGCTACATATATTAATACACAGGGCCCTGTTACTTGCAGACGGAAATAATATGTACAAACATTGTACCTGTTTCAGCTGAACAAAATAAGTGAGAGCCACTCACTGGTTCATTCCTCAGGGCAATGCCTTGACCAATCAGGGTCAAGGTGTCTGGTTTAAATTTCAAACAAAGCTTGGAAGTTAACTGTCAGTCACCATAAACTTGTGCATTCTCCATGGCAACGCCTCTACAGAGTTCACTTGCCAACTGATCAGCACGGTCTTCTCATGCAGAATAAGTTTTTATTTTCCCTTACATTCGTTATTCTTGCGGATTGTCCTGATGAGTGCAAGACGAAAAGCTTAGACAACACGACTCTATTTTCAAAAATAACCTATTTCACAAATTTCACAGTACCACCCCAAAATAAATCATAACATGTTTCATGATGATTCCTAAAAGTTTCCCTTTGTGAATCCAATGAAAAATTGCAGGATTTGCTTTTAGGTTGAACACATCTCACTGGAAAATACCAAATCCATTCAGGCCATAGACACATTTGTTCAGTCTAAAAGGTTTTCAGCCTGCATCTGCTGCCTCTTTGCATAGTTTCAGAAACACTTCTGATAAATATTGCCATGCAGAGATATAGCTTTTATGTCCATTTACCTGTACTCCAAGACTATGTGGCCAAAAAATCTGAAAGTGTTTTAAGAGTACTTTTCGAATTTTAAGTATCCACTCAAACATCTGCATCACGCAGTTATTCTTCAAAACCCCAAGCTTTCGCCTTATAAGGTAAATTTGCAAGTTGTTCATCACAAAACAACCTTTGTCACAAAGTTTGTTTCACATTCTCTGGCAACTCAGAATAAATTCCAAACTCGCTCCAATTATCCCACTCCCTTTTTTTGTCTCACCTATTGTTTGCTCCTCAAGATTATAAGCAGCCACCAAAACTTCACAGTCATAAGGAATTCTGCTTCTGGTCCTGTTCTCTGTTGGCTTTATCGCATTGTTTAATTAATTCAAGTTATGGACTCTACTTGCACTGTTATGTCTGCCGGGACTACTGCTGCAAGCTCTCCCTATTTAACAGCACTGTGGGTGTATCTGCACCAGGCAGACTGCAGCAGTTCAAGATGGTGGCTCACCAAAACCTTCTTAATGTTAATTAAAGATGGGCAATCAATGCTGGCCTTGCTGACGATGCACATATCTCATGAAAGAATAAAGAAAAGCTTTCTCTCAAATGGGTAATTTCTGGTCTCACTCCCAGTAATTGGACTGTGCTTTCATGCACATTCTGCCAGTCCATGGACCTCATTTCTAAACCATGATGCTGAACATTCAACTAATATTTCAACTTGCCAGATGTTTTTCGTGCACACCCCACAACTGTTGAATGCCTCTAATCTGGAATATATGTCACTGAGTTCCCAGTCTGGGTAATTGGTCTATGGATGTGATAGCCTTGTCATAATCATTCCAATTACCATGACCAGCAATTAATCCACACCATGCTGCTTCTCAGAAACTTCATCACAAAGCACATGAGCATTTCCTGTACACGTTGTCCCGTTTACATCCATTGGCTGCACAGAGTCTGAGATTTTGTAATTAATGCTGACTAAACGTGATGAATGAATCTTTACAATTTGATTGCCATTTTTGCTAAATACTGCTTTCTCAAAACCATCGATAACCTTTTCCGGGACACTTCATTGCCTATGACTCTTTCCTTTACAGAATACTAAATCTACTGAAGTGAAATCTGTCTCAGATGATCTTAAATGATGTCTCAGAGCTCTTTAAATTTTCAATTATTCAACTACGCAGTAAAATGGAGCTGATTGTGATCTTCTAGCACAGGAGGACTATTGCACAGACCAAAAGGTAATTTGTGGTGTCACCCACAGACTAATTGATAGGGACTGTAGTCTTCAACTGTCTGGAGTGATTTCTTTGTGGGAACCGTCCATGTCAGGTGGTTTTCAACTTGCATTGTGGTTCATCAGTAAATTTGTTTTTGCAATATTTCTGTGATCACCACCTGATTCCTTTCACAGAGTCCATTTCTGAAAGGACTTTCAGCTGTGGTATTCATGTTCATGATGTTCATATTTTCACAAATCTTTGAACTTGTCATTGGCAAATTCCCCTCTATTATCAGTCAGAAACTTTGCTGGTGTTCTACATCTGTAACTGTTGTTACGACCGACTGTTCCTGTCAAAATATATGATCTGTTTGTGGTATCTTCTAGCACAGGAGGACTATTGCAGAGACCAAATGGACCGATGCACTGTTAATTCAATCCTGTCTTTCCACAGATCGGCTAACATATCATTTAAAACTTTCCAAATTAAAGAAAGACCCAACCGAATTGTACCATCTATTAACACCCAAATGAGGCTAACCAAACCAGCTGTCTTTAAATCAACCAATTAACTCTTTAATTATGAGGTAAATTCTTCAACACCACGAAGATTTAAAAATAGACAATTTAGAGTCCTTGCACATTTACAGTCCAATGTTGTTCGAAGTCCTCACAGAATGTTGTTCGAAGTCCCCGGAGAATGTTGTTCGAAATCCTGACAGAATGTTGCTGGAAGTCCTTGCAGAATGTTGTTCGAAGCCCTCACAGAATGTTGTTCGAAGTCCCCGTAGAATGTTGTTCGAAATCCTGACAGAATGTTGCTGGAAGTCCTTGCAGAATGTTGTTCGAAGCCCTCACAGAATGTTGTGCGAAGTCCAGCGAATTTCAACAATTAACGACCTGCAAGTACTTTCAACCGAATCAATGACTTTAGAGTTTTTGAGGGATAAAAGAGAGTCACAGTCTAACTTCCCTTTCTTAAATTTAAATTATCAGAGATCTCTGTCTTGGCTTGACTTTTTAGAATTTCAAGAGAGAACGATTAAACAGACAAAAATCCTATTTCCTTCAGTTGAAATGGTTGAGAGCTCCTTTTCAGTACTGACACCACAGTTATCTGTGTCTTCTGTTTGTGTATGTTCAGACTTTCTTACTAACTGCCAGTTCAAACTGTATCGCTTCAGGCTCACTCCCAGTGGCTGTTTCCATGGTATCGAGAATGCATCCTTTGAATCGCAGTCTCCAAATGGCTGTTTCTAAGGCAACAAAAATGCACCTTCCAAAAACTCCTCAGGCTTGCTGTCTCTTAAAGCAGTCCTGATCCCTTGCAAGCCTTAATGGCAAACCGCATATTCTGAAAAAACACTGCAAGAACAAGACACTATCCATGACCACTGCACAGTGGCGCAGTGGTTAGCACTGCAGCCTCACAGCTGCAGGGACCCGGGTTCGATTCTGGGTACTGCCTGAGTGGAGTTTGCAAGTTCTCCCTGTGTCTGCGTGGGTTTTCTCCGGGTGCTCCGGTTCCCTCCCACAAGCCAAAAGACTTGCAGGTTGGTAGGTAAATTGGCCATTATAAATTGTCACTGGTATAGGTAGGTGGTAGGGAAATATAGGGACAGGTGGGGATGTTTGGTAGGAATATGGGATTAGTGTAGGATTAGTATAAATGGGTGGTTGATGGTCGGCACAGACTCGGTGGGCCGAAGTGCCTGTTTCAGTGCTGTATCTCTAATCTAAAAAAATAACTTGCTATTACTTTACAAAATTAGTAACTAGTTGTGTAATCAAATACATTTGTTTATTCAGTCATGGGATGTGGGCGTCGCTGGCTAGGTCAGTATTCGTTGCCCATTCCTAATTAACCTTGAGAAGGTGGTGGTGAATTGTCATCTTGAACGGCTGCAGTCCATGTGAGGTAGGTACACCCACAGTGCTGTTAGGAAGGGAGTTCCAGGATTTTGACCCAGTGACAGTGAAGGAATGGCGATATAGTTCCAAGTCAGGATGGTGCATGACTGGAAGGGGAACTTGCAGGTGGTGATGTTCCCATGCATCTGCTGCCCTTGTCCTTCTCGTTGGTTGAAGTCACGGGTTTGGCAGGTGCTATTTAAGAAGCCTTGGTGCGTTACTGCAGTGCATCTTGCAGATGGTACACACTGCTGCCACTGTGCATCGGTGGTACAGGGAGTGAAAGTTGTGGATGGGGTGCCAATCAAGCGAGCTGCTTTGTCCTGGATGGTGTCGAGTTTCTTGAGTGTTGTTGGAGGTGCTTCCATCCAGGCAAGTAGCGAGTATTCCAACAGACTCCTGATTATGCCTTGTAGATTGTGGACAGGCTTTGGAGAGTCAGGAGGTGAGTTAGTCAACGCAGGATTCCGAGCTTCTGACCTGCTCTTGTAGGCATGGTATTTATATGGCTACTCCAGTTCAGATTCCGGTAAATGGTAACCCCGAGAATGTTGATAGTGGAGGATTCAGCGAATGTAATGCCATTGAATGTCACGGAGAGATTGTTAGATTCTCTCTTGTTGGAGATGGTCATTGCCTGGCATCTGTGTGTTGCGAATGTTACTTGCCACTTATCAGCCCAAGTCTGGATATTGTCCAGGTCTTGCTGCATTTCTACACGGACTGCTTCAGTATCTGAGGAGTTGTAAATGGTGCTGAACATTGTGCAATCATCAGCGAACATCCTCACTTCTGACCTTATGATTGAAGGAAGCTCATTGATGAAGCAGCCGAAGATGGTTAGGCCCTGAGGAACTCCTGCAGTGATTTCCTGGAGCCGAGATGATTGACCTCCAACAACCTCAACCATCTTCCTTTGCGCTAGGTATGACTCCAACCAGCGGAGAGTTTTCCCCCGATTTCCATTGACTTCAGTTTTGCTAGGGCTCCTTGTTGCCATACTCGGTCAAATACTGCCTTGGTGTCAAGGGGCAGTCACTCTCACCTCACCTCTTGAATTCAGCTCTTTTTTTCATGTTTGAACCAAGGCTCTAATGAGGTCAGGAGCAGAGTGGCCCTGGTAGAACCCAAACTGAGCATCACTGAGCAGGTTATCACGAAGCAAGTGTCGCTTGATAGTCGATGACACCTTCCATCACTTTACTGATGAAAAAGAGTAAACTGATGGGGTGGAAATTGGCTGGGTTGTTCCTGTCCTGCTTTTTGTGTACAGGACATACCTGGGCAATTTTCCACATTGCAGGGTAGATGCCAGTGTTGTCGCTGTACTGGAACAGCCTGGCTAGGGGCGCGGCTAGTTCTGGTGCACAGGTCTTCAGTACTATTGCCGGATTATTGTCAGGACCCATAGCCTTTGCGGTATCCAGTGCATTCAGTCGTTTCTTGATATCACACGGGATGAATCGAAGTGACTGAAGTCTGGCATCTGTGATGCTGGGGACTTCAGAAGGAGGCCAAGATGGATCATCAACTTGGCACTTCTGGCTGAAGATTGTTGCAAATGCTTCAGCCTTATTTTTCGCACTGATGTGCTGGGCTCCCCCATCACTGAGAATGGAGATCTTTGTGAAGCCACCTCCACCAATTGTTTAATTGTCCACCACCATTCATGACTCAATGAGGCAGGACTGCAGAGCTTAGATCTGATCCGTTTGTTATGAGGTGGCTTAGCTCTGTCTATCGCAAGCTGATTACGCAGTTTGGCAGGCAAGTAGCCCTGTGTTGTAGCTTCACCAGGCTGACACCTCATTTTGACCAGATTCACAATATATATATTAATGATTTAGACGAGGGAACTAAATGCAACATCTCCAAATTTGCAGATGACACAAAACTGGGTGGGAGGGTGAGTTGTGAGGAGGATGAAGAGAGGCTTCAGGGTGATTTGGACAAGTTGAGAGAGTGGGAAAATGCATGGCAGATGCAGTATAATGTGGATAAATATGAGGTTATCCACTTTGGTAGCAAAAACAGGAAGGCAGATTATTATCTGAACGGCTATAAACTGAGAGAGGGGAATATGCAACGGGACCTGGATGTTCTCGTACACCAGTCAGTGAAGGTAAGCATGCAGGTGCAACAGGTGGCAAAAAGGGCAAATGGTATGTTGGCCTTCATAGCGAGAGGATTCGAGTACAGGAGCAGGGTTGTCTTGCTGCAATTATACAGGGCCTTGGTGAGGCCACACCTGGAATAATGTGTACAGTTTTGGTCTCCTTATCTGAGGAAGGATGTTCTTGCTATTGTGGGAGTGCAGCAAAGGTTTACCAGACTAATTTTTGTGATGGCAGGACTGACGACTGAGGAGAGATTTAGTCAGTTAGTATTATATACGCTGGAGTTCAGAAGAGTGAGGGGGGATCTCAGAGAAACCTACAAAATTCTAACAGGACTTGACAGGATAGATTCAGGTAGGATGTTCCCAATGCTGTGGGAGTCCAGAACTAGGGATCATAGTCTAAGGATACGGGGTAAACCTTTCAGGACTGCGATCAGAAGAACTTTCTTCACCCAGAGAGTGGTGAGCCTGTGGAATTCACTACCACAGAAAGCAGTTGAGGCCAAAACATTGTATGTTTTCAAGAAAGAGTTAGATATAGCTCTTGGGGCAAAAGGGATGAAAGGATATGGGGGGAAAGAGGGAACAGGTTACAGAGTTGGATGATCAGCCATGATCATAATGAATGGCGGAGCAGGCTTGAAGGGTCGAATGGCCTACTCTTGTTCCTTTTCTCTCTGAATGACCATGGCATTCCCTCCTGCAATCTTCACTGAACCAGGGTCGGTCTCGTGTCTTGATGGTAACAGTAGAATATGGAATATGCCAGGCCTTGAGGTTACAGATTGTGGTGAAGTACAATTCTGCTGCTGATGATGGCCCACAGAAACTCAGGGATGCCCAATTTTGTATTGCTAGATCTGTTCTAATTCTATCCCATTTAGCACGGTGGTAGTGCTGCACAACACAATGGAGTGTATCTTCGAAATGAAGGCTAATAAAGAACATTAAACAGACATGGCAGAACAGATGATGTGCCTTAACTGGAACATGTGGGAGCTTGCAGAGAGGATTATGCTGCTGGACAAGCAGATCTGAGATAAATGTCTGTAGCTCAAGTAACTTGGTCTCGGAGTTGTTTTATTGGAGTCTAAGCTGCATACACTGTGCACCCTCAGAGAGGGGCAGACTTACCTGGACTCAACCTTCCAGGAGGTAGTCACACCCCTTAGGTTAAGTTGAAATTCGGAGTTAGTGAATGGTCAGGAAAAGAAGGATGTGTATGTGAGTCAGACAGGTCTGGAGATCCAGCATTTAATGATAGAGCAACCTTGGCCCTTGACTTTGACCAACAGGCATGAGGTACTTGCTATCCGTATGAATGAGAACAAGGACTGCAGGGTGGATGGGCAAACTGACCATGGCACCATGGTGTAGGAAGCCATTCAAGTGGGACAGTGAAACAGAATGTGGCAATGATAGGGGACACTATATTCAGGGGATAGATACTTTTATCTGCAGCTGTGACCTCTAGTTCCAAAGGTTGAGTGTCTGCCCAGTGTCAGGGTGAAAGTCACCTCACATCTGGAGATGAACTCGGATTGGGTGGGGAAGGATCCAGTTGTCATGGTCCACATGGGAAGAAACAACATAGAAAGTAACAGGAATGATGTTCTGCTGACGGAGTTTGAGTATTTTGGGAACCAATTAAAATGCAGAACCTCAAACGTAATAATCACTGATTGTTAACTGGGCCACACACCAATTGACACAGAGTCAAGAAGATTAGAGAATTAAATGTGTGGTTCAATGAGTGGTTTGGAAAGGAGGGGTTCAATTCATGGGGCACTGTCACCATTTCTGGGAAAACAGGGAGCTGTTCCATTGGTATGGGCTCCACTTAAACCAGTCTGGGATCAGGTTCCTGGTGATCCTCGGGATATGGGCAAGGCTTTGAATTAAAAAGGTAGGGGAGGTTTCAGGTGAAGAGAGATTGCAAAAACAAGAGAAAATTCCAGGCAACAGAGCAGTGTAGCAATTTAACTCCAGACAGCAGAGTAGGACAGGAAGGGACAGAGAGTTTAACGGTAACAGTGCACCAAGGAATAAGGTCTCTCCAAACAATAATAGTAAAACAATAAAATTAAAGCCTCTTTCTCAGAATGCGTGAAGATTTCATCTTAACATGGATGAACTAGTGGCACAGATGAAGATAAATGTTTAGATCTGATTGCCATTTTGATCCCGAGATGATTTGATTGTTGAAGTCATCACCGGGCGTGGTCAAGCCAAGGGACAGAGCACTAACATGGGTGTTAGAGGAAAAGACAGTTGTGAGTGGAGGGTTGGTTTTAGTCGGGCTGCAGAATGTTCCTGATATAGAAATATATTATCATAAGTAATGATCTAAACACAAGAATCTGAACGTTAAATTCAAGGTTTTGGAGGCCTAGGACCTAATGTAGGTCAACAAGAATATGCCAGGCATAGAGAGGAGCTTGGATGGGATAGGATGTGAGTTTCGAGATGACAAGAGCATGGATGAGAGTTTCAACAGCATGTGGACGATGGAGTGAAGGGAGGAATTTGATGTTATGGAAGTAGGTGGTCTTTGTGATTGGAGAATATGAGTTCCTGAAACTCATTGTGGTGTCGAACGGGAAGCCAAAGTTGGGCCGTGGTTAGCACCGCAGCCTCACAGCTCCAGCGACCCGGGTTCAATTCTGGGTACTGCCTGTGTGGAGTTTGCAAGTTCTCCCTGTGTCTGCGTGGGTTTTCTCCGGGTGCTCCGGTTTCCTCTCACAGCCAAAAGACTTGCAGGTTGGTCGGTAAATTGGCCATTATAAATTGCCCTTGTATAGGTAGGTGGTAGGGAAATTTAGGGACAGTTGGGGATGTGGTGGGAATATGGGATTAGTGTAGGATTAGTATAAATGGATAATTGGATAAAGTGGGTTTTGAGATGACAAGAGCATGGATGAGAGTTTCAACAGCACTTGGACGATGGAGTGAAGGGAGGAATTTGATGTTATGGAAGTAGGTGGTCTTTGTGATTGGAGAATATGAGTTCCTGAAACTCATTGTGGGGTTGAATGGGAAGCCAAGGTTGCAGACATTATGGGTCCAACTAAGCCAAAGGCCAAGGAGCAGTAGTAGAAAGTGGAACGTGCAGAGTTTGTGCTGTGGACTTGAAGATTGTGGCTCCGTCCTCCCAATGTATAACTGGAGGAAACTGTGAATTACAAATATTAAACGTCATTCAAGCAATCAGAAACTCAGTGGCATTGTAAGGGTTGTGTGTGGTAATGGAGAGGTAGGAATAGGTGTCGTCAGTGTACATGTGGAAGCTGACCCTATGTGTTCTGATAATATCTTCAAAGGGCAGCATGGAGATGGGAAAAAACCGCTGGAGAGCTAGAGTAGATCCTTAGAGGCTCCAAGACAAAACGTGAAGGTTCTTTTGGATAGCAGATAAGAGCAGAAATACACAAGGACAGTACCAGTTATCAGGCTAATGGATCAGAGACATTGAAGGCTAATTGTGTGGTCAACCTTATCAAAGATTACAGGGAGACTGAGGAGGTCTTATGGAGGGATTGTGCACCACAGTAACAGTCACAGAAGATTTCACTTTACTGGGACCGTTTGAATATTGAGGTCGGGGTGGAAACCTGATTGACGAGATACAAACATGATACTGTCGGAAGGATGTGCACGGATTTGGGAGACAACAACATGTTGAAGGGATTTGGAGAGGAAAGGGAAGTGTGAGATGGGATTGTAGTTACTTTTTTAAGAATGGAGGGAATGTGCCTTGACGTCTGAGGAAGGGGTGACAGTAGTTGTTTTGAAAGGGACGGAGAAGAAGGTGAGAATAGAGACACATGCCAAATATCAACTAATATGAGGCCCGGGAACAGAACTGATTATTATTCGAGTGGAAATAAGCTCAAGGTTGCAGGAGGAGACTTTCAAGGACTGGACACATTTGCTTAGAGATTGAGGGGAGATAGGAGAGAGATTGGTGAAAGCAGTTGGCTCAGGATACAAATGGTTGGTTTGGTGGACAATCGAAGGCTGATTTCAACAGGAGCAGGTGAACAGTTGCTTTCAACGTGAGAGAGGCAAAGACATTGCTGAGTTTATCACGTGTTGTTGGAGGTGAGGGAGGAGGATGTAAGGGAGAGGGATTTATAATGTTTGATGATAGTGAAGAAGAGTCACAGGGGCTATCATTGCATTCCAGGATGACCCTGGAGAATTGACCACATAGATAACAGTGAGGCCTGATTAATGTGGTCCAACATGAACCAGCTGTGGAGCAGAAACACTCAAGAATCTATCCCATGGACTAAGGACAGCAAATATGAGACCAGAACAGGGCATTCTATGAGTGAAGGAGACAGTCAAGGTACCAACAAAGACTAGATGTTTCTCTAACATTTGAATCCATTTTTATTTTATTTATTTAGAAATACAGCACTGAAACAGGCCCTTCGGCCCACCGAGTCTGTGCCGACCAACAACCACCCATTTATACTAACCCTACAGTAATCACATATTCCCTATCACCTCCCTACACTGGGGGCAATTTACAACAGCCAATTTACCTATCCCCTGCAAGTCTTTTGGATGTGGGAGGAAACCGGAGCACCCGGCAAAAACCCACGGAGATACAGGGAAAACTTGTAAGCTCTGCACGCGCAGCATCCAGAATCAAACCTGAGTTCCTGGAGCTGTGAGGCTGTGGTGCGAACCACTGTGCCGCCCATCCACCTTGGCCTCTTTTTGAAGGTTTTTTTGTTCTGCATTTGTGCCTTTTCTAACCATGCAAATTTGTTCTAGAAAAACAAAATAGTTGTCATGAATTGATCCAATGGCCAATTGTAATGGCTGTCAGAGCATGATTCCAGAGGTTGTTCGAACTGGACAGAATATACCATTTAGTGTTACTGCTTCCTTATGGGGAATTAATTTGATGTCTTTTAATGGTGTACAGTACAGTTGCTGTAAATCCACAAATCCAGCAGTGAAATTGACATTGGGATATTTCATGTTATATCATTTTGTTTATCGACATTAATATTCATCAATAATAATCTGGTAATTATACACGACTATCCAGAATATTGTTAAAGATAATCAGTCTTCTCATTGTCATTCACCTGCCCACAATGAATATAAAAGCAAGTGACTTGTAAACCAAGAAACCCTGCTCCAGATCAATGTTCTTTAATTGTTATTGACACAATTTCCCATTCAGTGTAAACAAATATTTCACCCCATTCTTCAACTCCTCTCTGAATTTCCTCTGTGTCAGTCCATAGATACAAGTGTTTGTGCAGACACTGAGAAGCTGCAACATAAACCCAACTTGTTGAGCAATATATATCGGGTTACTGTAATATTTGTCTGAATAGTAAAAGTTTTCCACTGGCCGGTCTATCACAAGAACAACATATGTCATCCACAACAGTATGAAATTGGCAGAAATAGTGAAAAGTAAAATCATGGAATTCCTCCGATTCTTCACCTCTGGATCTTTCTGATTCTCACTCTTGCTCCGGAGTCCCCTGCAGTCTCTATTTGCCATGATAATGTGTCTGACGGTCAAAGCATTGAACAGCAGAATTAAAACTATTGGTAAGATTGGGTTTATGATGCCTTTGATACACGCGTATATCCTCCACAAGGGAGAGGTGAGGTAATCAGCAGTAGCATCACAATACCAAGGTACATTGTCAATTATAAATACAGGGTCAACTGCATAGTAATAGGGAATATTTACAAGACAGCTCACCACAAACAAGATGGCGATAACCACAGTCGCTGTTTTCTCTGTGTTATATTTTGATTGCAGCTTCTGACAGCAAATTTTTACAAAGCGATCAAAAGTGAAGGCGACAGTAAACCAGACAGAACAGTCTAAAGCTGCAGTGTATGTGACAAGGTTCACCGTACACACAGGAGTTATAAACAGGAAACTAACTGGAAAGTACATGATATTAATCCGGTGTAATATCACATGGATGATAACCACCATTAGATCCGCCACTGCCATGGCCACCAGATAGTGAGTGATACATTTGGAGAGACCGCACTTTCCTCGAGACAAAATCACAATCGCCACCAAGTTAACTGTAAGAAACAGAAACATGAAATTTACCTCCACACTGTCCCCAATCATTTTGAAGAATCATTTAAAGTTGAATAAGACAGCCTGGAAATATAAGATTTCCAGATCTGAATTAAACGCAAGTTTAAATAAAAGAACTATTTATTTGTAGCAGTGAAATCTGTGGCAAAAGCAGGTATGGGAAAATTAAAATGTAAAACAAGTTCTGGCCTTCAGATAGTGAAACATCTGCTGTGGTAGAACCCAAAAGTATTGACATTATTCTGGAGAATTCTGGCACCTAAAACACGACTGTCTCCAAAGGCAAGTATTTGCAGATCAGCTCCACCCTGTTGGGTTCTGGTGATGCTACCATTGACAATGACGTTTCTGATTTGTCTTTCCCGCACTTCTGCCTAAACCTTCCCCTCCCTCCCAGAAATGTAACATGGTTCCCCTTGCCCTCACTTCCTATTCGACCAGTCTTCACATCAAAAATGTCATCCTCTGAGATTTCCAACACCTCCAGTGTGCTACCTCCACCAAACACATCGTCCCTTCCCCTCCCCTCCCCTCTCAGTATTCCAAAGGGATGATTCCCTCTGAGACACCTCGTCCCCTTCCCATAGCATCTTCCCATGCAATCGCAGGGTGTGTAATACCTCCCCTTTCATCTCTTCTCTCTTCACCATCCAAGAGTCCAAAGCCTCATTCCAGGTGAAGCAGTGATTTACTTGTACTTCTTTCAATCTGGTCTATTATATTCACTGTTCACAATGCGATTGCCTCTACACTGGGGAAACCAAACACAGTTCAGGTGACTGATGTCTGGAACACCTCCATTCAGGCCAAAAGCATTACCACAAGCTTTCTGTCGCTTGCTATTGTAATTCACCACCCTATTCCATGTCCTTGGTCTGCAGCAGTGTTCCAGTGAACATCAACGCAAGCTCGAGGATCAGCACCTCATCTTCTCATTCGTCACTCTACAGCCTTCTAGACTCAACAATGTGTTCAACAATTTCAGAGAATGACTGTCTTTTCATTCCATTTTATTGCATTTTATTTGTTTTATTTTACTTTATTCCTTTTTTAACTATGGACCTGTCTTAAACTTGTTTTTCAGGTTTTTACTTTTGGACAGATCTGTTCATTTCTCAGCCATTAACACTCTCTCCAGACCTAGTCTTTCCATATTGCTAAGTGCTCCTTTGCCTTTGTTCCGTGACAGCTTTGTCATTTAATCTCTTTTGTCCTCTGTCCTATCGCACACCTTTCCTTTTGTTCTTCTTTCCCCTCCCCCTATTCACTCGATCAAATCCTATTACATTCCTAACCTTTGCCGGTTCTGATGAAATGTCACAGACCCTAAACTTTAACTCTGTTCCTGTCTCCACAGAGGCTGCCAGACCTGTTGTGTATTTCCAGAACTTTCTGTTTTTATTTCAGATTTCCAGCATCTGCAGTATTTTGTTTTTATTATTCTGGAGAGTATACTGTTAGGTTACGGTCTGTACAACATGGAGAGCACACTCTCGTCCTGTTGCAATACAGACTGTCCAACATGGGAAGCGCACTCTCGTCCTGTTACAATACAGACTGTCCAACATGGGAAGCACACTCTCGCCCTGTTAGGCTATCGTTTGTACAACATTGACAGTGAACTCTTCCCTTCTTTTAAAATATTGACCAAGCAAAGTGAAGAATGGAAAAATCTCGAGGGGTGGCTCATGCGCCAGTAACAGAAATCAGCAGGAGTTCCCTTCCACTTCCATTGAGAAACAAAATCAAAGCTGAATTCAAATCCATGCAAACAAGAGAAACTTCTGCTGTTACACGAAAGGTCAACATGAAATAAAATAAAAAGACGATAACTCCTAGAATCCTAAGTTACACGTGTAATCCACTTCACAACATCAAGAGATTTAAAATTGCTCATTTATTTCTGATCTGATATCCAAGCAAACTCTGTGAAAAGTTTCCATTGTAAACATTAAAGGGAATTGATATTTTAGCATTTTCTGTGCTGAAAATTCAAGCCGCAATATAAGTTTAATTGATAAATCACATTGAGAGAACATGACAATCACTTGCTCCTTAAGTGATGCCATCAAAGAGGGTAAATATAACATGAAGAGTCACACATTGATATTCATCTTTCACCGCGTCATTTAACCGTCTTACCAGGAATACTGACGGCTGCAAGAATCGGGTAGTAAATGTGGTCGACCTGATAAATTACAGGGTATCCCATTCCTTCTGTGAAACGTCAATGCAGACACTTCTTCACACGAACCCTTATTAATAGTACAGAGAAACCTCCATGGGGAGAGTCATCTAGGGAATGTGTGCAGGGATATTAGTTACAGTCCAGTGAATAAACTGATGGAATGAACCATTTTCTGCACACAATAGAGTCACTGGAGAATATGGAAAACAAAATAATTGCAAATTCCGAGAAATGTTTTTCATAAACTGCTTTGCAACTTCTTTTACTACGATCTCAAGTGTTGATGTGGATGAACAGTATCAGGAACAATAGCACTGGTGTTGATGTGGCCGAACAGACTCAGGAATAATAGCACTGGGGAATCTGTGGGTGAACAGTCTCAGGAGCAATAGTCCTGTTGTTGACGTGGATGAACAGTCTCAGGAACAATAGCCCTGGTGTTGATGAGGGTGAACAGTCTCAGGAACAATAGTCCTTGTTCTAATGTGGATGAACAGTCTCAGGAACAATAGCCCTGGTGTTGATGTGAATGAACAGTGTCAGGAACAATAGCCCTGGTGTTGATGTGGATGAACAGTCTCAGGAACAATAAACCTGGTGTTGATGTGGATGAACAGTCTCAGGAACAATTAACCAGGTGCTGATGTAGATGGACAGTTCAGGAACAATAGCCCTGGTGTTGATGTGGATGAACAGTCTCAGGAACAATAGCCCTGGTATTGATGTGGATGAACAGTCTCAAGAACAATAGCCCTGGTGTTGATGCGGATGAACAGTTGAGGAACAATAGTCCTGTTGTTGATGTGGATGAACAATCTCAGGAACAATAGCCCTGGTGTTGATGTGGATGAACAGTCTCAGGAACAATAAACCTGGTGTTGATGTGGATGAACAGTCTCAGGAACAATAAACCGGGTGTTGATGTAGATGAACAGTCTCAGGAACAATAGCCCTGGTGTTGATGTGGATGAACAGTCTCAGGAAAAAAAGCCCTGGTGTTGATGTGGATGAAAAGTCTCAGGAACAATAGCCCTGGTACTGATGTGGATGAAGAATCTCAGGAACAAAAGCCCTGGTGTTGATGTGGATGAACAGTCTCAGGAACAATAGCCCTTGTATTGATGTGGATGAACAGTCTCAGAAACAATAGACCTGTTGTTGATGTGAATGAACAGTCTCAGGAACAATAGCCCTGGTGTTTCTGTGGGTGAACAGTCTCATGAGCAATATTCCTGGTGTTGATGTGAATGAACAGTCTCAGGAACAATAACTCTGGTGTTGATGAGGGTGAACATTCTCAGGAACAATAGTCCTTGTTCTAATGTGGATGAACAGTCTCAGGAACAATAGCCCTGGTGTTGATGTGGATGAACAGTGTCAGGAACAATAGTCCTGTGGTTGATGTGGATGAACTGTCTCAGGAACAATAGCCCAGGTGTTGATGTGGATGAACAGTCTCAGGAACAATCGTCCTGGTGTTGATGTGGATGAACAGTTTCAGAAACAATAGCCCTGGTGTTTATGTGGATGAACAGTCTCAGGAACAATAAACCTGGTGTTGATGTGGAAGAACAGTCTCAGGAACAATAAACCGGGTGTTGATTGTCGATGGACAGCTCAGGAACAATAGCCCTGGTGTTGATGTGGATGAACAGTCTCAGGAACAATAGCCATGGTGTTGATGTGGATGAACAGTCTCAGGAACAATCGTCCTGGTGTTGATGTGGATGAACAGTCTCAGGAACAAAAGCCCTGGTGTTGATGTGGATGAACAGTGTCAGGAAAAATAGCCCTGGTGTTGATGTGGATGAACTGTCTCAGGAACAATCGTCCTGGTGTTGCTGTGGATGAACAGTCTCAGGAACAAAAGCCCTGGTTTTGATGTGGATGAACAGTCTCAGGAACAATAGTCCTGTTGTTGATGTGGATGAAGTGTCTCAGAAATAATAGCCCCGGTGTTGATGTGGGTGAGCAGTGTCAGGAACAATAGTCCTGGTGTTGATGTGGATGAACTGTCTCAGGAACAATAAACCTCGTGTTGATGTGGATGAACAGGCTCAGGAACTATAAACCGGGTGTTGATATTGATGGACAGTTCAGGAATAATAGCCCTGGTGTTGATGTGGATGAACAGTCTCAGGAACAATAGTCCTGGTGTTGACGTGGTTGAACAGTCTCAGGAACAATTGTCCTGGTGCTGATGTGGATGAACAGTCTCAGGAACAAAAGCACTGGTTTTGATGTGGATGAACATTCTCAGGAACAATAGCCCTGGTGTTGATGTGGATGAACAGTCTCAGGAGCAATAGTCCTGGTGTTGATGTGGATGAACAGTGTCAGGAACAATAGTCCTTGAGTTGATGTGGATGAAAAGTCTCAGGAACAATAGCCCTGGTGTTGATGTGGATGAACAGTGTCACGAACAATAGTCCTGGTGTTGATGTGGATGAACAGTCTCAGGAACAATAGCCCTGGTGTTGATGTGGATGAACAGTGTCAGAAACAATAGTCCTGGGGTTGATGTGGATGAACAGTCTCAGGAACAATAGCCCTGGTGTTGATGTGGATGAACAGTGTCAGGAACAATAGCCCTGGCGTTGATGTGGATGAACAGTGTCAGGAACAATAGTCCTGATGTTGATGTGGATGAACAGTCCGAGGAACAATAATCCTGGTATTGATGTGGATGAACAGTCTCAGGAACAACAGCCCTTGTGTTGATGTGAATGAACAGTCTCAGGAACAATAGCTCTGGTGTTGATGTGGATGAACAGTCTCAGGAACAATAAACCGGGTGTTGATGTAGATGAACAGTCTCAGGAACAATAAACCTGGTGTTGATGTGGATGAACAGTCTCAGGAACAATAAACTGGGTGTTGATGTAGATGAACAGTCTCAGGAACAATAGCCCTGGTGTTTCTGTGGGTGAACAGTCTCAGGAATAATCGCCCTGGTATGGATGTAAATGAAGAGTCTCAGGAACAATAGCCCTGGTGTTGATGTGGATGAACAGTCTCAGGAACAATAAACCGGGTGTTTCTGTGGGTGAACAGTGTCATGAGCAATAGTCCTGGTGTTGATGTGGATGAACAGTCTCAGGAACAATAACTCTGGTGTTGATGTGGATGAACATTTTCAGGAACAATATTCCTTGTTCTAATGTGGATGAACAGTCTCAGGAACAATAGCCCTGGTGTTGATGTGGATGTGCAGTGTCAGGAACAATAGACCTGGTGTTGATGTGGATGAACTGTCTCAGGAACAAGAGCCCTGGTTTTGATGTGGATGTGCCGTGTCAGGAACAATAGATCTGGTGTTGATGTGGATGAACAGTCTCAGGAACAATAAACCGGGTGTTGATTGTCGATGGACAGCTCAGGAACAAAAGCCCTGGTGTTGATGTGGATGAACAGTCTCAGGAACAATAGCCCTGGTGGTGATGTGGATGAACAGTCCCAGGAACAATAGACCTGGTGTTGATGTGGATGAACAGTCTCAGGAACAAGAGCCCTGGTGTTGATGTGGATGAACAGTCTCAGGAACAAGAGCCCTGGTGTTGATGTGGATGAACAGTCTCAGGAACAATAGCCCTGGTGTTGATGTGGATGAACAGTGTCAGGAACAATAGTCCTGATGTTGATGTGGATGAACAGTCTCAGGAACAATAATCCTGGTATTGATGTGGATGAACAGTCTCAGGAACAACAGCCCTTGTGTTGATGTGAATGAACAGTCTCAGGAACAATAGCTCTGGTGTTGATGTGGATGAACAGTCTCAGGAACAATAAAACGGGTGTTGATGTAGATGAACAGTCTCAGGAACAATAAACCTGGTGTTGATGTGGATGAACAGTCTCAGGAACAATAAACTGGGTGTTGATGTAGATGAACAGTCTCAGGAACAATAGCCCTGGTGTTTCTGTGGGTGAACAGTCTCAGGAATAATCGCCCTGGTATGGATGTAAATGAAGAGTCTCAGGAACAATAGCCCTGGTGTTGATGTGGATGAACAGTCTCAGGAACAATAAACCGGGTGTTTCTGTGGGTGAACAGTGTCATGAGCAATAGTCCTGGTGTTGATGTGGATGAACAGTCTCAGGAACAATAACTCTGGTGTTGATGTGGATGAACATTTTCAGGAACAATATTCCTTGTTCTAATGTGGATGAACAGTCTCAGGAACAATAGCCCTGGTGTTGATGTGGATGTGCAGTGTCAGGAACAATAGACCTGGTGTTGATGTGGATGAACTGTCTCAGGAACAAGAGCCCTGGTGTTGATGTGGATGTGCCGTGTCAGGAACAATAGATCTGGTGTTGATGTGGATGAACAGTCTCAGGAACAATAAACCGGGTGTTGATTGTCGATGGACAGCTCAGGAACAAAAGCCCTGGTGTTGATGTGGATGAACAGTCTCAGGAACAATAGCTCTGTTGTTGATGTGGATGAACAGTCTCAGGAACAATAGCCCTGGTGGTGATGTGGATGAACAGTCCCAGGAACAATAGACCTGGTGTTGATGTGGATGAACAGTCTCAGGAACAAGAGCCCTGGTGTTGATGTGGATGTGCAGTGTCAGGAACAATAGACCTGGTGTTGATGTGGATGAACAGTCTCAGGAACAATAAACCGGGTGTTGATTGTCGATGGACAGCTCAGAAACAATAGCCCTGGTGTTGATGTGGATGAACAGTCTCAGGAACAATAGCCCTGGTGTTGGTGTGGATGAGCAGTCTCAGGAACAATAGCCCTGGTGGTGATGTGGATGAACAGACTCAGGAACAATAGCCCTGGTGGTGATGTGGATGAGCAGTCTCAGGAACAATAAACCGGGTGTTGACTGTCGATGGACAGCTCAGGAACAATAGCCCTGGTGTTGATGTGGATGAACAGTCTCAGGAACAATAGCCCTGGTGTTGATGTGGATGAGCAGTCTCAGGAACAAAAGCCCTGGTTTTGATGAGGGTGAACAGTCTCAGGAACAATAGTCCTTGTACTAATGTGGATGAACAGTCTCAGGAACAATCGTCCTGGTGTTGATGTGGATGAGCAGTGTCAGGAACAATAGTCCTGTTGTTGATGTGGATGAGCAGTGTCAGGAACAATAGTCCTGTTGTTGATGTGGATGATCTGTCTCAGGAAAAATAGCCCTGGTGTTTATGTGGATGAACAGTCTCAGGAACAGTAAACTGGGTGTTGATGTAGATGAACAGTCTCAGGAATAAAAGCCCTGGTGTTGATGAGGATGAACAGTCTCAGGAACAATAGTCCTTGTACTAATGTGGATGAAAAGTTTCAGAAACAATAGACATATTGTTGATGTGGATGAACAGTCTCAGGAACAATAGCACTGGTGTTGATGTGGATGAACAGTCTCAGGAACAATAGCCATGGTGTTGATGTGGATGAACAGTCTCAGGAGCATTAGTCCTGGTGATGATGTGGGTGAACAGTCTCAGGAGCAATAGTCCTGGTGTTGATGTGGTTGAACAGTTTCAGGAACAGTAGCCCTGGTGTTGATGTGGATGAACAGTCTCAGGAGCATTAGTCCTGGTGATGATGTGGGTGAACAGTCTCAGGAACAATAGCCCTTGTTCTAATGTGGATGAACAGTCTCAGGAACAATAGCCCTGGTGTTGATGTGGATCAGCAGTGTCACGAACTATAGCCCTGGTGTTGATGTGGATGAACAGTCTCAGGAGCAATAGCCCTGGTGGTGATGTGGATGAACAGTCTCAGGAACAATAGTCCTGGTGTTGATGTGGATGAGCAGTGTCAGGAACAATAGTCCCGTTGTTGATGTGGATGATCTGTCTCAGGAACAATAGCCCTGGTGTTTCTGTGGGTGAACAGTCTCAGGAACAATCACCCTGGTGTTGATGAGGGTGAATATTCTCAGGAACAATAGTCGTTGTTCGAATGTGGATGAACAGTCTCAGGAAAAATAGCCCTGGTGTTGATGTGGATGAACTGTCTCAGGAACAATAGCCCTGGTGTTGATGTGGATGAGCAGTGTCAGGGAAAATAGCCCTGGTGTTGATGTGGATGCACAGTCTAAGGAACAATAGCCCTCGTGTTGATGCAGAAGGACAGTGTCAGTAAAAATAGCCCTGGTGTTGATGTGGATGCAAAGTCTCAGGAACAATAGTCCTGGTGTTGATGTAGAAGAACAGTGTCAGGAACAATAGTCCTGTTGTTGATTTGGATGAACAGTCTCAGGAACAAGAGCCCTGGTGTTGATGAGGGTGAACAGTCTCAGGAACAATAGTCCTTGTTCTAATGTGGATGAACAGTTTCAGAAACAATAGCCCTGGTGTTTATGTGGATGAACAGTCTCAGGAACAATAAACCTGGTGTTGATGTGGAAGAACAGTCTCAGGAACAATAAACCGGGTGTTGATTGTCGATGGACAGCTCAGGAACAATAGCCCAGGTGTTGATGTGGATGAACAGTCTCAGGAACAATAGCCTTGGTTTTGATGTGGATGAACAGTCTCAGGAACAATAGTCCTGTTGTTGATGTGGATGAACTGTCTCAGGAATAATAGCCCTGGTGTTGATGTGGATGAACTGTCTCAGGAACAATAAACCTCGTGTTGATGTGGATGAACAGTCTCAGGAACTATAAACCGGGTGTTGATGTAGATGGACAGTTCAGGAATAATAGCCCTGGTGTTGATGTGGATGAACAGTCTCAGGAACAATAGTCCTGGTGTTGATGTGGTTGAACAGTCTCAGGAACAATTGTCCTGGTGTTGATGTGGATGAACAGTCTCAGGAACAAAAGCCCTGGTGTTGATGTGGATGAACAGTCTCAGGAGCAATAGTCCTGGTGTTGATGTGGATGAACAGTGTCAGGAACAATAGTCCTGGTGTTGATGTGGATGAACAGTGTCACGAACAATAGTCCTGGTGTTGATGTGGATGAACAGTCTCAGGAACAATAGCCCTGGTGTTGATGTGGATGAACAGTGTCAGGAACAATAGCCCTGGTGTTGATGTGGATGAACAGTCTCAGGAACAATAGCCCTGGTGTTGATGTGGATGAACAGTCTCAGGAACAATAGCCTTGGTGTTGATGTGGATGAACAGTCTCAGGAAAAATAGCCCTGGTGTTGATGTGGATGAACAGTGTCAGGAACAATAGTCCTGATGTTGATGTGGATGATCAGTCTCAGGAACAATAGTCCTGGTATTGATGTGGATGAACAGTCTCAGGAACAACAGCCCTTGTGTTGATGTGGATGAACAGTCTCAGGAACAATAGCTCTGGTGTTGATGTGGTTGAACAGTGTCAGGAACAATAGTTCTGTTGTTGATGTGGATGAACAGTCTCAGGAACAATAGTCCTTGAGTTGACGTGGATGAACAGTCTCAGGAACAATAGCCCGTGTGTTGATGTGGATGAACATTGTCAGGAACAATAGTTCTCATATTGATGTGGATGAACAGTCTCAGGAACAATAGCCCTTATGTTGATGTGGATGAACATTGTCAGGAACAACAGTTCTGTTGTTGAAGTGGATGAACAGTCTCAGGAACAATAGCCTTGGTGTTGATGTGGATGAACAGTCTCAGGAACAATAGCCCTGGTGTTGATGTGGATGAACAGTGTCAGGAACAATAGTCCTGGTGTTGATGTGGATGAACAGTCTCAGGAACAATAGTCCTGGTGTTGATGTGGATGAACAGTCTCAGGAACAACAGCCCTGGTGTTGATGTGGATGAACAGTCTCAGGAACAATAGCGCTTGTGTTATTGTGGATGAACAGTCTCAGGAACAATAGCCTTGGTGTTGATGTGGATGAACAGTCTCAGGAACAATAGCCCTGTTGTTGATGTGGATGAACAGTCTCAGGAACAATAGTCCTGGTGTTGATGTGGATGAACAGTCTCAGGAACAATAGTCCTGGTGTTGATGTGGATGAACAGTCTCAGGAACAACAGCCCTGGTGTTGATGTGGATGAACAGTCTCAGGAACAATAGCGCTAGTGTTGATGTGGATGAACAGTCTCAGGAACAATAGCCCTGGTGTTGATGTAGATGAACAGTCCCAGGAACAATAGCTCTGGTGTTGATGTGGATGAACAGTCTCAGGAACAATAGCCCTGGTGTTGATGTAGATGAACAGGCCTAGGAACAATAGCCCTGGTGTTGATGTGGATGAACAGTCCATGGAACAATAGCCCTGGTGTTCATGTGGATGAACAGTGTCAGGAACAATTGCCCTTGTGTTGATGTGGATGAACAGTGTCAGGAACAATAGTTCTGCTGTTGATGTGGTTGAACAGTCTCAGGAACAATGGCTCTTGAGTTGATGTGGATGAATCGTCTCAGGAACAATAGCCCTTGTGTTGATGTGGATGAACATTGTCAGGAACAATAGTTCTCATATTGATGTGGATGAACAGTCTCAGGAAAAATAGCCCTTGTGTTGATGTGGATGAACATTGTGAGGAACAACAGTTCTGTTGTTGATGTGGATGAACAGTCTCAGGAACAATAGCCTTGGTGTTGATGTGGATGAACTGTCTCAGGAACAATAGCCCTGGTGTTGATGTGGATGAACAGTGTCAGGAACAATAGTCCTGATGTTGATGTGGATGAACAGTCTCAGGAACAATAGTCCTGGTATTGATGTGGATGAACAGTCTCAGGAACAACAGCCCTTGTGTTGATGTGAATGAACAGTCTCAGGAACAATAGCTCTGGTGTTGATGTGGATGAACAGTCTCAGGAACAATAGCTCTGGTGTTGATGTGGATGAACAGTGTCAGGAACAATAGTTCTGTTGTTGATGTGGATGAACAGTCTCAGGAACAATAGCCCTTGAGTTGATGTGGATGAACAGTCTCAGGAACAATAGCCCTTGTGTTGATGTGGATGAACATTGTCAGGAACAATAGTTCTCATATTGATGTGGATGAACAGTCTCAGGAACAATAGCCCTTGTGTTGATGTGGATGAACATTGTCAGGAACAATAGTCCTGGTGTTGATGTGGATGAACAGTCTCAGGAACAATAGCCCTGGTGTTGATGTGGATGAACAGTCTCAGAAACAATAGCCTTGGTGTTGATGTGGATGAACAGTGTCAGGAACAATAGCCCTGGTGTTGATGTGGATGAACAGTCTCAGGAACAATAGCCTTGGTGTTGATGTGGATGAACAGTCTCCGCAACAATAGCCCTGGTGTTGATGTGGATGAAGAGTGTCAGGAACAATAGTCCTGGTGTTGATGTGGATGAACAGTCTCAGAAACAATAGTTCGGTGTTGATGTGGATGAACAGTCTCAGGAACAATAGCCTTGGTATTGATGTGGATGAACAGTCTCAGGAACAATAGCCCTGTTGTTGATGTGGATGAACAGTGTCAGGAACAATAGTCCTGGTGTTGATGTGGATGAACAGTCTCAGGAACAATAGTCCTGGTCTTGATGTGGATGAACAGTCTCAGGAACAACAGCCCTGGTGTTGATGTGGATAAACAGTCTCAGGAACAGTAGCGCTGGTGTTGATGTGGATGAACAGTCTCAGGAACAATAGCCCTGGTGTTGATGTAGATGAACAGTCTCAGGAACAATAGCTCTGGTGTTGATGTGGATGAACAGTCTCAGGAACAATAGCCCTGGTGTTGATGTAGATCAACAGGCCAAGGAACAATAGCGCTGGTGTTGATGTGGATGAACAGTCTCAGGAACAATAGCCCTGGTGTTGATGTGGATGAACAGTCTCAGGAACAATAGCTCTGGTGTTGATGTGGATGAACAGTGTCAGGAACAATAGTCCTGGTGTTGATGTGGATGAACAGTCTCAGGAACAATAGCCCTTCTGTTGATGTGGATGAACAGTCTCAGGAACAATAGCCTTGGTGTTGATGTGGATGAACAGTCTCAGCAAAAATAGCCCTGGTGTTGATGTGGATGAACAGTGTCAGGAACAATAGTCCTGATGTTGATGTGGATGAACAGTCTCAGGAACAATAGCTCTGGTGTTGATGTGGATGAACAGTCTCAGGAACAACAGCCCTTGTGTTGATGTGAATGAACAGTCTCAGGAACAATAGCTCTGGTGTTGATGTGGATGAACAGTCTCAGGAACAATAGCTCTGGTGTTGATGTGGATGAACAGTGTCAGGAACAATAGTTCTGTTGTTGATGTGGATGAACAGTCTCAGGAACAATAGCCCTTGAGTTGATGTGGATGAACAGTCTCAGGAACAATAGCCCTTGTGTTGATGTGGATGAACAGTCTCAGGAACAATAGCCCTTGTGTTGATGTGGATGAACATTGTCAGGAACAATAGTCCTGGTGTTGATGTGGATGAACAGTCTCAGAAACAATAGCCTTGGTGTTGATGTGGATGAACAGTGTCAGGAACAATAGCCCTGGTGTTGCTGTGGATGAACAGTCTCAGGAACAATAGCTCTGTTTATGATGTGGATGAACAGTCTCAGGGACAATAAACCTGATGTTGATGTGGATGAACAGTCTCAGGAACAATAGCCCTGGTGTTGATGTGGATGAACAGTGTCAGGAACAATAGTCCTGGTGTTGATGTGGATGAACAGTCTCAGGAACAATAGCACTGGTGTTGATGTGGATGAACATTCTCAGGAACAATAGCCTTGGTGTTGATGTGGATGAACAGTCTCAGGAACAATAGCCATGGTGTTGATGTGGATGAACAGTCTCAGGAACAACAGTCCTGGTGTTGATGTGGATGAACAGTCTCAGGAACAATAGTCCTGGTGTTGATGTGGATGAACAGTGTCAGGAACAATAGTCCTGGTGTTGATGTGGATGAACAGTCTCAGAAACAATAGTCCTGGTGTTGATGTGGATGAACAGTCTCAGGAACAATAGCCTTGGTGTTGATGTGGATGAACAATCTCAGGAACAATAGTCCTTTTGTTGATGTGGATGAACAGTGTCAGGAACAATAGTCCTGGTGTTGATGTGGATGAACAGTCTCAGGAACAAAAGCCCTGGTGTTGATGTGGATGAACAGTCACAGGAACAATAGCGCTGGTGTTGATGTGGATGAACAGTCTCAGGAACAATAGCCCTGGTGTTGATGTAGATGAACAGTCTCAGGAACAATAGCTCTGGTCTTGATGTGGATGAACAGTCTCAGGAACAATAGCCCTGGTGTTGATGTAGATGAACAGGCCTAGGAACAATAGCCCTGGTGTTGATGTGGATGAACAGTCCATGGAACAATAGCCCTGGTGTTCATGTGGATGAACAGTGTCAGGAACAATTGCCCTTGTGTTGATGTGGATGAATAGTCTCAGGAACAATAGCCCTTGTGTTGATGTGGATGAACATTGTCAGGAACAATAGTTCTCATATTGATGTGGATGAACAGTCTCAGGAACAATAGCCCTTGTGTTGATGTGGATGAACATTGTGAGGAACAACAGTTCTGTTGTTGATGTGGATGAACAGTCTCAGGAACAATAGCCTTGGTGTTGATGTGGATGAACAGTCTCAGGAACAATAGCCCTGGTGTTGATGTGGATGAACAGTGTCAGGAACAATAGTCCTGGTGTTGATGTGGATGAACAGTCTCAGGAACAATAGTCCTGGTGTTGATGTGGATGAACAGTCTCAGGAACAACAGCCCTGGTGTTGATGTGAATGAACAGTCTCAGGAACAATAGCTCTGGTGTTGATGTGGATGAACAGTCTCAGGAACAATAGCTCTGGTGTCGATGTGGATGAACAGTCTCAGGAACAATAGCTCTGGTTTTGATGTGGATGAACAGTCTCAGGAACAATAGCCCTGGTGTTGATGGAGATGAACAGTGTCAGGAACAATAGCTCTGGTGTTGATGTGGATGAACGGTGTCAGGAACAATAGCCCTGGTGTTGATGTAGATGAACAGTCTCAGGAACAATATCCCTGGTGTTGATGTGGATGAACAGTCTCAGGAACAATAGCCCTGGTGTTGATGTGGATGAACAGTGTCAGGAACAATTGCCCTTGTGTTGATGTGGATGAACAGTGTCAGGAACAATAGTTCTGTTGTTGATGTGGATGAACAGTCTCAGGAACAATAGCCCTTGAGTTGATGTGGATGAACAGTCTCAGGAACAATAGCCCTTGTGTTGATGTGGATGAACATTGTCAGGAACAATAGTTCTGTTGTTGATGTGGATGAACAGTCTCAGGAACAATAGCCCTTGAGTTGATGTGGATAAACATTGTCAGGAACAATAGCTCTGTTGTTGATGTGGATGAACAGTCTCAGGGACAATAAACCTGATGTTGATGTGGATGAACAGTCTCAGGAACAATAGCCCTGGTGTTGATGTGGATGAACAGTGTCAGGAACAATAGTCCTGGTGTTGATGTGGATGAACAGTCTCAGGAACAATAGCACTGGTGTTGATGTGGATGAACATTCTCAGGAACAATAGCCTTGGTGTTGATGTGGATGAACAGTCTCAGGAACAATAGCCATGGTGTTGATGTGGATGAACAGTCTCAGGAACAACAGTCCTGGTGTTGATGTGGATGAACAGTCTCAGGAACAATAGTCCTGTTGTTGATGTGGATGAACAGTCTCAGGAACAACAGCCCTGGTGTTGATGTGAATGAACAGTCTCAGGAACAATAGCTCTGGTGTTGATGTGGATGAACATTCTCAGGAACAATAGCTCTGGTGTTGATGTGGATGAACAGTCTCAGGAACAATAGCTCTGGTGTTGATGTGGATGAACAGTCTCAGGAACAATAGCCCTGGTGTTGATGAAGATGAACAGTCTCAGGAACAATAGCCTTGGTGTTGATGTGGATGAACAGTCTCAGGAACAATAGCCCTGGTGTTGATGTGGATGAACAGTGTCAGGAACAATAGTCCTGGTGTTGATGTGGATGAACAGTCTCAGGAACAACAGCCCTGGTGTTGATGTGGATGAACAGTCTCAGGAACAATAGCTCTGGTGTTGATGTGGATGAACAGTCTCAGGAACAATAGCTCTGGTGTTGATGTGGATGAACAGTCTCAGGAACAATAGCCCTGGTGTTGATGTAGATGAACAGTCTCAGGAACAATAGCTCTGGTGTTGATGTGGATGAACAGTCTCAGGAACAATAGCACTGGTGTTGATGTAGATGAACAGTCTCAGGAACAATAGCCCTGATGTTGATGTGGATGAACAGTCTCAGGAACAATAGCCCTGGTGTTCATGTGGATGAACAGTGTCAGGAACAATTGCCCTTGTGTTGATGTGGATGAACAGTGTCAGGAACAATAGTTCTGTTGTTGATGTGGATGAACAGTCTCAGGAACAATAGCCCTTGAGTTGATGTGGATGAACAGTCTCAGAAACAATAGCCCTTGTGTTGATGTGGATGAACATTGTCAGAAACAATAGCCCTTGTGTTGATGTGGATGAACTGTTTCAGGAACAATAGCCCTTGATTTGATGTGGATGAACAGTCTCAGGAACAATAGTCCTGGTGTTGATGTGGATGAACAGTCTCAGGAACAATAGTTCTGTTGTTGATGTGAATGAACAGTCTCAGGAACAATAGCCTTGGTGTTGATGTGGATGAACAGTCTCAGGAACTATAGCCCTGGTGTTGATGTGGATGAACAGTCTCAGGAACAATAGCTCTGGTGTTGATGTGGATGAACAGTCTCAGGAACAATAGCCCTGGTGTTGATGTAGATGAACAGTCTCAGGAAAAATAGCCTTGGTGTTGATGTGGATGAACAGTCTCAGGAACAATAGCCCTGGTGTTGATGTGGATGAACAGTGTCAGGAACAATAGTCCTGGTGTTGATGTGGATGAACAGTCTCAGGAACAACAGCCCTGGTGTTGATGTGGATGAACAGTCTCAGGAACAATAGCTCTGGTGTTGATGTGGATGAACAGTCTCAGGAACAATAGCTCTGGTGTTGATGTGGATGAACAGTCTCAGGAACAATAGCCCTGGTGTTGATGTAGATGAACAGTCTCAGGAACAATAGCTCTGGTGTTGATGTGGATGAACAGTCTCAGGAACAATAGCACTGGTGTTGATGTAGATGAACAGTCTCAGGAACAATAGCCCTGGTGTTGATGTGGATGAACAGTCTCAGGAACAATAGCCCTGGTGTTCATGTGGATGAACAGTGTCAGGAACAATTGCCCTTGTGTTGATGTGGATGAACAGTGTCAGGAACAATAGTTCTGTTGTTGATGTGGATGAACAGTCTCAGGAACAATAGCCCTTGAGTTGATGTGGATGAACAGTCTCAGAAACAATAGCCCTTGTGTTGATGTGGATGAACATTGTCAGAAACAATAGCCCTTGTGTTGATGTGGATGAACTGTTTCAGGAACAATAGCCCTTGATTTGATGTGGATGAACAGTCTCAGGAACAATAGTCCTGGTGTTGATGTGGATGAACAGTCTCAGGAACAACAGTTCTGTTGTTGATGTGAATGAACAGTCTCAGGAACAATAGCCTTGGTGTTGATGTGGATGAACAGTCTCAGGAACAATAGCCCTGGTGTTGATGTGGATGAACAGTGTCAGGAACAATAATCCTGGTGTTGATGTGGATGAACAGTCTCAGGAACAATAGTCCTGGTGTTGATGTGGATGAACAGTCTCAGGAACAACAGCCCTGGTGTTGATGTGAATGAACAGTCTCAGGAACAATAGCTCTGGTGTTGATGTGGATGAACAGTCTCAGGAACAATAGCTCTGGTGTTGATGTGGATGAACAGTCTCAGGAACAATAGCCCTGGTGTTGATGTGGATGAACAGTCTCAGGAACAATAGTCCTTGTTCTAATGTGGATGAACAGTCTCAGGAACAATAGCTCTGGTGTTGATGTGGATGAACAGTCTCAGGAACAATAGCCCTGGTGTTGATGTGGATGAACAGTGTCAGGAACAATCCTCCTGGTGTTGATGTGGATGAACAGTCTCAGGAACAATAGTCCTGGTGTTGATGTGGATGAACATTGTGAGGAACAATAGCCCTTGTGTTGATGTGGATGAACAGTCTCAGGAACAATAGCCCTTGAGTTGATGTGGATGAACAGTCTCAGGAACAATAGCCCTTGTGTTGATGTGGATGAATATTGTCAGGAACAATAGTCCTGGTGTTGATGTGGATGAACAGTCTCAGGAACAATAGTCCTGGTGTTGATGTAGATGAACAGTCTCAGGAACAATAGTTCTGTTGTTGATGTGGATGAACAGTATCAGGAACAGTAGCCTTGGTGTTGATGTGGATGAACGGTCTCAGGAACAATAGCCCTGGTGTTGATGTGGATGAACAGAGTCAGAAACAATAGTCCTGGTGTTGATGTGGATGAACAGTCTCAGGAACAACAGTCCTGGTGTTGATGTGGATGAACAGTCTCAGGAACAACAGCCCTGGTGTTGATGTGAATGAACAGCCTCCGGAACAATAGCTCTGGTGTTGATGTGGATGAACAGTCTCAGGAACAATAGCTCTGGTGTTGATGTGGATGAACAGTCTCAGGAACAATAGTCCTGGTGTTGATGTGGATGAACAGTCTCAGGAACAATAGTCCTTGTTCTAATGTGGATGAACTGTCTCAGGAACAATAGCCCTTGTGTTGATGTGGATGAACAGTCTCAGGAACAATATTCCTTGTTCTAATGTGGATGAACAGTCTCAGGAACAATAGCTCTGGTGTTGATGTGGATGAACAGTCTCAGGAACAATAGCCCTGGTGTTGATGTGGATGAAGAGTGTCAGGAACAATCCTCCTGGTGTTGATGTGGATGAACAGTCTCAGGAACAATAGTCCTGGTGTTGATGTGGATGAACATTGTGAGGAACAATAGCCCTTGTGTTGATGTGGATGAACAGTCTCAGGAACAATAGCCCTTGTGTTGATGTGGATGAATATTGTCAGGAACAATAGTCCTGGTGTTGATGTGGATGAACAGTCTCAGGAACAATAGTCCTGGTGTTGATGTAGATGAACAGTCTCAGGAACAATAGTTCTGTTGTTGATGTGGATGAACAGTCTCAGGAACAGTAGCCTTTGTGTTGATGTGGATGAACAGTCTCAGGAGCAATAGCCCTGGTGTTGATGTGGATGAACAGAGTCAGAAACAATAGTCCTGGTGTTGATGTGGATGAACAGTCTCAGGAACAACAGTCCTGGTGTTGATGTGGATGAACAGTCTCAGGAACAACAGCCCTGGTGTTGATGTGAATGAACAGTCTCCGGAACAATAGCTCTGGTGTTGATGTGGATGAACAGTCTCAGGAACAATAGCTCTGGTGTTGATGTGGATGAACAGTCTCAGGAACAATAGTGCTGGTGTTGATGTGGATGAACAGTCTCAGGAACAATAGCTCTGGTGTTGATGTGGATGAACAGTCTCAGGAACAATAGTCCTGGTGTTGATGTGGATGAACAGTCTCAGGAACAATAGTCCTGGTGTTGATGTGGATGAACAGTCTCAGGAACAATAGTCCTTGTTCTAATGTGGATGAACAGTCTCAGGAACAATAGCTCTGGTGTTGATGTGGATGAACAGTCTCAGGAACAATAGCCCTGGTGTTGATGTGGATGAACAGTCTCAGGAACAATAGTCCTTGTTCTAATGTGGATGAACAGTCTCAGGAACAATAGCTCTGGTGTTGATGTGGATGAACAGTCTCAGGAACAACAGCCCTGGTGTTGATGTGGATGAACAGTGTCAGGAACAATCCTCCTGGTGTTGATGTGGATGAACAGTCTCAGGAACAATAGTCCTGGTGTTGATGTGGATGAACAGTCTCAGGAACAATAGTCCTGGTGTTGATGTAGATGAACAGTCTCAGGAACAATAGTTCTGTTGTTGATGTGGATGAACAGTCTCAGGAACTGTAGCCTTGGTGTTGATGTGGATGAACAGTCTCAGGAACAATAGCCCTGATGTTGATGTGGATGAACAGAGTCAGAAACAATAGTCCTGGTGTTGATGTGGATGAACAGTCTCAGGAACAACAGTCCTGGTGTTGATGTGGATGAACAGTCTCAGGAACAATCCTCCTGGTGTTGATGTGGATGAACAGTCTCAGGAACAATAGTCCTGGTGTTGATGTGGATGAACATTGTGAGGAACAATAGCCCTTGTGTTGATGTGGATGAACAGTCTCAGGAACAATAGCCCTTGAGTTGATGTGGATGAACAGTCTCAGGAACAATAGCCCTTGTGTTGATGTGGATGAATATTGTCAGGAACAATAGCCCTGGTGTTGATGTGGATGAACAGTCTCAGGAACAATAGCCCTGGTGTTCATGTGGATGAACGGTGTCAGGAACAATTGCCCTTGTGTTGATGTGGATGAACAGTGTCAGGAACAATAGTTCTGTTGTTGATGTGGATGAACAGTCTCAGGAACAATAGCGCTTGAGTTGATGTGGATGAACAGTCTCAGGAGCAATAGCCCTGGTGTTGATGTGGATGAACAGAGTCAGAAACAATAGTCCTGGTGTTGATGTGGATGAACAGTCTCAGGAACAACAGTCCTGGTGTTGATGTGGATGAACAGTCTCAGGAACAACAGCCCTGGTGTTGATGTGAATGAACAGTCTCCGGAACAATAGCTTTGTTGTTGATGTGGATGAACAGTCTCAGGAACAATAGCTCTGGTGTTGATGTGGATGAACAGTCTCAGGAACAATAGTGCTGGTGTTGATGTGGATGAACAGTCTCAGGAACAATAGCTCTGGTGTTGATGTGGATGAACAGTCTCAGGAACAATAGTCCTGGTGTTGATGTGGATGAACAGTCTCAGGAACAATAGTCCTGGTGTTGATGTGGATGAACAGTCTCAGGAACAATAGTCCTTGTTCTAATGTGGATGAACAGTCTCAGGAACAATAGCTCTGGTGTTGATGTGGATGAACAGTCTCAGGAACAATAGCCCTGGTGTTGATGTGGATGAACAGTCTCAGGAACAATAGTCCTTGTTCTAATGTGGATGAACAGTCTCAGGAACAATAGCTCTGGTGTTGATGTGGATGAACAGTCTCAGGAACAACAGCCCTGGTGTTGATGTGGATGAACAGTGTCAGGAACAATCCTCCTGGTGTTGATGTGGATGAACAGTCTCAGGAACAATAGTCCTGGTGTTGATGTGGATGAACAGTCTCAGGAACAATAGTCCTGGTGTTGATGTAGATGAACAGTCTCAGGAACAATAGTTCTGTTGTTGATGTGGATGAACAGTCTCAGGAACTGTAGCCTTGGTGTTGATGTGGATGAACAGTCTCAGGAACAATAGCCCTGATGTTGATGTGGATGAACAGAGTCAGAAACAATAGTCCTGGTGTTGATGTGGATGAACAGTCTCAGGAACAACAGTCCTGGTGTTGATGTGGATGAACAGTCTCAGGAACAATCCTCCTGGTGTTGATGTGGATGAACAGTCTCAGGAACAATAGTCCTGGTGTTGATGTGGATGAACATTGTGAGGAACAATAGCCCTTGTGTTGATGTGGATGAACAGTCTCAGGAACAATAGCCCTTGAGTTGATGTGGATGAACAGTCTCAGGAACAATAGCCCTTGTGTTGATGTGGATGAATATTGTCAGGAACAATAGCCCTGGTGTTGATGTGGATGAACAGTCTCAGGAACAATAGCCCTGGTGTTCATGTGGATGAACGGTGTCAGGAACAATTGCCCTTGTGTTGATGTGGATGAACAGTGTCAGGAACAATAGTTCTGTTGTTGATGTGGATGAACAGTCTCAGGAACAATAGCGCTTGAGTTGATGTGGATGAACAGTCTCAGAAACAATAGCCCTTGTGTTGATGTGGATGAACATTGTCAGAAACAATATCCCTTGTGTTGATGTGGATGAACAGTCTCAGGAACAATAGCCCTTGATTTGATGTGGATGAACAGTCTCAGGAACAATAGTCCTGGTGTTGATGTGGATGAACAGTCTCAGGAACAATAGTTATGTTGTTGATGTGGATGAACAGTCTCAGGAACAATAGCCTTGGTGTTGATGTGGATGAACAGTCTCACAAACAATAGCCCTGGTGTTGATGTGGATGAACAGTCTCAGGAACAATAGTCCTTGTTCTAATGTGGATGAACAGTCTCAGGAACAATAGCTCTGGTGTTGATGTGGATGAACAGTCTCAGGAACAACAGCCCTGGTGTTGATGTGGATGAACAGTGTCAGTAACAATCCTCCTGGTGTTGATGTGGATGAACAGTCTCAGGAACAATAGTCCTTGTTCTAATGTGGATGAACAGTCTCAGGAACAATAGCTCTGGTGTTGATGTGGATGAACAGTCTCAGGAACAATAGCTCTGGTGTTGATGTGGATGAACAGTCTCAGGAACAATAGCTCTGGTGTTGATGTGGATGAACAGTCTCAGGAACAATAGCCCTGGTGTTGATGTGGATGAACAGTCTCAGGAACAATAGATCTGGTGTTGATGTGGATGAACAGTCTCAGGAACAAAAGCTCTGGTGTTGATGTGGATGAACAGTCTCAGGATCAATAGCCCTGGTGTTGATGTACATGAACAGTCTCAGGAACAATAGCTCTGTTGTTGATGTGGATGAACAGACTCAGGAACAATAACCCTGGTGTTGATGTAGATGAACAGTCTCAGGAACAATATCCCTGGTGTTGATGTGGATGAACAATGTCAGGAACAATAGTTCTGTTGCTGATGTGGATGAACAGTCTCAGGAACAATAGCCCTTGAGTTGATGTGGATGAAGAGTCTCAGGAACAATAGCCCTTGTGTTGATGTGGATGAACATTGTCAGGAACAATAGTTCTGTTGTTGATGTGGATGAACAGTCTCAGGAACAATGGCCCTGGTGTTGATGTGGATGAACAGTGTCAGGAATAATAGCACTAGTGTTGATGTGGATGAACAGTCTCAGGAACAATAGCCCTGGTGTTGATGTGGATAAATATTGTCAGGAACAATAGCTCTGTTGTTGATGTGGATGAACAGTCTCAGGAACAATAGCCCTTGTGTTGATGTGGATGAACAGTGTCATGAACAATAGTCCTGTTGTTGATGTGGATGAACAGTCTCAGGAAAAAAAGCCCTTGTGTTGATGTGGATGAACAGTCTCAGGAACAATAGCCCTTGTGTTGATGTGCATGAACATTGTCAGGAACAATAGTTCTGTTGTTGATGTGGATGAACAGTCTCAGGAACAATAGCCCTTGAGTTGATGTGGATGAACAGTGTCAGGAACAATCGTACTGTTGTTGATGTGGATGAACAGTCTCAGGAACAAAAGCCCTGGTTTTGATGTGGATGAACAGTCTCAGGAATAATAGCCCTGGTATTGATGTGGTTGAACAGTCTCAGGAACAATAGCCCTTGTGTTGATGTGGATGAACAGTCTCAGGAACAGTAGCTCTGGTGGTGATGTGGATAAACATTGTCAGGAACAATAGTCCTGTTGTTGATGTGGATGAACTGTCTCAGGAACAATAGCCCTGGTGTTGATGTGGATGAACAGTCTCAGGAACAAAAGCCCTGGTGTTGATGTGGATGAACAGTCTCAGGAACAAAAGCCCTGGTGTTGATGTGGATGAACAGTCTCAGGAACAATAGCCCTGGTGTTGATGTTGATGAACAGTGTCAGGAACTATAGCCCTGGTGTTGATGTGGATGAACAGTGTCAGGAACAATAGTCCTGTTGTTGATGTGGATGAACTGTCTCAGGAACAATAGCACTGGTGTTGATGTGGATGAGCAGTGTCAGGAACAAAAGCCCTGGCGTTGATGTGGATGAACAGTCTCAGGAACAATAAACCTCGTGTTGAAGTGGATGAACAGTCTCAGGAACAATAGCCTTGGTGTTGATGTGGATCAACAGTGTCAGGAACAAAAGTCCTGGTGTTGATGTGGATGAACAGTCTCAGGAACAATAGTCCTGGTGTTGATGTGGATGAACAGTCTCAGGAACAACAGCCCTGGTGTTGATGTGAATGAACAGTCTCAGGAACAATAGCTCTGGTGTTGATGTGTATGAACAGTCTCAGGAACAATAGCTCTGGTGTTGATGTGGATGAACAGTCTCAGGAACAATAGTCCTGGTGTTGATGTGGAATGAACAGTCTCAGGAACAATAGTCCTGGTGTTGATGTGGATGAACATTGTCAGGAACAATAGCCCTTGTGTTGATGTGGATGAACAGTCTCAGGAACAATAGTCCTGGTGTTGATGTAGATGAACAGTCTCAGGAACAATAGTTCTGTTGTTGATGTGGATGAACAGTCTCAGGAACTGTAGCCTTGGTGTTGATGTGGATGAACAGTCTCAGGAACAATAGCCCTGATGTTGATGTGGATGAACAGAGTCAGAAACAATAGTCCTGGTGTTGATGTGGATGAACAGTCTCAGGAACAACAGTCCTGGTGTTGATGTGGATGAACAGTCTCAGGAACAATCCTCCTGGTGTTGATGTGGATGAACAGTCTCAGGAACAATAGTCCTGGTGTTGATGTGGATGAACATTGTGAGGAACAATAGCCCTTGTGTTGATGTGGATGAACAGTCTCAGGAACAATAGCCCTTGAGTTGATGTGGATGAACAGTCTCAGGAACAATAGCCCTTGTGTTGATGTGGATGAATATTGTCAGGAACAATAGCCCTGGTGTTGATGTGGATGAACAGTCTCAGGAACAATAGCCCTGGTGTTCATGTGGATGAACGGTGTCAGGAACAATTGCCCTTGTGTTGATGTGGATGAACAGTGTCAGGAACAATAGTTCTGTTGTTGATGTGGATGAACAGTCTCAGGAACAATAGCGCTTGAGTTGATGTGGATGAACAGTCTCAGAAACAATAGCCCTTGTGTTGATGTGGATGAACATTGTCAGAAACAATATCCCTTGTGTTGATGTGGATGAACAGTCTCAGGAACAATAGCCCTTGATTTGATGTGGATGAACAGTCTCAGGAACAATAGTCCTGGTGTTGATGTGGATGAACAGTCTCAGGAACAATAGTTATGTTGTTGATGTGGATGAACAGTCTCAGGAACAATAGCCTTGGTGTTGATGTGGATGAACAGTCTCACAAACAATAGCCCTGGTGTTGATGTGGATGAACAGTCTCAGGAACAATAGTCCTTGTTCTAATGTGGATGAACAGTCTCAGGAACAATAGCTCTGGTGTTGATGTGGATGAACAGTCTCAGGAACAACAGCCCTGGTGTTGATGTGGATGAACAGTGTCAGTAACAATCCTCCTGGTGTTGATGTGGATGAACAGTCTCAGGAACAATAGTCCTTGTTCTAATGTGGATGAACAGTCTCAGGAACAATAGCTCTGGTGTTGATGTGGATGAACAGTCTCAGGAACAATAGCTCTGGTGTTGATGTGGATGAACAGTCTCAGGAACAATAGCTCTGGTGTTGATGTGGATGAACAGTCTCAGGAACAATAGCCCTGGTGTTGATGTGGATGAACAGTCTCAGGAACAATAGATCTGGTGTTGATGTGGATGAACAGTCTCAGGAACAAAAGCTCTGGTGTTGATGTGGATGAACAGTCTCAGGATCAATAGCCCTGGTGTTGATGTACATGAACAGTCTCAGGAACAATAGCTCTGTTGTTGATGTGGATGAACAGACTCAGGAACAATAACCCTGGTGTTGATGTAGATGAACAGTCTCAGGAACAATATCCCTGGTGTTGATGTGGATGAACAATGTCAGGAACAATAGTTCTGTTGCTGATGTGGATGAACAGTCTCAGGAACAATAGCCCTTGAGTTGATGTGGATGAAGAGTCTCAGGAACAATAGCCCTTGTGTTGATGTGGATGAACATTGTCAGGAACAATAGTTCTGTTGTTGATGTGGATGAACAGTCTCAGGAACAATGGCCCTGGTGTTGATGTGGATGAACAGTGTCAGGAATAATAGCACTAGTGTTGATGTGGATGAACAGTCTCAGGAACAATAGCCCTGGTGTTGATGTGGATAAATATTGTCAGGAACAATAGCTCTGTTGTTGATGTGGATGAACAGTCTCAGGAACAATAGCCCTTGTGTTGATGTGGATGAACAGTGTCATGAACAATAGTCCTGTTGTTGATGTGGATGAACAGTCTCAGGAAAAAAAGCCCTTGTGTTGATGTGGATGAACAGTCTCAGGAACAATAGCCCTTGTGTTGATGTGCATGAACATTGTCAGGAACAATAGTTCTGTTGTTGATGTGGATGAACAGTCTCAGGAACAATAGCCCTTGAGTTGATGTGGATGAACAGTGTCAGGAACAATCGTACTGTTGTTGATGTGGATGAACAGTCTCAGGAACAAAAGCCCTGGTTTTGATGTGGATGAACAGTCTCAGGAATAATAGCCCTGGTATTGATGTGGTTGAACAGTCTCAGGAACAATAGCCCTTGTGTTGATGTGGATGAACAGTCTCAGGAACAGTAGCTCTGGTGGTGATGTGGATAAACATTGTCAGGAACAATAGTCCTGTTGTTGATGTGGATGAACTGTCTCAGGAACAATAGCCCTGGTGTTGATGTGGATGAACAGTCTCAGGAACAAAAGCCCTGGTGTTGATGTGGATGAACAGTCTCAGGAACAAAAGCCCTGGTGTTGATGTGGATGAACAGTCTCAGGAACAATAGCCCTGGTGTTGATGTTGATGAACAGTGTCAGGAACTATAGCCCTGGTGTTGATGTGGATGAACAGTGTCAGGAACAATAGTCCTGTTGTTGATGTGGATGAACTGTCTCAGGAACAATAGCACTGGTGTTGATGTGGATGAGCAGTGTCAGGAACAAAAGCCCTGGCGTTGATGTGGATGAACAGTCTCAGGAACAATAAACCTCGTGTTGAAGTGGATGAACAGTCTCAGGAACAATAGCCTTGGTGTTGATGTGGATCAACAGTGTCAGGAACAAAAGTCCTGGTGTTGATGTGGATGAACAGTCTCAGGAACAATAGTCCTGGTGTTGATGTGGATGAACAGTCTCAGGAACAACAGCCCTGGTGTTGATGTGAATGAACAGTCTCAGGAACAATAGCTCTGGTGTTGATGTGTATGAACAGTCTCAGGAACAATAGCTCTGGTGTTGATGTGGATGAACAGTCTCAGGAACAATAGTCCTGGTGTTGATGTGGAATGAACAGTCTCAGGAACAATAGTCCTGGTGTTGATGTGGATGAACATTGTCAGGAACAATAGCCCTTGTGTTGATGTGGATGAACAGTCTCAGGAACAATAGCCCTTGAGTTGATGTGGATGAACAGTCTCAGGAACAGTAGCCTTGGTGTTGATGTGGATGAACAGTCTCAGGAACAATAGCCCTGGTGTTGATGTGGATGAACAGTCTCAGGAACAATAGTCCTGGTGTTGATGTGGATGAACTGTCTCAGGAACAATAGTCCTGGTGTTGATGTGGATGAACAGTCTCAGGAACAATAGCCCTGGTGTTGATGTGAATGAACAGTCTCAGGAACAATAGCTCTGGTGTTGATGTGGATGAACAGTCTCAGGAACAATAGCTCTGGTGTTGATGTGGATGAACAGTCTCAGGAACAATAGCTCTGGTGTTGATGTGGATGAACAGTCTCAGGAACAATAGCCCTGGTGTTGATGTGGATGAACAGTCTCAGGAACAATAGTCCTGGTATTGATGTGGATGAACAGTCTCAGGAAAAATAGCCCTGGTGTTGATGTGGATGAACAGTCTCAGGAACAATAGCCCTGGTGTTGATGTGGATGAACAGTGTCAGGAACAATAGTCCTGGTGTTGATGTGGATGAACAGTCTCAGGAACAATAGTCCTGGTGTTGATGTGGATGAACAGTCTCAGGAACAACAGCCCTGGTGTTGATGTGAATGAACAGTCTCAGGAACAGTAGCTCTGGTGTTGATGTGGATGAACAGTCGCAGGAACAATAGTCCTGGTGTTGATGTGGATGAACAGTCTCAGGAACAGTAGCTCTGGTGTTGATGTGGATGAACAGTCTCAGGAACAATAGCCCTGGTGTTGATGTGGATGAACAGTCTCAGGAACAGTAGCTCTGGTGTTGATGTGGATGAACAGTCTCAGGAACAATAGCTCTGGTGTTGATGTGGATGAACAGTCTCAGGATCAATAGCCCTGGTGTTGATGTACATGAACAGTCTCAGGAACAATAGCTCTGTTGTTGATGTGGATGAACAGACTCAGGAACAATAACCCTGGTGTTGATGTAGATGAACAGTCTCAGGAACAATAGCCCTGGTGTTGATGTGGATGAACAGTCTCAGGAACAACAGCCCTGGTGTTGATGTGGATGAACAGTGTCAGGAACAATTGACCTTGTGTTGATGTGGATGAACAATGTCAGGAACAATAGTTCTGTTGTTGATGTGGATGAACAGTCTCAGGAACAATAGCCCTTGAGTTGATGTGGATGAAGAGTTTCAGGAACAATAGCCCTTGTGTTGATGTGGATGAGCATTGTCAGGAACAATAGTTCTGTTGTTGATGTGGAAGAACAGTCTCAGGAACAATGGCCCTGGTGTTGATGTGGATGAACTTTGTCAGGAATAATAGCACTGGTGTTGATGTGGATGAACAGTCTCAGGAACAATAGCCCTGGTGTTGATGTGGATAAATATTGTCAGGAACAATAGCTCTGTTGTTGATGTGGATGAACAGTCTCAGGAACAATAGCCCTTGTGTTGATGTGGATGAACAGTGTCATGAACAATAGTCCTATTGTTGATGTGGATGAACAGTCTCAGGAACAAAAGCCCTTGTGTTGATGTGGATGAACAGTCTCAGGAACAATAGCCCTTGTGTTGATGTGCATGAACATTGTCAGGAACAATAGTTCTGTTGTTGATGTGGATGAACAGTCTCAGGAACAATGGCCCTTGAGTTGATGTGGATGAACAGTGTCAGGAACAATAGTCCTGTTGTTGATTAGATTAGATTAGAGATACAGCACTGAAACAGGCCCTTCGGCCCACCGAGTCTGTGCCGACCATCAACCACCCATTTATACTAATCCTACACGAATCCCATATTCCTACCAAACATCCCCACCTGTCCCTATATTTCCCTACCACCCACCCATACTAGTGACAATTTATAATGGCCAATTTACCTATCAACCTGCAAGTCTTTTGGCTTGTGGGAGGAAACCGGAGCACCCGGAGAAAACCCACGCAGACACAGGGAGAACTTGCAAACTCCACACAGGCAGTACCCGGAATCGAACCCGGGTCCCTGGAGCTGTGAGGCTGCAGTGCTAACCACTGCGCCACTGTGCCGCCCACCCTGTGGATGAACAGTCTCAGGAACAAAAGCCCTGGTTTTGATGTGGATGAACAGTCTCAGGAATAATAGCCCTGGTATTGATGTGGTTGAACAGTCTCAGGAACAATAGCCCTTGTGTTGATGTGGATGAACAGTCTCAGGAACAGTAGCTCTGGTGGTGATGTGGATAAACATTGTCAGGAACAATAGTCATGTTGTTGTTGTGGATGAACTGTCTCAGGTACAATAGCCCTGGTGTTGATGTGGATGAACAGTCTCAGGAACAAAAGCCCTGGTGTTGATGTGGATGAACAGTCTCAGGAACAAAAGCCCTGGTGTTGATGTGGATGAACAGTGTCAGGAATAATAGCCTTGGTGTTGATGTGGATGAACAGTCTCAGGAACAATAGCCCTGGTGTTGATGTTGATGAACAGTGTCAGGAACAATAGCCCTGGTGTTGATGTGGATGAACAGTGTCAGGAACAATAGTCCTGTTGTTGATGTGGATGAACTGTCTCAGGAACAATAGCCCTGGTGTTGATGTGGATGAGCAGTGTCAGGAACAATAGCCCTGGCGTTGATGTGGATGAACAGTCTCAGGAACAATAAACCTCGTGTTGATGTGGATGAACAGTCTCAGGAACAACAGCCTTGGTGTTGATGTGGATGAACAGTCTCAGGAACAATAGCCCTGGTGTTGATGTGGATGAACAGTGTCAGGAACAAAAGTCCCGGTGTTGATGTGGATGAACAGTCTCAGGAACAATAGTCCTGGTGTTGATGTGGATGAACAGTCTCAGGAACAACAGCCCTGGTGTTGATGTGAATGAACAGTCTCAGGAACAATAGCTCTGGTGTTGATGTGGATGAACAGTATCAGGAACAATAGCTCTGGTGTTGATGTGTATGAACAGTCTCAGGAACAATAGCTCTTTTGTTGATGTGGATGAACAGTCTCAGGAACAATAGTCCTGGTGTTGATGTGGATGAACTGTCTCAGGAACAATAGTCCTGGTGTTGATGTGAATGAACAGTCTCAGGAACAGTAGCTCTGGTGTTGATGTGGATGAACAGTCTCAGGAACAATAGTCCTGGTGTTGATGTGGATGAACAGTCTCAGGAACAGTAGCTCTGGTGTTGATGTGGATGAACAGTCTCAGGAACAATAGCCCTTGAGTTGATGTGGATGAACAGTCTCAGGAACAGTAGCCTTGGTGTTGATGTGGATGAACAGTCTCAGGAACAATAACACTGGTGTTGATGTGGATTAACAGTCTCAGGAACAATAGTCCTGGTGTTGATGTGGATGAACAGTCTCAGGAACAACAGCCCTGGTGTTGATGTGGATTAACAGTCTCAGGAACAATAGTCCTGGTGTTGATGTGGATGAACAGTCTCAGGAACAATAGCCCTGGTGTTGATGTGAATGAACAGTCTCAGGAACAATAGCTCTGGTGTTGATGTGGATGAACAGTCTCAGGAACAATAGCTCTGGTGTTGATGTGGATGAACTGTCTCAGGAACAATAGTCCTGGTGTTGATGTGTATGAACAGTCTCAGGAACAATTGTCCTTGTTCTAATGTGGATGAACTTTCTCAGGAACAATAGCCCTGGTGTTGATGTGGATGAACAGTCTCAGGAACAATAGTCCTTGTTCTAATGTGGATGAACAGTCTCAGGAACAATAGCTCTGGTGTTGATGTGGATGAACAGTCTCAGGAACAATAGCCCTGGTGTTGATGTGGATGAACAGTGTCAGGAACAATAGTCCTGGTGTTGATGTGGATGAACAGTCTCAGGAACAATAGTCCTGGTGTAGATGTGGATGAACAGTCTCAGGAACAACAGCCCTGGTGTTGATCTGAATGAACAGTCTCAGGAACAGTAGCTCTGGTGTTGATGTGGATGAACAGTCTCAGGAACAATAGCCCTGGTGTTGATGTGGATGAACAGTCTCAGGAACAATAGCTCTGGTGTTGATGTGGATGAACAGTCTCAGGAACAATAGCTCTGGTGTTGATGTGGATGAACAGTCTCAGGAACAATAGCCCTGGTGTTGATGTACATGAACAGTCTCAGGAACAATAGCTCTGTTGTTGATGTGGATGAACAGACTTAGGAACAATAACCCTGGTGTTGATGTAGATGAACAGTCTCAGGAACAATAGCCCTGGTGTTGATGTGGATGAACAGTCTCAGGAACAATAGCCCTGGTGTTGATGTGGATCAACAGTGTCAGGAACAATTGACCTTGTGTTGATGTGGATGAACAATGTCAGGAACAATAGTTCTGTTGTTGATGTAGATGAACAGTCTCAGGAACAATAGCCCTTGAGTTGATGTGGATGAAGAGTCTCAGGAACAATAGCTCTTGTGTTGATGTGAATGAACATTGTCAGGAACAATAGTTCTGTTGTTGATGTGGATGAACAGTCTCAGGAACAATGGCCCTGGTGTTGATGTGGATGAACTTTGTCAGGAACAATAGCACTGGTGTTGATGTGGATGAACAGTCTCAGGAACAATAGCCCTGGTGTTGATGTGGATGAACATTGTCAGGAACAATAGCTCTGTTGTTGATGTGGATGAACAGTCTCAGGAACAACAGCCCTGGTGTTGATGTGAATGAACAGTCTCAAGAACAATAGCTCTGGTGTTGATGTGGATGAACAGTCTCAGGAACAATAGCTCTTCTGTTGATGTGTATGAACAATCTCAGGAACAATAGCTCTGGTGTTGATGTGGATGAACAGTCTCAGGAACAATAGTCCTGGTGTTGATGTGGATGAACAGTATCAGGAACAATAGCTCTGGTGTTGATGTGTATGAACAGTCTCAGGAACAATAGCTCTGGTGTTGATGTGGATGAACAGTCTCAGGAACAATAGTCCTGGTGTTGATGTGGATGAACAGTCTCAGGAACAATAGTCCTGGTGTTGATGTGGATGAACTGTCTCAGGAACAATAGTCCTGGTGTTGATGTGGATGAACAGTCTCAGGAACAATAGCCCTGGTGTTGATGTGAATGAACAGTCTCAGGAACAATAGCTCTGGTGTTGATGTGGATGAACAGTCTCAGGAACAATAGCTCTGGTGTTGATGTGGATGAACAGTCTCAGGAACAATAGTCCTTGTTCTAATGTGGATGAACAGTCTCAGGAACAATAGCTCTGGTGTTGATGTGGATGAACAGTCTCAGGAACAATAGCCTTGGTGTTGATGTGGATGAACAGTCTCAGGAACAATAGACCTGGTGTTGATGTGGATGAACAGTGTCAGGAACAATAGTCCTGGTGTTGATGTGGATGAACAGTCTCAGGAACAATAGTCCTCGTGTTGATGTGGATGAACAGTCTCAGGAACAACAGCCCTGGTGTTGATGTGAATGAACAGTCTCAGGAACAGTAGCTCTGGTGTTGATGTCGATGAACAGTCTCAGGAACAATAGCCCTGGTGTTGATGTGGATGAACAGTCTCAGGAACAGTAGCTCTGGTGTTGATGTGGATGAAAAGTCTCAGGAACAATAGCCCTGGTGTTGATGTGGATGAACAGTCTCAGGAACAATAGCTCTGGTGTTGATGTGGATGAACAGTCTCAGGAACAATAGCTCTGGTGTTGATGTGGATGAACAGTCTCAGGATCAATAGCCCTGGTGTTGATGTACATGAACAGTCTCAGGAACAATAGCTCTGTTGTTGATGTGGATGAACAGACTCAGGAACAATAACCCTGGTGTTGATGTAGATGAACAGTCTCAGGAACAATAGCCCTGGTGTTGATGTGGATGAACAGTCTGAGGAACAATATCCCTGGTGTTGATGTGGATGAACAGTGTCAGGAACAATTGACCTTGTGTTGATGTGGATGAACAATGTCAGGAACAATAGTTCTGTTGTTGATGTGGATGAACAGTCTCAGGAACAATAGCCCTTGAGTTGATGTGGATGAAGAGTCTCAGGAACAATAGCCCTTGTGTTGATGTGGATGAACATTGTCAGGAACAATAGCCCTGGTGTTGATGTGGATAAATATTGTCAGGAACAATAGCTCTGTTGTTGATGAGGATAAATATTGTCAGGAACAATAGCTCTGTTGTTGATGTGGATGAACAGTCTCAGGAACAATAGCCCTGGTGTTGATGTGGATAAATATTGTCAGGAACAATAGCTCTGTTGTTGATGTGGATGAACAGTCTCAGGAACAATAGCCCTGGTGTTGATGTGGATGAACATTGTCAGGAACAATAGCTCTGTTGTTGATGTGGATGAACGTTCTCAGGAACAACAGCCCTGGTGTTGATGTGAATGAACAGTCTCAAGAACAATAGCTCTGGTGTTGATGTGGATGAACAGTCTCAGGAACAATAGCTCTTCTGTTGATGTGTATGAACAGTCTCAGGAACAATAGCTCTGGTGTTGATGTGGATGAACAGTCTCAGGAACAATAGTCCTGGTGTTGATGTGGATGAACAGTATCAGGAACAATAGCTCTGGTGTTGATGTGTATGAACAGTCTCAGGAACAATAGCTCTGGTGTTGATGTGTATGAACAGTCTCAGGAACAATAGTCCTGGTGTTGATGTGGATGAACAGTCTCAGGAACAATAGTCCTGGTGTTGATGTGGATGAACTGTCTCAGGAACAATAGTCCTGGTGTTGATGTGGATGAACAGTCTCAGGAACAATAGCCCTGGTGTTGATGTGAATGAACAGTCTCAGGAACAATAGCTCTGGTGTTGATGTGGATGAACAGTCTCAGGAACAATAGCTCTGGTGTTGATGTGGATGAACAGTCTCAGGAACAATAGTCCTTGTTCTAATGTGGATGAACAGTCTCAGGAACAATAGCTCTGGTGTTGATGTGGATGAACAGTCTCAGGAACAATAGCCCTGGTGTTGATGTGGATGAACAGTCTCAGGAACAATAGACCTGGTGTTGATGTGGATGAACAGTGTCAGGAACAATAGTCCTGGTGTTGATGTGGATGAACAGTCTCAGGAACAATAGTCCTCGTGTTGATGTGGATGAACAGTCTCAGGAACAACAGCCCTGGTGTTGATGTGAATGAACAGTCTCAGGAACAGTAGCTCTGGTGTTGATGTCGAAGAACAGTCTCAGGAACAATAGCCCTGGTGTTGATGTGGATGAACAGTCTCAGGAACAGTAGCTCTGGTGTTGATGTGGATGAAAAGTCTCAGGAACAATAGCCCTGGTGTTGATGTGGATGAACAGTCTCAGGAACAATAGCTCTGGTGTTGATGTGGATGAACAGTCTCAGGAACAATAGCTCTGGTGTTGATGTGGATGAACAGTCTCAGGATCAATAGCCCTGGTGTTGATGTACATGAACAGTCTCAGGAACAATAGCTCTGTTGTTGATGTGGATGAACAGACTCAGGAACAATAACCCTGGTGTTGATGTAGATGAACAGTCTCAGGAACAATAGCCCTGGTGTTGATGTGGATGAACAGTCTGAGGAACAATATCCCTGGTGTTGATGTGGATGAACAGTGTCAGGAACAATTGACCTTGTGTTGATGTGGATGAACAATGTCAGGAACAATAGTTCTGTTGTTGATGTGGATGAACAGTCTCAGGAACAATAGCCCTTGAGTTGATGTGGATGAAGAGTCTCAGGAACAATAGCCCTTGTGTTGATGTGGATGAACATTGTCAGGAACAATAGTTCTGTTGTTGATGTGGATGAACAGTCTCAGGAACAATGGCCCTGGTGTTGATGTGGATGAACTTTGTCAGGAATAATAGCACTGGTGTTGATGTGGATGAACAGTCTCAGGAACAATAGCCCTGGTGTTGATGTGGATAAATATTGTCAGGAACAATAGCTCTGTTGTTGATGTGGATGAACAGTCTCAGGAACAATAGCCCTTGTGTTGATGTGGATGAACAGTGTCATGAACAATAGTCCTATTGTTGATGTGGATGAACAGTCTCAGGAACAAAAGCCCTTGTGTTGATGTGGATGAACAGTCTCAGGAACAATATCCCTGGTGTTGATGTGCATGAACATTGTCAGGAACAATAGTTCTGTTGTTGATGTGGATGAACAGTCTCAGGAACAATAGCCCTTGAGTTGATGTGGATGAACAGTGTCAGGAACAATAGTCCTGTTGTTGATGTGGATGAACAGACTCAGGAACAAAAGCCCTGGTTTTGATGTGGATGAACAGTCTCAGGAATAATAGCCCTGGTATTGATGTGGTTGAACAGTCTCAGGAACAATAGCCCTTGTGTTGATGTGGATGAACAGTCTCAGGAACAGTAGCTCTGGTGGTGATGTGGATAAACAATGTCAGGAACAATAGTCCTGTTGTTGATGTGGATGAAATGTCTCAGGTACAATAGCCCTGGTGTTGATGTGGATGAACAGTCTCAGGAACAAAAGCCCTGGTGTTGATGTGGATGAACAGTGTCAGGAATAATAGCCTTGGTGTTGATGTGGATGAACAGTTTCAGGAACAATAGTCCTGTTGTTGATGTGGATGAACTGTCTCAGGAACAATCGCCCTGGTGTTGATGTGGATGAACTGTCTCAGGAACAATAGCCCTGGTGTTGATGTGGATGAACAGTGTCAGGAACAATAGTCCTGTTGTTGATGTGGATGAACTGTCTCAGGAACAATCGCCCTGGTGTTGATGTGGATGAGCAGTGTCAGGAACAATAGCCCTGGCGTTGATGTGGATGAACAGTCTCAGGAACAATAAACCTCGTGTTGATGTGGATGAACAGTCTCAGGAACAATAGCCTTGGTGTTGATGTGGATGAACAGTCTCAGGAACAATAGCCCTGGTGTTGATGTGGATGAACAGTGTCAGGAACAAAAGTCCTGGTGTTGATGTGGATGAACAGTGTCAGGAACAATAGTCCTGGTGTTGATGTGGATGAACAGTCTCAGGAACAACAGCCCTGGTGTTGATGTGAATGAACAGTCTCAGGAACAATATCTCTGGTGTTGATTTGGATGAACAGTCTCAGGAACAATAGCCCTGGTGTTGATGTGGATGAACAGTCTCAGGAACAATATCTCTGGTGTTGATGTGTATGAACAGTCTCAGGAACAATAGCTCTGGTGTTGATGTGGATGAACAGTCTCAGGAACAATAGTCCTGGTGTTGATGTGGATGAACAGTCTCAGTAACAATAGTCCTGGTGTTGATGTGGATGAACATTGTCAGGAACAATAGCCCTTGTGTTGATGTGGATGAACAGTCTCAGGAACAATAGCCCTTGAGTTGATGTGGATGAACAGTCTCAGGAACAGTAGCCTTGGTGTTGATGAGGATGAACAGTCTCAGGAACAATAGCCCTGGTGTTGATGTGGATGAACAGTCTCAGGAACAATAGTCCTGGTGTTGATGTGGATGAACTGTCTCAGGAACAATAGTCCTGGTGTTGATGTGGATGAACAGTCTCAGGAACAATAGCCCTGGTGTTGATGTGAATGAAGAGTCTCAGGAACAATAGCTCTGGTGTTGATGTGGATGAACAGTCTCAGGAACAATAGCTCTGGTGTTGATGTGGATGAACTGTCTCAGGAACAATAGTCCTGGTGTTGATGTGGATGAACAGTTTCAGGAACAATAGTCCTGGTGTTGATGTGGATGAACAGTCTCAGGAACAATAGTCCTTGTTCTAATGTGGATGAACTGTCTCAGGAACAATAGCCCTGGTGTTGATGTGGATGAACAGTCTCAGGAACAATAGTCCTTGTTCTAATGTGGATGAACAGTGTCAGGAACAATAGTCCTGGTGTTGATGTGGATGAACAGTCTCAGGAACAATAGTCCTGGTGTTGATGTGGATGAACAGTCTCAGGAACAACAGCCCTGGTGTTGATGTGAATGAACAGTCTCAGGAACAGTAGCTCTGGTGTTGATGTGGATGAACAGTCTCAGGAACAATAGCCCTGGTGTTGATGTGGATGAACAGTCTCAGGAACAATAGCTCTGGTGTTGATGTGGATGAACAGTCTCAGGAACAATAGCTCTGGTGTTGATGTGGATGAACAGTCTCAGGAACAATAGCCCTGGTGTTGATGTACATGAACAGTCTCAGGAACAATAGCTCTGTTGTTGATGTGGATGAACAGACTCAGGAACAATAACCCTGGTGTTGATGTAGATAAACAGTCTCAGGAACAATAGCCCTGGTGTTGATGTGGATGAACAGTCTCAGGAACAATATCCCTGGTGTTGATGTGGATCAACAGTGTCAGGAACAATTGACCTTGTGTTGATGTGGATGAACAATGTCAGGAACAATAGTTCTGTTGTTGATGTGGATGAACAGTCTCAGGAACAATAGCCCTTGTGTTGATGTGGATGAACAGTCTCAGGAACAATAGCCCTTGTGTTGATGTGCATGAACATTGTCAGGAACAATAGTTCTGTTGTTGATGTGGATGAACAGTCTCAGGAACAATAGCCCTGGTGTTGATGTGGATGAACAGTCTCAGGAACAATAGCCCTGGTGTTGATGTGGATGAACAGTGTCAGGAACAAAAGTCCTGGTGTTGATGTGGATGAACAGTCTCAGGAACAATAGTCCTGGTGTTGATGTGGATGAACAGTCTCAGGAACAACAGCCCTGGTGTTGATGTGAATGAACAGTCTCATTAACAATAGCTCTGGTGCTGATGTGGATGAACAGTCTCAGGAACAATAGCTCTGGTGTTGATGTGTATGAACAGTCTCAGGAACAATAGCTCTGGTGTTGATGTGGATGAACAGTCTCAGGAACAATAGTCCTGGTGTTGATGTGGATGAACAGTCTCAGGAACAATAGTCCTGGTGTTGATGTTGATGAACATTGACAGGAACAATAGCCCTTGTGTTGATGTGGATGAACAGTCTCAGGAACAATAGCCCTTGAGTTGATGTGGATGAACAGTCTCAGGAACAGTAGCCTTGGTGTTGATGTGGATGAACAGTCTCAGGAACAAAAGCCCTGGTGTTGTTGTGGATGAACAGTCTCAGGAACAAAAGTCCTGGTGTTGATATGGATGAACAGTCTCAGGAACAATAGTCCTGGTGTTGATGTGGATGAACAGTCTCAGGAACAACAGCCCTGGTGTTGATGTGAATGAACAGTATCAGGAACAATAGATCTGGTGTTGATGTGTATGAACAGTCTCAGGAACAATAGCTCTGGTGTTGATGTGGATGAACAGTCTCAGGAACAATAGTCCTGGTGTTGATGTGGATGAACAGTCTCAGGAACAATAGTCCTGGTGTTGATGTGGATGAACATTGTCAGGAACAATAGCCCTTGTGTTGATGTGGATGAACAGTCTCAGGAACAATAGCCCTTGAGTTGATGTGGATGAACAGTCTCAGGAACAGTAGCCTTGGTGTTGATGTGGATGAACAGTCTCAGGAACAATAGCCCTGGTGTTGATGTGGATGAACAGTCTCAGGAACAATAGCCCTGGTGTTGATGTGAATGAACAGTCTCAGGAACAATAGCTCTGGTGTTGATGAGGATGAACAGTCTCAGGAACAATAGCTCTGGTGTTGATATGGATGAACAGTCTCAGGAACAATAGCCCTGGTGTTGATGTGAATGAACAGTCTCAGGAACAATAGCTCTGGTGTTGATGTGGATGAACAGTCTCAGGAACAATAGCTCTGGTGTTGATGTGGATGAACTGTCTCAGGAACAATAGTCCTGGTGTTGATGTGGATGAACAGTCTCAGGAACAATAGTCCTTGTTCTAATGTGGATGAACTGTCTTGGAACAATAGCCCTGGTGTTGATGTGGATGAACAGTCTCAGGAACAATAGTCCTTGTTCTAATGTGGATGAACAGTCTCAGGAACAATAGCTCTGGTGTTGATGTGGATGAACAGTCTCAGGAACAATAGCCCTGGTGTTGATGTGGATGAACAGTGTCAGGAACAATAGTCCTGGTGTTGATGTGGATGAACAGTCTCAGGAACAATAGTCCTGGTGTTGATGTGGATGAACAGTCTCAGGAACAACAGCCCTGGTGTTGATGTGAATGAACAGTCTCAGGAACAGTAGCTCTGGTTTTGATGTGGATGAACAGTCTCAGGAACAATAGCCCTGGTGTTGATGTGGATGAACAGTCTCAGGAACAATAGCTCTGGTGTTGATGTGGATGAACAGTCTCAGGAACAATAGCTCTGGTGTTGATGTGGATGAACAGTCTCAGGAACAATAGCCCTGGTGTTGATGTACATGAACAGTCTCAGGAACAATAGCTCTGTTGTTGATGTGGATGAACAGACTCAGGAACAATAACCCTGGTGTTGATGTAGATGAACAGTCTCAGGAACAATAGCCCTGGTGTTGATGTGGATGAACAGTCTCAGGAACAATATCCCTGGTGTTGATGTGGATCAACAGTGTCAGGAACAATTGACCTTGTGTTGATGTGGATGAACAATGTCAGGAACAATAGTTCTGTTGTTGATGTGGATGAACAGTCTCAGGAACAATAGCCCTTGAGTTGATGTGGATGAAGAGTCTCAGGAACAATAGCCCTTGTGTTGATGTGGATGAACATTGTCAGGAACAATAGTTCTGTTGTTGATGTGGATGAACAGTCTCAGGAACAATGGCCCTGGTGTTGATGTGGATGAACTTCGTCTGCAAAGGGACTTGGATAGGTTGCAGTGCTGGGCTGAAAAGTGGCAGATGGAGTTTAACCCTGAAAAGTGTGAGGTCGTCCATTTTGGAAGGGCAAACACGAATGCAAAATACTGGGTTAACGGTAGGGTTCTTGGGCATGTGGAGGACCAGAGTGACCTTGGGGTCTATGTGCATAGATCGTTGAAAGTTGCAACTCAAGTGGATAGGGCTGTGAAGAAGGCATATGGGGTGTTAGCGTTCATTGGCAGAGGGATTGAATTTAAGAGCCGTGAGGTGATGTTGCAGCTGTACAGGACCTTGGTAAGGCCTCATTTGGAGTACTGTGTGCAGTTCTGGTCGCCTCATTTTAGGAAGGATGTGGAAGCCTTGGAGAGGGTGCAGAGGAGATTTACCAGGATGTTGCCTGGAATGGAGAATAAGTCTTACGAGGAAAGGCTGAACATTCTAGGCCTCTTCTCGTTAGAACGGAGAAGGATGAGGGGTGACATGATAGAGGTTTATAAGATGATCAGGGGAATAGATAGGGTAGACAGTCAGAAACTTTTTCCCCGGGTGGAGCAAAGCGTTACAAGGGGTCATAAATTTAAGGTGAAGGGTGGGAGATATAGGGGGGATGTCAGGGGAAGGTTCTTTACCCAGAGAGTGGTCGGGGCATGGAATGCCTTGCCTGGGGAAGTTGTTGAGTCAGAAACTTTAGGGACTTTCAAACGGCTTTTAGATAGGTATATGGATAAAGGAGAATGATGGGGTATAGATTAAATTGTCCTTGACAGAGGACAAAGGATCGGCACAACATCGTGGGCCGAAGGGCCTGTTCTGTGCTGTTTTTTCTATGTTCTATGTTCTATGTAATAGCACTGGTGTTGATGTGGATGAACAGTCTCAGGAACAATAGCCCTGGTGTTGATGTGGATGATCATTGTCAGGAACAATAGCTCTGTTGTTGATGTGGATGAACAGTCTCAGGAACAAAAGCCCTTGTGTTGATGTGGATGAACAGTCTCAGGAACAGTAGCCCTTGTGTTGATGTGCATGAACATTGTCAGGAACTATAGTTCTGTTGTTGATGTGGATGAACAGTCTCAGGAACAATAGCCTTGGTGTTGATGTGGATGAACTGTCTCAGGAACAATAGCCCTGGTGTTGATGTGGATGAACAGTGTCAGGAACAAAAGTCCTGGTGTTGATTTGGATGAACAGTCTCAGGAACAATAGTCCTGGTGTTGATGTGGATGAACAGTCTCAGGAACAACAGCCCTGGTGTTGATGTGAATGAACAGTCTCAGGAACAATAGCTCTGGTGTTGATGAGGATGAACAGTCTCAGGAACAATAGCTCTGGTGTTGATGTGTATGAACAGTCTCAGGAACAATAGCTCTGGTGTTGATGTGGATGCACAGTCTCAGGAACAATAGTCCTGGTGTTGATGTGGATGAACAGTCTCAGGAACAATAGTCCTGGTGTTGATGTGGATGAACATTGTCAGGAACAATAGCCCTTGTGTTGATGTGGATGAACAGTCTCAGGAACAATAGCCCTTGAGTTGATGTGGATGAACAGTCTCAGGAACAGTAGCCTTGGTGTTGATGTGGATGAACAGTCTCAGGAACAATAGTCCTGGTGTTGATGTGGATGAACTGTCTCAGGAACAATAGTCCTGGTGTTGATGTGGATGAACTGTCTCAGGAACAATAGTCCTGGTGTTGATGTGGATGAACAGTCTCAGGAACAATAGCCCTGGTGTTGATGTGAATGAACAGTCTCAGGAACAATAGCTCTGGTGTTGATGTGGATGAACAGTCTCAGGAACAATAGTCCTGGTGTTGATGTGGATGAACAGTCTTAGGAACAATAGCCCTGGTGTTGATGTGGATGAACAGTCTCAGGAACAATAGCCCTGGTGTTGATGTGGATGAACAGTGTCAGGAATAATAGTCCTGGTGTTGATGTGGATGAACAGTCTCAGGAACAATAGTCCTGGTGTTGATGTGGATGAACAGTCTCAGGAACAACAGCCCTGGTGTTGATGTGAATGAACAGTCTCAGGAACAGTAGCTCTGGTGTTGATGAGGATGAACAGTCTCAGGAACAGTAGCCCTGGTGTTGATGTGTATGAACAGTCTCAGGAACAATAGCCCTGGTGTTGATGTACATGAACAGTCTCAGGAACAATAGCTCTGTTGTTGATGTGGATGAACGGACTCAGGAACAATAACCCTGGTGTTGATGTAGATGAACAGTCTCAGGAACAATAGCCCTGGTGTTGATGTGGATGAACAGTCTCAGGAACAATATCCCTGGTGTTGATGTGGATCAACAGTGTCAGGAACAATTGACCTTGTGTTGATGTGGATGAACAATGTCAGGAACAATAGTTCTGTTGTTGATGTGGATGAACAGTCTCAGGAACAATAGCCCTTGAGTTGATGTGGATGAAGAGTGTCATGAACAATAGTCCTGTTGTTGATGTGGATGAACAGTCTCAGGAACAAAAGCCCTTGTGTTGATGTGGATGAACAGTCTCAGGAACAATAGCCCTTGTGTTGATGTGCATGAACATTGTCAGGAACAATAGTTCTGTTGTTGATGTGGATGAACAGTCTCAGGAACAATAGCCCATGAGTTGATGTGGATGAACAGTGTCAGGAACAATAGTCCTGTTGTTGATGTGGATGAACAGTCTCAGGAACAAAAGCCCTGGTTTTGATGTGGATGAACAGTCTCAGGAATAATAGCCCTGGTATTGATGTGGTTGAACAGTCTCAGGAACAATAGCCCTTGTGTTGATGTGGATGAACTGTCTCAGGAACAATAGCCCTGGTGTTGATGTGGATGAACAGTCTCAGGAACAAAAGCCCTGGTGTTGATGTGGATGAACTGTCTCAGGAACAATAGCCCTGATGTTGATGTGGATGAACAGTCTCAGGAACAAAAGCCCTGGTGTTGATGTGGATGAACAGTGTCAGGAATAATAGCCTTGGTGTTGATGTGGATGAACAGTCTCAGGAACAATAGCCCTGGTGTTGATGTTGATGAACAGTCTCAGGAACTATAGCCCTGGTGTTGATGTGGATGAACAGTGTCAGGAACAATAGTCCTGTTGTTGATGTGGATGAGCAGTGTCAGGAACAATAGCCCTGGCGTTGATGTGGATGAACAGTCTCAGGAACAAAAAACCTCGTGTTGATGTGGATGAACAGTCTCAGGAACAACAGCCTTGGTGTTGATGTGGATGAACAGTCTCAGGAACAATAGCCCTTGTGTTGATGTGGATGAACAGAGTCAGGAACAAAAGTCCTGGTGTTGATGTGGATGAACAGTCTCAGGAACAATAGTCCTGGTGTTGATGTCGATGAACATTCTCAGGAACAACAGCCCTGGTGTTGATGTGAATGAACAGTCTCAGGAACAATAGCTCTGGTGTTGATGTGGATGAACAGTCTCAGGAACAATAGCTCTGGTGTTGATGTGGATGAACAGTCTCAGGAACAATAGCTCTGGTGTTGATGTGGATGAACAGTCTCAGGAACAATAGTCCTGGTGTTGATGTGGATGAACAGTCTCAGGAACAATAGTCCTGGTGTTGATGTGGATGAACATTGTCAGGAACAATAGACCTTGTGTTGATGTGGATGAACAATGTCAGGAACAATAGTTCTGTTGTTGATGTGGATGAACAGTCTCAGGAACAATAGCCCTTGAGTTGATGTGGATGAAGAGTGTCATGAACAATAGTCCTGTTGTTGATGTGGATGAACAGTCTCAGGAACAAAAGCCCTTGTGTTGATGTGGATGAACAGTCTCAGGAACAATAGCCCTTGTGTTGATGTGCATGAACATTGTCAGGAACAATAGTTCTGTTGTTGATGTGGATGAACAGTCTCAGGAACAATAGCCCATGAGTTGATGTGGATGAACAGTGTCAGGAACAATAGTCCTGTTGTTGATGTGGATGAACAGTCTCAGGAACAAAAGCCCTGGTTTTGATGTGGATGAACAGTCTCAGGAATAATAGCCCTGGTATTGATGTGGTTGAACAGTCTCAGGAACAATAGCCCTTGTGTTGATGTGGATGAACTGTCTCAGGAACAATAGCCCTGGTGTTGATGTGGATGAACAGTCTCAGGAACAAAAGCCCTGGTGTTGATGTGGATGAACTGTCTCAGGAACAATAGCCCTGATGTTGATGTGGATGAACAGTCTCAGGAACAAAAGCCCTGGTGTTGATGTGGATGAACAGTGTCAGGAATAATAGCCTTGGTGTTGATGTGGATGAACAGTCTCAGGAACAATAGCCCTGGTGTTGATGTTGATGAACAGTCTCAGGAACTATAGCCCTGGTGTTGATGTGGATGAACAGTGTCAGGAACAATAGTCCTGTTGTTGATGTGGATGAGCAGTGTCAGGAACAATAGCCCTGGCGTTGATGTGGATGAACAGTCTCAGGAACAAAAAACCTCGTGTTGATGTGGATGAACAGTCTCAGGAACAACAGCCTTGGTGTTGATGTGGATGAACAGTCTCAGGAACAATAGCCCTTGTGTTGATGTGGATGAACAGTGTCAGGAACAAAAGTCCTGGTGTTGATGTGGATGAACAGTCTCAGGAACAATAGTCCTGGTGTTGATGTCGATGAACATTCTCAGGAACAACAGCCCTGGTGTTGATGTGAATGAACAGTCTCAGGAACAATAGCTCTGGTGTTGATGTGGATGAACAGTCTCAGGAACAATAGCTCTGGTGTTGATGTGGATGAACAGTCTCAGGAACAATAGCTCTGGTGTTGATGTGGATGAACAGTCTCAGGAACAATAGTCCTGGTGTTGATGTGGATGAACAGTCTCAGGAACAATAGTCCTGGTGTTGATGTGGATGAACATTGTCAGGAACAATAGACCTTGTGTTGATGTGGATGAACAGTCTCAGGAACAATAGCCCTTGAGTTGATGTGGATGAACAGTCTCAGGAACTATAGCCCTTGTGTTGATGTGGATGAACATTGTCAGGAACAATAGTCCTGGTGTTGATGTGGATGAACAGTCTCAGGAACAATAGTCCTGGTGTTGATGTGGATGAACAGTCTCAGGAACAATAGCCCTGGTGTTGATGTTGATGAACAGTCTCAGGAACAATAGCCCTGGTGTTGATGTGGATGAACAGTGTCAGGAACAATAGTCCTGTTGTTGATGTGGATGTACTGTCTCAGGAACAATAGCCCTTGTGTTGTTGTGGATGAACATTGTCAGGAACAATAGTTCTGTTGTTGATGTGGATGAAGAGTCTCAGGAACAACGGCCCTGGTGTTGATGTGGATGAACATTGTCAGGAACAATAGCTCTGTTGTTGACGTGGATGAACAGTCTCAGGAACAATAGCCCTGGTGTTGATGTGGATAAACATTGTCAGGAACAATAGCTCTGTTGTTGATGTGGATGAACAGTCTCAGGAACAATAGCCCTTGTGTTGATGTGGATGAACAGTGTCAGGAACAATAGTCCTGTTGTTGATGTGGATGAACAGTCTCAGGAACAAAAGCCCCTGTGTTGATGTGGATGAACATTCTCAGGAACAATAGCCCTTGTGTTGATGTGCATGAACATTGTCAGGAACAATAGTAATGTTGTTGATGTGGATGAACCGTCTCAGGAACAATAGCCCTTGAGTTGATGTGGATGAACAGTGTCAGGAACAAAAGTCCTGTTGTTGATGTGGATGAACAGTCTCAGGAACAATAGCCCTTGAGTTGATGTGGATGAACATTGTCAGGAACAATAGTTCTGTTGTTGATGTGGATGAACAGTCTCAGGAACAATGGCCCTGGTGTTGATGTGGATGAACTTTGTCAGGAACAATAGCACTGGTGTTGATGTGGATGAACAGTCTCAGGAACAATAGCCCTGGTGTTGATGTGGATGAACATTGTCAGGAACAATAGTTCCGTTGTTGATGTGGATGAACAGTCTCAGGAACAATGGCCCTGGTGTTGATGTGGATGAACTTTGTCAGGAACAATAGCACTGGTGTTGATGTGGATGAACAGTCTCAGGAACAATAGCCCTGGTGTTGATGTGGATAAATATTGTCAGGAACAATAGCTCTGTTGATGATGTGGATGAACAGTCTCAGGAACAATAGCCCTTGTGTTGATGTGGATGAACAGTGTCATGAACAATAGTCCTGTTGTTTATGTGGATGAACAGTCTCAGGAACAAAAGCCCTTGTGTTGATGTGGATGAACAGTCTCAGGAAAAATAGTCCTGGTGTTGATGTGGATGAACAGTCTCAGGAACAACAGCCCTGGTGTTGATGTGAATGAACAGTCTCAGGAACAATAGCTCTGGTGTTGATGTGGATGAACAGTCTCAGGAACAATAGCTCTGGTGTTGATGTGGATGAACAGTCTCAGGAACAATAGCTCTGGTGTTGATGTGGATGAACAGTCTCAGGAACAATAGTCCTGGTGTTGATGTGGATGAACAGTCTCAGGAACAATAGTCCTGGTGTTGATGTGGATGAACATTGTCAGGAACAATAGACCTTGTGTTGATGTGGATGAACAGTCTCAGGAACAATAGCCCTTGAGTTGATGTGGATGAACAGTCTCAGGAACTATAGCCCTTGTGTTGATGTGGATGAACATTGTCAGGAACAATAGTCCTGGTGTTGATGTGGATGAACAGTCTCAGGAACAATAGTCCTGGTGTTGATGTGGATGAACAGTCTCAGGAACAATAGCCCTGGTGTTGATGTTGATGAACAGTCTCAGGAACAATAGCCCTGGTGTTGATGTGGATGAACAGTGTCAGGAACAATAGTCCTGTTGTTGATGTGGATGTACTGTCTCAGGAACAATAGCCCTTGTGTTGTTGTGGATGAACATTGTCAGGAACAATAGTTCTGTTGTTGATGTGGATGAAGAGTCTCAGGAACAACGGCCCTGGTGTTGATGTGGATGAACATTGTCAGGAACAATAGCTCTGTTGTTGACGTGGATGAACAGTCTCAGGAACAATAGCCCTGGTGTTGATGTGGATAAACATTGTCAGGAACAATAGCTCTGTTGTTGATGTGGATGAACAGTCTCAGGAACAATAGCCCTTGTGTTGATGTGGATGAACAGTGTCAGGAACAATAGTCCTGTTGTTGATGTGGATGAACAGTCTCAGGAACAAAAGCCCCTGTGTTGATGTGGATGAACATTCTCAGGAACAATAGCCCTTGTGTTGATGTGCATGAACATTGTCAGGAACAATAGTAATGTTGTTGATGTGGATGAACCGTCTCAGGAACAATAGCCCTTGAGTTGATGTGGATGAACAGTGTCAGGAACAAAAGTCCTGTTGTTGATGTGGATGAACAGTCTCAGGAACAATAGCCCTTGAGTTGATGTGGATGAACATTGTCAGGAACAATAGTTCTGTTGTTGATGTGGATGAACAGTCTCAGGAACAATGGCCCTGGTGTTGATGTGGATGAACTTTGTCAGGAACAATAGCACTGGTGTTGATGTGGATGAACAGTCTCAGGAACAATAGCCCTGGTGTTGATGTGGATGAACATTGTCAGGAACAATAGTTCCGTTGTTGATGTGGATGAACAGTCTCAGGAACAATGGCCCTGGTGTTGATGTGGATGAACTTTGTCAGGAACAATAGCACTGGTGTTGATGTGGATGAACAGTCTCAGGAACAATAGCCCTGGTGTTGATGTGGATAAATATTGTCAGGAACAATAGCTCTGTTGATGATGTGGATGAACAGTCTCAGGAACAATAGCCCTTGTGTTGATGTGGATGAACAGTGTCATGAACAATAGTCCTGTTGTTTATGTGGATGAACAGTCTCAGGAACAAAAGCCCTTGTGTTGATGTGGATGAACAGTCTCAGGAAAAATAGTCCTGGTGTTGATGTGGATGAACAGTCTCAGGAACAACAGCCCTGGTGTTGATGTGAATGAACAGTCTCAGGAACAGTAGCTCTGGTGTTGATGTGGATGAACAGTCTCAGGAACAATAGCCCTGGTGTTGATGTGGATGAACAGTCTCAGGAACAATAGCTCTGGTGTTGATGTGGATGAACAGTCTCAGGAACAATAGCTCTGGTGTTGATGTGGATGAACAGTCTCAGGAACAATAGCCCTGGTGTTGATGTACATGAACAGTCTCAGGAACAATAGCTCTGTTGTTGATGTGGATGAACAGACTCAGGAACAATAACCCTGGTGTTGATATAGATGAACAGTCTCAGGAACAATAGCCCTGGTGTTGATGTGGATGAACAGTCTCAGGAACAATATCCCTGGTGTTGATGTGGATCAACAGTGTCAGGAACAATTGACCTTGTGTTGATGTGGATGAACAATGTCAGGAACAATAGTTATGTTGTTGATGTGGATGAACAGTCTCAGGAACAATAGCCCTTGAGTTGATGTGGATGAAGAGTCTCAGGAACAATAGCCCTTGTGTTGATGTGGATGAACATTGTCAGGAACAATAGTTCTGTTGTTGATGTGGATGAACAGTCTCAGGAACAATGGCCCTTGTGTTGATGTGGATGAACTTTGTCAGGAACAATAGCACTGGTGTTGATGTGGATGAACAGTGTCAGGAACAATAGCCCTGGTGTTGATGTGGATGAACATTGTCAGGAACAATGGCTCTGTTGTTGATATGGATGAACAGTCTCAGGAACAATAGCCCTGGTGTTGATGTAGATAAATATTGTCAGGAACAATAGCTCTGTTGTTGATGTGGATGAACAGTCTCAGGAACAATAGCACTTGTGTTGATGTGGATGAACAGTGTCATGAACAATAGTCCTGTTGTTGATGTGGATGAACAGTCTCAGGAACAAAAGCCCTTGTGTTGATGTGGATGAACAGTCTCAGGAACAATAGCCCTTGTGTTGATGTGCATGAACATTGTCAGGAACAATAGTTCTGTTGTTGATGTGGATGAACAGTCTCAGGAACAATAGCCCTTGAGTTGATGTGGATGAACAGTGTCAGGAACAATAGTCCTGTTGTTGATGTGGATGTACAGTCTCAGGAACAAAAGCCCTGGTTTTGATGTGGATGAACAGTCTCAGGAATAATAGCCCTGGTATTGATGTGGTTGAACAGTCTCAGGAACAATAGCCCTTGTGTTGATGTGGATGAACAGTCTCAGGAACAAAAGCCCTGGTTTTGATGTGGATGTACAGTCTCAGGAACAAAAGCCCTGGTTTTGATGTGGATGAACAGTCTCAGGAACAATAGCCCTTGTGTTGATGTGGATGAACAGTCTCAGGAACAATAGCTCTGGTGGTGATGTGGATAAACATTGTCAGGAACAATAGTCCTGTTGTTGATGTGGATGAACTGTCGCAGAAACAATCGCCCTGGTGTTGATGTGGATGAACAGTCTCAGGAACAAAAGCCCTGGTGTTGATGTGGATGAACTGTCTCAGGAACAATAGCCCTGATGTTGATGTGGATGAACAGTCTCAGGAACAAAAGCCCTGGTGTTGATGTGGATGAACAGTGTCAGGAATAATAGCCTTGGTGTTGATGTGGATGAACAGTCTCAGGAACAATAGCCCTGGTGTTGATGTTGATGAACAGTCTCAGGAACTATAGCCCTGGTGTTGATGTGGATGAACAGTGTCAGGAACAATAGACCTGTAGTTGATGTGGATGAACTGTCTCAGGAACAATAGCCCTGGTGTTGATGTGGATGAGCAGTGTAAGGAACAATAGCCCTGGCGTTGATGTGGATGAACAGTCTCAGGAACAATAAACCTCGTGTTGATGTGGATGAACAGTCTCAGGAACAATAGCCTTGGTGTTGATGTGGATGAACAGTGTCAGGAACAAAAGTCCTGGTGTTGATGTGGATGAACAGTCTCAGGAACAATAGTCCTGGTGTTGATGTGGATGAACAGTCTCAGGAACAACAGCCCTGGTGTTGATGTGAATGAACAGTCTCAGGAACAATAGCTCTGGTGTTGATGTGGATGAACAGTCTCAGGAACAATAGCTCTGGTGTTGATGTGGATGAACAGTCTCAGGAACAATAGCTCTGGTGTTGATGTGGATGAACAGTCTCAGGAACAATAGTCCTGGTGTTGATGTGGATGAACAGTCTCAGGAACAATAGTCCTGGTGTTGATGTGGATGAACATTGTCAGGAACAATAGCCCTGGTGTTGATGTGGATGAACAGTCTCAGGAACAATAGCCCTTGAGTTGATGTGGATGAACAGTCTCAGGAACAATAGCCCTGGTGTTGATGTGGATGAACATTGTCAGGAACAATAGCCCTTGTGTTGATGTGGATGAACAGTCTCAGGATCAATAGCCTTGGTGTTGATGTGGATGAACAGTCTCAGGAACAATAGCCCTGGTGTTGATGTGGATGAACAGTGTCAGGAACAAAAGTCCTGGTGTTGATGTGGATGAACAGTCTCAGGAACAATAGTCCTGGTGTTGATGTGGATGAACAGTCTCAGAAACAACAGCCCTGGTGTTGATGTGAATGAACAGTCTCAGGAACAATAGCTCTGGTGTTGATGTGTATGAACAGTCTCAGGAACAATAGCTCTGGTGTTGATGTGGATGAACAGTCTCAGGAACAATAGTCCTGGTGTTGATGTGGATGAACAGTCTCAGGAACAATAGTCCTGGTGTTGATGTGGATGAACATTGTCAGGAACAATAGCCCTTGTGTTGATGTGGATGAACAGTCTCAGGAACAATAGCCCTTGAGTTGATGTGGATGAACAGTCTCAGGAACAGTAGCCTTTGTGTTGATGTGGATGAACAGTCTCAGGAACAATAGCCCTGGTGTTGATGTGGATGAACAGTGTCAGGAACAATAGTCCTGGTGTTGATGTGGATGAACAGTCTCAGGAACAATAGCCCTGGTGTTGATGTGAATGAACAGTCTCAGGAACAATAGCTCTGGTGTTGATGTGGATGAACAGTCTCAGGAACAATAGCTCTGGTGTTGATGTGGATGAACAGTCTTAGGAACAATAGTCCTGGTGTTGATGTGGATGAACAGTCTCAGGAACAATAGTGCGGTGTTGATGTGGATGAACAGTCTCAGGAACAATAGTCCTGGTGTTGATGTGGATGAACAGTCTCAGGAAAAATAGTCCTTGTTCTAATGTGGATGAACAGTCTCAGGAACAATAGCTCTGGTGTTGATGTGGATGAACAGTCTCAGGAACAATAGCCCTGGTGTTGATGTGGATGAACAGTGTCAGGAACAGTAGTCCTGGTGTTGATGTGGATGAACAGTCTCAGGAACAATTGTCCTGGTGTTGATGTGGATGAACAGTCTCAGGAACAACAGCCCTGGTGTTGATGTGAATGAACAGTCTGAGGAACAGTAGCTCTGGTGTTGATGTGGATGAACAGTCTCAGGAACAATAGCCCTGGTGTTGATGTGGATGAACAGTCTCAGGAACAATAGCTCTGGTGTTGATGTGGATGAACAGTCTCAGGAACAATAGCTCTGGTGTTGATGTGGATGAACAGTCTCAGGAACAATAGCCCTGGTGTTGATGTACATGAACAGTCTCAGGAACAATAGCTCTGGTGTTGATGTGGATGAACAGTGTCAGGAACAGTAGTCCTGGTGTTGATGTGGATGAACAGTCTCAGGAACAATTGTCCTGGTGTTGATGTGGATGAACAGTCTCAGGAAAAACAGCCCTGGTGTTGATGTGAATGAACAGTCTGAGGAACAGTAGCTCTGGTGTTGATGTGGATGAACAGTCTCAGGAACAATAGCCCTGGTGTTGATGTGGATGAACAGTCTCAGGAACAATAGCTCTGGTGTTGATGTGGATGAACAGTCTCAGGAACAATAGCTCTGGTGTTGATGTAGATGAACAGTCTCAGGAACAATAGCCCTGGTGTTGATGTGGATGAACAGTCTCAGGAACAATATCCCTGGTGTTGATGTGGATCAACAGTGTCAGGAACAATTGACCTTGTGTTGATGTGGATGAACAATGTCAGGAACAATAGTTATGTTGTTGATGTGGATGAACAGTCTCAGGAACAATAGCCCTTGAGTTGATGTGGATGAAGAGTCTCAGGAACAATAGCCCTTGTGTTGATGTGGATGAACATTGACAGGAACAATAGTTCTGTTGTTGATGTGGATGAACAGTCTCAGGAACAATGGCCCTGGTGTTGATGTGGATGAACTTTGTCAGGAACAATAGCACTGGTGTTGATGTGGATGAACAGTCTCAGGAACAATAGCTCTGGTGTTGATGTGGATGAACAGTCTCAGGAACAATAGTCCTGGTGTTGATGTGGATGAACATTGTCAGGAACAATAGCCCTTGTGTTGATGTGGATGAGCAGTCTCAGGAACAATAGCCCTTGAGTTGATGTGGATGAACAGTCTCAGGAACAATAGCCCTGGTGTTGATGTGGATGAACATTGTCAGGAACAATAGTCCTTGTGTTGATGTGGATGAACAGTCTCAGGAACAATAGTCCTGGTGTTGATGTGGATGAACAGTCTCAGGAACAATAGCCCTGGTGTTGATGTTGATGAACAGTCTCAGGAACAATAGCCCTGGTGTTGATGTGGATGAACAGTGTCAGGAACAATAGTTCTGTTGTTGATGTGGATGAACAGTCTCAGGAACAATGGCCCTGTTGTTGATGTGGATGAACATTGTCAGGAACAATAGTCCTGTTGTTGATGTGGATGTACTGTCTCAGGAACAATAGCCCTTGTGTTGATGTGGATGAACATTGTCAGGAACAATAGTTCTGTTGTTGATGTGGATGAACAGTCTCAGGAACAATAGCCCTTGTGTTGATGTGGATGAACAGTGTCAGGAACAATAGTCCTGTTGTTGATGTGGTTGAACAGTCTCAGGAACAAAAGCCCTTGTGTTGATGTGGATGAACCGTCTCAGGAACAATAGCCCTTGAGTTGATGTGGATGAACAGTGTCAGGAACAATAGCTCTGGTGTTGATGTGGATGAACAGTCTCAGGAACCATAGCTCTGGTATTGATGTGTATGAACAGTCTCAGGAACAATAGCTCTGGTGTTGATGTGGATGAACAGTCTCAGGAACAATAGTCCTGGTGTTGATGTGGATGAACAGTCTCAGGAACAATAGTCCTGGTGTTGATGTGGATGAACATTGTCAGGAACAATAGCCCTTGTGTTGATGTGGATGAACAGTCTCAGGAACAATAGCCCTTGAGTTGATGTGGATGAACAGTCTCAGGAACAGTAGCCTTGGTGTTGATGTGGATGAACAGTCTCAGGAACAATAGCCCTGGTGTTGATGTGGATGAACAGTGTCAGGAACAATAGTCCTGGTGTTGATGTGGATGAACTGTCTCAGGAACAATAGTCCTGGTGTTGATGTGGATGAACAGTCTCAGGAACAATAGCCCTGGTGTTGATGTGAATGAACAGTCTCAGGAACAATAGCTCAGGTATTGATGTGGATGAACAGTCTCAGGAACAATAGCTCTGGTGTTGATGTGGATGAACAGTCTCAGGAACAATAGTCCTGGTGTTGATGTGGATGAACAGTCTCAGGAACAATAGTCCTGGTGTTGATGTGGATGAACAGTCTCAGGAACAATAGTCCTTGTTCTAATGTGGATGAACTGTCTCAGGAACAATAGCCCTGGTGTTGATGTGGATGAACAGTCTCAGGAACAATCGTCCTTGTTCTAATGTGGATGAACAGTCTCAGGAACAATAGCTCTGGTGTTGATGTGGATGAACAGTGTCAGGAACAATAGTCCTGGTGTTGATGTGGATGAACAGTCTCAGGAACAATAGTCCTGGTGTTGATGTGGATGAACAGTCTCAGGAACAACAGCCCTGGTGTTGATGTGAATGAACAGTCTCAGGAACAGTAGCTCTGGTGTTGATGTGGATGAACAGTCTCAGGAACAATAGCCCTGGTGTTGATGTGGATGAACAGTCTCATGAACAATAGCTCTGGTGTTGATGTGGATGAACAGTCTCAGGAACAATAGCTCTGGTGTTGATGTGGATGAACAGTCTCAGGAACAATAGCCCTGGTGTTGATGAACATGAACAGTCTCAGGAACAATAGCTCTGTTGTTGATGTGGATGAACAGACTCAGGAACAATAACCCTGGTGTTGATGTGGATGAACAGTCTCAGGAACAATAGCCCTGGTGTTGATGTGGATGAACAGTCTCAGGAACAATAGTCCTGGTGTTGATGTGGATGAACAGTCTCAGGAACAATGGCCCTGTTGTTGATGTGGATGAACAGTCTCAGGAACAATAGCCCTGGTGTTGATGTGGATGAACATTGTCAGGAACAATAGCTCTGTTGTTGATGTGGATGAACAGTCTCAGGAACAATAGCCCTGGTGTTGATGTGGATAAATATTGTCAGGAACAATAGCTCTGTTGTTGATGTGGATGAACAGTCTCAGGAACAATAGCCCTTGTGTTGATGTGCATGAACATTGTCAGGAACAATAGTTCTGTTGTTGATGTGGATGAACAGTCTCAGGAACAATAGCCCTTGAGTTGATGTGGATGAACAGTCTCAGGAACAATAGCCCTTGAGTTGATGTGGATGAACAGTCTCAGGAACAAAAGCCCTTGTGTTGATGTGGATGAACAGTCTCAGGAACAATAGCCCTTGTGTTGATGTGCATGAACATTGTCAGGAACAATAGTTCTTTTGTTGATGTGGATGAACAGTCTCAGGAACAAAAGCCCTGGTTTTGATGTGGATGAACAGTCTCAGGAATAATAGCCCTGGTATTGATGTGGTTGAACAGTCTCAGGAACAATAGCACTTGTGTTGATGTGGATGAACAGTCTCAGGAACAATAGCTCTGGTGGTGATGTGGATAAACATTGTCAGGAACAATAGTCCTGTTGTTGATGTGGATGAACTGTCTCAGGAACAATAGCCCTGGTGTTGATGTGGATGAACAGTCTCAGGAACAAAAGCCCTGGTGTTGATGTTGATGAACAGTCTCAGGAACTATAGCCCTGGTGTTGATGTGGATGAGCAGTGTCAGGAACAATAGCCCTGGCTTTGATGTGGATGAACAGTCTCAGGAACAATAAACCTCGTGTTGATGTGGATGAACAGTCTCCGGAACAATAGCCTTGGTGTTGATGTGGATGAACAGTCTCAGGAACAATAGCCCTGGTGTTGATGTGGATGAACAGTGTCAGGAACAAAAGTCCTGGTGTTGATGTGGATGAACAGTCTCAGGAACAATAGTCCTGGTGTTGATGTGGATGAACAGTCTCAGGAACAACAGCCCTGGTGTTGATGTGAATGAACAGTCTCAGGAACAATAGCTCTGGTGTTGATGTGGATGAACAGTCTCAGGAACAATAGCTCTGGTGTTGATGTGGATGAACAGTCTCAGGAACAAAAGCCCTGGTGTTGATGTGGATGAACAGTCTCAGGAACAAAAGCCCTGGTGTTGATGTGGATGAACAGTGTCAGGAATAATAGCCTTGGTGTTGATGTGGATGAACAGTCTCAGGAACAATAGCCCTGGTGTTGATGTTGATGAACAGTCTCAGGAACTATAGCCCTGGTGTTGATGTGGATGAACAGTGTCAGGAACAGTAGTCCTGTTGTTGATGTGGATGAACTGTCTCAGGAACAATAGCCGTGGTGTTGATGTGGATGAGCAGTGTCAGGAACAATAGCCCTGGTATTGATGTGGTTGAACAGTCTCAGGAACAATAGCCCTTGTGTTGATGTGGATGAACAGTCTCAGGAACAATAGCTCTGGTGGTGATGTGGATAAACATTGTCAGGAACAATAGTCCTGTTGTTGATGTGGATGAACTGTCTCAGGAACAATAGCCCTGGTGTTGATGTGGATGAACAGTCTCAGGAACAAAAGCCCTGGTGTTGATGTGGATGAACAGTCTCAGGAACAACAGCACTGGTGTTGATGTGGATGAACAGTGTCAGGAATAATAGCCTTGGTGTTGATGTGGATGAACAGTCTCAGGAACAATAGCCCTGGTGTTGATGTTGATGAACAGTCTCAGGAACTATAGCCCTGGTGTTGATGTGGATGAACAGTGTCAGGAACAATAGTGCTGTTGTTGATGTGGATGAACTGTCTCAGGAACAATAGCCATGGTGGTGATGTGGATGAGCAGTGTCAGGAACAATAGCCCTGGCGTTGATGTGGATGAACAGTCTCAGGAACAATAAACCTCGTGTTGATGTGGATGAACAGTCTCAGGAACAATAGCCTTGGTGTTGATGGGGATGAACAGTCTCAGGAACAATAGCCCTGGTGTTGATGTGGATGAACAGAGTCAGGAACAAAAGTCCTGGTGTTGATGTGGATGAACAGTCTGAGGAACAATAGTCCTGTTGTTGATGTGGATGAACAGTCTCAGGAACAACAGCCCTGGTGTTGATGTGAATGAACAGTGTCAGGAACAATAGCTATGGTGTTGATGTGGATGAACAGTCTCAGGAACAACAGCCCTGGTGTTGATGTGAATGAACAGTCTCAGGAACAATAGCTCTGGTGTTGATGTGGATGAACAGTCTCAGGAACAATAGCTCTGGTGTTGATGTGGATGAACAGTCTCAGGAACAAAAGCCCTGGTGTTGATGTGGATGAACAGTCTCAGGAACAAAAGCCCTGGTGTTGATGTGGATGAACAGTGTCAGGAATAATAGCCTTGGTGTTGATGTGGATGAACAGTCTCAGGAACAATAGCCCTGGTGTTGATGTTGATGAACAGTCTCAGGAACTATAGCCCTGGTGTTGATGTGGATGAACAGTGTCAGGAACAGTAGTCCTGTTGTTGATGTGGATGAACTGTCTCAGGAACAATAGCCGTGGTGTTGATGTGGATGAGCAGTGTCAGGAACAATAGCCCTGGTATTGATGTGGTTGAACAGTCTCAGGAACAATAGCCCTTGTGTTGATGTGGATGAACAGTCTCAGGAACAATAGCTCTGGTGGTGATGTGGATAAACATTGTCAGGAACAGTAGTCCTGTTGTTGATGTGGATGAACTGTCTCAGGAACAATAGCCCTGGTGTTGATGTGGATGAACAGTCTCAGGAACAAAAGCCCTGGTGTTGATGTGGATGAACAGTCTCAGGAACAAAAGCCCTGGTGTTGATGTGGATGAACAGTGTCAGGAATAATAGCCTTGGTGTTGATGTGGATGAACAGTCTCAGGAACAATAGCCCTGGTGTTGATGTTGATGAACAGTCTCAGGAACTATAGCCCTGGTGTTGATGTGGATGAACTGTGTCAGGAATAATAGCCTTGGTGTTGATGTGGATGAACAGTCTCAGGAACAATAGCCCTGGTGTTCATGTGGATGAACAGTGTCAGGAACAATAGTCCTGTTGTTGATGTGGATGAACTGTCTCAGGAACAATAGCCGTGGTGTTGATGTGGATGAGCAGTGTCAGGAACAATAGCCCTGGTATTGATGTGGTTGAACAGTCTCAGGAACAATAGCCCTTGTGTTGATGTGGATGAACAGTCTCAGGAACAATAGCTCTGGTGGTGATGTGGATAAACATTGTCAGGAACAATAGTCCTGTTGTTGATGTGGATGAGCTGTCTCAGGAACAATAGCCCTGGTGTTGATGTGGATGAACAGTCTCAGGAAGAAAAGCCCTGGTGTTGATGTGGATGAACAGTCTCAGGAACAAAAGCCCTTGTGTTGATGTGGATGAACAGTGTCAGGAATAATAGCCTTGGTGTTGATGTGGATGAACAGTCTCAGGAACTCTAGCCCTGGTGTTGATGTGGATGAACAGTGTCAGGAACAATAGTCCTGTTGTTGATGTGGATGAACTGTCTCAGGAACAATAGCCGTGGTGTTGATATGGATGAGCAGTGTCAGGAACAATAGCCCTGGCGTTGATGTGGATGAACAGTCTCAGGAACAATAAACCTCGTGTTGATGTGGATGAACAGTCTCAGGAACAATAGCCTTTGTGTTGATGTGGATGAACAGTCTCAGGAACAATAGCCCTGGTGTTGATGTGGATGAACAGTGTCAGGAACAAAAGTCCTGGTGTTGATGTGGATGAACAGTCTCAGGAACAATAGTCCTGGTGTTGATGTGGATGAACAGTCTCAGGAACAATAGTCCTGGTGTTGATGTGGATGAACATTGTCAGGAACAATAGCCCTTGTGTTGATCTGGATGAACAGTCTCAGGAACAATAGCCCTTGAGTTGAGGTGGATGAACAGTCTCAGGAACAATAGCCCTGGTGTTGATGTGGATGAACAGTGTCAGGAAAAATAGTCCTGGTGTTGATGTGGATGAACAGTCTCAGGAACAATAGTCCTGGTGTTGATGTGGATGAACAGTCTCAGGAACAATAGCCCTGGTGTTGATGTGAATGAACAGTCTCAGGAACAATAGCTCTGGTGTTGATGTGGATGAACAGTCTCAGGAACAATAGTCCTGGTGTTGATGTGGATGAACAGTCTCAGGAACAATAGTCCTGGTGTTGATGTGGATGAACAGTCTCAGGAACAATAGTCCTTGTTCTAATGTGGATGAACTGTCTCAGGAACAATAGCCCTGGTGTTGATGTGGATGAACAGTCTCAGGAACAATAGTCCTTGTTCTAATGTGGATGAACAGTCTCAGGAACAATAGCTCTGGTGTTGATGTGGATGAACAGTCTCAGGAATAATAGCCTTGGTGTTGATGTGGATGAACAGTCTCAGGAACAATAGCCCTGGTGTTGATGTTGATGAACAGTCTCAGGAACAATAGCCCTGGTGTTGATGTTGATGAACAGTGTAAGGAACAATAGTCCTGTTGTTGATGTGGATGAACTGTCTCAGGAACAATAGCTCTGGTGTTGATGTGGATGAGCAGTGTCAGGAACAGTAGCCCTGGTATTGATGTGGTTGAACAGTCTCAGGAACAATAGTCCTTGTGTTGATGTGGATGAACAGTCTCAGGAACAATAGCTCTGGTGTTGATGTGGATAAACATTGTCAGGAACAATAGTCCTGTTGTTGATGTGGATGAACTGTCTCAGGAACAATAGCCCTGGTGTTGATGTGGATGAACAGTCTCAGGAACAAAAGCCCTGGTGTTGATGTGGATGAACAGTCTCAGGAACAAAAGCCCTGGTGTTGATGTGGATGAACAGTGTCAGGAATAATAGCCTTGGTGTTGATGTGGATGAACAGTCTCAGGAACAATAGCCCTGGTGTTGATGTGGATGAACAGTGTCAGGAACAATAGCCCTGGCGTTGATGTGGATGAACATGCTCAGGAACAATAAACCTCGTGTTGATGTGGATGAACATTCTCAGAAATAATAGCCCTGTTATTGATGTGGTTGAACAGTCTCAGGAACAAAAGCCCTGGTTTTGATGTGGATGAACAGTCTCAGGAATAATAGCCCTGGTATTGATGTGGTTGAACAGTCTCAGGAACAATAGCCCTTGTGTTGATGTGGATGAACTGTCTCAGGAACAATAGCCCTGGTGTTGATGTGGATGAACAGTCTCAGGAACAAAAGCCCTGGTGTTGATGTGGATGAACTGTCTCAGGAACAATAGCCCTGATGTTGATGTGGATGAACAGTCTCAGGAACAAAAGCCCTGGTGTTGATGTTGATGAACAGTCTCAGGAACTATAGCCCTGGTGTTGAAGTGGATGAGCAGTGTCAGGAACAATAGCCCTGGCGTTGATGAGGATGAACAGTCTCAGGAACAATAAACCTCGTGTTGATGTGGATGAACAGTCTCCGGAACAATAGCCTTGGTGTTGATGTGGATGAACAGTCTCAGGAACAATAGCCCTGGTGTTGATGTGGATGAACAGTGTCAGGAGCAAAAGTCCTGGTGTTGATGTGGATGAACAGTCTCAGGAACAATAGTCCTGGTGTTGATGTGGATGAACAGTCTCAGGAACAACAACCCTGGTGTTGATGTGAATGAACAGTCTCAGGAACAATAGCCCTGGTGTTCATGTGGATGAACAGTGTCAGGAACAATAGTCCTGTTGTTGATGTGGATGAACTGTCTCAGGAACAATAGCCGTGGTGTTGATGTGGATGAGCAGTGTCAGGAACAATAGCCCTGGTATTGATGTGGTTGAACAGTCTCAGGAACAATAGCCCTTGTGTTGATGTGGATGAACAGTCTCAGGAACAATAGCTCTGGTGGTGATGTGGATAAACATTGTCAGGAACAATAGTCCTGTTGTTGATGTGGATGAGCTGTCTCAGGAACAATAGCCCTGGTGTTGATGTGGATGAACAGTCTCAGGAAGAAAAGCCCTGGTGTTGATGTGGATGAACAGTCTCAGGAACAAAAGCCCTTGTGTTGATGTGGATGAACAGTGTCAGGAATAATAGCCTTGGTGTTGATGTGGATGAACAGTCTCAGGAACAATAGCCCTGGTGTTGATGTTGATGAACAGTCTCAGGAACTCTAGCCCTGGTGTTGATGTGGATGAACAGTGTCAGGAACAATAGTCCTGTTGTTGATGTGGATGAACTGTCTCAGGAACAATAGCCGTGGTGTTGATATGGATGAGCAGTGTCAGGAACAATAGCCCTGGCGTTGATGTGGATGAACAGTCTCAGGAACAATAAACCTCGTGTTGATGTGGATGAACAGTCTCAGGAACAATAGCCTTTGTGTTGATGTGGATGAACAGTCTCAGGAACAATAGCCCTGGTGTTGATGTGGATGAACAGTGTCAGGAACAAAAGTCCTGGTGTTGATGTGGATGAACAGTCTCAGGAACAATAGTCCTGGTGTTGATGTGGATGAACAGTCTCAGGAACAATAGTCCTGGTGTTGATGTGGATGAACATTGTCAGGAACAATAGCCCTTGTGTTGATCTGGATGAACAGTCTCAGGAACAATAGCCCTTGAGTTGAGGTGGATGAACAGTCTCAGGAACAATAGCCCTGGTGTTGATGTGGATGAACAGTGTCAGGAAAAATAGTCCTGGTGTTGATGTGGATGAACAGTCTCAGGAACAATAGTCCTGGTGTTGATGTGGATGAACAGTCTCAGGAACAATAGCCCTGGTGTTGATGTGAATGAACAGTCTCAGGAACAATAGCTCTGGTGTTGATGTGGATGAACAGTCTCAGGAACAATAGTCCTGGTGTTGATGTGGATGAACAGTCTCAGGAACAATAGTCCTGGTGTTGATGTGGATGAACAGTCTCAGGAACAATAGTCCTTGTTCTAATGTGGATGAACTGTCTCAGGAACAATAGCCCTGGTGTTGATGTGGATGAACAGTCTCAGGAACAATAGTCCTTGTTCTAATGTGGATGAACAGTCTCAGGAACAATAGCTCTGGTGTTGATGTGGATGAACAGTCTCAGGAATAATAGCCTTGGTGTTGATGTGGATGAACAGTCTCAGGAACAATAGCCCTGGTGTTGATGTTGATGAACAGTCTCAGGAACAATAGCCCTGGTGTTGATGTTGATGAACAGTGTAAGGAACAATAGTCCTGTTGTTGATGTGGATGAACTGTCTCAGGAACAATAGCTCTGGTGTTGATGTGGATGAGCAGTGTCAGGAACAGTAGCCCTGGTATTGATGTGGTTGAACAGTCTCAGGAACAATAGTCCTTGTGTTGATGTGGATGAACAGTCTCAGGAACAATAGCTCTGGTGTTGATGTGGATAAACATTGTCAGGAACAATAGTCCTGTTGTTGATGTGGATGAACTGTCTCAGGAACAATAGCCCTGGTGTTGATGTGGATGAACAGTCTCAGGAACAAAAGCCCTGGTGTTGATGTGGATGAACAGTCTCAGGAACAAAAGCCCTGGTGTTGATGTGGATGAACAGTGTCAGGAATAATAGCCTTGGTGTTGATGTGGATGAACAGTCTCAGGAACAATAGCCCTGGTGTTGATGTGGATGAACAGTGTCAGGAACAATAGCCCTGGCGTTGATGTGGATGAACATGCTCAGGAACAATAAACCTCGTGTTGATGTGGATGAACATTCTCAGAAATAATAGCCCTGTTATTGATGTGGTTGAACAGTCTCAGGAACAAAAGCCCTGGTTTTGATGTGGATGAACAGTCTCAGGAATAATAGCCCTGGTATTGATGTGGTTGAACAGTCTCAGGAACAATAGCCCTTGTGTTGATGTGGATGAACTGTCTCAGGAACAATAGCCCTGGTGTTGATGTGGATGAACAGTCTCAGGAACAAAAGCCCTGGTGTTGATGTGGATGAACTGTCTCAGGAACAATAGCCCTGATGTTGATGTGGATGAACAGTCTCAGGAACAAAAGCCCTGGTGTTGATGTTGATGAACAGTCTCAGGAACTATAGCCCTGGTGTTGAAGTGGATGAGCAGTGTCAGGAACAATAGCCCTGGCGTTGATGAGGATGAACAGTCTCAGGAACAATAAACCTCGTGTTGATGTGGATGAACAGTCTCCGGAACAATAGCCTTGGTGTTGATGTGGATGAACAGTCTCAGGAACAATAGCCCTGGTGTTGATGTGGATGAACAGTGTCAGGAGCAAAAGTCCTGGTGTTGATGTGGATGAACAGTCTCAGGAACAATAGTCCTGGTGTTGATGTGGATGAACAGTCTCAGGAACAACAACCCTGGTGTTGATGTGAATGAACAGTCTCAGGAACAATAGCTCTGGTGCTGATGTGGATGAACAGTCTCAGGAACAATAGCTCTGGTGTTGATGTGGATGAACAGTCTCAGGAACAAAAGCCCTGGTGTTGATGTGGATGAACAGTCTCAGGAACAAAAGCCCTCGTGTTGATGTTGATGAACAGTCTCAGGAACTATAGCCCTGGTGTTGATGTGGATGAACTGTGTCAGGAATAATAGCCTTGGTGTTGATGTGGATGAACAGTCTCAGGAACAATAGCCCTGGTGTTCATGTGGATGAACAGTGTCAGGAATAATAGCCTTGGTGTTGATGTGGATGAACAGTCTCAGGAGCTATAGCCCTGATGTTGATGTGGATGAACAGTCTCAGGAACAATAGTCCTGTTGTTGATGTGGATGAACTGTCTCAGGAACAATAGCCGTGGTGTTGATGTGGATGAGCAGTGTCAGGAACAATAGCCCTGGTATTGATGTGGTTGAACAGTCTCAGGAACAATAGCCCTTGTGTTGATGTGGATGAACAGTCTCAGGAACAATAGCTCTGGTGGTGATGTGGATAAACATTGTCAGGAACAATAGTCCTGTTGTTGATGTGGATGAACTGTCTCAGGAACAATAGCCCTGGTGTTGATGTGGATGAACAGTCTCAGGAACAAAAGCCCTTGTGTTGATGTGGATGAACAGTGTCAGGAATAATAGCCTTGGTGTTGATGTGGATGAACAGTCTCAGGAACAATAGCCCTGGTGTTGATGTTGATGAACAGTCTCAGGAACTCTAGCCCTGGTGTTGATGTGGATGAACAGTGTCAGGAACAATAGTCCGGTTGTTGATGTGGATGAACTGTCTCAGGAACAATAGCCGTGGTGTTGATATGGATGAGCAGTGTCAGGAACAATAGCCCTGGCGTTGATGTGGATGAACAGTCTCAGGAACAATAAACCTCGTGTTGATGTGGATGAACAGTCTCAGGAACAATAGCCTTTGTGTTGATGTGGATGAACAGTCTCAGGAACAATAGCCCTGGTGTTGATGTGGATGAACAGTGTCAGGAACAAAAGTCCTGGTGTTGATGTGGATGAACAGTCTCAGGAACAATAGTCCTGGTGTTGATGTGGATGAACAGTCACAGGAACCAAAGCCCTGGTGTTGATGTGAATGAACAGTCTCAGGAACAATAGCTCTGGTGTTGATGTGGATGAACAGTCTCAGGAACAATAGTCCTGGTGTTGATGTGGATGAACAGTCTCAGGAACAATAGTCCTGGTGTTGATGTGGATGAACATTGTCAGGAACAATAGCCCTTGTGTTGATCTGGATGAACAGTCTCAGGAACAATAGCCCTTGAGTTGAGGCGGATGAACAGTCTCAGGAACAATAGCCCTGGTGTTGATGTGGATGAACAGTGTCAGGAACAATAGTCCTGGTGTTGATGTGGATGAACAGTCTCAGGAACAATAGTCCTGGTGTTGATGTGGATGAACAGTCTCAGGAACAATAGCCCTGGTGTTGATGTGAATGAACAGTCTCAGGAACAATAGCTCTGGTGTTGATGTGGATGAACAGTCTCAGGAACAATAGTCCTGGTGTTGATGTGGATGAACAGTCTCAGGAACAATAGTCCTGGTGTTGATGTGGATGAACAGTCTCAGGAACAATAGTCCTTGTTCTAATGTGGATGAACTGTCTCAGGAACAATAGCCCTGGTGTTGATGTGGATGAACAGTCTCAGGAACAATAGTCCTTGTTCTAATGTGGATGAACAGTCTCAGGAACAATAGCTCTGGTGTTGATGTGGATGAACAGTCTCAGGAACAATAGCCCTGGTGTTGATGTGGATGAACAGTGTCAGGAACAATAGTCCTGGTGTTGATGTGGATGAACAGTGTCAGGAACAAAAGTCCTGGCGTTGATGTGGATGAACAGTCTCAGGAACAATAAACCTCGTGTTGATGTGGATGAACAGTCTCAGGAACAATAGCCTTGGTGTTGATGTGGATGAACAGTCTCAGGAACAATAGCCCTTGTGTTGATGTGGATGAACTGTGTCAGGAACAAAAGTCCTGGTGTTGAAGTGGATGAACAGTCTCAGGAACAATAGTCCTGGTGTTGATGTGGATGAACATTCTCAGGAACAACAGCCCTGGTGTTGATGTGAATGAACAGTCTCAGGAACAATAGCTCTGGTGTTGATGTGGATGAACAGTCTCAGGAACAATAGCTCTGGTGTTGATGTGGATGAACAGTCTCAGGAACAATAGCTCTGGTGTTGATGTGGATGAACAGTCTCAGGAACAATAGTCCTGGTGTTGATGTGGATTAACAGTCTCAGGAACAATAGTCCTGGTGTTGATGTGGATGAACATTGTCAGGAACAATAGCCCTTGTGTTGATGTGGATGAAAATTCTCAGGAACAATAGCCCTTGAGTTGATGTGGATGAACAGTCTCAGGAACAATAGCCCTTGTGTTGATGTGGATGAACATTGTCAGGAACAATAGTCCTGGTGTTGATGTGGATGAACAGTCTCAGGAACAATAGTCCTGGTGTTGATGTGGATGAACAGTCTCAGGAACAATAGCCCTGGTGTTGATGTTGATGAACAGTCTCAGGAACAATAGCCCTGGTGTTGATGTGGATGAACAGTGTCAGGAACAATAGTCCTGTTGTTGATGTGAATGTACTGTCTCAGGAACAATAGCCCTTGCTTTGATGTGGATGAACATTGTCAGGAACAATAGTTCTGTTGTTGATGTGGATGAACAGTCTCAGGAACAACGGCCCTGGTGTTGATGTGGATGAACATTGTCAGGAACAATAGCACTGGTGTTGATGTGGATGAACAGTCTCAGGATCAATAGCCCTGGTGTTGATGTGGATGAACATTGTCAGGAACAATAGCTCTGTTGTTGACGTGGATGAACAGTCTCAGGAACAATAGCCCTTGTGTTGATGTGGATGAACAGTGTCAGGAACAATAGTCCTGTTGTTGATGTGGATGAACAGTCTCAGGAACAAAAGCCCTTGTGTTGATGTGGGCGGCACAGTGGCGCAGTGGCTAGCACCGCAGCCTCACAGCTCCAGGGACCTGGGTTCGATTCCGGGTACTGCCTGTGTGGAGTTTGTAAGTTCTCCCTGTGTCTGCGTGGCTTTTCTCCGGGTGCTCCGGTTTCCTCCCACAAGCCAAAAGACTTGCAGGTTGATAGGTAAATTGGCCATTATAAATTGTCACTAGTATAGGTAGGTGGTAGGGAAATATAGGGACAGGTGGGGATGTTTGGTAGGAATATGGGATTAGTGTAGGATTAGTATAAATGGGTGGTTGATGTTCGGCACAGACTCGGTGGGCCGAAGGGCCTGTTTCAGTGCTGTATCTCTAATCTAATCTAATCTAACATTGTCAGGAACAATAGCCCTTGTGTTGATGTGCATGAACATTGTCAGGAACAATAGTAATGTTGTTGATGTGGATGAACCGTCTCAGGAACAATAGCCCTTGAGTTGATGTGGATGAACATTGTCAGGAACAATAGTTCTGTTGTTGATGTGGATGAACAGTCTCAGGAACAATGGCCCTGGTGTTGATGTGGATGAACTTTGTCAGGAACAATAGCACTGGTGTTGATGTGGATAAATATTGTCAGGAACAATAGCTCTGTTGTTGATGTGGATGAACAGTCTCAGGAACAATAGCCCTTGTGTTGATGTGGATGAACAGTGTCATGAACAATAGTCCTGTTGTTTATGTGGATGAACAGTCTCAGGAACAAAAGCCCTTGTGTTGATGTGGATGAACAGTCTCAGGAACAATAGCCCTTGTGTTGATGTGCATGAACATTGTCAGGAACAATAGTTCTGTTGTTGATGTGGATGAACAGTCTCAGGAACAATAGCACTTGAGTTGATGTGGATGAACAGTGTCAGGAACAATAGTCCTGTTGTTGATGTGGTTGAACAGTCTCAGGAACAATAGCTCTTGTGTTGATGTGGATAAACATTGTCAGGAACAATAGTCCTGTTGTTGATGTGGATGAACTGTCTCAGGAACTAGAGCCCTGGTGTTGATGTGGATGAACAGTGTCAGGAACAATAGTCCTGTTGTTGATGTGGATGAACTGTCTCAGGAACAATAGCCGTGGTGTTGATGTGGATGAGCAGTGTCAGGAACAATAGCCCTGGCGTTGATGTGGATGAACAGTCTCAGGAACAATAAACCTCGTGTTGATGTGGATGAACAGTCTCAGGATCAATAGCCTTGGTGTTGATGTGGATGAACAGTCTCAGGAACAATAGCCCTGGTGTTGATGTGGATGAACAGTGTCAGGAACAAAAGTCCTGGTGTTGATGTGGATGAACAGTCTCAGGAACAATAGTCCTGGTGTTGATGTGGATGAACAGTCTCAGGAACAACAGCCCTGGTGTTGATGTGAATGAACAGTCTCAGGAACAATAGCTCTGGTGTTGATGTGTATGAACAGTCTCAGGAACAATAGCTCTGGTGTTGATGTGGATGAACAGTCTCAGGAACAATAGTCCTGGTGTTGATGTGGATGAAGAGTCTCAGGAACAATAGTCCTGGTGTTGATGTGGATGAACATTGTCAGGAACAATAGCCCTTGTGTTGATGTGGATGAACAGTCTCAGGAACAATAGCCCTTGAGTAGATGTGGATGAACAGTCTCAGGAACAGTAGCCTTTGTGTTGATGTGGATGAACAGTCTCAGGAACAATAGCCCTGGTGTTGATGTGGATGAACAGTGTCAGGAACAATAGTCCTGGTGTTGATGTGGATGAACAGTCTCAGGAACAATAGTCCTGGTGTTGATGTGGATGAACAGTCTCAGGAACAATAGCCCTGGTGTTGATGTGAATGAACAGTCTCAGGAACAATAGCTCTGGTGTTGATGTGGATGAACAGTCTCAGGAACAATAGCTATGGTGTTGATGTGGATGAACAGTCTCAGGAACAATAGTCCTGGTGCTGATGTGGATGAACAGTCTCAGGAACAATAGTCCTTGTTCTAATGTGGATGAACTGTCTCAGGAACAATAGCCCTGGTGTTGATGTGGATGAACAGTCTCAGGAACAATAGTCCTTGTTCTAATGTGGATGAACAGTCTCAGGAACAATAGCTCTGGTGTTGATGTGGATGAACAGTCTCAGGAAAAATAGCCCTGGTGTTGATGTGGATGAACAGTGTCAGGAACAATAGTCCTGGTGTTGATGTGGATGAACAGTCTCAGGAACAATAGTCCTGGTGTTGATGTGGATGAACAGTCTCAGGAACAACAGCCCTGGTGTTGATGTGAATGAACAGTCTCAGGAACAGTAGCTCTGGTGTTGATGTGGATGAACAGTCTCAGGAACAATAGCCCTGGTGTTGATGTGGATGAACAGTCTCAGGAACAATAGCTCTGGTGTTGATGTGGATGAACAGTCTCAGGAACAATAGCTCTGGTGTTGATGTGGATGAACAGTCTCAGGAACAATAGCCCTGGTGTTGATGTACATGAACAGTCTCAGGAACAATAGCTCTGTTGTTGATGTGGATGAACAGACTCAGGAACAATAACCCTGGTGTTGATGTAGATGAACAGTCTCAGGAACAATAGCCCTGGTGTTGATGTGGATGAACAGTCTCAGGAACAATATCCCTGGTGTTGATGTGGATCAACAGTGTCAGGAACAATTGACCTTGTGTTGATGTGGATGAACAATGTCAGGAACAATAGTTCTGTTGTTGATGTGGATGAACAGTCTCAGGAACAATAGCCCTTGGGTTGATGTGGATGAAGAGTCTCAGGAACAATAGCCCTTGTGTTGATGTGGATGAACATTGTCAGGAACAATAGTTCTGTTGTTGATGTGGATGAACAGTCTCAGGAACAATGGCCCTGGTGTTGATGTGGATGAACTTTGTCAGGAACAATAGCACTGGTGTTGATGTGGATGAACAGTCTCAGGAACAATAGCCCTGGTGTTGATGTGGATGAACATTGTCAGGAACAATAGCTCTGTTGCTGATATGGATGAACAGTCTCAGGAACAATAGCCCTGGTGTTGATGTGGATAAATATTGTCAGGAACAATAGCTCTGTTGTTGATGTGGATGAACAGTCTCAGGAACAATAGCCCTTGTGTTGATGTGGATGAACAGTGTCATGAACAATAGTCCTGTTGTTGATGTGGATGAACAGTCTCAGGAACAAAAGCCCTTGTGTTGATGTGGACGAACAGTCTCAGGAACAATAGCCCTTGTGTTGATGTGCATGAACATTGTCAGGAACAATAGTTCTATTGTTGATGTGGATGAACAGTCTCAGGAACAATAGCCCTTGAGTTGATGTGGATGAACAGTGTCAGGAACAATAGTCCTGTTGTTGATGTGGATGAACAGTCTCAGGAACAAAAGCCCTGGTTTTGATGTGGATGAACAGTCTCATGAATAATAGCCCTGGTATTGATGTGGTTGAACAGTCTCAGGAACAATAGCCCTTGTGTTGATGTGGATGAACAGTCTCAGGAACAATAGCTCTGGTGGTGATGTGGATAAACATTGTCAGGAACAATAGTCCTGTTGTTGATGTGGATGAACTGTCTCAGGAACAATCGCCCTGGTGTTGATGTGGATGAACAGTCTCAGGAACAAAAGCCCTGGTGTTGATGTGGATGAACTGTCACAGGAACAATAGCCCTGATGTTGATGTGGATGAACAGTCTCAGGAACAAAAGCCCTGGTGTTGATGTGGATGAACAGTGTCAGGAATAATAGCCTTGGTGTTGATGTGGATGAACAGTCTCAGGAACAATAGCCCTGGTGTTGATGTTGATGAACAGTCTCAGGAATTATAGCCCTGGTGTTGATGTGGATGAACTGTGTCAGGAACAATAGTCCTGTAGTTGATGTGGATGAACTGTCTCAGGAACAATAGCCCTGGTGTTGATGTGAATGAGCAGTGTCAGGAACAATAGCCCTGGCGTTGATGTGGATGAACAGTCTCAGGAACAATAGCCCTGGTGTTGATGTTGATGAACAGTCTCAGGAATTATAGCCCTGGTGTTGATGTGGATGAACAGAGTCAGGAACAATAGTCCTGTAGTTGATGTGGATGAACTGTCTCAGGAACAATAGCTCTGGTGTTGATGTGGATGAGCAGTGTCAGGAACAATAGCCCTGGCGTTGATGTGGATGAACAGTCTCAGGAACAATAAACCTCGTGTTGATGTGGATGAACAGTCTCAGGAACAATAGCCTTGGTGTTGATGTGGATGAACAGTCTCAGGAACAATAGCCCTGGTGTTGATGTGGATGAACAGTGTCAGGAACAAAAGTCCTGGTGTTGATGTGGATGAACAGTCTCAGGAACAATAGTCCTGGTGTTGATGTGGATGAACAGTCTCAGGAACAAAAGCCCTGGTGTTGATGTGGATGAACAGTGTCAGGAATAATAGCCTTGGTGTTGATGTGGATGAACAGTCTCAGGAACAATAGCCCTGGTGTTGATGTTGATGAACAGTCTCAGGAATTATAGCCCTGGTGTTGATGTGGATGAACAGTGTCAGGAACAATAGTCCTGTAGTTGATGTGGATGAACTGTCTCAGGAACATTAGCCTTGGTGTTGATGTGGATGAACAGTCTCAGGAATAATAGCCTTGGTGTTTATGTGGATGAACAGTCTCAGGAACAATAGCCCTGGTGTTGATGTTGATGAACAGTCTCAGGAATTATAGCCCTGGTGTTGATGTGGATGAACAGTGTCAGGAACAATAGTCCTGTAGTTGATGTGGATGAACTGTCTCAGGAACAATAGCCCTGGTGTTGATGTGGATGAGCAGTGTCAGGAACAATAGCCCTGGCGTTGATGTGGATGAACAGTCTCAGGAACAATAAACCTCGTGTTGATGTGGATGAACAGTCTCAGGAACAATAGCCTTGGTGTTGATGTGGATGAACAGTCTCAGGAACAATAGCCCTGGTGTTGATGTGGATGAACAGTGTCAGGAACAAAAGTCCTGGTGTTGATGTGGATGAACAGTCTCAGGAACAATATTCCTGGTGTTGATGTGGATGAACAGTCTCAGGAACAACAGCCCTGGTGTTGATGTGAATGAACAGTCTCAGGAACAATAGCTCTGGTGTTGATGTGGATGAACAGTCTCAGGAACAATAGCTCTGGTGTTGATGTGGATGAACAGTCTCAGGAACAATAGCTCTGGTGTTGATGTGGATGAACAGTCTCAGGAACAATAGTCCTGGTGTTGATGTGGATGAACAGTCTTAGGAACAATAGTCCTGGTGATTATGTGGATGAACATTGTCAGGAACAATAGTCCTTGTGTTGATGTGGATGAACAGTCTCAGGAACAATAGTTCTGTTGTTGATGTGGATGAACAGTCTCAGGAAAAATAGCCCTGGTGTTGATGTGGATGAACATTGTCAGGAACAATAGTCCTGGTGTTGATGTGGATGAACAGTATCAGGAACAATAGTCCTGGTGTTGTTGTGGATGAACAGTCTCAGGAACAATAGCCCTGGTGTTGATGTTGATGAACAGTCTCAGGAACAATAGCCCTGGTGTTGATGTGGATGAACAGTGTCAGGAACAATAGCCCTGGTGTTGATGTGGATGAACAGTCTCAGGAACAATATCCCTGGTGTTGATGTGGATCAACAGTGTCAGGAACAATTGACCTTGTGTTGATGTGGATGAACAATGTCAGGAACAATAGTTCTGTTGTTGATGTGGATGAACAGTCTCAGGAACAATAGCCCTTGAGTTGATGTGGATGAAGAGTCTCAGGAACAATAGCCCTTGTGTTGATGTGGATGAACATTGTCAGGAACAATAGTTCTGTTGTTGATGTGGATGAACAGTCTCAGGAACAATGGCCCTGGTGTTGATGTGGATGAACTTTGTCAGGAACAATAGCACTGGTGTTGATGTGGATGAACAGTCTCAGGAACAATAGCCCTGGTGTTGATGTGGATGAACATTGTCAAGAACAATAGCTCTGTTGTTGATATGGATGAACAGTCTCAGGAACAATAGCCCTTGTGTTGATGTGGATGAACAGTGTCAGGAACAATAGTCCTGTTGTTGATGTGGATGAACAGTCTCAGGAACAATAGCCCTTGAGTTGATGTGGATGAACAGTCTCAGGAACAGTAGCCTTGGTGTTGATGTGGATGAACAGTCTCAGGAACAATAGCCCTGGTGTTGATGTGGATGAACCGTCTCAGGAACAATAGCCCTTGAGTTGATGTGGATGAACAGTGTCAGGAACAATAGCTCTGGTGTTGATGTGGATGAACAGTCTCAGGAACAATAGCTCTGGTATTGATGTGTATGAACAGTCTCAGGAACAATAGCTCTGGTGTTGATGTGGATGAACAGTCTCAGGTACAATAGTCCTGGTGTTGATGTGGATGAACAGTCTCAGGAACAATAGTCCTGGTGTTGATGTGGATGAACATTGTCAGGAACAATAGCCCTTGTGTTGATGTGGATGAACAGTCTCAGGAACAATAGCCCTTGAGTTGATGTGGATGAACAGTCTCAGGAACAGTAGCCTTGGTGTTGATGTGGATGAACAGTCTCAGGAACAATAGCCCTGGTGTTGATGTGGATGAACAGTCTCAGGAACAATAGTCCTGGTGTTGATGTGGATGAACTGTCTCAGGAACAATAGTCCTGGTGTTGATGTGGATGAACAGTCTCAGGAACAATAGCCCTGGTGTTGATGTGAATGAACAGTCTCAGGAACAATAGCTCTGGTGTTGATGTGGATGAACAGTCTCAGGAACAATAGCTCTGGTGTTGATGTGGATGAACAGTCTCAGGAACAATAGTCCTGGTGTTGATGTGGATGAACAGTCTCAGGAACAATAGTCCTGGTGTTGATGTGGATGAACAGTCTCAGGAATAATAGTCCTTGTTCTAATGTGGATGAACAGTCTCAGGAACAATAGCTCTGGTGTTGATGTGGATGAACAGTCTCAGGAACAATAGACCTGGTGTTGATGTGGATGAACAGTGTCAGGAACAATAGTCCTGGTGTTGATGTGGATGAACAGTCTCAGGAACAATAGTCCTGGTGTTGATGTGGATGAACAGTCTCAGGAACAACAGCCCTGGTGTTGATGTGAATGAACAGTCTCAGGAACAGTAGCTCTGGTGTTGATGTGGATGAACAGTCTCAGGAACAATAGCCCTGGTGTTGATGTGGATGAACAGTCTCATGAACAATAGCTCGGGTGTTGATGTGGATGAACAGTCTCAGGAACAATAGCTCTGGTGTTGATGTGGATGAACAGTCTCAGGAACAATAGCCCTGGTGTTGATGGACATGAACAGTCTCAGGAACAATAGCTCTGTTGTTGATGTGGATGAACAGACTCAGGAACAATAACCCTGGTGTTGATGTAGATGAACAGTCTCAGGAGCAATAGCCCTGGTGTTGATGTGGATGAACAGTCTCAGGAACAATATCCCTGGTGTTGATGTGGATGAACAGTGTCAGGAACAATTAACCTTGTGTTGATGTGGATGAACAATGTCAGGAACAATAGTTCTGTTGTTGATGTGGATGAACAGTCTCAGGAACAATAGTCCTGTTGTTGATGTTGATGAAGAGTCTCAGGAACAATAGCCCTTGTGTTGATGTGGATGAACATTGCCAGGAACAATAGTTCTGTTGTTGATGTGGATGAACAGTCTCAGGAACAATGGCCCTGGTGTTGATGTGGATGAACTTTGTCAGGAACAATAGCACTGGTGTTGATGTGGATGAACAGTCTCAGGAACAATAGCCCTGGTGTTGATGTGGATGAACATTGTCAGGAACAATAGCTCTGTTGTTGATGTGGATGAACAGTCTCAGGAACAATAGCCCTGGTGTTGATGTGGATAAATATTGTCAGGAACAATAGCTCTGTTGTTGATGTGGATGAACAGTCTCAGGAACACTAGTCCTTGTTCTAATGTGGATGAACAGTGTCATGAACAATAGTCCTGTTGTTGATGTGGATGAACAGTCTCAGGAACAAAAGCCCTTGTGTTGATGTGGATGAACAGTCTCAGGAACAATAGCCCTTGTGTTGATGTGCATGAACATTGTCAGGAACAATAGTTCTGTTGTTGATGTGGATGAACAGTCTCAGGAACAATAGCCCTTGAGTTGATATGGATGAACAGTGTCAGGAACAATAGTCCTGTTGTTGATGTGGATGAACAGTCTCAGGAACAAAAGCCCTGGTTTTGATGTGGATGAACAGTCTCAGGAATAATAGCCCTGGTATTGATGTGGTTGAACAGTCTCAGGAACAATAGCCCTTGTGTTGATGTGGATGAACAGTCTCAGGAACAATAGCTCTGGTGGTGATGTGGATAAACATTGTCAGGAACAATAGTCCTGTTGTTGATGTGGATGAACTGTCTCAGGAACAATAGCCCTGGTGTTGATGTGGATGAACAGTCTCAGGAACAAAAGCCCTGGTGTTGATGTGGATGAACTGTCTCAGGAACAATAGCCCTGATGTTGATGTGGATGAACAGTCAAAGGAACAAAAGCCCTGGTGTTGATGTTGATGAACAGTCTCAGGAACTATAGCCCTGGTGTTGATGTGGATGAGCAGTGTCGGGAACAATAGCCCTGGCGTTGATGTGGATGAACAGTCTCAGGAACAATAAACCTCGTGTTGATGTGGATGAACAGTCTCCGGAACAATAGCCTTGGTGTTGATGTGGATGAACAGTCTCAGGAACAATAGCCCTGGTGTTGATGTGGATGAACAGTGTCAGGAACAAAAGTCCTGGTGTTGATGTAGATGAACAGTCTCAGGAACAATAGTCCTGGTGTTGATGTGGATGAACAATCTCAGGAACAACAGCCCTGGTATTGATGTGAATGAACAGTCTCAGGAACAATAGCTCTGGTGTTGATGTGGATGAACAGTCTCAGGAACAATAGCTCTGGTGTTGATGTGGATGAACAGTCTCAGGAACAATAGCTCTGGTGTTGATGTGGATGAACAGTCTCAGGAACAATAGTCCTGGTGTTGATGTGCATGAACATTGTCAGGAACAATAGTTCTGTTGTTGATGTGGATGAACAGTCTCAGGAACAATAGCCCTTGAGTTGATGTGGATGAACAGTGTCAGGAACAATAGTCCTGTTGTTGATGTGGATGAACAGTCTCAGGAACAAAAGCCCTGGTTTTGATGTGGATGAACAGTCTCAGGAATAATAGCCCTGGTATTGATGTGGTTGAACAGTCTCAGGAACAATAGCCCTTGTGTTGATGTGGATGAACAGTCTCAGGAACAATAGCTCTGGTGGTGATGTGGATAAACATTGTCAGGAACAATAGTCCTGTTGTTGATGTGGATGAACTGTCTCAGGAACAATAGCCCTGGTGTTGATGTGGATGAACAGTCTCAGGAACAAAAGCCCTGGTGTTGATGTGGATGAACTGTCTCAGGAACAATAGCCCTGATGTTGATGTGGATGAACAGTCAAAGGAACAAAAGCCCTGGTGTTGATGTTGATGAACAGTCTCAGGAACTATAGCCCTGGTGTTGATGTGGATGAGCAGTGTCGGGAACAATAGCCCTCGCGTTGATGTGGATGAACAGTCTCAGGAACAATAAACCTCGTGTTGATGTGGATGAACAGTCTCCGGAACAATAGCCTTGGTGTTGATGTGGATGAACAGTCTCAGGAACAATAGCCCTGGTGTTGATGTGGATGAACAGTGTCAGGAACAAAAGTCCTGGTGTTGATGTAGATGAACTGTCTCAGGAACAATAGTCCTGGTGTTGATGTGGATGAACAATCTCAGGAACAACAGCCCTGGTATTGATGTGAATGAACAGTCTCAGGAACAATAGCTCTGGTGTTGATGTGGATGAACAGTCTCAGGAACAATAGCTCTGGTGTTGATGTGGATGAACAGTCTCAGGAACAATAGCACTGGTGTTGATGTGGATGAACAGTCTCAGGAACAATAGTCCTGGTGTTGATGTGGATGAACATTGTCAGGAACAATAGCCCTTGTGTTGATGTGGATGAACAGTCTCAGGAACAATAGCCCTTGAGTTGATGTGGATGAACAGTCTCAGGAACAATAGCCATTGTGTTGATGTGGATGAACATTGTCAGGAACAATAGTCCTGGTGTTGATGTGGATGAACAGTCTCAGGAACAATAGCCCTGGTGTTGATGTTGATGAACAGTCTCAGGAACAATAGCCCTGGTGTTGATGTGGATGAACAGTGTCAGGAACAATAGTCCTGTTGTTGATGTGGATGTACTGTCTCAGGAACGATAGCCCTTGTGTTGATGTGGATGAACATTGTCAGGAACAATAGTTCTGTTGTTGATGTGGATGAACAGTCTCAGGAACAATGGCCCTGGTGTTGATGTGGATGAACATTGTCAGGAACAATAGCTCTGGTGTTGATGTGGATGAACAGTCTCAGGAACAAAAGCCCTTGTGTTGATGTGGATGAACAGTCTCAGGAACAATAGCCCTTGTGTTGATGTGCATGAACATTGTCAGGAACAATAGTAATGTTGTTGATGTGGATGAACCGTCTCAGGAACAATAGCCCTTGAGTTGATGTGGATGAACAGTGTCAGGAACAATAGTCCTGTTGTTGATGTGGATGAAAATTCTCAGGAACAATAGCCCTTGAGTTGATGTGGATGAACATTGGCAGGAACAATAGTTCTGTTGTTGATGTGGATGAACAGTCTCAGGAACAATGGCCCTGGTGTTGATGTGGATGAACTTTGTTAGGAACAATAGCACTGGTGTTGATGTGGATGAACAGTCTCAGGAACAACAGCCCTGGTGTTGCTGTGGATAAATATTGTCAGGAACAATAGCTCTGTTGTTGATGTGGATGAACAGTGTCATGAACAATAGTCCTGTTGTTGATGTGGATGAACAGTCTCAGGAACAAAAGCAATTGTGTTGATGTGGATGAACAGTCTCAGGAACAATAGCCCTTGTGTTAATGTGCATGAACATTGTCAGGAACAATAGTTCTGTTGTTGATGTGGATGAACAGTCTCAGGAACAATAGCCCTTGAGTTGATGTGGATGAACAGTGTCAGGAACAATAGTCCTGTTGTTGATGTGGATGAACAGTCTCAGGAACAAAAGCCCCGGTTTTGATGTGGATGAACAGTCTCAGGAATAATAGCCCTTGTGTTGATGTGGATGAACAGTCTCAGGAACAATAGCCCTTGTGTTGATGTGGATGAACAGTCTCAGGAACAATAGCTCTGGTGGTGATGTGGATAAACATTGTCAGGAACAATAGTCCTGTTGTTGATGTCGATGAACTGTCTCAGGAACAATAGCCCTGGTGTTGATGTGGATGAACAGTCTCAGGAACAAAAGCCCTGGTGTTGATGTGGATGAACAGTCTCAGGAACAAAAGCCCTGGTGTTGATGTGGATGAACAGTGTCAGGAATAATAGCCTTGGTGTTGATGTGGATGAACAGTCTCAGGAACAATAGCCGTGGTGTTGATGTTGATGAACAGTCTCAGGAACTATAGCCCTGGTGTTGATGTGGATGAACAGTGTCAGGAACAATAGTCCTGTTGTTGATGTGGATGAACTGTCTCAGGAACAATAGCCGTGGTGTTGATGTGGATGAGCAGTGTCAGGAACAATAGCCCTGGCGTTGATGTGGATGAACAGTCTCAGGAACAATAAACCTCGTGTTGATGTGGATGAACAGTCTCAGGAACAATAGCCTTGGTGTTGATGTGGATGAACAGTCTCAGGAACAATAGCCCTGGTGTTGATGTGGATGAACAGTGTCAGGAACAAAAGTCCTGGTGTTGATGTGGATGAACAGTCTCAGGAACAATAGTCCTGGTGTTGATGTGGATGAACAGTCTCAGGAACAACAGCCCTGGTGTTGATGTGAATGAACAGTCTCAGGAACAATAGCTCTGGTGTTGATGTGTATGAACAGTCTCAGGAACAATAGCTCTGGTGTTGATGTGGATGAACAGTCTCAGGAACAATAGTCCTGGTGTTGATGTGGATGAACAGTCTCAGGAACAATAGTCCTGGTGTTGATGTGGATGAACATTGTCAGGAACAATAGCCCTTGTGTTGATCTGGATGAACAGTCTCAGGAACAATAGCCCTTGAGTTGTTGTGGATGAACAGTCTCAGGAACAATAGCCCTGGTGTTGATGTGGATGAACAGTGTCAGGAACAATAGTCCTGGTGTTGATGTGGATGAACAGTCTCAGGAACAATAGTCCTTGTGTTGATGTGGATGAACAGTCTCAGGAACAATAGCCCTTGTTTTGATGTGAATGAACAGTCTCAGGAACAATAGTCCTGGTGTTGATGTGGATGAACAGTCTCAGGAACAATAGTCCTGGTGTTGATGTGGATGAACAGTCTCAGGAACAATAGTCCTGGTGTTGATGTGGATGAACAGTCTCAGGAACAATAGTCCTGGTGTTGATGTGGATGAACAGTATCAGGAACAATAGTCCTTGTTCTAATGTGGATGAACTGTCTCAGGAACAATAGCCCTGGTGTTGATGTGGATGAACAGTCTCAGGAACAATAGTCCTTGTTCTAATGTGGATGAACAGTCTCAGGAACAATAGCTCTGGTGTTGATGTGGATGAACAGTCTCAGGATCAATATCCCTGGTGTTGATGTGGATGAACAGTGACAGGAACAATAGTCCTGGTGTTGATGTGGTTAAACAGTCTCAGGAACAACAGCCCTGGTGTTGATGTGAATGAACAGTCTCAGGAACAGTAGCTCTGGTGTTGATGTGGATGAACAGTGTCAGGAACAATAGCCCTGGTGTTGATGTGGATGAACAGTCTCAGGAACAATAGCTCTGGTGTTGATGTGGATGAACAGTCTCAGGAACAATAGCTCTGGTGTTGATATGGATGAACAGTCTCAGGAACAATAGCCCTGGTGTTGATGTACATGAACAGTCTCAGGAACAATAGCTCTGTTGTTGATGTGGATGAACAGACTCAGGAACAATAACCCTGGTGTTGATGTAGATGAACAGTCTCAGGAACAATAGCCCTGGTGTTGATGTGGATGAACAGTCTCAGGAACAATATCCCTGGTGTTGATGTGGATCAACAGTGTCAGGAACAATTGACCTTGTGTTGATGTGGATGAACAATGTCAGGAACAATAGTTCTGTTGTTGATGTGGATGAACAGTCTCAGGAACAATAGCCCTTGAGTTGATGTTAATGAAGAGTCTCAGGAACAATAGCCCTTGTGTTGATGTGGATGAACATTGTCAGGAACAATAGCTCTGTTGTTGATGTGGATGAACAGTCTCAGGAACAATAGCCCTGGTGTTGATGTGGATGAACATTGTCAGGAACAATAGCTCTGTTGTTGATGTGGATGAACAGTCTCAGAACAATAGCCCTGGTGTTGATGTGGATAAATATTGTCAGGAAAAATAGCTCTGTTGTTGACGTGGATGAACAGTCTCAGGAACAATAGCCCTTGTGTTGATGTGGATGAACAGTGTCATGAACAATAGTCCTGTTGTTGATGTGGATGAACAGTCTCAGGAACAAAAGCCCTTGTGTTGATGTGGATGAGCAGTCTCAGGAACAATAGCCCTTGTGTTGATGTGCATGAACATTGTCAGGAACAATAGTTCTGTTGTTGATGTGGATGAACAGTCTCAGGAACAATAGCCCTTGAGTTGATGTGGATGAACAGTGTCAGGAACAATAGTCCTGTTGTTGATGTGGATGAACAGTCTCAGGAACAAAAGCCCTGGTTTTGATGTGGATGAACAGTCTCAGGAATAATAGCCCTGGTATTGATGTGGTTGAACAGTCTCAGGAACAATAGCCCTTGTGTTGATGTGGATGAACAGTCTCAGGAACAATAGCTCTGGTGGTGATGTGGATAAACATTGTCAGGAACAATAGTCCTGTTGTTGATGTGGATGAACTGTCTCAGGAACAATAGCCCTGGTGTTGATGTGGATGAACAGTCTCAGGAACAAAAGCCCTGGTGTTGATGTGGATGAACTGTCTCAGGAACAATGGCCCTGATGTTGATGTGGATGAACAGTCTCAGGAACAAAAGCCCTGGTGTTGATATGGATGAACTGTGTCAGGAATAATAGCCTTGGTGTTGATGTGGATGAACAGTCTCAGGAACAATAGCCTTGGTGTTGTTGTTGATGAACAGTCTCAGGAACTATAGCCCTGGTGTTGATGTGGATGAACAGTGTCAGGAACAATAGTCCTGTTGTTGATGTGGATGAACTGTCTCAGGAACAATAGCCCTGGTGTTGATGTGGATGAGCAGTGTCAGGAACAATAGCCCTGGCGTTGATGTGGATGAACTGTCTCAGGAACAATAAACCTCGTGTTGATGTGGATGAACAGTCTCAGGAACAATGGCCTTGGTGTTGATGTGGATGAACAGTCTCAGGAACAATAGCCCTGGTGTTGATATGGATGAACAGTGTCAGGAACAAAAGTCCTGGTGTTGATGTGGATGAACAGTCTCAGGAACAATAGTCCTGGTGTTGATGTGGATGAACAGTCTCAGGAACAACAGCCCTGGTGTTGATGTGAATGAACAGTCTCAGGAACATTATATCTGGTGTTGATGTGGATGAACAGTCGCAGGAACAATAGCTCTGGCGTTGATGTGGATGAACAGTCTCAGGAACAATAGCTCTTGTGTTGATGTGGATGAACAGTCTCAGGAACAATAGTCCTGGTGTTGATGTGGATGAACAGTCTCAGGAACAATAGTCCTGGTGTTGATGTGAATGATCATTGTCAGGAACAAAAGCCATTGTGTTGATGTGGATGAAATGTCTCAGGAACAATAGCCCTTGAGTTGATGTGTATGAACAGTCTCAGGAACAATAGCCCTTGTGTTGAAGTGGATGAACATTGTCAGGAACAATAGTCCTGGTGTTGATGTGGATGAACAGTCTCAGGAACAATAGTCCTGGTGTTGATGTGGATGAACAGTCTCAGGAACAATAGCCCTGGTGTTGATGTTGATGAACAGTCTCAGGAACAATAGCCCTGATGTTGATGTGGATGAACAGTTTCAGGAACAATAGTCCTGTTGTTGATGTGGATGTACTGTCTCAGGAACAATAGCCCTTGTGTTGATGTGGATGAACATTGTCAGGAACAATAGTTCTGTTGTTGTTGTGGATGAACAGTCTCAGGAACAATGGCCCTGGTGTTGATGTGGATGAACATTGTCAGGAACAATAGCACTGGTGTTGATGTGGATGAACAGTCTCAGGAACAATAGCCCTGGTGTTGATGTGGATGAACATTGTCAGGAACAATAGCTCTGTTGTTGACGTGGATGAACAGTCTCAGGAACAATAGCCCTGGTGTTGATGTGGATAAACATTGTCAGGAACAATAGCTCTGTTGTTGATGTGGATGAACAGTCTCAGGAACAATAGCCCTTGTGTTGATGTGGATGAACAGTGTCAGGAACAATAGTCCTGTTGTTGTTGTGGATGAACAGTCTCAGGAACAAAAGCCCTTGTGTTGATGTGGATGAACAGTCTCAGGAACAATAGCCCTTGTGTTGATGTGCATGAACATTGTCAGGAACAATAGTAATGTTGTTGATGTGGATGATCCGTCTCAGGAACAATAGCCCTTGAGTTGATGTGGATGAACAGTGTCAGGAACAATAGTCCTGTTGTTGATCTGGATGAACAGTCTCAGGAACAATAGCCCTTGAGTTGATGTGGATGAACATTGTCAGGAACAATAGTAGGTTTGTTGATGTGGATGAACCGTCTCAGGAACAATAGCCCTTGAGTTGATGTGGATGAACAGTGTCAGGAACAATAGCCGTGGTGTTGATGTTGATGAACAGTCTCAGGAACTATAGCCCTGGTGTTGATGTGGATGAACAGTGTCAGGAACAATAGTCCTGTTGTTGATGTGGATGAACTGTCTCAGGAACAATAGCCGTGGTGTTGATGTGGATGAGCAGTGTCAGGAACAATAGCCCTGGCGTTGATGTGGATGAACAGTCTCAGGAACAATAAACCTCGTGTTGATGTGGATGAACAGTCTCAGGAACAATAGCCTTGGTGTTGATGTGGATGAACAGTCTCAGGAACAATAGCCCTGGTGTTGATGTGGATGAACAGTGTCAGGAACAAAAGTCCTGGTGTTGATGTGGATGAACAGTCTCAGGAACAATAGTCCTGGTGTTGATGTGGATGAACAGTCTCAGGAACAACAGCCCTGGTGTTGATGTGAATGAACAGTCTCAGGAACAATAGCTCTGGTGTTGATGTGTATGAACAGTCTCAGGAACAATAGCTCTGGTGTTGATGTGGATGAACAGTCTCAGGAACAATAGTCCTGGTGTTGATGTGGATGAACAGTCTCAGGAACAATAGTCCTGGTGTTGATGTGGATGAACATTGTCAGGAACAATAGCCCTTGTGTTGATCTGGATGAACAGTCTCAGGAACAATAGCACTTGAGTTGTTGTGGATGAACAGTCTCAGGAACAATAGCCCTGGTGTTGATGTGGATGAACAGTGTCAGGAACAATAGTCCTGGTGTTGATGTGGATGAACAGTCTCAGGAACAATAGTCCTTGTGTTGATGTGGATGAACAGTCTCAGGAACAATAGCCCTTGTTTTGATGTGAATGAACAGTCTCAGGAACAATAGTCCTGGTGTTGATGTGGATGAACAGTCTCAGGAACAATAGTCCTGGTGTTGATGTGGATGAACAGTCTCAGGAACAATAGTCCTGGTGTTGATGTGGATGAACAGTCTCAGGAACAATAGTCCTGGTGTTGATGTGGATGAACAGTATCAGGAACAATAGTCCTTGTTCTAATGTGGATGAACTGTCTCAGGAACAATAGCCCTGGTGTTGATGTGGATGAACAGTCTCAGGAACAATAGTCCTTGTTCTAATGTGGATGAACAGTCTCAGGAACAATAGCTCTGGTGTTGATGTGGATGAACAGTCTCAGGATCAATATCCCTGGTGTTGATGTGGATGAACAGTGTCAGGAACAATAGTCCTGGTGTTGATGTGGTTAAACAGTCTCAGGAACAACAGCCCTGGTGTTGATGTGAATGAACAGTCTCAGGAACAGTAGCTCTGGTGTTGATGTGGATGAACAGTCTCAGGAACAATAGCCCTGGTGTTGATGTGGATGAACAGTCTCAGGAACAATAGCTCTGGTGTTGATGTGGATGAACAGTCTCAGGAACAATAGCTCTGGTGTTGATATGGATGAACAGTCTCAGGAACAATAGCCCTGGTGTTGATGTACATGAACAGTCTCAGGAACAATAGCTCTGTTGTTGATGTGGATGAACAGACTCAGGAACAATAACCCTGGTGTTGATGTAGATGAACAGTCTCAGGAACAATAGCCCTGGTGTTGATGTGGATGAACAGTCTCAGGAACAATATCCCTGGTGTTGATGTGGATCAACAGTGTCAGGAACAATTGACCTTGTGTTGATGTGGATGAACAATGTCAGGAACAATAGTTCTGTTGTTGATGTGGATGAACAGTCTCAGGAACAATAGCCCTTGAGTTGATGTTAATGAAGAGTCTCAGGAACAATAGCCCTTGTGTTGATGTGGATGAACATTGTCAGGAACAATAGCTCTGTTGTTGATGTGGATGAACAGTCTCAGGAACAATAGCCCTGGTGTTGATGTGGATGAACATTGTCAGGAACAATAGCTCTGTTGTTGATGTGGATGAACAGTCTCAGAACAATAGCCCTGGTGTTGATGTGGATAAATATTGTCAGGAAAAATAGCTCTGTTGTTGACGTGGATGAACAGTCTCAGGAACAATAGCCCTTGTGTTGATGTGGATGAACAGTGTCATGAACAATAGTCCTGTTGTTGATGTGGATGAACAGTCTCAGGAACAAAAGCCCTTGTGTTGATGTGGATGAGCAGTCTCAGGAACAATAGCCCTTGTGTTGATGTGCATGAACATTGTCAGGAACAATAGTTCTGTTGTTGATGTGGATGAACAGTCTCAGGAACAATAGCCCTTGAGTTGATGTGGATGAACAGTGTCAGGAACAATAGTCCTGTTGTTGATGTGGATGAACAGTCTCAGGAACAAAAGCCCTGGTTTTGATGTGGATGAACAGTCTCAGGAATAATAGCCCTGGTATTGATGTGGTTGAACAGTCTCAGGAACAATAGCCCTTGTGTTGATGTGGATGAACAGTCTCAGGAACAATAGCTCTGGTGGTGATGTGGATAAACATTGTCAGGAACAATAGTCCTGTTGTTGATGTGGATGAACAGTCTCAGGAACAATAGCCTTGGTGTTGTTGTTGATGAACAGTCTCAGGAACTATAGCCCTGGTGTTGATGTGGATGAACAGTGTCAGGAACAATAGTCCTGTTGTTGATGTGGATGAACTGTCTCAGGAACAATAGCCCTGGTGTTGATGTGGATGAGCAGTGTCAGGAACAATAGCCCTGGCGTTGATGTGGATGAACTGTCTCAGGAACAATAAACCTCGTGTTGATGTGGATGAACAGTCTCAGGAACAATGGCCTTGGTGTTGATGTGGATGAACAGTCTCAGGAACAATAGCCCTGGTGTTGATATGGATGAACAGTGTCAGGAACAAAAGTCCTGGTGTTGATGTGGATGAACAGTCTCAGGAACAATAGTCCTGGTGTTGATGTGGATGAACAGTCTCAGGAACAACAGCCCTGGTGTTGATGTGAATGAACAGTCTCAGGAACATTATATCTGGTGTTGATGTGGATGAACAGTCGCAGGAACAATAGCTCTGGCGTTGATGTGGATGAACAGTCTCAGGAACAATAGCTCTTGTGTTGATGTGGATGAACAGTCTCAGGAACAATAGTCCTGGTGTTGATGTGGATGAACAGTCTCAGGAACAATAGTCCTGGTGTTGATGTGAATGAACATTGTCAGGAACAAAAGCCATTGTGTTGATGTGGATGAAATGTCTCAGGAACAATAGCCCTTGAGTTGATGTGTATGAACAGTCTCAGGAACAATAGCCCTTGTGTTGAAGTGGATGAACATTGTCAGGAACAATAGTCCTGGTGTTGATGTGGATGAACAGTCTCAGGAACAATAGTCCTGGTGTTGATGTGGATGAACAGTCTCAGGAACAATAGCCCAGGTGTTGATGTTGATGAACAGTCTCAGGAACAATAGCCCTGATGTTGATGTGGATGAACAGTTTCAGGAACAATAGTCCTGTTGTTGATGTGGATGTACTGTCTCAGGAACAATAGCCCTTGTGTTGATGTGGATGAACATTGTCAGGAACAATAGTTCTGTTGTTGTTGTGGATGAACAGTCTCAGGAACAATGGCCCTGGTGTTGATGTGGATGAACATTGTCAGGAACAATAGCACTGGTGTTGATGTGGATGAACAGTCTCAGGAACAATAGCCCTGGTGTTGATGTGGATGAACATTGTCAGGAACAATAGCTCTGTTGTTGACGTGGATGAACAGTCTCAGGAACAATAGCCCTGGTGTTGATGTGGATAAACATTGTCAGGAACAATAGCTCTGTTGTTGATGTGGATGAACAGTCTCAGGAACAATAGCCCTTGTGTTGATGTGGATGAACAGTGTCAGGAACAATAGTCCTGTTGTTGTTGTGGATGAACAGTCTCAGGAACAAAAGCCCTTGTGTTGATGTGGATGAACAGTCTCAGGAACAATAGCCCTTGTGTTGATGTGCATGAACATTGTCAGGAACAATAGTAATGTTGTTGATGTGGATGATCCGTCTCAGGAACAATAGCCCTTGAGTTGATGTGGATGAACAGTGTCAGGAACAATAGTCCTGTTGTTGATCTGGATGAACAGTCTCAGGAACAATAGCCCTTGAGTTGATGTGGATGAACATTGTCAGGAACAATAGTAATTTTGTTGATGTGGATGAACCGTCTCAGGAACAATAGCCCTTGAGTTGATGTGGATGAACAGTGTCAGGAACAATAGTCCTGTTGTTGATGTGGATGAACAGTCTCAGGAACAATAGCCCTTGAGTTGATGTGGATGAACATTGGCAGGAACAATAGTTCTGTTGTTGATGTGGATGAACAGTCTCAGGAACAATGGCCCTGGTGTTGATGTCGATGAACTTTGTCAGGAACAATAGCACTGGTGTTGATGTGGATGAACAGTCTCAGGAACAATAGCCCTGGTGTTGATGTGGATAAATATTGTCAGGAACAATAGCTCTGTTGTTGATGTGGATGAACAGTCTCAGGAACAACAGCCCTTGTGTTGATGTGGATGAACAGTGTCATGAACAAAAGCCCTTGTGTTGATGTGGATGAACAGTCTCAGGAACAATAGCCCTTGTGTTAATGTGCATGAACATTGTCAGGAACAATAGTTCTGTTGTTGATGTGGATGAACAGTCTCAGGAACAATAGCCCTTGAGTTGATGTGGATGAACAATGTCAGGAACAATAGTCCTGTTGTTGATGTGGATGAACAGTCTCAGGATCAAAAGCCCCGTTTTTGATGTGGATGAACAGTCTCAGGAATAATAGCCATGGTCTTGATGTGGCTGAACAGTCTCAGGAACAAAAGCCCTTATGTTGATGTGGATGAACTGTCTCAGGAACAATAGCCCTTGATGTTAATGTGCATGAACATTGTCAGGAACAATAGTTCTGTTGTTGATGTGGATGAACAGTCTCAGGAACAATAAACCTCGTGTTGATGTGGATGAACAGTCTCAGGAACAATGGCCTTGGTGTTGATGTGGATGAACAGTCTCAGGAAAAATAGCCCTGGTGTTGATGTGGATGAACAGTGTCAGGAACAAAAGTCCTGGTGTTGATGTGGATGAACAGTCTCAGGAACAATAGTCCTGGTGTTGATGTGGATGAACAGTCTCAGGAACAACAGCCCTGGTGTTGATGTGAATGAACAGTCTCAGGAACAATAGCTCTGGTGTTGATGTGTATGAACAGTCTCAGGAACAATAGTCCTGGTGTTGATGTGGATGAACATTCTCAGGAACAATAGTCCTGGTGTTGATGTGGATGAACATTGTCAGGAACAACAGCCCTTGTGTTGATCTGGATGAACAGTCTCAGGAACAATAGCCCTTGAGTTGATGTGGATGAACAGTCTCAGGAACAATAGCCCTGGTGTTGATGTGGATGAACAGTGTCAGGAACAATAGTCCTGGTGTTGATGTGGATGAACAGTCTCAGGAAAAATAGTCCTGGTGTTGATGTGGATGAACAGTCTCAGGAACAATAGCCCTGGTGTTGATGTGAATGAACAGTCTCAGGAACAATAGCTCTGGTGTTGATGTGGATGAACAGTCTCAGGAACAATAGTCCTGGTGTTGATGTGGATGAACAGTCTCAGGAACAATAGTCCTGGTGTTGATGTGGATGAACAGTCTCAGGAACAATAGTCCTTGTTCTAATGTGGATGAACAGTCTCAGGAACAATAGCCCTGGTGTTGATGTGGATGAACAGTCTCAGGAACAATAGTCCTTGTTCTAATGTGGATGAACAGTCTCAGGAACAATAGCTCTGGTGTTGATGTGGATGAACAGTCTCAGGATCAATAGCCCTGGTGTTGATGTGGATGAACAGTGTCAGGAACAATAGTCCTGGTGTTGATGTGAATGAACAGTCTCAGGAACAATAGTCCTGGTGTTGATGTGGATGAACAGTCTCAGGAACAACAGCCCTGGTGTTGATGTGAATGCACAGTCTCAGGAACAGTAGCTCTGGTGTTGATGTGGATGAACAGTCTCAGGAACAATAGCCCTGGTGTTGATGTGGATGAACAGTCTCAGGAACAATAGCTCTGGTGTTGATGTGGATGAACAGTCTCAGGAACAATAGCTCTGGTGTTGATGTGGATGAACAGTCTCAGGAACAATAGCCCTGGTGTTGATGTACATGAACAGTCTCAGGAACAATAGCTCTGTTGTTGATGTGGATGAACAGACTCAGGAACAATAACCCTGGTGTTGATGTAGATGAACAGTCTCAGGAACAATAGCCCTGGTGTTGATGTGGATGAACAGTCTCAGGAACAATATCCCTGGTGTTGATGTGGATCAACAGTGTCAGGAACAATTGACCTTGTGTTGATGTGGATGAACAATGTCAGGAACAATAGTTCTGTTGTTGATGTGGATGAACAGTCTCAGGAACAATAGCCCTTGAGTTGATGTTAATGAAGAGTCTCAGGAACAATAGCCCTTGTGTTGATGTGGATGAACATTGTCAGGAACAATAGCTCTGTTGTTGATGTGGATGAACAGTCTCAGGAACAATAGCCCTGGTGTTGATGTGGATGAACATTGTCAGGAACAATAGCTCTGTTGTTGATGTGGATGAACAGTCTCAGAACAATAGCCCTGGTGTTGATGTGGATAAATATTGTCAGGAAAAATAGCTCTGTTGTTGACGTGGATGAACAGTCTCAGGAACAATAGCCCTTGTGTTGATGTGGATGAACAGTGTCATGAACAATAGTCCTGTTGTTGATGTGGATGAACAGTCTCAGGAACAAAAGCCCTTGTGTTGATGTGGATGAGCAGTCTCAGGAACAATAGCCCTTGTGTTGATGTGCATGAACATTGTCAGGAACAATAGTTCTGTTGTTGATGTGGATGAACAGTCTCAGGAACAATAGCCCTTGAGTTGATGTGGATGAACAGTGTCAGGAACAATAGTCCTGTTGTTGATGTGGATGAACAGTCTCAGGAACAAAAGCCCTGGTTTTGATGTGGATGAACAGTCTCAGGAATAATAGCCCTGGTATTGATGTGGTTGAACAGTCTCAGGAACAATAGCCCTTGTGTTGATGTGGATGAACAGTCTCAGGAACAATAGCTCTGGTGGTGATGTGGATAAACATTGTCAGGAACAATAGTCCTGTTGTTGATGTGGATGAACTGTCTCAGGAACAATAGCCCTGGTGTTGATGTGGATGAACAGTCTCAGGAACAAAAGCCCTGGTGTTGATGTGGATGAACTGTCTCAGGAACAATGGCCCTGATGTTGATGTGGATGAACAGTCTCAGGAACAAAAGCCCTGGTGTTGATATGGATGAACTGTGTCAGGAATAATAGCCTTGGTGTTGATGTGGATGAACAGTCTCAGGAACAATAGCCTTGGTGTTGTTGTTGATGAACAGTCTCAGGAACTATAGCCCTGGTGTTGATGTGGATGAACAGTGTCAGGAACAATAGTCCTGTTGTTGATGTGGATGAACTGTCTCAGGAACAATAGCCCTGGTGTTGATGTGGATGAGCAGTGTCAGGAACAATAGCCCTGGCGTTGATGTGGATGAACTGTCTCAGGAACAATAAACCTCGTGTTGATGTGGATGAACAGTCTCAGGAACAATGGCCTTGGTGTTGATGTGGATGAACAGTCTCAGGAACAATAGCCCTGGTGTTGATATGGATGAACAGTGTCAGGAACAAAAGTCCTGGTGTTGATGTGGATGAACAGTCTCAGGAACAATAGTCCTGGTGTTGATGTGGATGAACAGTCTCAGGAACAACAGCCCTGGTGTTGATGTGAATGAACAGTCTCAGGAACATTATATCTGGTGTTGATGTGGATGAACAGTCGCAGGAACAATAGCTCTGGCGTTGATGTGGATGAACAGTCTCAGGAACAATAGCTCTTGTGTTGATGTGGATGAACAGTCTCAGGAACAATAGTCCTGGTGTTGATGTGGATGAACAGTCTCAGGAACAATAGTCCTGGTGTTGATGTGAATGAACATTGTCAGGAACAAAAGCCATTGTGTTGATGTGGATGAAATGTCTCAGGAACAATAGCCCTTGAGTTGATGTGTATGAACAGTCTCAGGAACAATAGCCCTTGTGTTGAAGTGGATGAACATTGTCAGGAACAATAGTCCTGGTGTTGATGTGGATGAACAGTCTCAGGAACAATAGTCCTGGTGTTGATGTGGATGAACAGTCTCAGGAACAATAGCCCTGGTGTTGATGTTGATGAACAGTCTCAGGAACAATAGCCCTGATGTTGATGTGGATGAACAGTTTCAGGAACAATAGTCCTGTTGTTGATGTGGATGTACTGTCTCAGGAACAATAGCCCTTGTGTTGATGTGGATGAACATTGTCAGGAACAATAGTTCTGTTGTTGTTGTGGATGAACAGTCTCAGGAACAATGGCCCTGGTGTTGATGTGGATGAACATTGTCAGGAACAATAGCACTGGTGTTGATGTGGATGAACAGTCTCAGGAACAATAGCCCTGGTGTTGATGTGGATGAACATTGTCAGGAACAATAGCTCTGTTGTTGACGTGGATGAACAGTCTCAGGAACAATAGCCCTGGTGTTGATGTGGATAAACATTGTCAGGAACAATAGCTCTGTTGTTGATGTGGATGAACAGTCTCAGGAACAATAGCCCTTGTGTTGATGTGGATGAACAGTGTCAGGAACAATAGTCCTGTTGTTGTTGTGGATGAACAGTCTCAGGAACAAAAGCCCTTGTGTTGATGTGGATGAACAGTCTCAGGAACAATAGCCCTTGTGTTGATGTGCATGAACATTGTCAGGAACAATAGTAATGTTGTTGATGTGGATGATCCGTCTCAGGAACAATAGCCCTTGAGTTGATGTGGATGAACAGTGTCAGGAACAATAGTCCTGTTGTTGATCTGGATGAACAGTCTCAGGAACAATAGCCCTTGAGTTGATGTGGATGAACATTGTCAGGAACAATAGTAATTTTGTTGATGTGGATGAACCGTCTCAGGAACAATAGCCCTTGAGTTGATGTGGATGAACAGTGTCAGGAACAATAGTCCTGTTGTTGATGTGGATGAACAGTCTCAGGAACAATAGCTCTTGAGTTGATGTGGATGAACATTGGCAGGAACAATAGTTCTGTTGTTGATGTGGATGAACAGTCTCAGGAACAATGGCCCTGGTGTTGATGTCGATGAACTTTGTCAGGAACAATAGCACTGGTGTTGATGTGGATGAACAGTCTCAGGAACAATAGCCCTGGTGTTGATGTGGATAAATATTGTCAGGAACAATAGCTCTGTTGTTGATGTGGATGAACAGTCTCAGGAACAACAGCCCTTGTGTTGATGTGGATGAACAGTGTCATGAACAAAAGCCCTTGTGTTGATGTGGATGAACAGTCTCAGGAACAATAGCCCTTGTGTTAATGTGCATGAACATTGTCAGGAACAATAGTTCTGTTGTTGATGTGGATGAACAGTCTCAGGAACAATAGCCCTTGAGTTGATGTGGATGAACAATGTCAGGAACAATAGTCCTGTTGTTGATGTGGATGAACAGTCTCAGGATCAAAAGCCCCGTTTTTGATGTGGATGAACAGTCTCAGGAATAATAGCCATGGTCTTGATGTGGCTGAACAGTCTCAGGAACAAAAGCCCTTGTGTTGATGTGGATGAACTGTCTCAGGAACAATAGCCCTTGTGTTAATGTGCATGAACATTGTCAGGAACAATAGTTCTGTTGTTGATGTGGATGAACAGTCTCAGGAACAATAAACCTCGTGTTGATGTGGATGAACAGTCTCAGGAACAATGGCCTTGGTGTTGATGTGGATGAACAGTCTCAGGAACAATAGCCCTGGTGTTGATGTGGATGAACAGTGTCAGGAACAAAAGTCCTGGTGTTGATGTGGATGAACAGTCTCAGGAACAATAGTCCTGGTGTTGATGTGGATGAACAGTCTCAGGAACAACAGCCCTGGTGTTGATGTGAATGAACAGTCTCAGGAACAATAGCTCTGGTGTTGATGTGTATGAACAGTCTCAGGAACAATAGTCCTGGTGTTGATGTGGATGAACAGTCTCAGGAACAACAGCCCTGGTGTTGATGTGAATGAACAGTCTCAGGAACAATAGCTCTGGTGTTGATGTGTATGAACAGTCTCAGGAACAATAGTCCTGGTGTTGATGTGGATGAACATTGTCAGGAACAACAGCCCTTGTGTTGATCTGGATGAACAGTCTCAGGAACAATAGCCCTTGAGTTGATGTGGATGAACAGTCTCAGGAACAATAGCCCTGGTGTTGATGTGGATGAACAGTGTCAGGAACAATAGTCCTGGTGTTGATGTGGATGAACAGTCTCAGGAAAAATAGTCCTGGTGTTGATGTGGATGAACAGTCTCAGGAACAATAGCCCTGGTGTTGATGTGAATGAACAGTCTCAGGAACAATAGCTCTGGTGTTGATGTGGATGAACAGTCTCAGGAACAATAGTCCTGGTGTTGATGTGGATGAACAGTCTCAGGAACAATAGTCCTGGTGTTGATGTGGATGAACAGTCTCAGGAACAATAGTCCTTGTTCTAATGTGGATGAACAGTCTCAGGAACAATAGCCCTGGTGTTGATGTGGATGAACAGTCTCAGGAACAATAGTCCTTGTTCTAATGTGGATGAACAGTCTCAGGAACAATAGCTCTGGTGTTGATGTGGATGAACAGTCTCAGGATCAATAGCCCTGGTGTTGATGTGGATGAACAGTGTCAGGAACAATAGTCCTGGTGTTGATGTGAATGAACAGTCTCAGGAACAATAGTCCTGGTGTTGATGTGGATGAACAGTCTCAGGAACAACAGCCCTGGTGTTGATGTGAATGCACAGTCTCAGGAACAGTAGCTCTGGTGTTGATGTGGATGAACAGTCTCAGGAACAATAGCCCTGGTGTTGATGTGGATGAACAGTCTCAGGAACAATAGCTCTGGTGTTGATGTGGATGAACAGTCTCAGGAACAATAGCTCTGGTGTTGATGTGGATGAACAGTCTCAGGAACAATAGCCCTGGTGTTGATGTACATGAACAGTCTCAGGAACAATAGCTCTGTTGTTGATGTGGATGAACAGACTCAGGAACAATAACCCTGGTGTTGATGTAGATGAACAGTCTCAGGAACAATAGCCCTGGTGTTGATGTGGATGAACAGTCTCAGGAACAATATCCCTGGTGTTGATGTGGATCAACAGTGTCAGGAACAATTGACCTTGTGTTGATGTGGATGAACAATGTCAGGAACAATAGTTCTGTTGTTGATGTGGATGAACAGTCTCAGGAACAATAGCCCTTGAGTTGATGTGGATGAAGAGTCTCAGGAACAATAGCCCTTGTGTTGATGTGAATGAACTTGGTCAGGAACAATAGCACTGGTGTTGATGTGGATGAACAGTCTCAGGAACAATAGCCCTGGTGTTGATGTGGATGAACATTGTCAGGAACAATAGCTCTGTTGTTGATTTGGATGAACAGTCTCAGAACAATAGCCCTGGTGTTGATGTGGATAAATATTGTCAGGAACAATAGCTCTGTTGTTGATGTGGATGAACAGTCTCAGGAACAATAGCCCTTGTGTTGATGTGGATGAACAGTGTCATGAACAATAGTCCTGTTGTTGATGTGGATGAACAGTCTCAGCAACAAAAGCCCTTGTGTTGATGTGGATGAACAGTCTCAGGAACAATAGCGCTTGTGTTGATGTGCATGAACATTGTCAGGAACAATAGTTCTGTTGTTGATGTGGATGAACAGTCTCAGGAACAATAGCCCTTGAGTTGATGTGGATGAACAGTGTCAGGAACAATAGTCCTGTTGTTGATGTGGATGAACAGTCTCAGGAACAAAAGCCCTGGTTTTGATGTGGATGAACAGTCTCAGGAATAATAGCCCTGGTATTGATGTGTTTGAACAGTCTCAGGAACAATAGCCCTTGTGTTGATGTGGATGAACAGTCTCAGGAACAATAGCTCTGGTGGTGATGTGGATAAACATTGTCAGGAACAATAGTCCTGTTGTTGAAGTGGATGAACTGTCTCAGGAACAATAGCCCTGGTGTTGATGTGGATGAACAGTCTCAGGAACAAAAGCCCTGGTGTTGATGTGGATGAACTGTCTCAGGAACAATAGCCCTGATGTTGATGTGGATGAACAGTCTCAGGAACAAAAGCCCTGGTGTTGATGTGGATGAACTGTGTCAGGAATAATAGCCTTGGTGTTGATGTGGATGAACAGTCTCAGGAACAATAGCCCTGGTGTTGATGTTGATGAACAGTCTCAGGAACTATAGCCCTGGTGTTGATGTGGATGAACAGTGTCAGGAACAATAGTCCTGTTGTTGATGTGGATGAACTGTCTCAGGAACAATAGCCCTGGTGTTGATGTGGATGAGCAGTGTCAGGAACAATAGCCCTGGCGTTGATGTGGATGAACAGTCTCAGGAACAATAAACCTCGTGTTGATGTGGATGAACAGTCTCAGGAACAATGGCCTTGGTGTTGATGTGAATGAACAGTCTCAGGAACAATAGCCCTGGTGTTGATGTGGATGAACAGTCTCAGGAACAAAAGTCCTGTTGTTGATGTGGATGAACAGTCTCATGAACAATAGTCCTGGTGTTGATGTGGATGAACAGTCTCAGGAACAACAGCCCTGGTGTTGATGTGAATGAACAGTCTCAGGAACATTATATCTGGTGTTGATGTGAATGAACAGTCTCAGGAACAATAGCCCTGATGTTGATGTGGATGAACAGTCGCAGGAACAATAGCACTGATGTTGATGTGGATGAACAGTGTCAGGCACAATAGTCCTGTTGTTGATGTGGATGTACTGTCTCAGGAACAATAGCCCTTGTGTTGATGTGGATGAACATTGTCAGGAACAATAGTTCTGTTGTTGATGTGGATGAACAGTCTCAGGAACAATGGCCCTGGTGTTGATGTGGATGAACATTGTCAGGAACAATAGCACTGGTGTTGATGTGGATGAACATTGTCAGGTACAATAGCTCTGTTGTTGACGTGGATGAACAGTCTCAGGAACAATAGCCCTGGTGTTGATGTGGATAAACATTGTCAGGAACCATAGTTCTGTTGTTGATGTGGATGAACAGTCTCAGGAACAATAGCCCTTGTGTTGATGTGGATGAACAGTGTCAGGAACAATAGTCCTGTTGTTGATGTGGATGAACAGTCTCAGGAACAAAAGCCCTTGTGTTGATGTGGATGAACAGTCTCAGGAACAATAGCCCTTGTGTTGATGTGCATGAACATTGTCAGGAACAATAGTAATGTTGTTGATGTGGATGAACCGTCTCAGGAACAATAGCCCTTGAGTTGATGTGGATGAACAGTGTCAGGAACAATAGTCCTTTAGTTGATGTGGATGAACAGTCTCAGGAACAATAGCCCTTGAGTTGATGTGGATGAACAGTGTCAGGAACAATAGTCCTGTTGTTGATGTGGATGAACAGTCTCAGGAACAAAAGCCCTGGTTTTGATGTGAATGAACAGTCTCAGGAATAATAGCCCTGGTATTGATGTGGTTGAACAGTCTCAGGAACAATAGCCCTTGTGTTGATGTGGATGAACAGTCTCAGGAACAATAGCTCAGGTGGTGATGTGGATAAACATTGTCAGGAACAATAGTCCTGTTGTTGATGTGGATGAACAGTCTCAGGAACAATAGCCCTTGTGTTGATGTGGATGAACAGTCTCAGGAACAATAGCTCTGGTGGTGATGTGGATAAACATTGTCAGGAACAATAGTCCTGTTGTTGATGTGGATGAACAGTCTCAGGAACAATAGCCCTGGTGTTGATGTGGATGAACAGTCTCAGGAACAAAAGCCCTGGTGTTGATGTGGATGAACTGTCTCAGGAACAATAGCCCTGATGTTGATGTGGATGAACAGTCTCAGGAACAAAAGCCCTGATGTTGATGTGGATGAACAGTGTCAGGAAAAATAGCCCTGGTGTTGATGTGGATGAACAGTCTCAGGAACAATAGCCCTGGTGTTGATGTTGATGAACAGTCTCAGGAACAATAGCCCTGGTGTTGATGTGGATGAACAGTGTCAGGAACAATTGTCGTGTTGTTGATGTGGATGAACTGTCTCAGGAACAATAGCCCTGGTGTTGATGTGGATGAGCAGTGTCAGGAACAATAGCCCTGGCGTTGATGTGGATGAACAGTCTCAGGAACAATAAACCTCGTGTTGATGTGGATGAACAGTCTCAGGAACAATAGCCTTGGTGTTGATGTGGATGAACAGTCTCAGGAACAATAAACCTCGTGTTGATGTGGATGAACAGTCTCAGGAACAATAGCCTTGGTGTTGATGTGGATGAACAGTCTCAGGAACAATAGCCCTGGCGTTGATGTCGATGAACAGTGTCAGGAACAAAAGTCCTGGTGTTGATGTGGATGAACAGTCTCAGGAACAGTAGCTCTGGTGTTGATGTGGATGAACAGTCTCAGGAACAATAGCTCTGGTGTTGATGTGGATGAACAGTCTCAGGAACAATAGCTCTGGTGTTGATGTGGATGAACAGTCTCTGGAACAATAGTCCTGGTGTTGATGTGGATGAACAGTCTCAGGAACAATAGTCCTGGTGTTGATGTAGATGAACATTGTCAGGAACAATAGCCCTTGTGCTGATGTGGATGAACAGTCTCAGGAACAATAGCCCTTGAGTTGATGTGGATGAACAGTCTCAGGAACAATAGCCCTTGTGTTGATGTGGATGAACATTGTCAGGAACAATAGTCCTGGTGTTGATGTGGGTGAACAGTCTCAGGAACAATAGCCCTGGTGTTGATGTTGATGAACAGTCTCAGAAACAATAGCCCTGGTGTTGATGTGGATGAACAGTGTCAGGAACAATAGTCCTGTTGTTGATGTGGATGTACTGTCTAAGGAACAATAGCCCTTGTGTTGATGTGGATGAACATTGTCAGGAACAATAGTTCTGTTGTTGATGTGGATGAACAGTCTCAGGAACAATGGCCCTGGTGTTGATGTGGATGAACATTGTCAGGAACAATAGCACTGGTGTTGATGTGGATGAACATTCTCAGGAACAATAGCCCTGGTGTTGATGTGGATGAACATTGTCAGGAACAATAGCTCTGTTGTTGACGTCGATGAACAGTCTCAGGAACAATAGCCCTGGTGTTGATGTGGATAAACATTGTCAGGAACAATAGCTCTGTTGTTGATGTGGATGAACAGTCTCAGGAACAATAGCCCTTGTGTTGATGTGGATGAACAGTGTCAGGAACAATAGTCCTGTTGTTGATGTGGATGAACAGTCTCAGGAACAAAAGCCCTTGTGTTGATGTGGATGAACAGTCTCAGGAACAATAGCCCTTGTGTTGATGTGCATGAACATTGTCAGGAACAATAGTAATGTTGTTGATGTGGATGAACCGTCTCAGGAACAATAGCCCTTGAGTAGATGTGGATGAACAGTGTCAGGAACAATAGTCCTATTGTTGATGTGGATGAACAGTCTCAGGAACAATAGCCCTTGAGTTGATGTGGATGAACAGTGTCAGGAACAATAGTCCTGTTGTTGATGTGGATGAACAGTCTCAGGAACAAAAGCCCTGGTTTTGATGTGGATGAACAGTCTCAGGAATAATAGCCCTGGTATTGATGTGGTTGAACAGTCTCAGGAACAATAGCCCTTGTGTTGATGTGGATGAACAGTCTCAGGAACAATAGCTCTGGTGGTGATGTGGATAATCATTGTCAGGAACAATAGTACTGTTGTTGATGTGGATGAACTGTCTCAGGAACAATAGCCCTGGTGTTGATGTGGATGAACAGTCTCAGGAACAACAGCCCTGGTGTTGATGTGGATGAACTGTCTCAGGAACAATAGCCCTGATGTTGATGTGGATGAACAGTCTCAGGAACAAAAGCCCTGGTGTTCATGTGGATGAACAGTGTCAGGAAAAATAGCCCTGGTGTTGATGTGGATGAACAGTCTCAGGAACAACAGCCCTGGTGTTGATTTTGATGAACAGTCTCAGGAACAATAGCCCTGGTGTTGATGTGGATGAACAGTGTCAGGAACAATAGTCCTGTTGTTGATGTGGATGAACTGTCTCAGGAACAATAGCCCTGGTGTTGATGTGGATGAGCAGTGTCAGGAACAATAGCCCTGGCGTTGATGTGGATGAACAGTCTCAGGAACAATAAACCTCGTGTTGATGTGGATGAACAGTCTCAGGAACAATAGCCTTGGTGTTGATGTGGATGAACAGTCTCAGGAACAATAGCCCTGGTGTTGATGTGGATGAACAGTGTCAGGAACAATAGTCCTGGTGTTGATGTGGATGAACAGTCTCAGGAACAATAGTCGTGGTGTTGATGTTGATGAACAGTCTCAGGAACAACAGCCCTGGTGTTGATGTGAATGAACAGTCTCAGGAACAATAGCTCTGGTGTTGATGTGGATGAACAGTCTCAGGAACAATAGCTCTGGTGTTGATGTGGATGAACAGTCTCAGGAACAATAGCTCTGGTGTTGATGTGGATGAACAGTCTCAGGAACAATAGCCCTGGTGTTGATGTACATGAACAGTCTCAGGAACAATAGCTCTGTTGTTGATGTGGATGAACAGTCTCAGGAACAATAGCCCTGGTGTTGATGTAGATGAACAGTCTCAGGAACAATAGCCCTGGTGTTGATGTGGATGAACAGTCTCAGGAACAATAGTCCTGGTGTTGATGTGGATGAACAGTCTCAGGAACAACAGCCCTGGTGTTGATGTGAATGAACAGTCTCAGGAACAACAGCCTTGGTGTTGATGTGGATGAACATTGTCAGGCACAATAGTCCTGTTGTTGATGTGGATGAACAGTCTCAGGAAAAATAGTCCTTGTTCTAATGTGGATGAACAGTCTCAGGAACAATAGCTCTGGTGTTGATGTGGATGAACAGTCTCAGGAACAATAGCCCTGGTGTTGATGTGGATGAACAGTGTCAGGAACAATAGTCCTGGTGTTGATGTGGATGAACATTCTCAGGAACAATAGCCCTGGTGTTGATGTGGATGAACAGTCTCAGGAACAACAGCCCTGGTGTTGATGTGAATGAACTGTCTCAGGAACAATAGCTCTGGTGTTGATGTGGATGAACAGTCTCAGGAACAATAGCCCTGGTGTTGATGTGGATGAACAGTCTCAGGAACAATAGCTCTGGTGTTGATGTGGATGAACAGTCTCAGGAACAATAGCTCTGGTGTTGATGTGGATGAACAGTCTCAGGAACAATAGCCCTGGTGTTGATGTGGGTTAACAGTCTCAGGAACAATAGTCCTGGTGTTGATGTACATGAACAGTCTCAGGAACAATAGCTCTGTTTTTGATGTGGTTCAACAGTCTCAGGAACAATAACCCTGGTGTTGATGTAGATGAACAGTCTCAGGAACAATAGCCCTGGTGTTGATGTGGATGAACAGTCTCAGGAACAATATCCCTGGTGTTGATGTGGATGAACAGTGTCAGGAACAATTGACCTTGTGTTGATGTGGATGAACAGTGTCAGGAACAATAGTTCTGTTGTTGATGTGGATGAACAGTCTCAGGAACAATAGCCCTTGAGTTGATGTGCATGAACAGTCTCAGGAACAATAGCACTTGTGTTGATGTGGATGAACAGTCTCAGGAACAATAGCCCTTGTGTTGATGTGGATGAACATTGTCAGGAACAATAGTTCTGTTGTTGATGTGGATGAACAGTCTCAGGAACAATGGCCCTGGTGTTGATGTGGATGAACATTGTCAGGAACAATAGCACTGGTGTTGATGTGGATGAACAGTCTCAGGAACAATAGCCCTGGTGTTGATGTGGATGAACATTGTCAGGAACAATAGCTCTGTTGTTGACGTGGATGAACAGTCTCAGGAACAATAGCCCTGGTGTTGATGTGGATAAACATTGTCAGGAACAATAGCTCTGTTGTTGATGTGGATGAACAGTCTCAGGAACAATAGCCCTTGTGTTGATGTGGATGAACAGTGTCAGGAACAATAGTCCTGTTGTTGATGTGGATGAACAGTCTCAGGAACAAAAGCCCTTGTGTTGATGAGGATGAACAGTCTCAGGAACAATAGTCCTGTTGTTGATGTGGATGAACAGTCTCAGGAACAATAGCCCTTGAGTTGATGTGGATGAACAGTGTCAGGAACAATAGTCCTGTTGTTGATGTGGATGAACAGTCTCAGGAACAAAAGCCCTGGTTTTGATGTGGATGAACAGTCTCAGGAATAATAGCCCTGGTATTGATGTGGTTGAACAGTCTCAGGAACAATAGCCCGTGTGTTGATGTTGATGAATAGTCTCAGGAACAATAGCCCTGGTGTTGATGTGGATGAACAGTCTCAGGAACAATAGCTCTGGTGGTGATGTTGATGAATAGTCTCAGGAACAATAGCCCTGGTGTTGATGTTGATGAACAGTCTCAGGAACATTAGCCCTAGTGTTGATGTGGATGAACAGTGTCAGGAACAATAGTCCTGTTGTTGATGTGGATGAACTGTCTCATGAACAATAGCCCTGGTTTTGATGTGGATGAGCAGTGTCAGGAACAATAGCTCTGGCGTTGATGTGGATGAACAGTCTCAGGAACAATAAACCTCGTGTTGATGTGGATGAACAGTCTCAGGAACAATAGCCTTGGTGTTGATGTGGATGAACAGTCTCAGGAACAATAGCCCTGGTGCTGATGTGGATGAACAGTATCAGGGACAATATTCCTGGTGTTGATGTGGATGAACAGTCCAGGAACAATAGTCCTGGTGTTGATGTGGATGAACAGTCTCAGGAACAACAGCCCTGGTGTTGATGTGAATGAACAGTCTCAAGAACAATAGCTCTGGTGTTGATGTGGATGAACAATCTCAGGAACAATAGCTCTGGTTGATGTGGATGAACAGTCTCAGGAACAATAGCTCTGGTGTTGATGTGGATGAACAGTCTCAGGAACAATAGCCCTGGTGTTGATGTACATGAACAGTCTCAGGAACAATAGCCCTGGTGTTGATGTACATGAACAGTCTCAGGAACAATAGCCCTGGTGTTGATGTGGTTGAACAGTCTCAGGAACAATAGCCCTGGTGTTGATGTAGATGAACAGTCTCAGGAACAATAGCCCTGGTGTTGATGTGGATGAACAGTGTCAGGAACAATTGACCTTGTGTTGATGTGGATGAACAGTGTCAGGAACAATAGTTGTGTTGTTGATGTGGATGAACAGTCTCAGGAACAATAGCCCTTGAGTTGATGTGGATGAACAGTCTCAGGAACAATAGCGCTTCAGTTGATGTGGATAAACATTCTCAGGAACAATAGCTCTGTTGTTGATGTGGATGAACAGTCTCAGGAACAATAAACCTCGTGTTGATGTGGATGAACAGTCTCAGGAACAATAGCCTTGGTGTTGATGTGGATGAACAGTCTCAGGAACAATAGCCCTGGTGTTGATGTGGATGAACAGTATCAGGAACAATAGTCCTGGTGTTGATGTGGATGAACAGTCCAGGAACAAAAGTCCTGGTGTTGATGTGGATGAACAGTCTCAGGAACAACAGCCCTGGTGTTGATGTGAATGAACAGTCTCAGGAACAATAGCTCTGGTGTTGATGTGGATGAACAGTCTCAGGAACAATAGCTCTGGTTGATGTGGATGAACAGTCTCAGGAACAATAGCTCTGGTGTTGATGTGGCTGAACAGTCTCAGGAACAATAGCCCTGGTTTTGATGTACATGAACAGTCTCAGGAACAATAGCTCTGTTGTTGATGTGGATGAACAGTCTCAGGAACAATAGCCCTGGTGTTGATGTAGATGAACAGTCTCAGGAACAATAGCCCTGGTGTTGATGTGGTTGAACAGTCTCAGGAACAATAGCCCTGGTGTTGATATAGATGAACAGTCTCAGGAAAAATAGCCCTGGTGTTGATGTAGATGAACAGTCTCAGGACCAATAGCCCTGGTGTTGATGTGGATGAACAGTGTCAGGAACAATTGACCTTGTGTTGATGTGGATGAACAGTCTCAGGAACAATAGTTGTGTTGTTGATGTGGATGAACAGTCTCAGGAACAATAGCCCTTGAGTTGATGTGGATGAACAGTCTCAGGAACAATAGCCCTTCAGTTGATGTGGATAAACATTCTCAGGAACAATAGCTCTGTTGTTGATGTGGATGAACAGTCTCAGGAACAATAGCCCTGGTGTTGATGTGGATGAACAGTCTCAGGAACAATAGCCCTGGTGTTGATGTGGATAAACAATGTCAGGAACAATAGCTCTGTTGTTGATGTGGATGAACTGTCTCAGGAACAATAGTCCTTGTTCTAATGTGGATGAACAGTCTCAGGAAAAATAGTCCTGGTGTTGATGTGGATGAACAGTCTCAGGAACAATAGCCCTGGTGTTGATGTGGATGAACAGTCTCAGGAACAATAGACCTTGTTCTAATGTGGATGAACAGTCTCATGAACAATAGCTCTGGTGTTGATGTGGCTGAACAGTCTCAGGAACAATAGCCCTGGTTTTGATGTACATGAACAGTCTCAGGAACAATAGCTCTGTTGTTGATGTGGATGAACAGTCTCAGGAACAATAGCCCTGGTGTTGATGTAGATGAACAGTCTCAGGAACAATAGCCCTGGTGTTGATGTGGTTGAACAGTCTCAGGAACAATAGCCCTGGTGTTGATATAGATGAACAGTCTCAGGAAAAATAGCCCTGGTGTTGATGTAGATGAACAGTCTCAGGACCAATAGCCCTGGTGTTGATGTGGATGAACAGTGTCAGGAACAATTGACCTTGTGTTGATGTGGATGAACAGTCTCAGGAACAATAGTTGTGTTGTTGATGTGGATGAACAGTCTCAGGAACAATAGCCCTTGAGTTGATGTGGATGAACAGTCTCAGGAACAATAGCCCTTCAGTTGATGTGGATAAACATTCTCAGGAACAATAGCTCTGTTGTTGATGTGGATGAACAGTCTCAGGAACAATAGCCCTGGTGTTGATGTGGATGAACAGTCTCAGGAACAATAGCCCTGGTGTTGATGTGGATAAACAATGTCAGGAACAATAGCTCTGTTGTTGATGTGGATGAACTGTCTCAGGAACAATAGTCCTTGTTCTAATGTGGATGAACAGTCTCAGGAAAAATAGTCCTGGTGTTGATGTGGATGAACAGTCTCAGGAACAATAGCCCTGGTGTTGATGTGGATGAACAGTCTCAGGAACAATAGACCTTGTTCTAATGTGGATGAACAGTCTCAGGAACAATAGCTCTGGTGTTGATGTGGATGAACAGTGTCAGGAACAATAGTCCTGGTGTTGATGTGGATGAACATTCTCAGGAACAATAGCCCTGGTGTTGATGTGGATGAACAGTCTCAGGAACAACAGCCCTGGTGTTGATGTGAATGAACAGTCTCAGGAACAATAGCTCTGGTGTTGATGTGGATGAACAGTCTCAGGAACAATAGCCCTGGTGTTGATGTGGATGAACAGTCTCAGGAACAAAAGCTCTGGTGTTGATGTGGATGAACAGTCTCAGGAACAATAGCTCTGGTGTTGATGTGGATGAACAGTCTCAGGAACAATAGCCCTGGTGTTGATGTACATGAACAGTCTCAGGAACAATAGCTCTGTTGTTGATGTGGTTCAACAGTCTCAGGAACAATAACCCTGGTGTTGATGTAGATGAACAGTCTCAGGAACAATAGCCCTGGTGTTGATGTGGATGAACAGTCTCAGGAACAATATCCCTGGTGTTGATGTGGATGAACAGTGTCAGGAACAATTGACCTTGTGTTGATGTGGATGAACAGTGTCAGGAACAATAGTTCTGTTGTTGATGTGGATGAACAGTCTCAGGAACAATAGCCCTTGAGTTGATGTGGATGAACAGTCTCAGGAACAATAGCCCTTGTGTTGATGTGGATGAACAGTCTCAGGAACAATAGCCCTTGTGTTGATGTGGATGAACATTGTCAGGAACAATAGTTCTGTTGTTGATGTGGATGAACAGTCTCAGGAACAATGGCCCTGGTGTTGATGTGGATGAACATTGTCAGGAACAATAGCACTGGTGTTGATGTGGATGAACAGTCTCAGGAACAATAGCCCTGGTGTTGATGTGGATGAACATTGTCAGGAACAATAGCTCTGTTGTTGACGTGGATGAACAGTCTCAGGAACAATAGCCCTGGTGTTGATGTGGATAAACATTGTCAGGAACAATAGCTCTGTTGTTGATGTGGATGAACAGTCTCAGGAACAATAGCCCTTGTGTTGATGTGGATGAACAGTGTCAGGAACAATAGTCCTGTTGTTGATGTGGATGAACAGTCTCAGGAACAAAAGCCCTTGTGTTGATGAGGATGAACAGTCTCAGGAACAATAGTCCTGTTGTTGATGTGGATGAACAGTCTCAGGAACAATCGCCCTTGAGTTGATGTGGATGAACAGTGTCAGGAACAATACTCCTGTTGTTGATGTGGATGAACAGTCTCAGGAACAAAAGCCCTGGTTTTGATGTGGATGAACAGTCACAGGAATAATAGCCCTGGTATTGATGTGGTTGAACAGTCTCAGGAACAATAGCCCTTGTGTTGATGTTGATGAATAGTCTCAGGAACAATAGCCCTGGTGTTGATGTGGATGAACAGTCTCAGGAACAATTGCTCTGGTGGTGATGTTGATGAATAGTCTCAGGAACAATAGCCCTTGTGTTGATGTTGATGAATAGTCTCAGGAACAATAGCCCTGGTGTTGATGTGGATGAACAGTCTCAGGAACAATAGCTCTGGTGGTGATGTTGATGAATACTCTCAGGAACAATAGCCCTGGTGTTGATGTGGATGAACAGTGTCAGGAACAATAGTCCTGTTGTTGATGTGGATGAACTGTCTCATGAACAATAGCCCTGGTTTTGATGTGGATGAGCAGTGTCAGGAACAATAGCCCTGGCGTTGATGTGGATGAACAGTCTCAGGAACAATAAACCTCGTGTTGATGTGGATGAACAGTCTCAGGAACAATAGCCTTGGTGTTGATGTGGATGAACAGTCTCAGGAACAATAGCCCTGGTGTTGATGTGGATGAACAGTGTCAGGAACAATAGCCTTGGTGTTGATGTGGATGAATATTGTCAGGAACAATAATCCTGGTGTTGATGTGGATGAACAGTCTCAGGAACAATAGTCCTGGTGTTGATGTGGATGAACAGTCTCAGGAACAATAGTTCTGTTGTTGATGTGGATGAACAGTGTCAGGAACAATAGCCTTGGTGTTGATGTGGATGAACAGTCTCAGGAACAATAGCCCTGGTGTTGATGTGGATGAACAGTGTCAGGAACAATAGTCCTGGTGTTGATGTGGATGAACAGTCTCAGGAACAATAGTCCTGGTGTTGATGTGGATGAACAGTCTCAGGAACAACAGCCCTGGTGTTGATGTGAATGAACAGTCTCAGTAACAGGAGCTCTGGTGTTGATGTGGATGAACAGTCTCAGGAACAATAGCTCTGGTGTTGATGTGGATGAAAAGTCTCAGGAACAATAGTCCTGGTGTTGATGTGGATGAACAGTCTCAGGAACAATAGCCTTGGTGTTGATGTGGATGAACAGTCTCAGGAACAATAGCCCTTGAGTTGATGTGGATGAACAGTCTCAGGAACAAAAGCCCTTGTGTTGATGTGGATGAATATTGTCAGGAACAATAATCCTGGTGTTGATGTGGATGAACAGTCTCAGGAACAGTAGTCCTGGTGTTGATGTGGATGAACAGTCTCAGGAACAATAGTTCTGTTGTTGATGTGGATGAACAGTGTCAGGAACAATAGCCTTGGTGTTGATGTGGATGAACAGTCTCAGGAACAATAGCCCTGGTGTTGATGTTGATGAACAGTGTCAGGAACAATAGTCCTGGTGTTGATGTGGATGAACAGTCTCAGGAACAATAGTCCTGGTGTTGATGTGGATGAACAGTCTCAGGAACAACAGCCCTGGTGTTGATGTGAATGAACAGTCTCAGTAACAATAGCTCTGGTGTTGATGTGGATGAACAGTCTCAGGAACAATAGCTCTGGTGTTGATGTGGATGAACAGTCTCAGGAACAATAGTCCTGGTGTTGATGTGGATGAACAGTCTCAGGAACAATAGTCCTGGTGTTGATGTGGATGAACAGTCTCAGGAACAATAGTCCTGGTGTTGATGTGGATGAACAGTCTCAGGAACAATAGTCCTTGTTCTAATGTGGATGAACAGTCTCAGGAACAATAGCCCTGGTGTTGATGTGGATAAACAGTCTCAGGAACAATAGTCCTTGTTCAAATGAGGATGAACAGTCTCAGGAACAATAGCTCTGGTGTTGATGTGGATGAACAGTCTCAGGAACAATAGCCCTGGTGTTGATGTGGATGAACAGTGTCAGGAACAATAGTCCTGGTGTTGATGTGGATGAACATTCTCAGGAACAATAGTCCTGGTGTTGATGTGGATGAACAGTCTCAGGAACAACAGCCCTGGTGTTGATGTGAATGAACAGTCTCAGGAACAATAGCTCTGGTGTTGATGTGGATGAACAGTCTCAGGAACAATAGCTCTGGTGTTGATGTGGATGAACAGTCTCAGGAACAATAGCTCTGATGTTGATGTGGATGAACAGTCTCAGGAACAATAGCCCTTGAGTTGATGTGGATGAACAGTCTCAGGAACAATAGCCCTGGTGTTGATGTACTTGAACAGTCTCAGGAACAATAGCTCTGTTGTTGATGTGGATGAACAGTCTCAGGAACAATAACCCTGGTGTTGATGTAGATGAACAGTCTCAGGAACAATATCCCTGGTGTTGATGTGGATGAACAGTGTCAGGAACGATTGACCTTGTGTTGATGTGGATGAACAGTGTCAGGAACAATAGTTCTGTTGTTGATGTGGATGAACAGTCTCAGGAACAATAGCCCTTGAGTTGATGTGGATGAACAGTCTCAGGAACAATAGCCCTGGTGTTGATGTACTTGAACAGTCTCAGGAACAATAGCTCTGTTGTTGATGTGGATGAACAGTCTCAGGAACAATAACCCTGGTGTTGATGTAGATGAACAGTCTCAGGAACAATATCCCTGGTGTTGATGTGGATGAACAGTCTCAGGAACAATAGCCCTGGTGTTGATGTGGATGAACATTGTCAGGAACAATAGCTCTGTTGTTGATGTGGATGAACAGTCTCAGGAACAATAGCCCTGGTGTTGATGTGGATGAACAGTCTCAGGAACAATAGCCCTGGTGTTGATGTGGATGAACAGTCTCAGGAACAATAGCCCTGGTGTTGATGTGGATGAACAGTGTCAGGAACAATAGTCCTGGTGTTGATGTGGATGAACATTCTCAGGAACAATAGTCCTGGTGTTGATGTGGATGAACAGTCTCAGGAACAACAGCCCTGGTGTTGATGTGAATGAACAGTCTCAGGAACAATAGCTCTGGTGTTGATGTGGATGAACAGTCTCAGGAACAATAGCTCTGGTGTTGATGTGGATGAACAGTCTCAGGAACAATAGCTCTGATGTTGATGTGGATGAACAGTCTCAGGAACAATAGCCCTTGAGTTGATGTGGATGAACAGTCTGAGGAACAATAGCCCTGGTGTTGATGTACTTGAACAGTCTCAGGAACAATGGCCCTGGTGTTGATGTGGATGAACTTTGTCAGGAACAATAGCACTGGTGTTGATGTGGATGAACAGTCTCAGGAACAATAGCCCTGGTGTTGATGTGGATGAACATTGTCAGGAACAATAGCTCTGTTGTTGATGTGGATGAACAGTCTCAGGAACAATAGCCCTGGTGTTGATGTGGATAAACATTGTCAGGAACAATAGTCCTGGTGTTGATGTGGATGAACAGTCTCAGGAACAACAGCCCTGGTGTTGATGTGAATGAACAGTCTCAGGAACAATAGCTCTGGTGTTGATGTGGATGAACAGTCTCAGGAACAATAGCCCTGGTGTTGATGTGGATGAACAGTCTCAGGAACAATAGCCCTGGTGTTGATGTGGATGAACAGTGTCAGGAACAATAGTCCTGGTGTTGATGTGGATGAACATTCTCAGGAACAATAGTCCTGGTGTTGATGTGGATGAACAGTCTCAGGAACAACAGCCCTGGTGTTGATGTGAATGAACAGTCTCAGGAACAATAGCTCTGGTGTTGATGTGGATGAACAGTCTCAGGAACAATAGCTCTGGTGTTGATGTGGATGAACAGTCTCAGGAACAATAGCTCTGATGTTGATGTGGATGAACAGTCTCAGGAACAATAGCCCTTGAGTTGATGTGGATGAACAGTCTCAGGAACAATAGCCCTGGTGTTGATGTACTTGAACAGTCTCAGGAACAATAGCTCTGTTGTTGATGTGGATGAACAGTCTCAGGAACAATAACCCTGGTGTTGATGTAGATGAACAGTCTCAGGAACAATATCCCTGGTGTTGATGTGGATGAACAGTGTCAGGAACAATAGCTCTGGTGTTGATGTGGATGAACAGTGTCAGGAACAATAGTTCTGTTGTTGATGTGGATGAACAGTCTCAGGAACAATAGCCCTTGAGTTGATGTGGATGAACAGTCTCAGGAACAATAGCCCTTGTGTTGATGTGGATGAACATTGTCAGGAACAATAGTTCTGTTGTTGATGTGGATGAACAGTCTCAGGAACAATGGCCCTGGTGTTGATGTGGATGAACTTTGTCAGGAACAATAGCACTGGTGTTGATGTGGATGAACAGTCTCAGGAACAATAGCCCTGGTGTTGATGTGGATGAACATTGTCAGGAACAATAGCTCTGTTGTTGATGTGGATGAACAGTCTCAGGAACAATAGCCCTGGTGTTGATGTGGATAAACATTGTCAGGAACAATAGTCCTGGTGTTGATGTGGATGAACAGTCTCAGGAACAACAGCCCTGGTGTTGATGTGAATGAACAGTCTCAGGAACAATAGCTCTGGTGTTGATGTGGATGAACAGTCTCAGGAACAATAGCCCTGGTGTTGATGTGGATGAACAGTCTCAGGAACAATAGCCCTGGTGTTGATGTACATGAACATTCTCAGGAACAATAGCTCTGTTGTTGATGTGGATGAACAGTCTCAGGAACAATAACCCTGGTGTTGATGTAGATGAACAGTCTCAGGAACAATATCCCTGGTGTTGATGTGGATGAACAGTCTCAGGAACAATTGACCTTGTGTTGATGTGGATGAACAGTGTCAGGAACAATAGTTCTGTTGTTGATGTGGATGAACAGTCTCAGGAACAATAGCCCTTGTGTTGATGTGGATGAACATTGTCAGGAACAATAGTTCTGTTGTTGATGTGGATGAACAGTCTCAGGAACAATGGCCCTGGTGTTGATGTGGATGAACTTTGTCAGGAACAATAGCACTGTTGTTGATGTGGATGAACAGTCTCAGGAACAATAGCCCTGGTGTTGATGTGGATAAACATTGTCAGGAACAATAGCTCTGTTGTTGATGTGGATGAACAGTCTCAGGAACAATAGCCCTTGTGTTGATGTGGATGAACAGTGTCAGGAACAATAGTCCTGTTGTTGATGTGGATGAACAGTCTCAGGAACAAAAGCCCTTGTGTTGATGTGGATGAACAGTCTCAGGAACAATAGCCCTTGTGTTGATGTGCATGAACATTGTCAGGAACAATAGTTCTGTTGTTGATGTGGATGAACAGTCTCAGGAACAATAGCCCTTGAGTTGATGTGGATGAACAGTGTCAGGAACAATAGTCCTGTTGTTGATGTGGATGAACAGTCTCAGGAACAATAGCCCTTGAGTTGATGTGGATGAACAGTGTCAGGAACAATAGCCCTGGTGTTGATGTGGATGAACAGTGTCAGGAACAATAGTCCTGGTGTTGATGTGGATGAACAGTCTCAGGAACAATAGTCCTGGTGTTGATGTGGATGAACATTGTCAGGAACAATAGCCCTTGTGTTGATGTGGATGAACAGTCTCAGGAACAACAGCCCTTGAGTTGATGTGGATGAACAGTCTCAGGAACAATAGCCCTTGTGTTGATGTGGATGAATATTGTCAGGAACAATAGTCCTGGTGTTGATGTGGATGAACAGTCTCAGGAACAATAGTCCTGGTGTTGATGTGGATGAACAGTCTCAGGAACAATAGTTCTGTTGTTGATGTGGATGAACAGTCTCAGGAACAATAGCCTTGGTGTTGATGTGGATGAACAGTCTCAGGAACAATAGCCCTGGTGTTGATGTGGATGAACAGTGTCAGGAACAATAGTCCTGGTGTTGATGTGGATGAACAGTCTCAGGAACAATAGTCCTGGTGTTGATGTGGATGAACAGTCTCAGGAACAACAGCCCTGGTGTTGATGTGAATGAACAGTCTCAGTAACAATAGCTCTGGTGTTGATGTGGATGAACAGTCTCAGGAACAATAGCTCTGGTGTTGATGTGGATGAACAGTCTCAGGAACAATAGTCCTGGTGTTGATGTGGATGAACAGTCTCAGGAACAATAGTCCTAGTGTTGATGTGGACGAACAGTCACAGGAACAATAGTCCTGGTGTTGATGTGGATGAACAGTCTCAGGAACAATAGTCCTTGTTCTAATGTGGATGAACAGTCTCAGGAACAATAGCCCTGGTGTTGATGTGGATAAACAGTCTCAGGAACAATAGTCCTTGTTCTAATGTGGATGAACAGTCTCAGGAACAATAGCTCTGGTGTTGATGTGGATGAACAGTCTCAGGAACAATAGCCCTGGTGTTGATGTGGATGAACAGTGTCAGGAACAATAGTCCTGGTGTTGATGTGGATGAACAGTCTCAGGAACAATAGTCCTGGTGTTGATGTGGATGAACAGTCTCAGGAACAACAGCCCTGGTGTTGATGTGAATGAACAGTCTCAGGAACAATAGCTCTGGTGTTGATGTGGATGAACAGTCTCAGGAACAATAGCCCTGGTGTTGATGTGGATGAACAGTCTCAGGAACAATAGCTCTGGTGTTGATGTGGATGAACAGTCTCAGGAACAATAGCTCTGGTGTTGATGTGGATGAACAGTCTCAGGAACAATAGCCCTGGTGTTGATGTTCATGAACAGTCTCAGGAACAATAGCTCTGTTGTTGATGTGGATGAACTGTCTCAGGAACAATAACCCTGGTGTTCATGTAGATGAACAGTCTCAGGAACAATATCCCTGGTGTTGATGTGGATGAACAGTGTCAGGAACAATTGACCTTGTGTTGATGTGGATGAACAGTGTCAGGAACAATAGTTCTGTTGTTGATGTGGATGAACAGTCTCAGGAACAATAGCCCTTGAGTTGATGTGGATGAACAGTCTCAGGAACAATAGCCCTTGTGTTGATGTGGATGAACATTGTCAGGAACAATAGTTCTGTTGTTGATGTGGATGAACAGTCTCAGGAACAATGGCCCTGGTGTTGATGTGGATGAACTTTGTCAGGAACAATATCCCTGGTGTTGATGTGGATGAACAGTCTCAGGAACAATAGCCCTGGTGTTGATGTGGATGAACATTGTCAGGAACAATAGCTCTGTCGTTGATGTGGATGAACAGTGTCAGTAACAATAGCCCTGGTGTTGATGTGGATAAACATTGTCAGGAACAATAGTCCTGGTGTTGATGTGGATGAACAGTCTCAGGAACAACAGCCCTGGTGTTGATGTGAATGAACAGTCTCAGGAACAATAGCTCTGGTGTTGATGTGGATGAACAGTCTCAGGAACAATAGCCCTGGTGTTGATGTGGATGAACAGTCTCAGGAACAATAGCTCTGGTGTTGATGTGGAAGAACAGTCTCAGGAACAATAGCTCTGGTGTTGATGTGGATGAACAGTCTCAGGAACAATAGCCCTGGTGTTGATGTACATGAACAGTCTCAGGAACAATAGCTCTGTTGTTGATGTGGATGAACAGTCTCAGGAACAATAACCCTGGTGTTGATGTAGATGAACAGTCTCAGGAACAATATCCCTGGTGTTGATGTGGATGAACTGTGTCAGGAACAATTGACCTTGTGTTGATGTGGATGAACAGTGTCAGGAACAATAGTTCTGTTGTTGATGTGGATGAACAGTCTCAGGAACAATAGCCCTTGAGTTGATGTGGATGAACAGTCTCAGGAACAATAGCCCTTGTGTTGATGTGGATGAACATTGTCAGGAACAATAGTTCTGTTGTTGATGTGGATGAACAGTATCAGGAACAATGGCCCTGGTGTTGATGTGGATGAACTTTGTCAGGAACATTAGCACTGGTGTTGATGTGGATGAACAGTCTCAGGAACAATAGCCCTGGTGTTGATGTGGATGAACATTGTCAGGAACAATAGCTCTGTTGTTGATGTGGATGAACAGTCTCAGGAACAATAGCCCTGGTGTTGATGTGGATAAACATTGTCAGGAACAATAGTCCTGTTGTTGATGTGGATGAAGAGTCTCAGGAACAATTGCCCTGGTGTTGATGTGAATGAACAGTGTCTGGAACAATTCCCCTTGTGTTGATGTGGATAAACAGTGTCAGGAACAATAGTTCTGTTGTTGATTTGGATGAACAGTCTCAGGAACAATAGCCCTTGAGTTGATGTGGATGAACAGTCTCAGGAACAAAAGCCCTTGTGTTGATGTGGATGAACATTGTCAGGAACAATAGTTCTGTTGTTGATGTGGATGAACAGTCTCAGGAACAATAGCCCTTGAGTTGATGTGGATAAACATTGTCAGGAACAATAGCGCTGTTGTTGATGTGGATGAACAGTCTCAGGGACAATAAACCCGATGTTGATGTGGATGAACAGTCTCAGGAACAATAGCCCTGGTGTTGATGTGGATGAACAGTCTCAGGAACAATAGCCCTGGTGTTGATGTGGATGAACAGTCTCAGGAACAATAGCCCTGGTGTTGATGTGGATAAACATTGTCAGGAACAATAGCTCTGTTGTTGATGTGGATGAACAGTCTCAGGAACAATAGCCCTTGTGTTGATGTGGATGAACAGTGTCAGGAACAATAGTCCTGTTGTTGATGTGGATGAACAGTCTCAGGAACAAAAGCCCTTGTGTTGATGTGGATGAACAGTCTCAGGAACAATAGCCCTTGTGTTGATGAGCATGAACATTGTCAGGAACAATAGTTCTGTTGTTGATGTTGATGAACAGTCTCAGGAACAATAGCCCTTGAGTTGATGTGGATGAACAGTGTCAGGAACAATAGTCCTGTTGTTGATGTGGATGAACAGTCTCAGGAACAAAAGCCCTGGTTTTGATGTGGATGAACAGTCTCAGGAATAATAGCCCTGGTATTGATGTGGTTGAACAGTCTCAGGAACCATAGCTCTGGTGGTGATGTGGATAAACATTGTCAGGAACAATAGTCCTGTTGTTGATGTGGATGAACTGTCTCAGGAACAATAGCCCTGGTGTTGATGTTGATGAAGAGTCTCAGGAACAATTGCCCTGGTGTTGATGTGAATGAACAGTGTCAGGAACAATACCCCTTGTGTTGATGTGTATAAACAGTGTCAGGAACAATAGTTCTGTTGTTGATGTGGATGAACAGTCTCAGGAACAATAGCCCTTGAGTTGATGTGGATGAACAGTCTCAGGAACAAAAGCCCTTGTGTTGATGTGGATGAACATTGTCAGGAACAATAGTTCTGTTGTTGATGTGGATGAACAGTCTCAGGAACAATAGCCCTTGAGTTGATGTGGATAAACATTGTCAGGAACAATAGCGCTGTTGTTGATGTGGATGAACAATCTCAGGGACAATAAACCTGATGTTGATGTGGATGAACAGTCTCAGGAACAATAGCCCTGGTGTTGATGTGGATGAACAGTCTCAGGAACAATAGCCCTGGTGTTGATGTGGATGAACAGTCTCAGGAACAATAGCCCTGGTGTTGATGTGGATGAACAGTCTCAGGAACAATAGCCTTGGTGTTGATGTGGATGATTCTTTTGGGCCTCCTTATCACGAGAGACAATGGATACGCGCCTGGAGGTGGTCAGCAATAGTCCTGGTGTTGATGTGGATGAACAGTCTCAGGAACAACAGCCCTGGTGTTGATGTGAATGAACAGTCTCAGGAACAATAGCTCTGGTGTTGATGTGGATGAACAGTCTCAGGAACAATAGCTCTGGTGTTGATGTGGATGAACAGTCTCAGGAACAATAGCTCTGGTGTTGATGTGGATGAACAGTCTCAGGAACAATAGCCCTGGTGTTGATGTAGATGAACAGTCTCAGGAACAATAGCTCTGGTGTTGATGTGGATGAACAGTCTCAGGAACAATAGCACTGGTGTTGATGTAGATGAACAGTCTCAGGAACAATAGCCCTGGTGTTGATGTGGATATACATTGTCAGGAACAATAGCTCTGTTGTTGATGTGGATGAACAGTGTCAGGAACAATAGCTCTGGTGTTGATGTGGATGAACAGTCTCAGGAACAATAGCTCTGGTGTTGATGTGGATGAACAGTCTCAGGAACAATAGCCCTGGTGTTGATGTACATGAACAGTCTCAGGAACAATAGCTCTGGTGTTGATGTGGATGAACAGTCTCAGGAACAATAGCACTGGTGTTGATGTAGATGAACAGTCTCAGGAACAATAGCCCTGGTGTTGATGTGGATAAACATTGTCAGGAACAATAGCTCTGTTGTTGATGTGGATGAACAGTGTCAGGAACAATTGACCTTGTGTTGATGTGGATGAACAATGTCAGGAACAATAGTTCTGTTGTTGATGTGGATGAACAGTCTCAGGAACAATAGCCCTTGAGTTGATGTGGATGAACAGTCTCAGGAACAATAGCCCTTGTGTTGATGTGGATGAACAGTGTCAGGAACAATAGTCCTGTTGTTGATGTGGATGAACAGTCTCAGGAACAAAAGCCCTTGTGTTGATGTGGATGAACAGTCTCAGGAACAATAGCCCTTGTGTTGATGTGCATGAACATTGTCAGGAACAATAGTTCTGTTGTTGATGTGGATGAACAGTCTCAGGAACAATAGCTCTGGTGTTGATGTGGATGAACAGTCTCAGGAACAATAGCTCTGGTGTTGATGTGGATGAACAGTCTCAGGAACAATAGCTCTGGTGTTGATGTGGATGAACAGTCTCAGGAACAATAGCCCTGGTGTTGATGTAGATGAACAGTCTCAGGAACAATAGCTCTGGTGTTGATGTGGATGAACAGTCTCAGGAACAATAGCACTGGTGTTGATGTAGATGAACAGTCTCAGGAACAATAGCCCTGGTGTTGATGTGGATAAACATTGTCAGGAACAATAGCTCTGTTGTTGTTGTGGATGAACAGTGTCAGGAACAATAGCTCTGGTGTTGATGTGGATGAACAGTCTCAGGAACAATAGCTCTGGTGTTGATGTGGATGAACAGTCTCAGGAACAATAGCCCTTGTGTTGATGCAGATGAACAGTCTCAGGAACAATAGCTCTGGTGTTGATGTGGATGAACAGTCTCAGGAACAATAGCACTGGTGTTGATGTAGATGAACAGTCTCAGGAACAATAGCCCTGGTGTTGATGTGGATAAACATTGTCAGGAACAATAGCTCTGTTGTTGATGTGGATGAACAGTGTCAGGAACAATTGACCTTGTGTTGATGTGGATGAACAATGTCAGGAACAATAGTTCTGTTGTTGATGTGGATGAACAGTCTCAGGAACAATAGCCCTTGAGTTGATGTGGATGAACAGTCTCAGGAACAATAGCCCTTGTGTTGATGTGGATGAACAGTGTCAGGAACAATAGTCCTGTTGTTGATGTGGATGAACAGTCTCAGGAACAAAAGCCCTTGTGTTGATGTGGATGAACAGTCTCAGGAACAATAGCCCTTGTGTTGATGTGCATGAACATTGTCAGGAACAATAGTTCTGTTGTTGATGTGGATGAACAGTCTCAGGAACAATAGCCCTTGAGTTGATGTGGATGAACAGTGTCAGGAACAATAGTCCTGTTGTTGATGTGGATGAACAGTCTCAGGAACAATAGCCCTTGAGTTGATGTGGATGAACAGTGTCAGGAACAATAGTCCTGTTGTTGATGTGGATGAACAGTCTCAGGAACAAAAGCCCTGGTTTTGATGTGGATGAACAGTCTCAGGAATAATAGCCCTGGTATTGATGTGGCTGAACAGTCTCAGGAACAATAGCTCTGGTGGTGATGTGGATAAACATTGTCAGGAACAATAGTCCTGTTGTTGATGTGGATGAACTGTCTCAGGAACAATAGCCCTGGTGTTGATGTGGATGAAGAGTCTCAGGAACAATTGCCCTGGTGTTGATGTGAATGAACAGTGTCAGGAACAATTCCCCTTGTGTTGATGTGGATGAACAGTGTCAGGAACAATAGTTCTGTTGTTGATGTGGATGAACAGTCTCAGGAAAAATAGCCCTTGAGTTGATGTGGATAAACATTGTCAGGAACAATAGCGCTGTTGTTGATGTGGATGAAAAGTCTCAGGGACAATAAATCTGATGTTGATGAGGATGATCAGTCTCAGGAACAATAGCCCTTGAGTTGATGTGGATGAACAGTCTCAGGAACAAAAGCCCTTGTGTTGATGTGGATGAACATTGTCAGGAACAATAGTTCTGTTGTTGATGTGGATGAACAGTCTCAGCAACAATAGCCCTTGAGTTGATGTGGATAAACATTGTCAGGAACAATAGCGCTGTTGTTGATGTGGATGAACAGTCTCAGGGACAATAAACCTGATGTTGATGAGGATGAACAGTCTCAGGAACAATAGCCCTGGTGTTGATGTGGATGAACAGTCTCAGGAACAATAGTCCTGGTGTTGATGTGGATGAACAGTCTCAGGAACAATAGCCCTGGTGTTGATGTGGATGAACAGTCTCAGGAACAATAGCCTTGGTGTTGATGTGGATGAACAGTCTCAGGAACAATAGCCCTGGTGTTGATGTGGATGAACAGTCTCAGGAACAATAGCCCTGATGTTGATGTGGATGAACAGTGTCAGGAACAATAGTCCTGGTGTTGAGGTGGATGAACAGTCTCAGGAACAATAGCCCTGGTGTTGATGTGGATGAACAGTCTCAGGAACAATAGCCTTGGTGTTGATGTGGATGAACAGTCTCAGGAACAATAGCCCTGGTGTTGATGTGGATGAACAGTCTCAGGAACAATAGTCCTGGTGTTGATGTGGATGAAAAGTCTCAGGAAAACAGCCCTGGTGTTGATGTGAATGAACAGTCTCACGAACAATAGCCCTGATGTTGATGTGGATGAACAGTGTCAGGAACAATAGTCCTGGTATTGAGGTGGATGAACAGTCTCAGGAACAATAGCCCGGGTGTTGATGTGGATGAACAGTCTCAGGAACAATAGCCTTGGTGTTGATGTGGATGAACAGTCTCAGGAACAATAGCCCTGGTGTTGATGTGGATGAACAGTCTCAGGAACAATAGTCCTGGTGTAGATGTGGATGAACAGTCTCAGGAACAACAGCCCTGGTGTTGATGTGAATGAACAGTCTCAGGAACAATAGTCCTGGTGTTGATGTGGATGAACAGTCTCAGGAACAATAGTTCAGTTGTTGATGTGGATGAACAGTCTCAGGAACAATAGCCTTGGTGTTGATGTGGATGAACAGTCTCATGAACAATAGCCCTGGTGTTGATGTGGATGAATATTGTCAGGAACAATAATCCTGGTGTTGATGTGGATGAACAGTCTCAGGAACAATAGTCCTGGTGTTGATGTGGATGAACAGTCTCAGGAACAATAGTTCTGTTGTTGATGTGGATGAACAGTCTCAGGAACAATAGCCTTGGTGTTGATGTGGATGAACAGTCTCAGGAACAATAGCCCTGGTGTTGATGTGGATGAACAGTGTCAGGAACAATAGTCCTGGTGTTGATGTGGATGAACAGTCTCAGGAACAATAGTCCTGGTGTTGATGTGGATGAACAGTCTCAGGAACAACAGCCCTGGTGTTGATGTGAATGAACAGTCTCAGTAACAATAGCTCTGGTGTTGATGTGGATGAACAGTCTCAGGAACAATAGCTCTGGTGTTGATGTGGATGAACAGTCTCAGGAACAATAGTCCTGGTGTTGATGTGGATGAACAGTCTCAGGAACAATAGTCCTGGTGTTGATGTGGATGAACATTCTCAGGAACAATAGTCCTGGTGTTGATGTGGATGAACAGTCTCAGGAACAATAGTCCTTGTTCTAATGTGGATGAACAGTCTCAGGAACAATACCCCTGGTGTTGATGTGGATAAACAGTCTCAGGAACAATAGTCCTTGTTCTAATGTGGATGAACAGTCTCAGGAACAATAGCTCTGGTGTTGATGTGGATGAACAGTCTCAGGAACAATAGCCCTGGTGTTGATGTGGATGAACAGTGTCAGGAACAATAGTCCTGGTGTTGATGTGGATGAACAGTCTCAGGAACAATAGTCCTGGTGTTGATGTGGATGAAAAGTCTCAGGAACAACAGCCCTGGTGTTGATGTGAATGGACAGTCTCAGGAACAATAGCTCTGGTGTTGATGTGGATGAACAGTCTAAGGAACAATAGTCCTGGTGTTGATGTGGATGAACAGTCTCAGGAACAACAGCCCTGGTGTTGATGTGAATGAACATTCTCAGGAACAATAGCTCTGGTGTTGATGTGGATGAACAGTCTCAGGAACAATAGCTCTGGTGTTGATGTGGATGAACAGTCTCAGGAACAATAGCTCTGGTGTTGATGTGGATGAACAGTCTCAGGAACAATAGCCTTGGTGTTGATGTACATGAACAGTCTCAGGAACAATAGCTCTGTTGTTGATGTGGATGAACAGTCTCAGGAACAATAACCCTGGTGTTGATGTAGATGAACAGTCTCAGGAACAATATCCCTGGTGTTGATGTGGATGAACAGTGTCAGGAAAAATTGACCTTGTGTTGATGTGGATGAACAGTGTCAGGAACAATAGCCCTTGAGTTGATGTGGATGAACAGTCTCAGGAACAATAGCCCTTGTGTTGATGTGGATGAACATTGTCAGGAACAATAGTTCTGTTGTTGATGTGGATGAACAGTCTCAGGAACAATGGCCCTGGTGTTGATGTGGATGAACTTTGTCAGGAACAATAGCACTGGTGTTGATGTGGATGAACAGTCTCAGGAACAATAGCCCTGGTGTTGATGTGGATGAACATTGTCAGGAACAATAGCCCTGGTGTTGATGTGGATGAACAGTCTCAGGAACAATAGCCCTGGTGTTGATGTGGATGAACATTGTCAGGAACAATAGCACTGGTGTTGATGTGGATGAACAGTCTCAGGAACAATAGTCCTGTTGTTGATGTGGATGAACAGTCTCAGGAACAATAGCCCTGGTGTTGATGTGGATAAACATTGTCAGGAACCATAGTCCTGGTGTTGATGTGGATGAACAGTCTCAGGAACAACAGCCCTGGTGTTGATGTGAATGAACAGTCTCAGGAACAATAGCTCTGGTGTTGATGTGGATGAACAGTCTCAGGAACAATAGCCCTTGTGTTGATGTGGATGAACAGTGTCAGGAACAATAGTCCTGTTGTTGATGTGGATGAACAGTCTCAGGAACAAAAGCCCTTGTGTTGATGTGGATGAAAATTCTCAAGAACAATAGCCCTTGTGTTGATGTGCATGAACATTGTCAGGAACAATAGTTCTGTTGTTGATGTGGATGAACAGTCTCAGGAACAAAAGCCCTGGTTTTGATGTGGATGAACAGTCTCAGGAACAATAGCTCTGGTGGTGATGTGGATAAACATAGTCAGGAACAATAGTCCTGTTGTTGATATGGATGAACTGTCTCAGGAACAATAGCCCTGGTGTTGATGTGGATGAACAGTCTCAGGAACAAAAGCCCTGGTGTTGATGTGGATGAACTGTCTCAGGAACAATAGCCCTGATGTTGATGTGGATGAACAGTCTCAGGAACAAAAGCCCTGGTGTTGATGTGGATGAACAGTGTCAGGAAAAATAGCCCTGGTGTTGATGTGGATGAACAGTCTCAGGAACAATAGCCCTGGTGTTGATGTTGATGAACTGTCTCAGGAACAATAGCCCTGGTGTTGATTTGGATGAACAGTCTCAGGAACAATAGTCCTGTTGTTGATGTGGATGAACTCTCTCAGGAACAATAGCCCTGGTGTTGATGTGGATGAGCAGTGTCAGGAACAATAGCCCTGGCGTTGATGTGGATGAACAGTCTCAGGAACAATAAACCTCGTGTTGATGTGGATGAACAGTCTCAGGAACAATAGTCTTTGTGTTGATGTGGTTGAACAGTCTCAGGAACAATAGCCCTGGTGTTGATGTGGATGTACCGTGTCAGGAATAATAGTCCTGGTGTTGATGTGGATGAACAGTCTCAGGAACAATAGTCCTGGTGTTGATGTGGATGAACAGTCTCAGGAACAACAGCCCTGGTGTTGATGTGAATGAACAGTCTCAGGAACAATAGCTCTGGTGTTGATGTGGATGAACAGTCGCAGGAACAATAGCTCTGGTGTTGATGTGGATGAACAGTCTCAGGAACAATAGTCCTGGTGTTGATGTGGATGAACAGTGTCAGGAACAATAGTCCTGGTGTTGATGTGGATGAACAGTCTCAGGAACAATAGTCCTGGTGTTGATGTGGATGAACAGTCTCAGGAACAACAGCCCTGGTGTTGTTGTGAATGAACAGTCTCAGGAACAATAGCTCTGGTGTTGATGTGGATGAACAGTCTCAGGAACAATAGCTCTGGTGTTGATGTGGATGAACAGTGTCAGGAACAATAGCCCTGGCGTTGATGTGGATGAACAGTCTCAGGAACAATAAACCTCGCGTTGATGTGGATGAACAGTCTCAGGAACAATAGCCTTGGTGTTGATGTGGTTGAACAGTCTCAGGAACAATAGCCCTGGTGTTGATGTGGATGAACAGTCTCAGGAACAATAGTCCTGGTGTTGATGTGGATGAACAGTCTCAGGAACAATAGTCCTGGTGTTGATGTGGATGAACAGTCTCAGGAACAACAGCCCTGGTGTTGATGTGAATGAACAGTCTCAGGAACAATAGCTCTGGTGTTGATGTGGATGAACAGTCTCAGGAACAATAGCTCTGGTGTTGATGTGGATGAACAGTCTCAGGAACAATAGTCCTGGTGTTGATGTGGATGAACAGTCTCAGGAACAATAGTCCTGGTGTTGATGTGGATGAACATTGTCAGGAACAATAGTCCTGGTGTTGATGTGGTTGAACAGTCTCAGGAACAATAGCCCTTGAGTTGATGTGGATGAACAGTCTCAGGAACAATAGCCCTTGTGTTGATGTGGATGAACATTGTCAGGAACAATAGTCCTGGTGTTGATGTGGATGAACAATCTCAGGAACAATAGTCCTGGTGTTGATGTGGATGAACAGTCTCAGGAACATTAGTTCTGTTGTTGATGTGGATGAACAGTCTCAGGAACAATAGCCTTGGTGTTGATGTGGATGAACAATCTCAGGAACAATAGCCCTGGTGTTGCTGTGGATGAACAGTGTCAGGAACAATAGTCCTGGTGTTGATGTGGATGAACAGTCTCAGGAACAATAGTCCTGGTGTTGATGTGGATGAACAGTCTCAGGAACAACAGCCCTGGTGTTGATGTGAATGAACATTCTCAGGAACAATAGCTCTGGTGTTGATGTGGATGAACAGTCTCAGCAAAAATAGCCCTGCTGTTGATGAACATGAACAGTCTCAGGAACAATAGCTCTGTTGTTGATGTGGATGAACAGTCTCAGGAACAATAACCCTGGTGTTGATGTAGATGAACAGTCCCAGGAACAATATCCCTGGTGTTGATGTGGATGAACAGTGTCAGGAACAATTCACCTTGTGTTGATGTGGATGAACAGTGTCAGGAACAATAGTTCTGTTGTTGATGTGGATGAAGAGTCTCAGGAACAATAGCCCTTGAGTTGATGTGGATGAACAGTCTCAGGAACAATAGTTCTGTTGTTGATGTGGATGAACAGTCTCAGGAACAATGGCCCTGGTGTTGATGTGGATGAACTTTGTCAGGAACAATAGCACTGGTGTTGATGTGGATGAACAGTCTCAGGAACAATAGCCCTTGTGTTGATGTGGATGAACATTGTCAGGAACAATAGTTCTGTTGTTGATGTGGATGAACAGTCTCAGGAACAATGGCCCTGGTGTTGATGTGGATGAACTTTGTCAGGAACAATAGCACTGGTGTTGATGTGGATGAACAGTCTCAGGAACAATAGCCCTGGTGTTGATGTGGATAAACATTGTCAGGAACAATAGCTCTGTTGTTGATGTGGATGAACAGTCTCAGGAACAATAACCCTGGTGTTGATGTAGATGAACAGTCTCAGGAACAATATCCCTGGTGTTGATGTGGATGAACAGTGTCAGGAACAATTGATCTTGTGTTGATGTGGATGAACAGTGTCAGGAACAATAGTTCTGTTGTTGATGTGGATGAACAGTCTCAGGAACAATAGCCCTTGAGTTGATGTGGATGAACAGTCTCAGGAAAAATAGCCCTTGAGTTGATGTGGATGAACAGTCTCAGGAACAATGGCCCTGGTGTTGATGTGGATGAACTTTGTCAGGAACAATAGCACTGGTGTTGATGTTGATGAACAGTCTCAGGAACAATAGCCCTGGTGTTGATGTGGATGAACATTGTCAGGAACAATAGCTCTGTTGTTGATGTGGATGAACAGTCTCAGGAACAATAGCCCTGGTGTTGATGTGGATAAACATTGTCAGGAACAATAGCTCTGTTGTTGATGTGGATGAACAGTCTCAGGAACAATAGCCCTTGTGTTGATGTGGATGAACAGTGTCAGGAACAATAGTCCTGTTGTTGATGTGGATGAACAGTCTCAGGAACAAAAGCCCTTGTGTTGATGTGGATGAACAGTCTCAGGAACAATAGCCCTTGTGTTGAAGTGCATGAACATTGTCAGGAACAATAGTTCTGTTGTTAATGTGGATGAACAGTCTCAGGAACAATAGCCCTTGAGTTGATGTGGATGAACAGTGTCAGGAACAATAGTCCTGTTGTTGATGTGGATGAACAGTCTCAGGAACAAAAGCCCTGGTTTTGATGTGGATGAACAGTCTCAGGAATAATAGCCCTGGTATTGATGTGGTTGAACAGTCTCAGGAACAATAGCCCTTGTGTTGATGTGGATGAACAGTCTCAGGAACAATAGCTCTGGTGGTGATGTGGATAAACATTGTCAGGAACAATAGTCCTGTTGTTGATGTGGATGAACAGTGTCAGGAAATATAGCCCTGGTGTTGATGTGGATGAACAGTCTCAGGAACAATAGCCCTGGTGTTGATGTTGATGAACAGTCTCAGGAACAATAGCCCTGGCGTTGATGTGGATGAACAGTCTCAGGAACAATAAACCTCGTGTTGATGTGGATGAACAGTCTCAGGAACAATAGTCTTTGTGTTGATGTGGTTGAACAGTCTCAGGAACAATAGCCCTGGTGTTGATGTGGATGTACCGTGTCAGGAATAATAGTCCTGGTGTTGATGTGGATGAACAGTCTCAGGAACAATAGTCCTGGTGTTGATGTGGATGAACAGTCTCAGGAACAACAGCCCTGGTGTTGATGTGAATGAACAGTCTCAGGAACAATAGCTCTGGTGTTGATGTGGATGAACAGTCGCAGGAACAATAGCTCTGGTGTTGATGTGGATGAACAGTCTCAGGAACAATAGTCCTGGTGTTGATGTGGATGAACAGTGTCAGGAACAATAGTCCTGGTGTTGATGTGGATGAACAGTCTCAGGAACAATAGTCCTGGTGTTGATGTGGATGAACAGTCTCAGGAACAACAGCCCTGGTGTTGTTGTGAATGAACAGTCTCAGGAACAATAGCTCTGGTGTTGATGTGGATGAACAGTCTCAGGAACAATAGCTCTGGTGTTGATGTGGATGAACAGTGTCAGGAACAATAGCCCTGGCGTTGATGTGGATGAACAGTCTCAGGAACAATAAACCTCGCGTTGATGTGGATGAACAGTCTCAGGAACAATAGCCTTGGTGTTGATGTGGTTGAACAGTCTCAGGAACAATAGCCCTGGTGTTGATGTGGATGAACAGTCTCAGGAACAATAGTCCTGGTGTTGATGTGGATGAACAGTCTCAGGAACAATAGACCTGGTGTTGATGTGGATGAACAGTCTCAGGAACAACAGCCCTGGTGTTGATGTGAATGAACAGTCTCAGGAACAATAGCTCTGGTGTTGATGTGGTTGAACAGTCTCAGGAACAATAGCCCTTGAGTTGATGTGGATGAACAGTCTCAGGAACAATAGCCCTTGTGTTGATGTGGATGAACATTGTCAGGAACAATAGTCCTGGTGTTGATGTGGATGAACAATCTCAGGAACAATATTCCTGGTGTTGATGTGGATGAACAGTCTCAGGAACAATAGTTCTGTTGTTGATGTGGATGAACAGTCTCAGGAACAATAGCCTTGGTGTTGATGTGGATGAACAATCTCAGGAACAATAGCCCTGGTGTTGCTGTGGATGAACAGTCTCAGGAACAATAGTCCTGGTGTTGATGTGGATGAACAGTCTCAGGCACAACAGCCCTGGTGTTGATGTGAATGAACATTCTCAGGAACAATAGCTCTGGTGTTGATGTGGATGAACAGTCTCAGGAAAAATAGCCCTGGTGTTGATGAACATGAACAGTCTCAGGAACAATAGCTCTGTTGTTGATGTGGATGAACAGTCTCAGGAACAATAACCCTGGTGTTGATGTAGATGAACAGTCTCAGGAACAATATCCCTGGTGTTGATGTGGATGAACAGTGTCAGGAACAATTCACCTTGTGTTGATGTGGATGAACAGTGTCAGGAACAATAGTTCTGTTGTTGATGTGGATGAACAGTCTCAGGAACAATAGCCCTTGAGTTGATGTGGATGAACAGTCTCAGGAACAATAGTTCTGTTGTTGATGTGGATGAACAGTCTCAGGAACAATGGCCCTGGTGTTGATGTGGATGAACTTTGTCAGGAACAATAGCACTGGTGTTGATGTGGATGAACAGTCTCAGGAACAATAGCCCTTGTGTTGATGTGGATGAACATTGTCAGGAACAATAGTTCTGTTGTTGATGTGGATGAACAGTCTCAGGAACAATGGCCCTGGTGTTGATGTGGATGAACTTTGTCAGGAACAATAGCACTGGTGTTGATGTGGATGAACAGTCTCAGGAACAATAGCCCTGGTGTTGATGTGGATAAACATTGTCAGGAACAATAGCTCTGTTGTTGATGTGGATGAACAGTCTCAGGAACAATAACCCTGGTGTTGATGTAGATGAACAGTCTCAGGAACAATATCCCTGGTGTTGATGTGGATGAACAGTGTCAGGAACAATTGACCTTGTGTTGATGTGGATGAACAGTGTCAGGAACAATAGTTCTGTTGTTGATGTGGATGAACAGTCTCAGGAACAATAGCCCTTGAGTTGATGTGGATGAACAGTCTCAGGAACAATAGCCCTTGAGTTGATGTGGATGAACAGTCTCAGGAACAATGGCCCTGGTGTTGATGTGGATGAACTTTGTCAGGAACAATAGCACTGGTGTTGATGTGGATGAACAGTGTCAGGAACAATAGCCCTGGTGTTGATGTGGATGAACATTGTCAGGAACAATAGCTCTGTTGTTGATGTGGATGAACAGTCTCAGGAACAATAGCCCTGGTGTTGATGTGGATAAACATTGTCAGGAACAATAGCTCTGTTGTTGATGTGGATGAACAGTCTCAGGAACAATAGCCCTTGTGTTGATGTGGATGAACAGTGTCAGGAACATTAGTCCTGTTGTTGATGTGGATGAACAGTCTCAGGAACAAAAGCCCTTGTGTTGATGTGGATGAACAGTCTCAGGAACAATAGCCCTTGTGTTGAAGTGCATGAACATTGTCAGGAAAAATAGTTCTGTTGTTAATGTGGATGAACAGTCTCAGGAACAATAGCCCTTGAGTTGATGTGGATGAACAGTGTCAGGAACAATAGTCCTGTTGTTGATGTGGATGAACAGTCTCAGGAACAAAAGCCCTGGTTTTGATGTGGATGAACAGTCTCAGGAATAATAGCCCTGGTATTGATGTGGTTGAACAGTCTCAGGAACAATAGCCCTTGTGTTGATGTGGATGAACAGTCTCAGGAACAATAGCTCTGGTGGTGATGTGGATAAACATTGTCAGGAACAATAGTCCTGTTGTTGATGTGGATGAACAGTGTCAGGAAAAATAGCCCTGGTGTTGATGTGGATGAACAGTCTCAGGAACAATAGCCCTGGTGTTGATGTTGATGAACAGTCTCAGGAACAATAGCCCTGGTGTTGATGTGGATGAACAGTGTCAGGAACAATAGTCCTGTTGTTGATGTGGATGAACTGTCTCAGGAACAATAGCCCTGGTGTTGATGTGGATGAGCAGTGTCAGGAACAATAGCCCTGGCGTTGATGCGGATGAACAGTCTCAGGAACAATAAACCTCGTGTTGATGTGGATGAACAGTCTCAGGAACAATAGCCCTGGTGTTGATGTGGATGAACAGTGTCAGGAACAATAGTCCTGTTGTTGATGTGGATGAACAGTCTCAGGAACAATAGCCCTGGTGTTGATGTGGATGAACAGTGTCAGGAACAATAGTCCTGTTGTTGATGTGGATGAACTGTCTCAGGAACAATAGCCCTGGTGTTGATGTGAATGAACAGTCTCAGGATCAATAGCTCTGGTGTTGATGTGGATGAACAGTCTCAGGAACAATAGCTCTGGTGTTGATGTGGATGAACAGTCTCAGGAACAATAGTCCTGGTGTTGATGTGGATGAACAGTCTCAGGAACAATAGTCCTGGTGTTGATGTGGATGAACATTGTCAGGAACAATAGCCCTTGTGTTGATGTGGTTGAACAGTCTCAGGAACAATAGCCCTTGAGTTGATGTGGATGAACAGTCTCAGGAACAATAGCCCTTGTGGTGATGTGGATGAGCATTGTCAGGAACAATAGTCCTGGTGTTGATGTGGATGAACAAATTCAGGAACAATAGTCCTGGTGTTGATGTGGATGAACAGTCTCATGAACTATAGTTCTGTTGTTGATGTGGATGAACAGTCTCAGGAACAATAGCCTTGGTGTTGATGTGGATGAACAGTCTCAGGAACAATAGCCCTGGTGTTGATGTGGATGAACAGTGTCAGGAACAATAGTCCTGGTGTTGATGTGGATGAACAGTCTCAGGAACAATAGTCCTGGTGTTGATGTGGATGAACAGTCTCAGGAACAATAGCCCTTGAGTTGATGTGAACGAACATTCTCAGGAATAATAGCTCTGGTGTTGATGTGGTTGAACAGTCTCAGGAACAATAGCTCTGGTGTTGATGTGGATGAACAGTCTCAGGAACAATAGTCCTGGTGTTGATGTGGATGAACAGACTCAGGAACAATAGTCCTGGTGTTGATGTGGATGAACAGTCTCAGGAACAATAGTTCTGTTGTTGATGTGGATGAACAGTCTCAGGAACAATAGCCCTTGAGTTGATGTGGATGAACAGTCTCAGGAACAATATCCCTGGTGTTGATGTGGATGAACAGTGTCAGGAACAATTGACCTTGTGTTGATGTGGATGAACAGTCTCAGGAACAATGGCCCTGGTGTTGATGTGGATGAACTTTGTCAGGAACAATAGCACTGGTATTGATGTGGATGAACAGTCTCAGGAACAATAGCCCTGGTGTTGATGTGGATGAACATTGTCAGGAACAATAGCTCTGTTGTTGATGTGGATGAACAGTCTCAGGAACAATAGCCCTGGTGTTGATGTGGATAAACATTGTCAGGAACAATAGCTCTGTTGTTGATGTGGATGAACAGTCTCAGGAACAATAGCCCTTGTGTTGATGTGGATGAACAGTGTCAGGAACAATAGTCCTGTTGTTGATGTGGATGAACAGTCTCAGGAACAAAAGCCCTTGTGTTGATGTTGATGAACAGTCTCAGGAACAATAGCCCTTGTGTTGATGTGCATGAACATTGTCAGGAACAATAGTTCTGTTGTTGATGTGGATGAACAGTCTCAGGAACAATAGCCCTTGAATTGATGTGGATGAACAGTGTCAGGAACAATAGTCCTGTTGTTGATGTGGATGAACAGTCTCAGGAACAATAGCCCTTGAGTTGATGTGGATGAACAGTGTCAGGAACAATAGTCCTGTTGTTGATGTGGATGAACAGTCTCAGGAACAAAAGCCCTGGTTTTGATGTGGATGAACAGTCTCAGGAATTATAGCCCTGGTATTGATGTGGTTGAACAGTCTCAGGAACAATATCCCTTGTGTTGATGTGGATGAACAGTCTCAGGAACAATAGGTCTGGTGGTGATGTGGATAAACATTGTCAGGAACAATAGTCCTGTTGTTGATGTGGATGAACAGTGTCAGGAAAAATAGCCCTGGTGTTGATGTGGATGAACAGTCTCAGGAACAATAGCCCTGGTGTTGATGTTGATGAACAGTCTCAGGAACAATAGCCCTGGTGTTGATGTGGATGAACAGTGTCGGGAACAATAGTCCTGTTGTTGATGTGGATGAACTGTCTCAGGAACAATAGCCCTGGTGTTGATGTGGATGAGCAGTGTCAGGAACAATAGCCCTGGCGTTGATGCGGATGAACAGTCTCAGGAACAATAAACCTCGTGTTGATGTGGATGAACAGTCTCAGGAACAATAGCCTTGGTGTTGATGTGGTTGAACAGTCTCAGGAACAATAGCCCTGGTGTTGATGTGGATGAACAGTGTCAGGAACAATAGTCCTGGTGTTGATGTGGATGAACAGTCTCAGGAACAACAGCCCTGGTGTTGATGTGAATGAACAGTCTCAGGATCAATCGCTCTGGTGTTGATGTGGATGAACAGTCTCAGGAACAATAGCTCTGGTGTTGATGTGGATGAACAGTCTCAGGAACAAAAGCTCTGGTGTTGATGTGGATGAACAGTCTCAGGAACAATAGTCCTGGTGTTGATGTGGATGAACAGTCTCAGGAACAATAGTCCTGGTGTTGATGTGGATGAACATTGTCAGGAACAATAGCCCTTGTGTTGATGTGGTTGAACAGTCTCAGGAACAATAGCCCTTGAGTTGATGTGGATGAACAGTCTCAGGAACAATAGCCCTTTTGTTGATGTGGATGAACATTGTCAGGAACAATAGTCCTGGTGTTGATGTGGATGAACAATCTCAGGAACAATAGTCCTGGTGTTGATGTGGATGAACAGTCTCAGGAACAATAGTTCTGTTGTTGATGTGGATGAACAGTCTCAGGAACAATAGCCCTGGTGTTGATGTGGATGAACAGTCTCAGGAACAATAGCCCTGGTGTTGATGTGGATGAACAGTGTCAGGAACAATAGTCCTGGTGTTGATGTGGATGAACAGTCTCAGGAACAACAGCCCTGGTGTTGATGTGAACGAACATTCTCAGGAATAATAGCTCTGGTGTTGATGTGGATGAACAGTCTCAGGAACAATAGCTCTGGTGTTGATGTGGATGAACAGTCTCAGGAACAATAGTCCTGGTGTTGATGTGGATGAACAGACTCAGGAACAATAGTCCTGGTGTTGATGTGGATGAACAGTCTCAGGAACAATAGTTATGTTGTTGATGTGGATGAACAGTCTCAGGAACAATAGCCCTTGAGTTGATGTGGATGAACAGTCTCAGGAACAATATCCCTGGTGTTGATGTGGATGAACAGTGTCAGGAACAATTGACCTTGTGTTGATGTGGATGAACAGTGTCAGGAACAATTGACCTTGTGTTGATTTGGATGAACAGTGTCAGGAACAATAGTTCTGTTGTTGATGTGGATGAACAGTCTCAGGAACAATAGCCCTTGTGTTGATGTGGATGAACAGTCTCAGGAACAATAGCCCTTGAGTTGATGTGGATGAACAGTCTCAGGAACAATAGCCCTTGTGTTGATGTGGATGAACTTTGTCAGGAACAATAGTCCTGGTGTTGATGTGGATGAACAGTCTCAGGAACAATAGTCCTGGTGTTGATGTGGATGAACAGTCTCAGGAACAATAGTTCTGTTGTTGATGTGGATGAACAGTCTCAGGAACAATAGCCTTGGTGTTGATGTGGATGAACAGTCTCAGGAACAATAGCCCTGGTGTTGATGTGGATGAACAGTGTCAGGAACAATAGTCCTGGTGTTGATGTGGATGAACAGTCTCAGGAACAATAGTCCTGGTGTTGATGTGGATGAACAGTCTCAGGAACAACAGCCCTGGTGTTGATGTGAATGAACATTCTCAGGAACAATAGCTCTGGTGTTGATGTGGATGAACAGTCTCAGGAACAATAGCTCTGGTGTTGATGTGGATGAACAGTCTCAGGAACAATAGTCCTGGTGTTGATGTGGATGAACAGTCTCAGGAACAATAGTCCTGGTGTTGATGTGGATGAACAGTCTCAGGAACAATAGTTCTGTTGTTGATGTGGATGAACAGTCTCAGGAACAATAGACCTTGAGTTGATGTGGATGAACAGTCTCAGGAACAATATCCCTGGTGTTGATGTGGATAAACATGGTCAGGAACAATTGACCATGTGTTGATGTGGATGAACAGTGTCAGGAACAATTGACCTTGTGTTGATGTGGATGAACAGTGTCAGGAACAATAGTTCTGTTGTTGATGTGGATGAACAGTCTCAGGAACAATAGCCCTTGAGTTGATGTGGATGAACAGTCTCAGGAACAATAGCCCTTGTGTTGATGTGGATGAACATTGTCAGGAACAATAGTTCTGTTGTTGATGTGGATGAACAGTCTCAGGAACAATGGCCCTGGTGTTGATGTGGATGAACTTTGTCAGGAACAATAGCACTGGTGTTGATGTGGATGAACAGTCTCAGGAACAATAGCCCTGGTGTTGATGTGGATGAACATTGTCAGGAACAATAGCTCTGTTGTTGATGTGGATGAACAGTCTCAGGAACAATAGCCCTGGTGTTGATGTGGATAAACATTGTCAGGAACAATAGCTCTGTTGTTGATGTGGATGAACAGTCTCAGGAACAATAGCCCTTGTGTTGATGTGGATGAACTGTCTCAGGAACAATAGCCCTGGTGTTGATGTGGATGAGCAGTGTCAGGAACAATAGCCCTGGCGTTGATGTGGATGAACAGTCTCAGGAACAATAGCCCTGGTGTTGATGTGGATGAGCAGTGTCAGGAACAATAGCCCTGGTGTTGATGTGGATGAACAGTCTCAGGAACAATAAACCTCGTGTTGATGTGGATGAACAGTCTCAGGAACAATAGCCTTGGTGTTGATGTGGTTGAACAGTCTCAGGAACAATAGCCCTGGTGTTGATGTGGATGAACAGTGTCAGGAACAATAGTCCTGGTGTTGATGTGGATGAACAGTCTCAGGAACAACAGCCCTGGTGTTGATGTGAATGAACAGTCTCAGGAACAATAGCTCTGGTGTTGATGTGGATGAACAGTCGCAGGAACAATAGCTCTGGTGTTGATGTGGATGAACAGTCTCACGAACAATAGTCCTGGTGTTGATGTGGATGAACAGTCTCAGGAACAACAGCCCTGGTGTTGATGTGAATGAACAGTCTCAGGAACAATAGCCCTGGTGTTGATGTGGATGAACAGTGTCAGGAACAATAGTCCTGGTGTTGATGTGGATGAACAGTCTCAGGAACAATAGTCCTGGTGGTGATGTGGATGAACAGTCTCAGGAACAACAGCCCTGGTGTTGATGTGAACGAACATTCTCAGGAATAATAGCTCTGGTGTTGATGTGGATGAACAGTCTCAGGAACAATAGCTCTGGTGTTGATGTGGATGAACAGTCTCAGGAACAATAGTCCTGGTGTTGATGTGGATGAACAGACTCAGGAACAATAGTCCTGGTGTTGATGTGGATGAACAGTCTCAGGAACAATAGTTCTGTTGTTGATGTGGATGAACAGTCTCAGGAACAATAGCCCTTGAGTTGATGTGGATGAACAGTCTCAGGAACAATATCCCTGGTGTTGATGTGGATGAACAGTGTCAGGAACAATTGACCTTGTGTTGATGTGGATGAACAGTGTCAGGAACAATTGACCTTGTGTTGATGTGGATGAACAGTGTCAGGAACAATAGTTCTGTTGTTGATGTGGATGAACAGTCTCAGGAACAATAGCCCTTGAGTTGATGTGGATGAACAGTCTCAGGAACAATAGCCCTTGTGTTGATGTGGATGAACATTGTCAGGAACAATAGTTCTGTTGTTGATGTGGATGAACAGTCTCAGGAACAATGGCCCTGGTGTTGATGTGGATGAACTTTGTCAGGAACAATAGCACTGGTGTAGATGTGGACGAACAGTCTCAGGAACAATAGCCCTGGTCTTGATGTGGATGAACATTGTCAGGAACAATAGCTCTGTTGTTGATGTGGATGAACAGTCTCAGGAACAATAGCCCTGGTGTTGATGTGGATAAACATTGTCAGGAACAATAGCTCTGTTGTTGATGTGGATGAACAGTCTCAGGAACAATAGCCCTTGTGTTGATGTGGATGAACAGTGTCAGGAACAATAGTCCTGTTGTTGATGTGGATGAACAGTCTCAGGAACAAAAGCCCTTGTGTTGATGTGGATGAACAGTCTCAAGAACAATAGCCCTTGTGTTGATGTGCATGAACATTGTCAGGAACAATAGTTCTGTTGTTGATGTGGATGAACAGTCTCAGGAACAAAATACCTCGTTTTGATGTGGTTGAACAGTCTCAGGAACAATAGCCCTTGTGTTGATGTGGATGAACAGTCTCAGGAACAAAAGCCCTGGTGTTGATGTGGATGAACTGTCTCAGGAACAATAGCCCTGATGTTGATGTGGATGAACAGTCTCAGGAACAAAAGCCCTGGTGTTGATGTGGATGAACAGTGTCAGGAAAAATAGCCCTGGTGTTGATGTGGATGAACAGTCTCAGGAACAATAGCCCTGGTGTTGATGTTGATGAACAGTCTCAGGAACAATAGCCCTGGTGTTGATGTGGATGAACAGTCTCAGGAACAATAGTCCTGTTGTTGATGTGGATGAACTCTCTCAGGAACAATAGCCCTGGTGTTGATGTGGATGAGCAGTGTCAGGAACAATAGCCCTGGTGTTGATGTGGATGAACTGTCTCAGGAACAATAGCCCTGATGTTGATGTGGATGAACAGTCTCAGGAACAAAAGCCCTGGTGTTGATGTGGATGAACAGTGTCAGGAACAATAGTCCTGTTGTTGATGTGGATGAACAGTCTCAGGAACAATAGCCTTTGTGTTGATGTGGTTGAACAGTCTCAGGAACAATAGCCCTGGTGTTGATGTGGATGAACAGTGTCAGGAACAATAGTCCTGGTGTTGATGTGGATGAACAGTCTCAGGAACAATAGTCCTGGTGTTGATGTGGATGAACAGTCTCAGGAACAACAGCCCTGGTGTTGATGTGAATGAACAGTCTCAGGAACAATAGCTCTGGTGTTGATGTGGATGAACAGTCGCAGGGACAATAGCTCTGGTGTTGATGTGGATGAACAGTCTCAGGAACAATAGCTCTGGTGTTGATGTTGATGAACAGTCTCAGGAACAATAGTCCTGGTGTTGATGTGGATGAACAGTCTCAGGAACAATAGTCCTGGTGTTGATGTGTATGAACATTGTCAGGAACAATAGCCCTTGTGTTGATGTGGATGAACAGTCTCAGGAACAATAGCCCTTGAGTTGATGTGGATGAACAGTCTCAGGAACAATAGCCCTTGTGTTGATGTGGATGAACTTTGTCAGGAACAATAGTCCTGGTGTTGATGTGGATGAACAGTCTCAGGAACAATAGTCCTGGTGTTGATGTGGATGAACAGTCTCAGGAACAATAGTTCTGTTGTTGATGTGGATGAACAGTCTCAGGAACAATAGCCTTGGTGTTGATGTGGATGAACAGTCTCAGGAACAATAGCCCTGGTGTTGATGTGGATGAACAGTGTCAGGAACAATAGCCCTGGTGTTGATGTGGATGAACAGTCTCAGGAACAATAGTCCTGGTGTTGATGTGGATGAACAGTCTCAGGAACAATAGTCCTGGTGTTGATGTGGATGAACAGTCTCAGGAACAACAGCCCTGGTGTTGATGTGAATGAACAGTCTCAGGAACAATAGCTCTGGTGTTGATGTGGATGAACAGTCGCAGGAACAATAGCTCTGGTGTTGATGTGGATGAACAGTCTCAGGAACAATAGCTCTGGTGTTGATGTGGATGAACAGTCTCAGGAACAATAGTCCTGGTGTTGATGTGGATGAACAGTCTCAGGAACAATAGTCCTGGTGTTGATGTGTATGAACATTGTCAGGAACAATAGCCCTTGTGTTGATGTGGATGAACAGTCTCAGGAACAATAGCCCTTGAGTTGATGTGGATGAACAGTCTCAGGAACAATAGCCCTTGTGTTGATGTGGATGAACTTTGTCAGGAACAATAGTCCTGGTGTTGATGTGGATGAACAGTCTCAGGAACAATAGTCCTGGTGTTGATGTGGATGAACAGTCTCAGGAACAATAGTTCTGTTGTTGATGTGGATGAACAGTCTCAGGAACAATAGCCTTGGTGTTGATGTGGATGAACAGTCTCAGGAACAATAGCCCTGGTGTTGATGTGGATGAACAGTCTCAGGAACAATAGTCCTGGTGTTGATGTGGATGAACAGTCTCAGGAACAATAGTCCTGGTGTTGATGTGGATGAACAGTCTCAGGAACAACAGCCCTGGTGTTGATGTGAATGAACATTCTCAGGAACAATAGCTCTGGTGTTGATGTGGATGAACAGTCTCAGGAACAATAGCTCTGGTGTTGATGTGGATGAACAGTCTCAGCAACAATTGTCCTGGTGTTGATGTGGATGAACAGTCTCAGGAACAATAGTCCTGGTGATGATGTGGATGAACAGTCTCAGGAACAATAGTTCTGTTGTTGATGTGGATGAACAGTCTCAGGAACAATAGACCTTGAGTTGATGTGGATGAACAGTCTCAGGAACAATACCCCTGGTGTTGATGTGGATAAACATGGTCAGGAACAATTGACCTTGTGTTGATGTGGATGAACAGTGTCAGGAACAATTGACCTTGTGTTGATGTGGATGAACAGTCTCAGGAACAATAGCTCTGGTGTTGATGTGGATGAACAGTCTCAGGAACAATAGTCCTGGTGTTGATGTGGATGAACAGTCTCAGGAACAATAGTCCTGGTGTTGATGTGGATGAACAGTCTCAGGAACAATAGTCCTTGTTCTAATGTGGATGAACAGTCTCAGGAAAAATAGCTCTGGTGTTGATGTGGATGAACAGTCTCAGGAACAATAGCGCTGGTGTTGATGTGGATGAGCAGTCTCAGGAACAATAGTCCTTGTTCTAATGTGGATGAACAGTCTCAGGAACAATAGCTCTGGTGTTGATGTGGATGAACAGTCTCAGGAACAATAGCCCTGGTGTTGATGTGGATGAACAGTGTCAGGAGCAATAGTCCTGGTGTTGATGTTGATGAACAGTCTCAGGAACAACAGCCCTGGTGTTGATGTGAATGAACAGTCTCAGGAACAATAGCTCTTGTGTTGATGTGGATGAACAGTCTCAGGAACAATAGCCCTGGTGTTGATGTGCATGAACAGTCTCAGGAACAATAGCTCTGGTGTTGATGTGGATGAACAGTCTCAGGAACAATAGCTCTGGTGTTGATGTGGATGAACAGTCTCAGGAACAACAGCCCTGGTGTTGATGTGAATGAACAGTCTCAGGAACAATAGCTCTGTTGTTGATGTGGATGAACAGTCTCAGGAACAATAACCCTGGTTTTGATGTCGATGAACAGTCTCAGGAACAATAGCCATGGTGTTGATGTGGATGAACAGTCTCAGGAACAATATCCCTGGTGTTGATGTGGATGAACAGTGTCAGGAACAATTGACCTTGTGTTGATGTGGATGAACAGTGTCAGGAACAATAGTTCTGTTGTTGATGTGGATGAACAGTCTCAGGAACAATAGCACTTGAGTTGATGTGGATGAACAGTCTCAGGAACAATAGCCCTTGTGTTGATGTGGATGAACAGTCTCAGGAACAATAGCCCTTGTGTTGATGTGGATGAACATTGTCAGGAACAATAGTTCTGTTGTTGATGTGGATGAACAGTCTCAGGAACAATGGCCCTGGTGTTGATGTGGATGAACATTGTCAGGAACAATAGCACTGGTGTTGATGTGGATGAACAGTCTCAGGAACAATAGCCCTGGTGTTGATGTGGATGAACATTGTCAGGAACAATAGCTCTGTTGTTGATGTGGAAGAACAGTCTCAGGAACAATAGCCCTGGTGTTGATGTGGATAAACATTGTCAGGAACAATAGTTCTGTTGTTGATGTGGATGAACAGTCTCAGGAACAATAGCCCTTGTGTTGATGTGGATGAACAGTGTCAGGAACAATAGTCCTGTTCTTGATGTGGATGAACACTCTCAGGAACAAAAGCACTTGTGTTGATGTGGATGAACAGTCTCAGGAACAATAGCCCTTGTGTTGATGTGCATGAACATTGTCAGGAACAATAAATCTGTTGTAGATGTGGATGAACAGTCTCAGGAACAATAGCCCTTGAGTTGATGTGGATGAACAGTCTCAGGAACAAAAGCCCTGGTGTTGATGTGGATGAACTGTCTCAGGAACAATAGCCCTGATGTTGATGTGGATGAACAGTCTCAGGAACAAAAGCCCTGGTGTTGATGTGGATGAACAGTCTCAGGAACAATAGCCCTGGTGTTGATGTTGATGAACAGTCTCAGGAACAATAGCCCTGGTGTTGATGTGGATGAACAGTGTCAGGAACAATAGTCCTGTTGTTGATGTGGATGAACTGTCTCAGGAACAATAGCCCTGGTGTTGATGTGGATGAGCAGTGTCAGGAACAATAGCCCTGGCGTTGATGTGGATGAACAGTCTCAGGAACAATAAACCTCGTGTTGATGTGGATGAACAGTCTCAGGAACAATAGCCTTGGTGTTGATGTGGATGAACAGTCTCAGGAACAATAGCCCTGGTGTTGATGTGGATGAACAGTGTCAGGAACAATAGTCCTGGTGTTGATGTGGATGAACAGCCTCAGGAACAATAGTCCTGGTGTTGATGTGGATGAACAGTCTCAGGAACAACAGCCCTGGTGTTGATGTGAATGAACACTCTCAGGAACAATAGCCCTGGTGTTGATGTGGATGAACAGTCTCAGGAAAAATAGCTCTGGTGTTGATGTACATGAACAGTCTCAGGAACAATAGCTCTGTTGTTGATGTGGATGAACATTCTCAGGAACAATAGCCCTGGTGTTGATGTGGATGAACAGTCTCAGGAACAACAGCCCTGGTGTTGATGTGAATGAACAGTCTCAGGAACAATAGCTCTGTTGTTGATGTGGATGAACAGTCTCAGGAACAATAACCCTGGTTTTGATGTCGATGAACAGTCTCAGGAACAATAGCCATGGTGTTGATGTGGATGAACAGTCTCAGGAACAATATCCCTGGTGTTGATGTGGATGAACAGTGTCAGGAACAATTGACCTTGTATTGATGTGGATGAACAGTGTCAGGAACAATAGTTCTGTTGTTGATGTGGATGAACAGTCTCAGGAACAATAGCCCTTGAGTTGATGTGGATGAACAGTCTCAGGAACAATAGCCCTTGTGTTGATGTGGATGAACAGTCTCAGGAACAATAGCCCTTGTGTTGATGTGGATGAACATTGTCAGGAACAATAGTTCTGTTGTTGATGTGGATGAACAGTCTCAGGAACAATGGCCCTGGTGTTGATGTGGATAAACATTGTCAGGAACAATAGCTCTGTTGTTGATGTGGAAGAACAGTCTCAGGAACAATAGCCCTGGTGTTGATGTGGATAAACATTGTCAGGAACAATAGCTCTGTTGTTGATGTGGAAGAACAGTCTCAGGAACAATAGCCCTGGTGTTGATGTGGATAAACATTGTCAGGAACAATAGTCCTGTTGTTGATGTGGATGAACACTCTCAGGAACAAAAGCACTTGTGTTGATGTGGATGAACAGTCTCAGGAACAATAGCCCTTGTGTTGATGTGCATGAACATTGTCAGGAACAATAAATCTGTTGTAGATGTGGATGAACAGTCTCAGGAACAATAGCCCTTGAGTTGATGTGGATGAACAGTGTCAGGAACAATAGTCCTGATGTTGATGTGGATGAACAGTCTCAGGAACAATAGCCCTGATGTTGATGTGGATGAACAGTCTCAGGAACAAAAGCCCTGGTGTTGATGTGGATGAACAGTCTCAGGAACAATAGCCCTGGTGTTGATGTGGATGAACAGTGTCAGGAACAATAGTCCTGTTGTTGATGTGGATGAACTGTCTCAGGAACAATAGCCCTGGTGTTGATGTGGATGAGCAGTGTCAGGAACAATAGCCCTGGCGTTGATGTGGATGAACAGTCTCAGGAACAATAAACCTCGTGTTGATGTGGATGAACAGTCTCAGGAACAATAGCCTTGGTGTTGATGTGGATGAACAGTCTCAGGAACAATAGCCCTGGTGTTGATGTGGATGAACAGTGTCAGGAACAATAGTCCTGGTGTTGATGTGGATGAACAGCCTCAGGAACAATAGTCCTGGTGTTGATGTGGATGAACAGTCTCAGGAACAACAGCCCTGGTGTTGATGTGAATGAACATTCTCAGGAAAAATAGCTCTGGTGTTGATGTACATGAACAGTCTCAGGAACAATAGCTCTGTTGTTGATGTGGATGAACATTCTCAGGAACAATAGCCCTGGTGTTGATGTGGATGAACAGTCTCAGGAAAAATAGCTCTGGTGTTGATGGACATGAACAGTCTCAGGAACAATAGCTCTGTTGTTGATGTGGATGAACATTCTCAGGAACAATAGCCCTGGTGTTGATGGAGATGATCAGTCTCAGGAACAATAGCCCTGGTGTTGATGTGGATGAACAGTCTCAGGAACAATAGCCCTGGTGTTGATGGAGATGAACAGTCTCAGGAACAATAGCCCTGGTGTTGATGGAGATGAACAGTCTCAGGAACAATAGCCCTGGTTTTCATGTGGATGAACAGTCTCAGGAACAATAGCCCTGGTGTTGATGGAGATGAACAGTCTCAGGAACAATAGCTCTGGTGTTGATGTGGATGAACAGTCTCAGGAACAATAGCCCTGGTGTTGATGTAGATGAACAGTGTCAGAAACAATAGTCCTGTTGTTGATGTGGATGAACATTCTCAGGAACAATAGCCCTGGTGTTGATGGAGATGAACAGTGTCAGAAACAATAGTCCTGGTGTTGATGTGGATGAACTGTCTCAGGAACAATAGCCCTGGTGTTTATGTCGATGAACATTCTCAGGAACAATAGCCCTGGTGTTGATGTGGATGAACATTCTCAGGAACAATAGTCCTGTTGTTGATGTGGATGAACAGTCTCAGGAACAATAGCCCTGGTGTTGATGTGGATGAACATTCTCAGGAACAATAGCCCTGGTGTTGATGGAGATGAACAGTCTCAGGAACAATAGCCCTGGTGTTGATGGAGATGAACAGTCTCAGAAACGATAGCCCTGGTGTTGATGTGGATGAACAGTGTCAGGAACAATTGACCTTGTGTTGATGTGGATGAACAGTCTCAGGAACAATAGCCCTTGATTTGATGTGGATGAACAGTCTCAGGAACAATAGCCCTTGAGTTGATGTGGATAAACATTGTCAGGAACAATAGCTCTGTTGTTGATGTGGATGAACAGTCTCAGGAACAATAGCCCTGGTGTTGATGTGGATGAACAGTCTCAGGAACAGTAGCCCTGGTGTTGATGTGGATGAACAGTCTCAGGAACAATAGCCCTGGTGTTGATGTGGATAAACATTGTCAGGAACAATAGCCCTGGTGTTGATGTGGATGAACAGTCTCAGGAACAATAGCCCTTGTGTTGATATGATTAGATTATGATTAGATTAGAGATACAGCACTGAAACAGGCCCTTCGGCCCACCGAGTCTGTGCCGAACATCAACCACCCATTTATACTAATCCTACACTAATCTCATATTCCTACCAAACATCCCCACCTGTCCCTATATTTCCCTACCACCTACCTATACTAGTGACAATTTATAATGGCCAATTTACCTATCAACCTGCAAGTCTTTTGGCTTGTGGGAGGAAACCGGAGCACCCGGAGAAAACCCACGCAGACACAGGGAGAACTTGCAAACTCCACACAGGCAGTACCCGGAATCGAACCCGGGTCCCTGGAGCTGTGAGGCTGCGGTGCTAACCACTGCGCCACTGTGCCGCCCTAATATGGATGAACAGTCTCAGGAACAATAGCTCTGTTGTTGATGTGGATGAACAGTCTCAGGAACAATAGCCCTTGTGTTGATGTGCATGAACATTGTCAGGAACAATAGTTCTGTTGTTGATGTGGATGAACAGTCTCAGGAACAATAGCCCTTGAGTTGATGTGGATGAACAGTGTCAGGAACAATCGTCCTGTTGTTGATGTGGATGAACAGTCTCAGGAACAATAGCCCTGGTTTTGATGTGGATGAACTGTCTCAGGAACAATAGCCCTGGTGTTGATGTGGATGAACTGTCTCAGGAACAATAGCCCTGGTGTTGATGTGGATGAACAGTGTCAGGAACAATAGCCCTGGTGTTGATGTGGATGAACAGTCTCAGGAACAATAGCCCTGGTGTTGATGTGGATGAACAGTGTCAGGAACAATAGTCCTGTTGTTGATGTGGATGAACTGTCTCAGGAACAATAGCCCTGGTGTTGATGTGGATGAGCAGTGTCAGGAACAATAGCCCTGGTGTTGATGTGGATGAACAGTCTCAGGAACAATAAACCTTGAGTTGATGTGGATGAACAGTCTCAGGAACAATAGCCCTGGTGTTGATTAGATTAGATTAGAGATACAGCACTGAAACAGGCCCTTCGGCCCTCCGAGTCTGTGCCGAACATCAACCACCCAGTTATACTAATCCTACACTAATCCCATATTCCTACCAAACATCCCCACCTGTCCCTATATTTCCCTACCACATACCTATACTAGTGTCAATTTATAATGGCCAATTTACCTATCAACCTGCAAGTCTTTTGGCTTGTGGGAGGAAACCGGAGCACCCGGAGAAAACCCACGCAGACACAGGGAGAACTTGCAAACTCCACACAGGCAGTACCCGGAATTGAACCCGGGTCCCTGGAGCTGTGAGGCTGCGGTGCTAACCACTGTGCCGCCCTGGTGTTGATGTGGATGAACAGTAGCCCTTGTGTTAGTTGTCGGTGTTATATTTGATTCAATCACATTCTGTGCAGACAGAGCTCTGCGGCTAAGTGAATAGCCTGAGAGTGAAATGTTAATTCTTGGGTAGTTGTCCAGAATTTTAACAGAGATATTGGGATTGTGAATAGAGAAAGGCTTCCATGTGATAACAGCCTAAAAATGTTAAGCCTGTGGGACTTCAAAATTCCAGCCTTGGATGTTCTGTTTGTTTATCTCCGTGCAGCCCAGATCAGATTTGGACAAATCCATTTATTATCTAGAGTCTTGCCATGCTGCAAAGCTATTTCACATCCAATGATTACACAGAGAGTACGGGGGTGATCTGCTTGTCTATTGGTTTTCTTCCCCTGAAGTATAAGTGGAGCTTGTTACGCTGTGCAGATGAACAGTTGCTACTGGAAAGACCTTATACTATTGATTAGGTCCCTGCCCCACTCTTAGCCAGTGGAACTGCTTTTGCCTCAACTTATTGTTGAAGCTTAAAGAGCACTGTGAAGTGCAGCCAACACTGAATATTGTGAACACACCCTCATGTCTGAGTAGCTGCCTGTTACTGAGACACAATGAAGTCCATGTGCGATGATATTAACCCAGCCGTGGGTTTTACTCAGTGGTACAGTGCCGACTTTGCCTGTATAGACCTTGGTTTAAAACCCCGGTACCATTAGATTCATCAAATCTTAAAACACAGAATGATTCTTTTCAGCCCATGGTTTCTATGCTGGGACTTTGAAAAATTAATGTAATTAATCCCACTTCCCTACTGAATCCCATTTGTCCTGTAAATGCATAATTTATATATATTTACTATCCCACATCTTTTAGGAGTCTATTTCAGGTTCTAACACTGAACAATGAGGAGATGTTTAACTTGTATAAATAACTGGTTAGGCCTCAGCTGAAGCAATTTTTGGGACTGTACTTTAGGACCGATATTAAAGTCTGAGAGTTTTAGCAGAATTATACATGACATGGGTGACTTCTGTTCTGTAGACAGACTGGGATTGTTGGGTAGTGTGAGGGGAGGTTTAATAAAGGTTTTAAACACGATGAGAGTTTTTCATAGAATCAGCGTGGTCTTAGATATACTATGGTTAGAGAACTGTGCAAAGTTTTTGTCTTCAGCGTAAAATAAGATTGTAAAAATACTGGAGGAAGTGTGAAAAAATTGTAAGAATGACATCGTCAGTAAGATGGTGGAACTTTAATGAATGATTGGACAGACTGGGACTCCTTTCTCTCCAAAAGTGAAGTTTGAGAGTAGACAGAGTTCTTTATAATTATGAAGGGGTTTAATCAGATAGAAATAGAGGTGTTTACACTTGGAGGTGAGGAAATTTAACATTGAAGCAAAGAACCATGGAATCACAGGAGGACATTGATCGTGTCCATGCTGGATTCTGCAAGAGCAACACAACTCATCCCACTCCTCCACCTTTTCCCGATATTTCACCAATCCTTTATATTCAGATAATTATCTAATTCCCATTTCAACGCCACGATTGACTATCCCTCCACCACACTCTCAGACAGTCCAACTACAAGCTGCATCAAAAAATATTTTTTCCTCATGTTCTTTGGTTCATTTGCCATTCATGTTAAATCAGTGCAAAAGTAAAACGGGAAAGGTAGCCAAACCATGGATTGCAAGGGAAATTAGAGATATCATTAGATCCAAGGAAGAGGCATATAAATTTGCCAGGAAAAGCAACAGACCAGAGGATTGGGAGCAGTTTAGAAAGGAGGATCAAGGGATTGATTAAGAAGGGCAATATAGAGTACAAAAGCAAGCTTGCAGGGAACATAAAAACTGACTGTAAAAGTTTTATCGGTATGACACAAAGGTTGGTGGAGTTGCGGATAGTGATGAGGGTTATCAGAGGATACAACAGGATATAGATCGGTTGGAGACTTGGGCGGAGAAATGGCAGATGGTGTTTCATCCGGACAAATGTGAGGGAAATCATTTTGGAAGGTCTAATGCAGGTGGGAAGTATACAGTAAATGGCAGAACCCTTAGGAGTATTGACAGGCAGAGAGATATGGGCATACAGGCGCACAGGTCACTGAAAGTGGCAACGCAGGTGGATAAGGTAGTCAAGAAGGCATCCGGCATGCTTGCCTTCATTGGTTGGGGCAGAGAATATAAAAATTGGGAAGTCATGCTGCAGCTGTACAGAACTTTAGTTAGGCCACACTGAGAATATTGCGTGCAATTCTGGTCACCACACTACCAGAAAGATGTGGAGGCTTTGGAGAGGGTACAGAAGAGGTTTACCAGGATGTTGCCTGGTCTTGAGGGCATTAGCTATGAAGAGAGGTTGGATAAACTCGGATTGTTTTCACTGGAACGACAGAGGTGGAGGGGCGACATGATAAAGGTTTACAAAGTTATAAGCGGCATGGACAGAGTAGATAGTCAGAAGCTTTTTCCCAGGGTGGAAGAGTCAGTTACGAGGGGACATAGGTTTAAGGTGAGAGGGGCAAAGTTTACAGGGGATGTGCGAGGCAAGTTCTTTACACAGAGGGTGGTGAATGCCTGGAACTTGCTGCCGGGGAAGGTGGTGGAAGCAGGTACGATAGCGTCGTTTAAGAGGCATCTTGACAAATACATGAATAGGATGGGAATAGAGGGATACGGTCGCCGGAAGTGCAGAAGGTTTTAGTTTAGGCAAGCATCAAGATGGGCGCAGGCTTGGAGGGCCGAATGGCCTGCTCCTGTGCTGTACTGTTCTTTGTTCTTTGTAAGTGAAGAGAAAAAGATTGATGAAGACAAATGCAGGTCCCTTACAGTAAGAAACAGGGAATTTATTATGGATAATAAAGAAATGGCTGACCAACTAAATGCATACTTTGCTTCTGTCTTCACAAAGGAGGACACAAATATCATACCAGAAATGTTGGGGAACAATGGGCTTAGTGAGAGAGAGGAACTGAAAGAAATCAGTATGAGTAGAGAAATGGTGTTGGGGAAATTGATGGGATTGAAGGCCAATAAATCCCCAGGGCCTGATGGTATGCATCCCAGAGTAATTAAGGAAGTGGCCCTAGAAATAATGGATGCATTGGTGATCATCTTCCAAGATTCCATAGACTCTGGAACAGTTCCTACAGATTAGAGGGTAGCTAATGTCACCCCACTACTTAAAAAGGGAGGTAGAGAGAAAGCAGGGAATTATAGACCAGTCAGCCTGACGTCGGTAGTGGGGAAAATTCTAGAGTCTATTATCAAAGATTTTATAGCAGAGCACTTCGAGGACAGTGGTAGAATCGGGCAGAGTCAGCATGGATTTACGAAAGGGAAATCATGCTTGACAAATCTACTAGAATTTTTTGTGGATGTAATTCGTAGAGTTGATGAGTGGGAGCCAGTGGATGTGGTTTATTTGGACTTTCAGAATGCTTTCGACAAAGTCCCACAAAAGAGATTAGCATATAAAATTAAAGTGCATGGGATTGGGGGTAGTGTATTGTGATGGATAAAAAATTGGTTGGCAGACAGGAAACAAAGAATAGGAATAAATGGGTCTTTTTCCGAATGGCAGGCAGTGATTAGTGGGGTACCCCAGGGCTGGCGCGAGGACCCCAGCTACTCACAATATACATTGATGATTTAGATGGGGAACTGAATGTAATATCGCCAAATTTGCAGATGACACAAAACTGGATGGGAGGATGAGTTGTGAGGAGGTTGCAGAGAGGCTTCAGGGTGATTTGGACAAGTGGAGTGAGTGGGCTAATGCATGGCAGCTGCAGTATAATGTGGATAAATGTGAGGTTATCCACATTGGTAGCAAAAGCAGGAAGGCACATTATTATCTGAAAAGCTATAAATTGGGAGAGGGGAATATGCAGCGAGACCTGGGTGTTCACGAACACCAGTCGCGGAAGGTAAGCATGTAGGTGAAACAGGTGGTAAAAAAGGCAAATGCTATGTTGGCCTTCATGGCGAGAGGATTCAAGTACAGGAGTGGGCATGTCTTGCTGCAATTCTACAGGGCCTTGGTGAGGCCACACCTGGAATATTGTGTGCAGTTTTGGTCTCCTTATCTGAGGAAGGATGGTCTTGCTGCAGAGCGAGTGCAGCGAAGGTTTACCAGACTGATTCCTGGGATAGTGGGACTGACATATGAGGAGAGATTGAGTCAGTTAGCATTATATTCACTGGAGTTCAGAAGAGTGAGGGGGAAATCTCATAGAAACCCATAAGATTCCAACAGAAATTGAAAGGGTAGATGCAGAAAGGATGTTTCCGATGGTGGGGGAGTCCAGAACCAGGGGTCATAGTCTAAGGATACGGGGTAAACCTGTCAGGACTGAGATGAGGAGAAATTTCTTCACCCAGAGAATGGTGAGTGTGGAATTCTCTACCACAGAAAGCTGTTGAGGCCAAAATCTTGCATGTTTTCAAGAAGGAGCTACAGATAGTTCTTGGGTCCAAAAGGGATCAATTGATATGGGGCGAAAGCGGGAACAGACTACTGAGTTGGATGATCAGCCATGATTATAATGAATGGTGGAGCAGGCTCGAAGGGCCGAATGGCCTACTCCTGCTCCTATTTTCTATGTTTCTATGCTAATTACATGAATTACAAGGGGAAATTTGAAATGAAAAACAAGGAACCAGGTTTCTTGTGCAAGGATGTAGGGTATAGTATCGGAATGGCATTAGCCGATGCAGCAGAGTTTCTGGGAAAGGAAAATGTGTCCCTCAGTGTCTTGAAAACTTTAACCAAGGTTAAATTGATAGAACTCGCCTCAAAATTGGGGTTGGAGTTAAAATCAGGTGCCACAAAAGTAGAGATATTTGATGTAATCATCCAGCAATTGAACTTGTAGGAAGAAGAAGAACAAGCAGATAGTTAGCCAGGGAGTGATGTGGTGATATTGACTAGAATACAGTTATAAACGAAAAAAAACATTGAGCAAGACAAATAAAAAGAATTAAGAAAACTTGACAAGGAAAAAAAGAAAAAAATGAAAAGAAATAGCATTCGGAAAGATTTGGTTTGAATTTCAGAAAGAAAGTGAAAAAGGAGCAAGGGAATCAAATAAAAAAAAAATGGAATGAAGACAAAGGAGTGTTATTGAATCCAGGGTAAATTCCAGTCAGGAAGAATCTGAATCCAGCCCAGGACCCAATCGAAAGCTGTTTAAATGTATACAAGCTGTCCTGAAGTTTACAGAAAGAGATGGAGAGGCATGTTTTCATATCTTTTGAAGAAATAGCCAAACAAATGAAATGGCCAAAGGAAAGCTGGCCAGTGCTTGTGTAAAGCAGGTTGATGAGCAGAGCTCATGATATTTTTGCCATACTTCCTGAAGAAGTTTCTGCAGATTATGAGATAGCAAAAAAGGCCATTCTTGTTGCCTGTGAGTTAGTCCCGAAATCTTACCGTCAGAAGTTTTGGAACTAATGGTGATTGGCTGGGCAGACATATGTAGAATTTGAGAGGGTGAAGGAAATTAATTTGATCGCTGGATACGGTCATTCAGGATGGAACCCACGTATGAGAACCTGAGAGAACTGAATCCATTGAAAGAGATTGAAAATTGAATCCCTTCAGTAGTGTGCACTCATGTAAATAACATGAAAATTTTAAAAGCCAGGAAAGCAGCAGAAGTTGCTGATGATTTTGAGCTTGTGAATAAGCCAAAACCTATTATCCATCACCCCCATAAACCCGAGAAGGACAGGAAGTGGGAGAGTGAAAGGAAGGCAAGTATCCGAGGACAAGAGAGAGCTGTTGGGAATGCCCCAGGATCACCTTCTCAGGCCAGAAAGGAATGTGCTGAGAGTAGAAATGAAGACAGCAAGCCAAAGTGTTATCATTGCCACAAGGTAAGACATCTTCGGTCAGAATGCTGGAAGTTACGAGGTAAACCCATGAGACTTGGTGAGATACACAATACTACTGCAGAGAAAGCGACTCTGACTGAGAGTACAGCAGACCAGGTTGTCGCTGTTATGGTAACTTTAAAACCAGACACAAAAACGAGAAGTAAGTGTCGAAAGTAAGGATAAGATACCTGAAAATTATAATGATTTCTTGTCAAAGGGAAAAGTAACTCCATATCTTTTAAGGAAGATAGAAAAACCTATCATTATACCTGGGGATATTGGAGCAACCCAAACCATTTTGCTGGGGAAACGTTAAACATTTCCACCAGAGAGCGCGCTGAACACTAAAGTTTTAATTAATGGAATTTGTGGGGAGGATATGCTTTTCGTTTTAGTTTTAGAGATACAGCACTGAAACAGGCCCTTCGGCCCACCGTGTCTGTGCCGACCATCAACCACCCATTTATACTAATCCTACACTAATCCCATATTCCTACCACATCCCCACCTATCCCTATATTTCCCTACCACCTACCTATACTAAGGGCAATTTCTAACGGCCAATTTACCTATCAACCTGCAAGTCTTTTGGCGTGTGGGAGGAAACCGGAGCACCCGGAGGAAACCCACGCAGACACAGGGAGAACTTGCAAACTCCAAGCAGGCAATACCCGGAATTGAACCCGGGTCGCTGGAGCTGTGAGGCTGCGGTACTAACCACTGCGCCACTGTACCTTTACACAGAGTGCACCTAAAATGTGACCTAATATCTGGGATGGTAACTGGAGGAGTTGTCGATAGTTTGCCAGTGGAGGCAATTGACCTACTCTTAGGAAATGATTTGGCTGGATCAAAAGTATAAGTTTCTCCTATAATTACAGATAAAACAAGTGAAGTTAAAGAAACAGAAGAATTACAGAAACAAATTCCGTGAATATTTCCTATGTGGGTAGTTACCTGAGTAATGGCTAAAGAGGTTCCATTGTCTGAGATTAAATTTTCACCACAAACAGATAGCCGAGTATCTGAAAATTGTATTTGGTGATTTGGATAATCCAGGTGAGCTGTTTAATAAATCTTCTATAATTGCAGCACAACAAGCTGATCCACAGTAACATAGAATAGCACTGTCGGCTCTGACAGAAACTGAGGCAAAAGGAGTTCCAGAAGGCTATTATGTTGAGCATGGTGTTCTGAGGAGGAAATGGCGACCGCATCACAGACCTGCAGATGAACACTGGAAAGTTATTCAACAGATAATGGTATCGCCTAATTATCACCAGAAATTATTAAGGTTAGCACATGGCTGTCCTCTAGCAGGACATAGGCGGATTCAGAAGATAAACTCACGTATAAGTCAACATTATTACTGGCCAATCCTTACAAAGAACGTGAGTCAATTTTGTAGGACATGCCATTCATACAAAATGGTGGGAAAACCGCAACCTACCATAAAACCAGCACAACTAATTCCCATAGCTGGACGTACAGCAAACAAAATCGGAACTCAGTGATGCCATTGATTCTCTAGTCAGCAGAAAAGCCCCTGGGAAGGACGGCATTACCCCCGAAATTATCAAGAGGGCCAAGCCTGCTATACTTTCAGCACTGCACGAACTGCTTTGCCTGTGCTGGGAAGAGGGAGCAGTACCACAGGACATGCGCGATGCCAATATCATCACGCTCTATAAGAACAAGGGAGACCGCGCTAACTGCAACAACTATCGTGGAATCTCCCTGCTCAGCATAGTGGGGAAAGTCTTCGCTCGAGTCGCTTTAAACAGGCTACAGAAGCTGGCTGAGCGTGTCTACCCTGAGGCACAGTGTGGCTTTCGAGCAGAGAGATCCACCATTGACATGCTGTTCTCACTTCGACAGCTACAGGAGAAATTCCGTGAACAACAGATGCCCCTCTACATTGCTTTCATTGATCTCACTAAAGCCTTTGACCTTGTCAGCGGACGTGGTCTCTTCAGACTACTAGAAAAGATTGGATGCCCACCAAAGCTACTAAGTATCATCACCTCATTCCATGACAACATGACAGCTTTCCTATCCTGAGTGGCGTGAAACAGGGCTGTGTTCTCGCATCTACAGTGTTTGGGATGTTCTTCTCCCTGCTGCTCTCACATGCGTTCAAGTCTTCAGAAGAAGGAATTTTCCTCCACACAAGATCAGGTGGCAGGTTGTTCAACCTTGCCCGTCTAAGAGCGAAGACCAAAGTACAGAAAGTCCTCATCAGGGAACTCCTCTTTGCTGACGATGCTGCATTAACATCTCACACTGAAGAGTGTCCGCAGAGTCTCATCGACAGGTTTGCGGCTGCCTGCACCGAATTTGGCCTAACCATCAGCCTCAAGAAAACGAACATCATGGGACAGGACATCGCGAATGCCCCATCCATAAATATCGGTGACCACACTGGAAGTGGTTCAAGAGTTCACCTACCTGGGCTCAACTATCACCAGTAACCTGTCTCTCGATGCAGAAATCAACAAGCGCATGGGAAAGGCTTCCACTGCTATGTCCAGACTGGCCAAGAGAGTGTGGGAAAATGGCGCACTGACACAGAACACAAAAGTCCAAGTGCATCAAGCCTGTGTCCTCAGTACCTTGCTCTATGGCAGTGAGACCTGGACAATGTACGTCAGCCAAGAGCGACGTCTCAATTCATTCCATCTTCGCTGCCTCCGGAGGATCCTTGGCATCAGGTGGCAGCACCGTATCTCCAACACTAAAGTCCTCAAGGCAGTCAACATCCCCAGCATATACACCCTACTAAGCCAGCGGTGTCTGAGATGGCTTGGCCATGTGAGCTGCATGGAAGATGGCAGGATCCCCAAAGACACATTGTACAGCGAGCTCGTCACTGGTATCAGACCCACCGGCCGTCTTTGTCTCCGCTTTAAAGTCGTCTGCAAACGAGACATGAAGTCCTGTGACATTGATCACAAGTCGTGGGAGTCAGTTGCCAGCGATCGCCAGAGCTGGTGGACAACCATAAAGGCGGAGCTAAAGCGTGGTGAGTCGAAGAGACTTAGCAGTTGGCAGGAAAAAAGTCAGAAGCGCAAGGAGAGAGCCAGCTGTGTCACAGCACCGACAACCAATTTTACCTGCAGCACCAGTGGAAGGGCCTGTCAGTCCAGAATTATAGCCACTCCAGGCGCTGCTTCACAAACCATTGACCACCTCCAGGCGCTTACCCATTGTCTCTCGAGACAAGTAGGCCAAAGAATATTAAGGAACCATTTAGTAGGTTATTGGTAGACTGTGTAGGACCCTTGCCAAAAAAAAACCAGGACATCAATATATACTTACTATCATTGATATGGCTGCTTGATTTCCAGTGGCCATTCATTTGAGGACAATTACTGATAAAGTAGTAGTAGAGAAGTTAAAACAATTCATTACGAGATATGAATTACTACTTGAAGATCAAGCGTATCAAGGTTCTAATTTCATGTCAAAAACTTTTCAAGACGTTATGAGCAATTTGAGTATCAGAGAGTTAAAATCTTCAGCATATCACCCACAGACACAGGGAGCTTTAGAGAGGTACAATCAAAGTCACAAAACAATAATCAGATCACACTGTCACGAAGATCTGCATGATTGGGATAAAGGGCTAGACTGTAATTATTTGCAGCTGGAGATTCATCGAATGAGTCTACAGGTTTTAATCCTTTCAAATAGGTTGACTGACAAAACATATGCAAAAAGTGGTCAGACAAGAACGCAAAGACAAGAAATTTTAAACCAGGGGATGAAGTATTGATATTTCTACCTTTACAGGGTGAACCATTAAATAAACGGTTCAGTGGAACGTACAAAGTGATGATAAGAGTGGGTACTAAAAGCAAGAAATGTAGGAAATACTCAGCAGGTCCGGTAACATCTGTGGAGAGAGAATCGGAGTTAACGTTTCAGGTCAGTGACCCTTCGTCATTAAACTGAGACTGGGACACGACACAAGGTTGACCCGATGTTTGGAGCACATGGTCAGGAGATAAAAAATCAAAATAAGAAAATTCCGTCCAAGATTTGAGAATCTATTGATCCTCTTTGGGAAAGTGAATCAGAACAGAATGAAGGGTGAACTGTCTGACTGTCCGGAAGTGATTAAGACACAGCTCTGTCAGAACATTCCACTGGTTTATGATGCTGGAACATTCCTCATACTAAAATTATTCAACCAAGTGAAAACGTTTCTTCCAGCGACAATTTACGCTGCCGATTGTAGGAATGTCTAACGTGATTTCTGAGTGATGTCTAAATAAATAAACTTTGCATCCAGCTACAATGAACTTTGAACTTTTTTCTCATTATGTAAACAGTATCTGAAGGGTTTCGGTAACAATGTTCAGTGTTGATGAGAGTGGGATCTGGGTGAGCAGCTGCTGAATGTAACAGGGTCAGGACTGGATGTGATGACCGAGAAGGGAGGAGAGCACTGTGAATTCAGTCTCACTTCTGCACAGGTCACTAAGTATTATTTCAAGTATTCCCACTTACACATCTAGATCATCATGTAACTATTTTTCACAGAATTGAAAACGTTAACCAGGTTTCTTTATTGAACAACAAAATTATCAGGTTATTAGAAAATAAGTCTAAACTAGTAATGACATAAAACACACACACAGATTAAAATTTTTAAAGTGCCAACATTGAATTTTAAAGACCCTTTTTTTAACTTAGCATCTCACACTCACGCACACAGACATATATGTACACCAGTTAATTGAAAAATAATTTTTAAAAAGTATTTTTGGATCAGAGCTCTGTTACAGGCAAAAAAAAACCCCAAGGCAGATCACTTGCCCACCCCTGAAGAAAACAGATGAGACACGTTGCACCAAATCTGTCACACAGTCCAACCTCTGAGTACATGCAGGCAGGCCGCCTATATTCACTGAAAAAAGTTCTCTTCAGGCAGTGCTGAGAAGCATCTCTAGCAAGCCCTCCTCAACGACAGGAGATGAGAAGAATATACACAGTGGACTTCACATGGTCTTTAATAGAATTGCTGGAAAGTGAGCTGGGTTGTTATCTTTTCTCCTTCCTTGACACTTCAGCCGACTTGACTTTATCTCCTGCCAGAAGGGAAAGCACATGCACACACACGAACGAACACACACACACTCACACAGACACACAAACACACACACTCACACACACACACACACACACACACACACACACTCACACAGACATACAAACACACACACTCACACACACAGACATACACACACACACACACACACTCACACACACACACACACTCACACACACACACATGCACTCTCTCACACACACACACTCACACAGACATACAAACACACACACTCACACACACAGACATACACACATACACAAACATACACACACACACACTCACACACACACACGCACTCTCTCACACACACACACTCACACACATACACTCACACACGCACATACACTCACACACACACGTGCACACAAACATTCACAGAGTGACAACCAAAAGGCTTGTCAGTTTTCTGCCCATCCCAGGTGCTTTGCTATGACAGTATGCATGTCTATTCAAAGGGACACTTATCACTTCTCTGCCCTTCTTCACATGAGCTGCAAGAAGTATTCGACTGAAATACTGAAATAAACTTACATAATATAACAACTCTGTTGGCTAATTCAACTTTATGATGAGAAATTGAACCTGGTCTGTATTGTGAAAACACAGAAACCTCAGCTCTCGATAAACAGGGAACACTGTAACAATATCTTCATAAACCTGTATATCATTGAGTCTATCCATAGTGGATACCAAATTATAAATCATAGAAACAGGCCATTCGGCCCACTGTGTCTGTGCTGGCTCTTTGAAACAGCAATGCAGATATTCACACTTCCCGTAGCCCTGCAAATTTGTTCTCGACAGCTGCTCTTCTGATTTGTTTACATGTAACTGTGTTTCATGATCCTGCTGTTGACATATTTATTTACATGTTGTTAGTAAAATTTATTGATTTATTTGGGACACATCTGTCTTCATTCAAAGTGTATTTTGGATGTGTTTATTTCGCAACAAGCTACTTTTAAATTACACACAAATACATTCACAGTCACACACAAATACAATGAGAAATAGTGTACACAGACACAGAAACATATTTATAACAGAGAGGAACTGACCATCTGACCAGCTATCCCATCACATTTCTTGACAAGTCTATGGGACAACTTTCTAAATACATGGAACAAGTCCCCAGATGTTAGTGATGAAAATTTTGCAGGGTCCACCGGGCAAAGTGTGTCGTCATTGTATTCAGTGCCCAGGTCAATACTGGGTGATTGGTCCTGTTTTATTGGTATTATCCATTGTGTAACGGTTTGATACAACTGAGTGACTTCAGATGATAAAAACACAAAGAGCTGAAAATATTCAGCAGGTCTGGCAGCATCTGTGGAGAGAAACAGAGTTAATATTTCAGGTTGTGACCTTTCATCACATCTGTTCCTTTCATCCATTCTGATAAAAGGTCACAGAACTGAAATGTTAACTCTGTTTCTCTCCACAGATGCTGCTAAACCTGCTGAGTATTTCCAGCATTTTCTGTTTTGATTTCAGATTTCCAGAATCCACAGTATGATTGCCTTGTGAGGTCATTTCAGAGAGCAGTTAAGATTAAACTGTGGGTCTGGAATGACATTTCCTCCAGACTGAGTAAGGACGGCAGTCATTCTTCCCGACAGGACATCAGATTTTATCCTTGTTAAATACATGTTTTAGACTGTGTTTAACTCCATTGAAATTCTGCATACTGCCTCGATTATTGTTGAAAATCTCATTGAGTTCGAATGACTTTCTCCAGTTACACTTCCAGTGTCCTGGCCAAGGTTACTGCTGTTCAGGTAATGATAGAAACATGGGAGAGGTGGGAAAACACTTCCCTCAGGTAGGAACTGCTGTCAAACATAGAACCAACCAGCACACAGGGAGGCCATTTGACCCATCGAGCCTGTGTTGGTTCTTTGATGGAGGTATCTAATTACTCCCACTGCCCTGTTTATTTTTAAATATACTTCTGAAAGTTACTATTAAATCTGCTTCCACCACACTTTCAGAGAGTGTATTCCAGATTGTAACAACTTGCTGAGTAATACAACCTCATGACCTCCACCACACGCACCCCTCCCCCCAACTTCATTTTTAACAATGATCTTAATTCTGTTTCCTCTGGTTACTGAGCTTCTTGTCAGTGGAAACAGTTTCTCCCTATCAGCTCTATCAAACCACCTCCACCCCATAATATTCAACACTCCATTAAATGTCTACTTCAGTTTCTTTCCTGTCAGGAAAACAATCCCAGTTTCTATAGTCTCTCCACATCACTGAATTTCCTCATCCCTGGACATTCTGCAATGTGAAGGATTGCAATGAGATTTGGGAAATATTGCCAGTTGGGAATGGGAAAAATCGAAAGGAACCAGAAATGAGCGTGCAGTCACCATGTTTGTGAATCTTTAGATCCACTTTGGGAAATGGAATCAGAGAAGAATGAAGGTAAACTGTCTGATTGTTTAGAGGGGTCAAGGCACCTTTCCCTGATGGAAGATTCTGGAACATTTACTCTGATGTTATTGGTGAGATTAACTGATCTGATCCATGTAAAGGATTCTCATTCATGTGGATCAGGAGTTAAAACATAGTTTCAGCTGTGGGACATTCAGAATAGTTAGTAACAGACTAGGTGTTGAAAGGCTCGAAAGGAGACCACACAAGTTGTAGGAGAGCAGGTTGGTGGTGACATAGATGTGTCTCCAGTGTGAGGGACCAGACTGCTTTCATGTGTCCACAATGAATGTCCATCCCTTTACTTTGGTCAAGTAAACCTGATAATGGACACTGTTTTCTGGTCACAGTAACCTGAAGCTTTAACTCATTGACACCCTGCTTTAAGGTATTGAGTGATAGCTACATAGCTAGAGGATAGCTATTAGCAGTCTCTTTTAAGCAATCGTTTAGGGTGTTCGGCTATTACCCACGGTGTTAGTGGTTTGAGCTCACCCAGTGTCCAAGACATAGTCTATTTTTTCCCATTTAGGATACTTTGTCACATCGTTCCGGGTTGTCAATGTGTGTTTTGGCTGTAAGAAAATATTCCCCAATCACTGCCACTTACACTGTTACATATGATCATACGAGCAGACAAATTAGGAGAAGGAGTCGGCCACTCGGCCCTTCTAGACTGCTCCACCATTCAATATGTTCATAACTGAACTGATTACTCCACATTTCCACCTACCCCCGATAACCTTCCACCCCCACTACTTATCAAGAATCTATCAAACTCTGCCTTAAAAATATTCAAAAACTCTGCTTCTGTCACCTTTTGAGGCAGTAAATTCCAAAGACTCACGACCCTCTGAGAGAAAAAATGCTCCTCATCTCTGTCTATTTAAACTGCGACCCCGAGTTCTAGATTATTTCTCTTCTAAGTTCCAGTGGATACAAGCTGAGCCTGTCCAATCTTTCCTTATAAGACAGCCCCTGCCCCCACCCCACATTCCAGGTTTAAGTCTAGTAAACCTTCTCTGTACTGTCTCTGACGCATTTACATCCTTCCATAAATAAGGAGACCAGTACTGAACACAGTACTCCAGATGTAGTCTCACCAATGCCCTGTATAGCTGAAGCATAACCACCCTAACTTTACATTCAATTCCACTCGTGATATGCACTAACGTCCATTAGCTTTCCTAATTACGTAATGCAACTGCATACTAACCTTTTGCGATTTATGCACTAGGACACCCAGATCCCTCAGCATCCCAGAGCTCTGCAATCTCTCACCAATCAGACAATATGCTTTTTTAAAAAATTCTTCCTGCCAAAGTGGATAATTTCACAATTTCCTACATTGTACTCCATTTACCAGGTATTTTCCCACTCACTTAACCTATCTATATCCCTTTGGAGCCCCCTTCCGTCATCTTCACAAGTTAGTTTGCTACCTATCTCTGTGTCATCAGAAGATTTAGCAACCATACCTTCGGTCCCTTCTTCTAAGTCAGTTATATAAATTGTAAAGAGTTGAGACTCCAGCACAGATCCATGTGGCACACCACTCGTTACATCTTGCCAACCAGAAAATGACCCATTTTTGATTTCTGTCTGTTTCCTGTTAGCTTCTATCCATGCCAACATGTTACCCCCTACACCATGAGCTTTTATTTTTAGTAATAACCTTTGATGTGACACCTTTTCAAATGCCTTCTGGAAATCTAAGTACAATAGATCCACCGTTCTCCTTTATCCACAGCACATGTAACTCCCTCACAGAACTCCAATGTATTGGTTAAACATGATTTCCCTTTCACAAAACCATGTTGACCCTGCCTGATTACCTTGATTTTTTCTAAATGCCCTGCTGTACCGTTTTTAATAGTAATTTCAAACATTTTCCCTAAGACAGATGTTAAGCGAACTGGCCTGTAGTTTCCTGCTTTCTGTCTACCACCCTTTTTTAATGAAGGAGTTACATTTGTTATTTTCCAATCTAACAGTACCTTCCCCGAATCTAGGGAATTTTTGAAAATGAAAACTAACACATCAACTATCTCACCAGCCACTTATTTTAACACCCTAGGATAAAGTCCATCAGGACCCGAAGACTTGTCAGCCCGCAGCTCCAGCAATTTGTTCAGTACCACTTCCCTGGTGATTGTAATTTTCTTGAGTTCCTCCCTCCCTTCCATTTCCTGACTAACAGCTAATACTGAGATATTACTTGTATACTCAATAGTGAAAACTGATGCAAAATATCTCCTCAATTCATCTGCCATCTCCTTATTATCCATTATTAATTCCCCAGAATCACTTTCCACAGGACCAACACTCACTTTGTTAACTCTTCTTTTTTAAATATCGATAGAACCTCTTACTATCTGTCTTTATATTTCTAGCTAGCTTTCTCCCATACTATAGTTTTACATTCCTTATCAATCTTTTAGACATTCTTTGCTGTTTTATTTATATTCTTTTCAATCTTCTGACCTGCCTCCCACCTTTGTGGAACTATAGCCTTTTCTTTAAGTTTGTTTTAGTTAACCATGGATGGCGCGTTCCGCCCTTGGAATTTTTCTTTCTCGTTGAAATGTTTCCATTCTGTGTATTTTGAAATATCCCCTTAAATGTCTGCCACTGCATCTCTATTGACCTATAAATTAACCTGATTTGCCAGTGCACTTTAGCTAGCTCTGCTTTCATGCCCTCATAATTACCCTTACTTAAGTTTAAAGTACTGCTCTTGGACGCTCAAACTTCACTCTCTCAAACTGAATGTAACATGCAGACATATGATGATCGCTGCTACCTAGGGGCGCCTTAACTGTGAGATCATTAATTAATCTGATCTCGTGGCACAATACCAGGTCTAGTAAAGCCTGCTCTCTGTTTGGCTCCAGGACGCATTGTTCCAAGAAATTATCCCGAAAAAATTCGATGTACTCCTCATCTCTGCCCATCTGATTTTTCCAGTTTAGATGTAGATTAATATCCCTCATAAGTATTGCTCTACCTTTCTGACAAGCTGCTACTATTTCTTCCTTTATACCCCTTCCTACAATCTGGTTAATGCTAGGTGGCCTATACAGCACTCCCAGAAGTGACTTCTTGTGTATATGATTTCTCACCTCGACACAAACAGCTTCTACATCCTCGTCTCCTGTTTCTCTATTGTGCTAATACCATCATTAATTCACAGAGCTACCCCTGCACCTTTTCCCAGCTTCCTGTCCTTCCTAAATGCCATACACCCTTCAATATCCAGGACCCAATCTCTGTCCAATCTATGTTATACAGTAAATCACTCCCTGCTGCTTCTCCATGTATTCATTACAAAATAAAAATCTGAAATATTTCGAAGATCATGTATATCCAGCCAACCCATTCGAAATATATCAATTTATTGAGTGTGAAATGCTCATATAGAACTGAAACATGCAATCTGACTGTGAAGTTACATTTAATTTGTGAAGATTGTACAGCTGGATTAAGAGAAAACAGTTGCGAACACGTTGGACCATTGTAATGATATTTTCTGGTAACTTTATTTATGTTGATGTATAATTTTGGAAAACATTGTCTCCCATAGCAGGCATGTGAGAATATGATGCAATATTTATGTGAGCCTCATGTTCTGGAATTCTCTGCCTAAACCTCTAACACTCCAACACCTCCTTTCACACCCTCCTTAAAACTGAAAGCTTTGAGCAGTATTTTGGAGAGGGGTCAGTGCTGTCTTTTACCCTGATTTCTCAGTAATCATTCAAAACCATTCTGGTTCAATCCCTTCCTTTAATCCTGCACAGCAGCAGTGACAATAACTTTGTAGATTTGATGGTTGAGACCCAAAGAATTTCCTGAATTCCTGGGCACATTTGTATCACAGAGATATAGAATCATCGAGACATTTCCAGTGCAGAAAGAGGCCATTTGTCCCATCGAGTCCTTGCTGGCTCTGCATTGAGTCATCCAATCAGTCCCATTCACCCGCTCGATCCCTGTAGCCCAGCAAGATTATGTACTTCAAGTGTCTGTCCAACTTCCATCTGAAATCATTGTCTCTGTTTCCAATACCCTCATAGGCAGAATGTTCCAGGTCATTTATTATCAAAGTTTAAGAGAGGGAAATAAATTCAATCACTGATCTACTTATGGACAGATGATTGGAAAAAAAGGGAAACAAGTTAAGAGAAAAAAAGGATTAACTACCTGTTTGTAACATAGAAATTGGGAGCTCAAGTCCACAATAAATCCATGAAGGACCAATTGTAAGGAACGATCTGAATCAGAAATTTAAAATAATCTGCTTGGAAACCAAAAGGGGAAAATCTGGGAGCTGAAAAGATAATGAAGACAAATAAACGACTAGAACAAAACCCTTTTAGTCTAACATTAGAAAATGGCACATTTTGATTGAAAGATGTTTTTGCTGCAAGACAATGTAACTGCTGAAACGTTGGCAAGCCTGCGTGCAGACCAGTTAAAGCTATGGCTAGGGAGATACAAGTGAAAATAAGGTGAAATGAACTGAGGTCCTTAATGTGCTGGCTCAGCACTTAGGACACAGTTCCATTCCGGAACAGGTAGATGAGGAATTAACTCCTGAAACTGTCCCATCTCCCATGGCCAGAATAGAACAGGAATAACTCAGGATGTAACTGGAGTTTCAGGAAAGAGAAAAGGAAAAACAGAAAGAGGAAAGAGAAAAGAAAGAGAGAGAGAGAGGAGAAAGAAATGTTTCTCAGCTAGAAAAATTGGAAATGGCTCAAGCAGAGAGAGAGCTGAGACAATTGGAGGCTGCTCGGGAAAATCTCTCTTCACCCACTAACCGCCAAATCTCCCAAACCCAGAATCAGGCTTTGAGGGTCTTAAGTATGCTAATTTGGTTGCAAAATTTGAAGAGAGTGAGGTGGAATTGGTTTTTTTGCCACTTTTGAGAAGGTAACGGGAATAGGAACAACCCTGGGAATTACAGGCCAGTTAGTCTTACTTCGGTGGTAGGCAAGTTGATGGAAAAGGTGCTGAGGGATAGGATTTCTGAGCATCTGGAAAGACACTGCTTGATTCGGGACAGTCAGCACGGTTTTGTGAGGGGTAGGTCTTGCCTCACAAGCCTGATTGAATTCTTTGAGCAGGTGACCAAGCAAGTGGATGAGGGTAAACCAGTGGATGTGGTGTACATGGATTTTAGTAAGGCATTTGATAAGGTCCCCCATGGTAGACTTATGGAGAAAGTCAGGAGGCATGGGATAGTGGGGAATGTGGCCAGTTGGATTAAGAATTGGCTAACTGATAGAAGGCAGAGAGTGGTCTTAGATGGTAAATACTCAGCCTGGAGCCCAGTTACCAGTGGCGTGCCGCAGGGATCAGTTCTGGGTCCTCTCCTGTTTGTGATTTTTATTAACGACTTGGATGAGGAAGTCGAAGGGTGGGTCAGTAAATTTGCAGATGATACAAAGGTTGGTGGAGTTGTGGATACCGAGGAGGGCTATTGTCGTCTGCAAAGGGACTTGGATAGGTTGCAGTGCTGGGCTGAAAAGTGGCAGATGGAGTTTAACCCTGAAAAGTGTGAGGTCGTCCATTTTGGAAGGACAAACATGAATGCAAAATACTGGGTTAACGGTAGGGTTCTTGGGCATGTGGAGGAGCAGAGAGACCTTGGGGTCTATGTGCATAGATCATTGAAAGTTGCAACTCAAGTGGATAGGGCTGTGAAGAAGGCATATGGGGTGTTAGCGTTCATTAGCAGAGGGATTGAATTTAAGAGCCGTGAGGTGATGATGCAGCTGTACAGGACCTTGGTAAGGCCTCATTTGGAGTACTGTGTGCAGTTCTGGTCGCCTCATTTTAGGAAGGATGTGGAAGCCTTGGAGAGGGTGCAGAGGAGATTTACCAGGATGTTGCCTGGAATGGAGAATAAGTCTTACGAGGAAAGGCTGAACATTCTAGGCCTCTTCTCATTAGAAAGGAGAAGGATGAGGGGTGACATGATAGAGGTTTATAAGATGATCAGGGGAATAGATAGGGTAGACAGTCAGAAACTTTTTCCCCGGGTGGAGCAAAGCGTTACAAGGGGTCATAAATTTAAGGTGAAGGGTGGGAGATATAAGGGGGATGTCAGGGGAAGGTTCTTTACCCAGAGAGTGGTCGAGGCATGGAATGCCTTGCCCGGGGAAGTTGTTGAGTCAGAAACTTTAGGGACTTTCAAAAGGCTTTTGGATAGGTATATGGATAAAGGAGAATGATGGGGTATAGATTAAATTGTCCTTGACAGAGGACAAAGGATCGGCACAACATTGTGGGCCGAAGGGCCTGTTCTGTGCTGTATGTTCTATGTTCTATGTTCTATGTAACTACAATGGCCACAAGAAATGTGGGCCCTCAAACTTCAGGGTTAGTTAACAGGGAAGGCTCAAGGGGTCTATTCTATACTGACCACTGAAATGTCTGCTAATTACAAGCAGACCAAAGCTGCCATCCTTAGTGATTATGAGTTGGACCCAGAGGCATATCACTAACAATTCAGGAAAGCTTGAAAGAAACCCCTGCAGAGTTATCAGGAATTTGAAAGGGAAAAACAAATCAGCGGCTCCAATCTGTAAAAATACAGCACAGCTGTGATGAATTACATGAGCTAATATTGTAGAAGGAATTCAAAAATTGTCTACCGTCTAACCGAAGAGTGGACTTGTAAGAGCAGAGAGTCCACATAGCTAGAGAGGCCACAGTTGTTGCCGATGGCTATGACTTCACACACAGGACTGGCTACTCAGACAGATCCTTACAAAGCCACTCCCACATACTGTGGGAGGATAAGAAGAGAGTGTTGGGGTAGAAAGGGAGCCACACCTGGAAAGAGGAGTAGAAACAAGGGTGCAAAGTGTCCACTCCAGGCACACAAATAGAAACCCCGGAGACCAGTATGCTCCCACTACAACAAAGTGGGTGACTCCAGGCCAGACTGCTGGAGATTAAACAGAAAACCAGTGGGTTTAATAGATCTCCAAAAGGGTGGTCCCATGGAGGATACCCCAGTAAAGAGCAAAGCAGGACCAGCAGAGATTCCTTATGGGAGACCTTGGACCCTCGGAGGGAATTCCAGGAGATGAACAAGTCCATTGTAATGCTCAGGGATACAGGGGCGACTGAGTACCTAATGTTAGAGAACAGCCTAAGTGATCAGTGGAGTGGGAGGAGGTTACCTGTCTGTTCCCCTCCATTGAGTCCACTTACAGTGTGACCCAGTCTCAGGCCCCTTAACCATAGGAATTGTCCCAGAGTAGCAGGGATAGACTTCCTACTGGGAAATGATTTGGCTGGTAGCAAGATAATAGTAACCCCTATAATCTCAAAGCAGCCCAGTGAAACCAGGGAAACTGAACTACTACAGGAGCAAGTACCAGGGATCTTCTACGATTGTGTAGTGTCTTGGTTCCAAGCCAGACAGGCCCGAATATTTGAAAGTGAACCAGTGCTCCAGCTGGATGAGCCAGAGGTCTGGTTAGCTGAAACATTCTTTAAGGACCAATGTGAAGTGGAGGAGGTTCTCAGCCAAGCCGACCTAATTAACCCCCAGCAAGCAGATCCTGAATAAAGCACATAGAACAGACGGCTTGTTCTGAGGCAGAGGCCACTCTGACCCCTGAGTGTCACCACTTCCGAGAGGGGGTAGTAATATGAAAGTGGAGACCTCCCAGGAGGAGGAGTCGACAGTATTCCACCAGACTGTAGTTCTGCCAAAAAAAACAGCCAGTGATTTTAAGGATAGCCCATGCTATCCCGATGGATGGACATGTCGGTACTTGGAAAATTTTAATCCGAGTAAGTAAACACTTTTTCTTGCCTCACCTCCAGTCCGATGTGGTCGAATATTGCAAAACCTGACAAGCTTTCCAGGTTACAAGTAAATCCCAGTCCACAATTAAACTGCCCCACTCTCAAACACGTTTCGGGATTCGGTGAACCATTTGACCAAGTGTTGATGGACTGTGTGGAACCACTAACCAAAAGCAAGCCCAGTCAACTGGTGAATGATTGGAAAAGGGTGGAAGTAAAGGAGGGAGCCAGGAGGAGTCAGTCGAGGAGGAGGAGACACCAGTTGAACCCCCAGCTACCAAACTGGCAAACACAGAAATCTTAAAAGACTTAACCACCCAGCTGACACACCTCACACACAAGCAGCAGGAGGACATGTCCACCCAGCTAAAGAAATTCAAAGAGATCTGTAAAGATCAGCCAGGGTGTATCACCCTCGTGGTTCATGGCTTGGATATGGGAGACATGCTACCAGTTAGTTAGGCGGGATCCCTGACGGCGAAGCTCTGAGAAGATAGTTCAGATTAGACTGGGAACCAAGAGAAATTTGTATTTACTATTTTCCTGCCAATTCTGTCACTGGACCTGTACCTGACACAATTTGGAAAGAAATGCTGAAACCAGGACGGTCTGTTAACAACCTGCCTTCCAGAAATCATTCCACTGTATTAGATACTAATATTCCGCAGCTTGGGGAATCCATACGGCGGTACACAAATTACCAAATGTTGTTCTCAACATTGATCACCCTAGCATCCCCACTAATAAAGGCACTAACACAAAAAGCCAAGGTGAAATGGACAGGGACGTGCCAGGAGGCGTTTACAAACTTGAAAACCATCTCACTGAATGAGCTCATATCAGCTCTCCCAGACTTCAGCAAAGTTTTATGTGTGAATGAGAGAATGAATGAAAACATCTTTACTTCTTTATTTCTTTTTAATGAAAAACAAGGAAAGAGAAAGCATTAATTAGAAATCATTTTTTTCTGTGAGTGGTAAAGGTGTCATGAATAGATGGAAACCCCCTTGTAAATTATGTTTTGTGCATTTGAGTATTAATGTCAACCCCCATTTTGTTTGGTAAGTTCAGTTTTAGCAGTTCCACTTGTTAAAATGGAGGAAAGATATCATGGGACAGCAACTTCTAAAGGGTTTAGTGTTTAGGAACAAGAATAGCCTATCCAACCTGCCTGGATTTGAAACTCTAATAGTGTGCGGGTACAGCCTGTTTCAGTCTGCAGCTGCCTTTGGTCAGATTAGTCCAGCTGCCTGAACCTGCAAATCTCTCTCTAAGACAGTCTGCAAAAGCCAGAAAAATGAAAGAAAACACAGACTGCACACAGCGAAGAAAACTAAAGGCACAGTTTACAAAAACAGCAAAAAAACCTGCTCTCGGCGAGCTTCCTGTCCAACTAAAAGGTGGCTTTACCCAAAATAAGTTACCTCCATTTATATCTGAGATTGTAAAGAAGAAGAAATTTGTAAGAGAATCGATATTTCCAACAGCTTCTCCTGAATTCGACATTCCCAGTTGGTGATCTCCAGTCATTGGACTCTTTTTGATAATTTAATTGAACACGAGTTTTAATTGAAATTCATGCAGTTCGCAGTTCTATTTAATAAATGCCCTTGCCTTTTTATGCCTTTAACCTTTCCCTGAATGTTTGTAAGCATTCGTGGTGAAGTTAATCACCTTTCCCAGTTTAACATTGTGCAAATAAATCCTCCTTCTTTGATTTAACTCGAACAACTGTGTTGTTGTTGTGGTCATTTATTGTCAGGTTTAAGGGAGGGAAATAAATTCAATCACTAATCTATTTATGGACAGGTGTAGCAAAAACAGGGAAATTTGTTCAGAGAAAAAAATAAACAGATTCAAAAACAAAACTTGTTCATAACAATGATCAAGAGTCGACTGATGGGGCAGTAATTGGCCGGGTTGATTTTGTCCTGCTTTTCGTGTGCAGGACATACCTGGACAATTTTCCACATTTTCCACAGTGGTGTAGCTGTAGTGGAACAGGTTGACTAGGGGTGCAGCTAGTTCTAGAGCACAGATCTTCAGCATAAAATGAAAAAAATGATTCATTAAGCAATTTGTTCACTGGACTGTATCTAATATCCCTGCTCATCACATTTCCCAGATGACTGCCCCCATGGAGGTTGGTCTTTGCTATTAATAAGGGCTCCTCTGAAGAAGTCTCGACATTGGTGTTTCACCTAAGAAATGGGATACCCTGTAATTTACCAGATCGAACTCATTTACTCCCCGATTCTTGCAGCCGTCAGTATTCCTGGCAAGACAGTCAAATAGCAGAATAAAAGTTAAATATCAATGTGTGATTCTTCATGTTATATTTTCCCTGTTTAATGGCATCAGTTAAGTGGCAAATAACTCTCCTGTTATCTGAGCATGATTTCTGAATTACAGTTATATAGTTTATTGAATTTTCAACATAGAAAATGCTAAAATATCAATTCTGGTTAATGTTTACACTGGAAACTTTTCTGGAGTCTATATGAACATCAGATCAGAAATAAATAGGCAATTTTAAATGTGCTGATGTTGTTAGTAGGTTGACTTAGTAACCAAGGATTCTAAGAGTTATTGTACTGTAATTTTATTTCATGTTGAGAGATCATGTAACTGCAGAATTTCTCTTGTTTGCATGGATTTGAATTCAGCTTTGATTTTGTTTCTCAATGGAAGTGGAAGGGAACTCCTGGTGATTCCTGTTACAGGAGCATGATCCAATCCACAAATCTTTTCCATTCTGCACTTTTCCAGGCCAATGTTTAAAAAGAAGAGAGTTCACTGTCAGTGATGTACAAACTATAACCGAACAGGGTGAGATTGTGCGCTCTATGTTGTACAGACCGTAACCCAACAGGGGGAGAATGCACTCTCCAGAATAATAAAAACAAAATACTGCAGATGCTGGAAATCTGAAATAAAAACAGAAAGTTCTGAAAATACTCAGCAGGTCTGGCAGTATCTGTGGAGACAGAAGCAGAGTTAATGTTTCAGGTCTGTGACCCTTCATTAAAACTGGCAAATATTGCAATGTTAAATGTTAGGTTTTAAGTAAATAAAGTGGGGGTGAGCAAAGAGATATGTTGATAGGACAGAGGGTGACAGAGAATAACTGACCATAAGGTCATGGAGCAAAAGCAAACGGTATGTTAATGGTGTGCTGAAAGACAAAGTGTTAGTGCAGAGAGGGTGTTAATCGACAGAAAAATGAACAACCCTCGCCTAAAGCACCAAGATGAAAAAAAAAGACAGTTGGTAGGCACATGGTAAATAAAAAATGAATTACAAAACAAACTAAAATAACATCAACAAATAAGAAATAGCAAATAATAACAAAAAGAAAACAAAAATAAAAAGGGGGCCCGTCATGCTCTGAAATTATTAAACTCAATGTTCAGTCCAGCAGGCTGTAGTGTGCCTAATCCGTAAATGAGATGCTGTTCCTCGAGCTGGCGTTGATGTTCACTGGAACACTGCAGCAAGCCCAGGACTGATTTGTGGGCATGCCAGCAGGGGTGTATGCTGAAATGGCCAGCAACCAGAAGCTCAGAGTCATGCTTTTGGACTGAGTGGAGGTGTTCCGCAAATTGGTCACCCAATCTGAATTTGGTCTCCCCATTGTAGAGGAGAGCACATTGTGAGCAGTGAATACAGTAGACAACATTGAAAGAAGTACAAGTAAATTGCTGCTTCACCTTAAAGGAGTGTTTGGGCCCTGGGATAGTGAGTAGAGAGGAGGTAAAATGGAAGGTATTACACCTCCTGTGACTGCAGGGGAAGGCGCCATGGGAAGGGAACGAGGAGTTGGGGGCAATTGAGGAGTGGACCAGAGTGCTGCAGAGGGAATGATTCCTTCGGAATGCTGACAGGAGAGGGGAGTGGAAAATGTGTTCAGTCGTGCCATCATGCTGGACATGACAGAAATGGCAGAGGATGATCCTTTGGATGTGGAGGCAGGTGGGGTGGAATGTGAGGACAAAGGGATCCCTGTGGCAGTTCTGGGAGGAAGGGGAAGTGGTGAGGATAGAGATGTGGTAAATGGGCTGGACACGGTCAAGGGCCCTGTCAACCATAGTTGGGGGGGTTAATCCTCGGTTGAGGAAACTGGAAGACATATCAGAAGACTGTCGTGGAAGGTTGCATCATCAGAGATGTGTCGGAGATGGAGAAACTGGGAGAATGGAGTGTCCTTCCAGGAGGCAGGGTGTGAAGAAGTGCAGTCGAGCTATCTGTGGGAGTCAGTCGGCTTATAATGATTATTAGTAGACAGTCTATCCCCAGAGATTGAGACGGAGAAGTCAAGGAAGGGAAGGGAAGTGTTAGAGATGGACCATGTAAAGTGAGAGAAGGGGGAAATTGGAAGCAAAGGTAATAAAATTTTCTATTTCGGGGCGGGAGCAGGAAACGGCACTAATACAGTCATCACCTGCCTCCACATCCAAAGGATCATCCTCCGCCATTTCCACCACGTCCAGCGTGATAACACTACCAAATGCAAGTTGCCTCCCCCCCTAATGTCAGCATTCTGAAGGGATCGTTCCCTCCGTGACATCCTGGTCCACTCTTCCATTACCCCCAACACGTCGTCCCCTTCCCACGACACCTTCCCATGCATCACAGTAGGTGTAACACCTGCCCTTTAACCTTCTGTCTTCACATGATCCAAGGCCCCAGAAACACCTTTCAGATGAAGCAGCGTTTTCCTTGTACTTCTTTCCATGTAGTATACTGTATTCACTGCTCACAATGTGGTCTGCTCTGCACTGGGGAGACCAAACGCAGATTGGGTGACTACTTTGCGGAACACCTCCGCTCAGTCCAAATGCATGACGGGCGGCACAGTGGTGCAGTGGTTAGCACCGCAGCCTCACAGCTCCAGGGACCCGGGTTCGATTCCGGGTACTGCCTGTGTGGAGTTTGCAAGTTCTCCCTGTGTCTGCATGGGTTTTCTCCGGGTGCTCCGGTTTCCTCCCACAAGCCAAAAGACTTGCAGGTTGATTGGTAAATTGGCCATTATAAATTGTCACTAGTATAGGTGGGTGGTCGGGAAATATAGGGACAGGTGGGGATGTTTGGGAGGAATATGGGATTAGTGTCGGATTAGTATAAATGGGTGGTTGATGTTCGGCACAGACTCGGTGGGCCGAAGGGCCTGTTTCAGTGCTGTATCTCTAATCTAATCTCATGACTCTGAGCTTCCGGTTGCTTGCCATTACAACATACATCCCTGCTGTCATGCCCACATATCAGTCCTGGGCTTGCTGCAGTGTTCCAGTGAACATCAATACCAGCTCGAGTAACAGCATCTCAATTACCGATTACACACACTACAGCCTGCTGGACTGAACATTGAGTTTAATAATTTCAGAGCATGAAGGGCCCCCCTTCTTTGTTTATTTTTAGTTTTCATAATTTATGATTTTTATTTGTTTATTTTATTTTTGTTTGTTTAATCTTTCATTTTTTTTACCGTGTGCCTACCCACTGATTTTTTCACCTTTGTGCTTTAGGCCAGGGTTGTTCATTTTTCTGTCCATTAACATCCTCTCTGCACTAACTCTTTGCCTTTCAGCACACCATTAACATACCGTTTGTCTTTGCTCCAAGACCTTCTGGTCAGTTATTCTCTGTGACCCTCTGTCCTATCAACAACTTGCCTTTTGTTATCTCTTGCCCCACCCCTGCTTTATTTGCTTAAAACCTATTACATTTGTAACATTTGCCAGTTCTGATGAAGGGTCACTGACCTGTAACGTTAACTCTGCTTCTCTCTCCACAGATGCTGCCTGACCTGTTGTGTATTTCCAGCATTTCTTGCTTTTATTTCAGATTTCCAGTATCTCCAGTATTTTGCTTTTATTTTAGAATAAAAAGACAGTCCTGGTCTGAATTTGTTGAACTCAATGTTGAATCCAGAAGGCTGTAGAGTGTCTAATCTGAAGATGAGGTGCTGTTCCTCGAACTTGCGTTGATGTTGACTGGAACACTGCTGTAGGTCAAGGACATGGAACAGGTTGGTGAATTATTATAGTAAACAATAGAAAGCTTGGGGTCATGTTTACAGAATGAGTGGAGGTGTTCCACAAAGCAGTCACCCAAATGCGTTTGGTTTCCCCAATGTGGAGACAATCACATTGTGAACGGTGAATACAGTATAGTAAATTGAAAGAAGTACAAGTAAATTGCTGCATCAGATGGAAGGAGTGTTTGGGGCCTTGGCTAGTGAGGAAAGCAGAGGTAAACTGGCAGGTATTACACCTCCTGTGATTGCATTAAAGGTGCCGTGTAAAGGGGATGAGGTATTGGGGGTGAGGGAGGAGTGGATCAAGGTTTCGTGGAGGGAACGATCCCATGAGAATGCTGAGAGGGGTGGGGCGGAGAGGGGAAGATGTATTTTGTGGTGACATCACGCTGGAGGTGGTGGAAATGGAAGAGGATAATCCTTTGGATGTAAAGGCTGGTTGGTTGGGAAGTGAGGACAAGGGAGCCCTATCACAGTTCTGGGAGTGAGGGGAAGGGGTGTTGTTGTCGAAGGCATCATCAGAACCCAACAGGGCGGAGCCGAAGTGCAGTTACTTGTTTTTGGAGGCTCTGGTGTTTTGGATACCAGAATTCCCCAGAAAGAAAGTCAGTAATTTTACTTTTACCACAGTATATTTTTCACTATCTGAGGCCAAGAACTTGTTTTGCATTTTAATTTCCCTTACATTGTGCCACAGATTTCCCTGCTACAAATAAATAGTTCTTTAAATAAAATTTACATTTAATTCAGATCTGGAAACCTTACATTTCCATTTTGTCTTAGTCAACTTGAAATAATTCTTCAAAATGATTGGGGACAGTTTTGAGGTAAATTTCATGTTTTCTGTTTCTTCCAGTTAACTTGGTGGCGATTGTGATTTTGTCTCGAGGAAAGTGCGGTCTCTCCAAATGTATCACTCACTATCTGGTGGCCATGGCAGAGGCGGATCTAATGGTGATTATCATCCATGTGATATTACACCGGATTAATATCATATACTTTCCAGTTAGTTTCCTGTTTATAACTCCTGTGTGTATGGTGAACCTTGTCGCATACACTGTAGCTTTAGACTGTTCGGTCTGGTTTACTGTCGCCTTCACTTTTGATCGCTTTGTAACAATTTGCTGTCGGAAGCTACAATCAAAATATAACACAGAGAAAACAGCGACTGTGGTTATTGCCATCTTGTTTGTGGTGTGCTGTCTTGTAAATATTCCCTATTACTACACAGGTGACACTGTATTTATAATTGACAACGTGCCTTGGTATTGTGATGTTACAACGGATTACTTCACCTCCCCCTTGTGGAGGGTATACGCATGTATCAAAGGCATCATAACCCCTATCTTACCAATCCTGTTAATTCTGTTGTTCAATGCTTTGACCGTCAGACACATTATCATGGCAAATAGAGTTCGCAGGGGACTCCGGAGCAACAGTGAGAATCAGAATGATTCAGAGGTGAAGAATCGGAGGAATTCCACGATTTTACTTTTCACTATTTCTGCCAATTTCATACTGTTGTGGATGACGTATGTTGTTCTTGTGATAGACCGGCCAGTGGAAAACTTTTACTACACAGACAAATATTACAGTAACCCGATATATAATGCCCAACAAGTTGGGTTTATGTTGCAGCTTCTCAGTGTCTGCACAAACACTTGTATCTATGGACTGACACAGAGAAAATTCAGAGAGGAGTTGAGGAATGGAGTGAAATATTTGTTTACACTGAATGGGAAATTGTGTCCATAACAAATAACTAACATTGATCTGGAGCAGAGCTGAAAAGTTATAATTCACTTGCCTTTATATTCCTGAAATCCTTGTGGGCAGGTGAAGGACAACGTGAAGTCTTACTATCTTTAACAAGACTTTGGATAATGGTGTATAATTACCAATAATATGAAAGGTGAATGTTAATGTAGATAAACGGAATGGTACAACGTGAAATATCCTAATGTCAATTTAACTGCTGAATTTGTGGAGTTGCAGTGACCGGACAACATCCAAAGACATCAAATTATTTCCCCATAAAGGAGCAGTGAGGCAACTATGGAGTGACCTCTCCACGGCGCATGCCTGGGCATATTTATGGAGGTTGAGAGTTGCCCAGTCGTCAAAACCCCCCTCTCGGCCTTTCTGGTGGGGTCCAAAGGAGTGCAGGGCACGACATTTGGCACCAGAATGGCTGCAGGAAGTGCCGGAAACATGCCAAATGTGACACATGACTGCCTACGGGGTTCCGCTCCGGATTTTCTGTAAGGGTTTACTCCCTTAGCCTTGGTCTCTCCCGAGACGCCCACAAGGCAGTGGGGTTGTTAGGGTCCCGACACAGGTGTAGGATGATGCAGGTGGGAGGAGGGGATGCGAGGGGGAGGGGTGGAGGGAGTGGGGTGTGAGGGGGAGCTGGGAAGGGGGCTGTAAGGGGGTGGGGGTGGTGCAGGGGAAGGGGGTGCGGGGGGAAGATGGTGCTAGTCGGGGGGCAAGGATAGGGTTGTAAGGGGGTGAGCTGAGAGGGTGGAGCAGGGTAGGGGACAGGAGGGTGGAAGGGGGGGAAAGGGGAGGGGAAAGGGGGGGAAAGGGGGTGCAGGTAATAAGCCATTTCCTCAGTGCCCACCATCGACGTCCGAAAGCTCATCCACATCCTTCGGGAGGTGAAGCATCTTTTGGCAGACTTACAGAGGTGATTATGTTCGTTGTGGGTTTTTTGCAGTGGTTTAAATAAAGGCATGCAGCATTGCCGACAGTGCGCTGCAGATGCTCTCCGAGCCATCTCCCGCGGGAGCTTTGAAGTTGCGGCCGGGGGGGGCCGTTCGTGGATTTTTTGGGTGCTCGGGGCACCTTTTCTCAAGACTTCTCTCGGGTCCCGCAGCTCCTTCTTCACCTCAATGGACTTACCGCACGCCGTGGCTGCAGACACTCTGGACAGTGAAGACAGCAGGATCGGACTCACCGCACTCCGTGGCTGCAGACACTCTGGGCGGTGAAGACAGCAGGATCGGACTCACCGCACTCCGTGGCTGCAGACACTCTGGGCGGTGAAGACAGCAGGATCGGACTCACCGCACTCCGTGGCTGCAGACACTCTGGGCGGTGAAGACAGCAGGATCGGACTCACCGCACTCCGTGGCTGCAGACACTCTGGACGGTGAAGACAGCAGGATCGGACTCACCGCACTCCGTGGCTGCAGACACTCTGGGCGGTGAAGACAGCAGGATCGGAGATTGAAGTATCGACAGCTGTGCTCGTCAGTTTCATCCGGATCAATTTCATTGAGAAAACAAAGAGCAGGAGTGGCTGGGGGAGGGCAGTGGGCCCAGGTAACATACACTAAACTAACTGTTAGCCTTTAGATAGGGCTAAAATGAACTGATTTCAAAAGCCAGGGGAATTTAAACAGTTTAAGAGGGCAGATTGGGGGAGAAAACGTTAGGGATGGGAGCAGATGGCCATGGATAGAGTTGAACAGCAAGGGAGCTTCCTTTGGAGCTTGCAGCCCAGGTGCCATCTTGTTCAGGAACATTTACGTACGGCCCCCCACCAGGAAGGCAGAGAGGGGGGTTTTGACGACTGGGCAACTCTCAACCTCCATAAACCTGCCCAGGCATGCGCCATGGAGAGCTCACTCCATAGTTGCCTCACAGCGACTGAAACAACATGATCGGCAGCAGTTACGAGTTATAAGTCCAGATAAATTGGCGGAGAAACTGGGCGCCACGGGTTGCCTTTGTCGGTGGGAGAGGTCATTGCACCTCACTGGACAGCTACCGCCCGCCTCAAACGGGGCAGCCCCTGGTCAATAAGGTTCTGCCCCGCCACAGTCTACCTGCTTCAATGGGTGCATGGAGCTCAGGGTCATTGCCCGAAAGGTGGACTGATACACCGCACCAAACAACATGAAAAAAGGAAAGAAGGTACCAGCCCTTCGCTTTGCAAGCTGGAACGTCAGAACTATGTGTCCTGGCCTGTCGGAAGACCTTACACAAATCAACGATTCTCAGAAGACCGCCATCATCAACAACGAGCTCAGTAGACTCAATGTAGACATTGCAGCACTTCAGGAGACACGCCTCCCTGCGAGTGGATCTCTAGCAGAGCAAGACGACACCTTCTTCTGGCAGGGCAGGGATCCTGAAGAACCAAGACAGCATGGAGTGGGCTTCGCCTTCAGAAACTCCTTGCTCAGCATGAGAGAGCCTCCCTCAAATGGCTCGGAACGCATACTGTCCATCCGACTGCTCACCACCTCTGGTCCAGTACACCAACTCAGCATCTTTGCTCCAACACTCTGATCCACACCTGATGTGAAAGATTAGTTCTACGAGGAACTCCATAACATCATTAGCAGCATCCCCAACACCGAACACCTATACCTGCTGGGGGATTTTAATGCCAGGGTTGGGGCCAACCATGACTCATGGCCGTCCTGCCTTGGGCACTATGGCATTGGAAGGATGAATGAGAACGGGCAGAGACTGCTTGTGTTGTGTACCTATCATAACCTCTGCATCACCAACTCGTTCTTTCACACTAACCCCTGTCACCAGGTTTCATGGAGGCACCCAAGATCGCGTCGTTGGCACCAGCTAGACCTCATTGTCACAAGGCGAGCTGCCTTAAACAGTGGTCAAATCACACGCAGCTTCCACAGTGCGGACTGCGACACCGAACACTCCCTGGTGTGCAGCAAGGTTAGACTCAGACCAAAGAAGTTGCATCATTCCAAGCAGAAGGGCCACCCGCGCATCAACACGAGCAGAATTTCTCACCCACAGCTGTTACAAAAATTTCTAAATTCACTTGTAACAGCCCTTCAAAACACTCCCACAGGGGATGCTGAGACCAAGTGGGCCCACATCAGAGATGCCATCTATGAGTCAGCTTTGACCACCTACGGCAGAAGTGCGAAGAGAAATGCAGACTGGTTTCAATCTCACATTGAAGAGCTGGAACCTGTCATAGCGGCTAATTGCATTGCACTGTTGAACTACAAGAAAGCCCCCAGCGATTTAACATCCGCAGTACTTAAAGCAGCCAGAAGTACTGTACAAAGAACAGCCAGGCGCTGCGCAAACGACGACTGGCAACACCTATGCAGTCATATTCAGCTGGCCTCAGACACCAGAAACATCAGAGGAATGTATGATGGCATGAAGAGAGCTCTTGGGCCAACCATCAGGAAGATCGCACCCCTCAAATCTAAATCAGGGGACATAATCACTGACCAACACAAACAAATGGACCGCTGGGTTGAGCACTACCGAGAACTGTACTCCAGGGAGAATGCTGTCACTGAGACTGCCCTCAATGCAGCCCAGCCTCTACCAGTCATGGATGAGCTGGACATACAGCCAACCAAATCGGAACTCAGTGATGCCATTGATTCTCTAGCCAGCGGAAAAGCCCCTGGGAAGGACAGCATTACCCGTGATATAATCAAGAGTGCCAAGCCTGCTCTACTCTCAGCACTACATGAACTGCTATGCCTGTGCTGGGACGAGGGAGCAGTACCCCAGGACATGCGCGATGCCAATATCATCACCCTCTCTCAAAACAAAGGTGACCGCGGTGACTGCAACAACTACAGTGGAATCTCCCTGCTCAGCATAGTGGGGAAAGTCTTTGCTCGAGTCGCTCTGAACAGGCTCCAGAAGCTGGCAGAGCGCGTCTACCCTGAGGCACAATGTGGCTTTCGAGCAGAGAGATCGACCATTGACATGCTGTTCTCTCTTCGTCAGATATAGGAGAAATGCCGTGAACAAAGATGCCCCTCTACATTGCTTTCATTGATCTCACCAAAGCCTTTGACCTCGTCAGCAGACATGGTCTCTTCAGACTACTAGAAAAGATTGCATGCCCACCAAAGCTACTAGGTATCATCACCTCATTCCATGACAATATGAAAGGCACAATTCAACATGGTGGCTCCTCATCAGAGCCCTTTCCTATCCTGAGTGGCGTGAAACAGGGCTGTGTTCTCGCACCCACACTTTTGGGGATTTTCTTCTCCCTGCTGCTTTCACATGCGTTCAAGTGCTCTGAAGAAGGAAGTTTCCTCCACACAAGATCAGCGGGCAGGTTGTTCAACCTTGCCCGTCTAAGAGCGAAGTCCAAAGTACGGAAAGTCCTCATCAGGGAACTCCTCTTTGCTGACGTTGCTGCTTTAACATCTCACACTGAAGAGTGCCTGCAGAGTCTCATCGACAGGTTTGCGGCTGCCTGCAATGAATTTGGCCTAACCATCAGCCTCAAGAAAACGAAGATCATGGGGCAGGACGTCAGAAATGCTCCATCCATCAATATTGGTGACCACGCTCTGGAAGTGGTTCAAGAGTTCACCTACCTAGGCTCAACCATCACCAGTAACCTGTCTCTGGGTGCAGAAATCAACAAGCGCATGGGAAAAGCTTCCACTGCTATGTCCTGACTGGCCAAGAGAGTGTGGGAAAATGGCGCATTGACACGGAACACAAAAGTCCGAGTGCATCAGGCCTGTGTCCTCAGTACCTTGCTCAATGGCAGCAAGGCCTGGAGAACGTATGTCAGCCAAGAGCGACGTCTCAATTCATTCCATCTTCGCTGCTTCCGGAGATTACTTGGCATCAGGTGGCAGGACCGTATCTCCAACACAGAAGTCCTCGAGGCGGCCAACATCCCCAGCTTGTACACACTACTGAGTCAGCGGCGCTTGAGATGGCTTGGCCATGTGAGCCGCATGGAAGATGGCAGGATCCCCAAAGACACATTGTACAGCGAGCTCGCCACTGGTATCAGACACACCGGCCGTCCATGCCTCCGCCATAAAGACGTCTGCAAACGCGACATGAAATCCTGTGACATTGATCACAAGTCGTGGGAGTCAGTTGCCAGCATTCGCCAGAGCTGGCGGACAGCCATAATGACGGGGCGAAAATGTGGCGAGTCGGAGAGACTTAGTAGTTGGCAGGAAAAAAGACAGAGGCGCAAGGGGAGAGACAACTGTGTAACAGCCCCGACAAACAAATTTCTCTGAAGCACCTGTGGAAGAGCCTGTCACTGTCGAATTGGCCTTTATAGCCACTCCAGGCGCTGCTTCACAAACCACTGACCACCTCCAGGTGCTTACCCATTGTCTCTCGAGATAAGAAAGCCAAAGAAGAAAGGAGCAGTAATAATAAATGGCCACTTCTGCACCCTTAGAACAAACTGACAATCATTACAATTCACCATTGGATCAATTCATGTCAACTATATTTTTTCGAGAATAAACTTACATGGTTATGAAAGGTACAAATGCAGAAAAAAGTTCCTCAAAAGAGGCCAAAATGGATTCAGTGTTCGAGAAACATTTCATCTTTGCTGGTTCCTTGACTCTCTCACACACTCATAGAAGATCTTGTTCTGCCCTCAGATTTCCTGTCCCAAGTCAGTTGATGGAATCTTGATTGTTTCTGCTCCACAGCTGGTTCATGCTGGACTACATGAAGCAGCCTCACTGTCCTCCATGTGCTCATTTCTCCAGGGTCATCCTGGAATGCAAATATATCCCCTGTGTCTCTTCTTCACTAACAGCAAACTTTATAAACCCTTTCCCTTACCTTCTCCTCCCTCACCTCCAACAACATGTGAAAACCTCAGTTCCTTCTTTCCATCTAACTTTAAAAGCAACTTTTCACCAACTCCTGTTGAAATCAGCCATCGATTGCCCACCCAAACAATCCTTTCTTTATTTTATTTAGAGATCCAGCACTGAAACAGGCACTTCGGCCCACCGAGTCCGTGCCAACCAAGAACCACCCATTTATACTAACACTACAGTAATCCCATTTTCCCTATCACCTACCTACACTACGGGCAATTTACAATGGCCAATTTACCTATCACCTGCAAATCTTTGGCGGTGGGAGGAAACCGGAGCACCCGGCAAAAACCCACGCAGTCATAGGGAGAACTTGCAAACTCCGCATCGGCAGTAGCCAGAATTGTACCCGGGTCCCTGGAGCTGTGAGGCTGCGGTGCTAACCATTGCGCCACTGTGCCTCCCTTTCTCCCCGAAACAAACCTCTTTCACCAATCTCTCTCCTTTCTCTCCTCAGTCTCTATGCAAATTTGTCGAGTCCATGAAAGACACCTCCTGCAACCTTGAGCTTATTTCTACTAAAATAATAATCACTCCTGCTCTTTTTCCTCATATTAGTTGATAATTGACATGTGTCTCTATTCTCACCTTCTTCCCCATCCCTTTCAAAATCACTATTTTCACGCCCTCCTCAAAAGTCAAGGCCCAACCCCTTTGTTCTTAAAAAAGAAACTCCAATCCCATCTCACACCTCTACTTCCTCTCCAAATTCCTTCAGCATGTTGTCGCCTCCCAAACCCGTGTGCATCCTTCCGACTGTATCATATTAGACTCTCTTCAATCAGGTTTCCACCCCCGCCACAATATTCAAACTGTCCTAAACAAAGTGAAATATCACACCTTCTGTGACAGTTATTGTAACGCTCTATCCATCCACAAGACCTCCTCAGTCTCTCTGTAATCTTTGACATGGTTGACCATGCAATTCTCCTTCAATGTCTCTGATTCATTCACCAGATAACTGGTACTGTCCTCGTGTGGTTCTACTCTTACCTGTTGACCTGTTTTTCCTTTGAGCCTCCAAGTATCTACTCCAGCGTTCCAGCTGTTCTTTCCCATTTCCATGCTGCCCTTGAAAGATATGATCAGAACATAAAGGGTCAGCATCCACATGTACACTGACGACACCTATTTCTACTTCTCCTTTACCACAATCTACCCTGACACTGCCAATGAGTTTCAGGTTGATTGAATGATATACAACATTTATGATTCACAGTTTCTTCCAGTTTAACTTTGGGAGGACAGGAGCCACCATCTTCATGTCCACAGCACAAACTCTGTACCTTCCATTCTCCACCTCTATTCCTTGGATTTTGTCTCAGTTGGACCCATAATATTTGTAACCTTGGCTTCCTGTTCGATCCCACGATGAGCTTCAGGAACTCATATTCTCTCAACACAAAGACCACCTACTTCCATAACATCAAAGTCCTCCATTCACTCCACAGTCCACGTATTGTTGAAACGCTCATCCCTGCTCATGTCATCTCGAGACTCACTTGATCCAATGTGGTCCTGGTCGACATTCCATTGACAAGATTAACAAAGCTCAGCTCCACTAAAACTCTGCTGTCCACATCCGATCTCATCCAAGCTCCTCTATCCACCAAGCATATTCTTGTTGAACTACATTAGTTCCGAGGATCCCCAAAACCTTGAATGTAAAGAGGGATACAGTTCCTGGAAGTGCAGAAGGTTTTAGTTTAGACGGCATCAAGATCGGCGCAGGCTTCGAGGGCCGAATGGCCAGTTCCTGTGCTGTACTTTTCTTTGTCACAATGCTTGTTTAACATTATCTGTTAACTCAGAACAAACTCCAGTCTCTCTCCAGCTATCACTCTCCCTTTGTTTTATTTATTTAGAGATACAGCACTGAAACAAGCCCTTCGGCCCATCAAGTCTGTGCTGAGCAATAACCACCCGTTAATACTAATCCTACATTAATCCCATATTCCGTACCACATCCCCACCATTCTCCGACTGACACTAGGGGCAATTTACAATGGCTAATTCACCTACCAACCTGCAAGTCTTTGGCAGTGGGAGAAAACTGTTATTTGTTCTTTGTTCTAAAGTTCTGATCCTTGTGTTTAGACCCTTCCTTATGAAAATATCTTTCCACGTCATTATCATTCTCCAGCCCGACTAAAACCCACCCTCCACTCACAACTCTCTTTTGCTCTAACATCCATGTTAATGCTCCATCCCTTTGCCCTACCATGCCCGGTGATGCCTTCAACCATCAAAACTCCATCTAGGGATCGAAAGGGCAATTAAATCTAAAACATTTATCTTCATTTCTGCTACTAGTTCATCCATTTTATAATGGATTCAGAGAAGGAGCCTTTAATTTTTTTTTATATTATTCTTTTCATTGACCTTACTCCCTGATGCATTATTACCGTTAAACTCTTTGTCCCCTCCTGTCCTACTCTGCTGCCTGTGGTCAAATCACTACACTGCTCTGGTTCCTGATAATTTTCTATTTAGTTTTATAAATCTCCCTTCACCTGAACCCTCCCCCACTCTTTTACTTTAATGCCCTGTCCATATCCCTGGTTATACGATTCATCAAGACAATAATCCCAGCCTGGTTTAAGTGGAATCCATACCAATGGAACAGCTCCCTGTTTTCCCAGTGCCCCATGAATGGAAGACCCTCCTTTCCACATCACACATTGAGCCACACATTTAATTCTCTGATCTTCTTGTCCCGATTCCAATTGGTCTGTGACCCAACTAACAATCAGTAATTATTATGTTTGAGTTTCTGCATTTTAATTTGAACTCTAACTTCTCAAACACTCTCAGTAGAACATCATTCCTGTTTCTATATATTTTCTATGTTCCTATATGGACCATGACTGCTGGATCCTCCCCCATCCACTCCAAATTCAGATCCAGCTGTGAATAGGTGTCTTTCATCTTGGCAATGGGAAGGCACACAACCTTTGGAATTCCAGGTCATGGATAAAAGTATCCATCCCCTGACTATACTGTCCCCTATCATTGTCACATTCTGTTTTTCTGCCCCAATTGAATGGCTTCCTTTATCATGGTGCTATGGTCAGTTTGCTCATCCACCCTGCAGTCCTTGTTCTCATCCACACTGGTAGAAAGTATCTCATGCCTGTTGGTCAAAGTCAAGAGCCAAGGCTCCTCCATCACTAAATGCTGGATCTCCAGACCTGCCTGACTCACAGTCACATCCTCCTTTCCCTGACCATGGACTAACTCCGAACTTGAAATAAACCTAAGAGGCGTGACTGCCTCCTGGAACATTGTGTCCAGGTAACTCTCCCCCTCTCTGAGGGTGCACAATGTATGCAGCTCGGACTCCACCTCAACAACTCGAGACAAAGTTACTGGAGCTGTAGACACTTAACCACAGATCTGCTTGTCCAGCATCACAATGCTCTACACAAGCTCCCACATATTGCAGTTATGGCACATCTGCTCTGCCATGTCTGTAAATCCTTATTTATTTATTTGATTACGATACTAGTTACTAATTTAGTAAAGTAATAACAAGTTACAGTCTTGGACAGTTACAGACTTGGAACACCAGTAAAGTTTCTGACTGATAATGGAGGGGAATTTGCCAGTGACGTGTTCAGAGACATGGGTGAAGGTGTCAACATCATGAGCATGAATATCACAGCTGAAATTCCTTTCAGTTATGGACTCTGTGAAAGGAATCAGGTGGTGATTACTGAAGTATTGCAAAAAAATAAATAAATAACTGATGAATCACACTGCAATAATAAAAGTAAAATAATGCAGATGCTGGAAATCTGAAATAAAACAAATTTGTGCTGGGAAATACTCAGCAGGTCTGGCAGCGTTTGTGGAGAGAGAAGCAAAATTACCGTTTCAGGTCAGTGACCAGACTGCAAGTTGACATCCACCCTGGCACGGGTGGTTCACACAAAGAATTCACTCCAGATAGTTGGAGGCAATCGTTCCTATTAATTATTTTATGTGCGATATCCCAAATCGCATTTTGTTCTGTGCAATAGTCCTCCTGTGCTAGAAGCTACCATAATTAGTTCAATTTCACTGCATAACTGACTAATTGAAAATTCGAAGAGCACTGAACCATCTGAGACTGACTTCAAATCAGGAGATTTAGTATCCTATAAATCAGAGAGTCATACATAAAAGACCTAGGGAAGGCACTGTTCAGTTTCTTTCATCAGGATTAGTCACCATTCATTACAAAATCTCAGACTCTGACCGACCAATAGAAGTAAACGAGGTAACATGTACCACAGATGCTCATGTGTTTAGTAATAAAGGTTCTGCTGGAACAAGACACAAGGGCCAGGATTGGTCAGACCAGTTTCATCACATGAATTTGAACTGGCCACAAAGCTTGGAATGGGGGCAGAACGCTCTTTGCTCCTGGGCTGAGAACATCTCTCTCCTGTCTGCTCCCATCACTTTCTCACAGAACTGTATCTTGTGAAGTCACGTGAACTTCAAAGGGAGAAAAGTCTTTGACGTCAACAAGGTTTAAGAAGAATATTGAGCCCCAACGAAAAGTAAAAGCTGTCTACTATCAAAGACTCTACAGTGAGCGTGAAACAGAGAAAAGGTCACAAGAAACCCCCTTTAGAGACTGCATCAACCCTTTCACCTTATACTTTCTTCTCTTCTCTGTCCCCATCTGCATGTGTACATCACATGTGCACGTTATCATGGGCGCGTCATATATCTGAACGCATAGTTAGTGTTAAGTAAGTTTAATAACATTTCACTTTTCTTCTTTAAACCTGAGAAAACCTGTTTGTTTGATTTCTTTGCCTAATAATTGGAAAGGAATAATCAAGGATTCATCAAGGGGGAACTAAAAATACATTGTGTTTAAAAATTAAACTCTGTTACAATAAGACCAGGTGAAGACAGTAAAATACCCCTGGACACCTTTCTCACCTGGTCAAAACAAAATAATTGGGTGCGAGCATCCAGAAGTGACCCACAGACAATCGAGGGCAAATGGAAGTGGGAAGGCAAATCATTCCGAATCAAAAATATCACATTTCAGTACAGGTTTTCTGGTGGTTGTGTGTGATTGAAAACTAACATGTCTGCAATTGAACCTAGTAGTTCTCAAGCCAGGGTGAAATAACTTGGGATAAGTTAAAAACACTGTCTATGGAGGAGTTGAGGAAAATGTCTGAGCAGTGTGAGATCACTGAACGTCACAAGGCTAGAAAGTCTGAACTAATAAGACTTGTGGCCAACCATTTTTCCCTTGAATCTGAAGAAGCAGAAGCAATGTTAGAAGTAAACCTAGACAGGGTATTTACCAATCGTGTGATTGGTAAAAACTTTTCGTTCCTTTTTCATTTATCTAAGTTAAGACTAAGTTAAGCTTAAGATTAAAAATGGCAGGAGATCTCAGACCCGTGTTATGCTCCTCTTGCTCAATGTGGGAGCTTAGGGACACGGCTGATGTCCCTGACTCCTTCACGTGCTGGAAGTGTGTCCAGCTGCAGCCCTTGTTAGACCGCATGATGGCTCTGGAGCTGCGGATGGACTCACTTTGGAGCATCCGCGATGCTGAGGAGGTCGTGGATAGCACGTGTAGCGAATTGGTCACACCGCAGATTAGGATTGCAGAGGGAGAAAGGGAATGGGTGACCAAAAGGCAGAGAAAGAGCAGGAAGGCAGCGCAGGTGTCCCCTGCGGTCATCTCCCTCCAAAACAGGTATACCGTTTTGGATACTGTTGAGGGAGATGGCTCACCAGGGGAAGGCAGCAGTAGCCAGGTTCATGGCACCGTGGCTGGCTCTGCTGTTCGGAAGGGCGGGAGAAAGAGTGGAAGGGCTATAGTCATCGGGGATTCGATTGTAAGGGGAGTAGATAGGCGGATCTGTGGTCGAAAACGAGACTCCGGAATGGTATGTTGCCTCCCAGGTGCACGGGTCATGGATGTCTCAGATCGGCTGCAGAACATTCTGAAAGGGGAGGGTGAACAGCCAGTTGTCGTTGTGCACATAGGCACCAATGATATAGGTAAAAAACGGGATGAGGTCCTACAAGTAGAATTTAGGGAGTTAGGAGCCAAGTTAAAAAGTAGGACCTCAGAGGTAGTAATCTCAGGATTGCTACCAGTGCCACGTGATAGTCAGAGTAGAAATGAAAGAATAGTCAGGATGAATGCGTGGCTTGAGAGATGGTGCAGGAGGGAGGGGTTCAGATTTTTGGGACATTGGGACCGGTTCTGGGGGAGGTGGGACTATTACAAATTGGACGGTCTACACCTGGGCCGGACTGGAACCAATGTCCTTGGGGGTGCTTTTGCTAATGCTGTTGGGGAGGGTTTAAACTACTGTGGCAGGGGGATGGGAACCAAATGAGGAGGTCAGTGGACAGTAAGGAGGTAGTAACTAAAGCCTGTAAGGAACTAGATAATGAAGTCAGTGTGACTAAGGGAAAGAGTAGACAGGGAGCAGATGATGAACGCAAAGGGACTGGTGGTCTGAGGTGCATTTGTTTTAATGCAAGAAGTGCAGTAGGTAAGGCATATGAACTTAGGGCTTGGATTAGTACCTGGGAGTATGATGTTATTGCTATTACGGAGACCTGGTTGAGGGAAGGGCATGATTGGCAACTAAATATCCCAGGATATCGATGCTTCAGGTGGGATAGAGAGGGAGGTAAAAGGGGTGGAGGAGTTGCATTACTGGTCAAAGAGGATATCACAGCTGTGCTGAAGGAGGGCACTATGGAGGACTCGAGCAGTGAGGCAATATGGGCAGAACTCAGAAATAGGAAGGGTGCGGTAACAATGTTGGGGCTGTACTACAGGTCTCCCAACAGCGAGCGTGAGATAGAGGTACAAATATGTAAACAGATTATGGAAAGATGTAGGAGCAACAGGGTGGTGGTGATAGGAGATTTTAATTTTCCCAACATTGACTGGGATTCACTTGTGTCAGAGGTCACTGTAATCTGTAAGGAGCATCCAGGAGGGTTTTCTGGAGCAGTTTGTAAATAGTCCAACTCGGGAAGGGGCCATACTGGACCTGGTGTTGGGGAATGAGCCCGGCCAGGTGGTTGAAGTTTCAGTAGGGCACTACTTTGGGAGTAGTGATCACAATTCCGTAAGTTTTAGAATACTCATGGACAAAGACGAGAGTGGTCCGAAAGGAAGAGTGCTAAATTGGGGGAAGGCCAACTATACCAAAATTCGGCAGGAGCTGGGGAATGTCGATGGGAGCAGCTATTTGAAGGTAAATCCACATTTGATATGTGGGAGGCTTTTAAAGAGAGGTTGATTAGCGTGCAGGAGAGACATGTTCCTGTGAAAAAAAATTTTTTCCAAAATATACTTTATTCATAAAAATCTGTAAAAATTACATTGCCAAACAGTTTCCAAACAGCACCAAAAAATACAAACATTGCAAGGGAGATCAGTTTCCTTCAATACAGTCATGGGTTTCTTCCCAACCCTTCTGTTTCACAATTGTCATGTCAATTACAGTTTTACATTTACAGCAATTGAGAATATTAACGATACAGTTCGAGGGGTTTCCCATGGATCCAGCCCCTCAGTCCAGCTTGGTGGGGGAGCCTTACACTGTGGTCTTTCCCCATTGAGCCTTTGCTGCGGCTGCCCCAAGCTTTAGCGCGTCCCTCAGCACGTAGACCTGGACCTTGGAATGTGCCAGTCTGCAACATTCGGTGGTGGACAACACTTTGCGCTGGAAGACCAGCAAGTTTCGGGCAGACCAAAGGGATGTTCCTGTGAAAATGAGGGATAGAAATGGCAAGATTAGGGAACCATGGATGACAGGTGAAATTGTGAGACTAGCTAATAGGAAAAAGGAAGCATACATAAGGTCTAGGCGGCTGATGAAAGACGAAGCTTTGAAAGAATATCGGGAATGTCGGACCAATCTGAAACGAGGAATTAAGAGGGCTAAAAGGGGTCATGAAATATCTTTAGCAAACAGGGTTAAGGAAAATCCCAAAGCCTTTTATTCATATATAAGGAGCAAGAGGGTAACGAGAGAAAGGATTGGCCCACTCAAGGACAAAGGAGGAAAGTTATGCGTGGAGTCAGAGAAAATGGGTGAGATTCTAAACGAGTACTTTGCATCGGTATTCACTGAGGAGAGGCACATGACGGATGTTGAGGTTAGGGTCAGATGTCTGATTACTCTAGGTCAAGTCGGCATAAGGAGGGAGGAAGTGTTGGGTATTCTAAAAGGCATTAAGGTGGACAAGTCCCCAGGTCCGAATGGGATCTATCCCAGGTTACTGAGGGAAGCGAGACAGGAAATAGCTGGGGCCTTAATAGATATCTTTGCAGCATCCTTAAACACAGGTGAGGTCCCGGAGGACTGGAGAATTGCAAATGTTGTCCCCTTGTTTAAGAAGGGTTGCAGGGATAATCCAGGTAATTATAGACCGGTGAGCCTGACGTCAGTGGTAGGGAAGCTGCTGGAGAAGATACTGAGGGATAGGATCTATTCCCATTTGGAAGAAAATGAGCTTATCAGTGATAGGAAACATGGTTTTGTGCAGGGAAGGTCATGTCTTACCAACTTAATAGAATTCTTTGAGGAAGTGACAAAGTTGATTGATGAGGGAAGGGCTGTAGATGTCATATACATGGACTTCAGTAAGGCGTTTGATAAGGTTCCCCATGGTAGGCTGATGGAGAAAGTGAAGTCGCATGGGGTCCAGGGTGTACTAGCAAGATGGATAAAGAACTGGCTGGGCAACAGGAGACAGAGAGTAGCAGTGGAAGGGAGTTTCTCAAAATGGAGAGGTGTGACCAGTGGTGTTCCACAGGGATCCGTGCTGGGACCACTGTTGTTTGTCATATACATAAATGATTTGGAGGGAAGTATAGGTGGTCTGATTAGCAAGTTTGCAGACGACACTAAGATTGGTGGAGTAGCAGACAGTGAAGGGGACTGTCAGAGAATACAGCAGAATGTAGATAGATTGGAGAGTTGGGCAGAGAAATGGCAGATGGAGTTCAATCAGGGCAAATGCGAGGTGATGCATTTTGGAAGATCCAATTCAAGAGTGAACTACACAGTAAATGGAAAAGTCCTGGGGAAAATTGATGGACAGAGAGATTTGGGTGTTCAAGTCCATTGTTCCCTGAAGGTGACAACGCAGGTCAATAGAGTGGTCAAGAAGGCATACGGCATGCTTTCCTTCATCGGACGGGGTATTGAGTACAAGAGTTGGCAGGTCATGTTACAGTTGTACAAGACTTTGGTTCGGCCACATTTGGAATACTGCATGCAGTTCTGGTCGCCACATTACCAAAAGGATGTAGATGCTTTGGAGAGGGTGCAGAGGAGGTTCACCAGGATGTTGCCTGGTATGGAGGGCACTAGCTATGAAGAGAGGTTGAGTAGATTAGGATTATTTTCATTAGGAAGACGGAGGTTGAGGGGGAACCTGATTGAGGTGTACAAAATCATGAGAGGTATTGACAGGGTGGATAACAAGAAGCTTTTTCCCAGAGTGGGGGATTCAATTACTAGGGGTCACGAGTTCAAAGTGAGAGGGGAAAAGTTTAGGGGGGATTTGCTTGGAAAGTTCTTTATGCAGAGGGTGGTGGGTGCCTGGAACGCGTTGCCAGCGGAGGTGGCAGATGCGAACACGATAGCATCTTTTAAGATGTATCTGGACAGATACATGAATGGGCAGGAAGCAAAGAGATACAGACCCTTAGAAAATAGGCGACATGTTTAGATAGAGGATCTGGAGGGCCGAAGGGCCTGTTCCTGTGCTGTAATTTTCTTTGTTCTTTTTTCTTTGTTCTTACATAACCGAAACAAAGGAATCCTAAATTAGAGCAGAAAGAGAGAGAGAGACAGGAGAGGGAGAAAGAAAGAATATTCCAGAAAGAATATGAAGAGAAAGAGTTGAAGTGGCTTGAGTTAACTAGGGGGTGATAGAGTAACCCAGTGAAAGCATGGCCAATATGGAGGAGTCTAATTCTGGGCAAGGTACAAAATTGTTAGAACGAACCAAATTAATTCCAGAATTCAATGAGGACAAAGTGGAGTCATTTTTTGTGTCTTTTGAGAAACTGGCAAGGCAGCTCAATATGGCCAACTGAGAGCTGGTCTCTTTTACTGCAAAGCAAATTAACAGGATAGGCCCATGAGGTTTATTTCTTGTTGTCAGATGAGAGTTCATCAAATAATGAACTGACCAAAAATACTATCCTCGGGGCATATGGAATTGTATGTGAAGTCTATTGCCAAAAGTTTAGAACCACGAAGAAGCAAGCCAATCAAACCTATCTGGAGTTTGAAAGAAGTAAGTACCTGGTTTTTGAACCAGTGGCTGAGAACTCATAAAGAACAGCACAGCTGTGAGACTCTCAGAGATGTAATTCTGTTAGAGGAATTTAAAAACTCTCTCCCATTCTCAATAAAGTCTCATGTGGAGGAGCAGTGGGTTTAGAGAGCCCGGCAAACGGCCGTTTTAGCCAATCAGTTTGCTTTAATTTATCAGTCAGTTTCCCATGGGAGAACCTTTCCCAGTCACCCCCACAAATCCGAAAAGGACAAAAGGGTGGGAAGGTGATGGAAGCCCAGGCAATCCTGGGAGAGAAAGGAAAGCAGGAGACACATGGGCCACTCCTCCAGCCAAAAAGGAAGGTGCTGTGACAAGAGTGAGACCCGGAGACCTGTGTGCTTCCATTGTAATAAAGCAGGGCATTTAAAAGCGAACTGCTGGAAACTAAAAGGAAAACCGATAAGGTTGCTCAGGGCAAACCCGCTCAGTGACGAAGGGACCCTGATGGAAAGCACAGCAGAACAAGCTGTGGCTTTAACTGCAGGAAGAGTGCAACCCAGGAAGCTTACAGCAGCAAGAGCAGGAAAAGTTAATAGGATTCCTGAAGGTTAACAGGGTTTTGTGTTTCAAGGGCAAATAACCTCATATCCCTCGAGTGGTACAAGCAATCCCATAGTAATTCTCAGAGACACAGGGGTCACCAGATACTTTTTACTGGGAAAAGGCATGACCTTCCCCCCAGAGAGTGCAGTGAACACCAGAATGGTGGTGTATGGTATTGGAGGGCAGTGTATGACTATACCTGTACACCGGGTGCACCTGGAGTGTGACCTAGTTTCAGGACTAGTGACTGTCGGGATTGCCCCTTGTTTGCCTGTGGACAGTGTTGACCTGCTCCTAGTTTAGTTTAGTTTAGTTTAGTTTCGAGATACAGCACTGAAACAGGCCCTTCGGCCCACCGAGTCTGTGCCGACCATCAACCACCCATTTATACTTATCCAACACTAATCCCATATTTCTATCACATCCCCACCTGTCCCTATATATTTCCCTACCACCTACCTATACTAGGGGCAATTTATAATGGCCAATTAACCTATCAACCTGCAAATCTTTGGCATGTGGGAGGAAACCGGAGCACCCGGAGGAAACCCACGCAGACACAGGGAGAACTTGCAAACTCCACACAGGCAGTACCCAGAATCGAACCCGGGTCCCTGGAGCTGTGAGGCTGCGGTGCTAATGATCTGCGGTGCCTAGATAATGATCTGATGGGGATGAAGGTGTTAGTCCCCCGCAGTAGTGAAAGAAAGACCGCAGGAGGTCCGAGAGACAGGGCAGTGGCAGGAGACAGTCCCCTGCAGTTTCCCTGAATGTGTAATGGATCAGGCTTTGATCAAACCAGCTCCCCCAGAGGAGACTGAATTAACACTGCAGACAGATGACTAGATCTGTCTGTCTGAGACTTCCCTTGGGAAGTTAGGAGACCCAGGGAATGAATTAAATGGATTTACCCGAGGTGAGGCTCAGCGAGCTGACCCAGTATTGAGAGAGTTAACACAGGCTGCCCAATCTGAAAGTGAAGCAGAGGGAGTCCCTGATTTCTACTATTTAAAGAATGAGGTACTGATGAGGAAATTGAGTTGGGATCCCAAAAGGGGAAATTAAAGCAGCACAGGCACCCAGAAAAGACAATTTTAATAAGTTTTATGATTCATGAATGAATCGAAGTGAATGAGAGAAATGCATGGTTTCTTTTTCCTGTATCTTATATTTCTCTCACAACTTTTTAATGAAATGTGTATTTGTTTCAAATTGCATTTCATTGCCTTGGGAGTGGAGGTGTCATGCAGGCCCCACCTGCCAAGAATGAGGAATATTAATTTCACTGCATGAACATTGATTTTAAAAACTGTTGTTGGGAAGAAAGAACTGGCTTTAAAAAAAAAATGCCCGGTTTTAGCTGGAGAGACATTTGCCTATCAACAGACAGTACTTCAAAGGACAAAGGGACTATTCCCTGCTCCAATTTAATCCACAACAGGCCTTTGATCACCAGGTATTGCGTGTAGAGTAGACATTCCAGGATCTGCTAGAATAAGACAAATACACAAGGGTAGGATTGGTCAGACAAATTTAGTCACATGAGCCCCAACGAAAATTAAGAGCTGTTGTCAATCACCGACTCGACAGTGAGCTGGAAACCCAGAAGCAGTCACAAGAATCCCCCTTCAGAGACTGCATCAACCCTTTCACCTTATATTTTCTTCTCTTCTCAGTCCCTATCTGCATGTGCATATCACTTGTGCATGCAAGCGTGGGCAAGTCGTATATCCATAGACATTAAATGAATTAGAGTTAAGTAAGTTTAATAACATTTCACTTTTCTTCGTTAAACCTGAGAAAACCTGTTTGTTTGATTTATTTACCTTATAATTGGAAAGGAGTGAACAAGGATTCATCAAGGGGGAGCTAAAAATACAGTGTGTTTAAAAATCAGACTCTGCTACAATAAGACCAGGTGAATACAGTAAAATACCCCGTAGACACCTTTCTCACCTGGTCTTAACAGTTGTTTTGTGCTGAAAAACTCCTTGTAAATTTGACTTGTAAGTCGAAAGCGAGACGAGGTGCTCAGTGTTTTGAAGAATAACTGCATAATACAGATGTTTGAATGGACACTCCCACAGCTGGAAATGTAACTTTAAAAAACCTTCAGATTTTTTTGGACACATAGTCATGGGAGGATAGGTAAGTTGACATATACACCGTATCTCTGCACGGTACTATTTTTCAGAGACAAGTGTTTCTGCAACTACCCAAAGACTCAGCCGATGCAGTAAGAAAGCATTGGAGACTGAATAACTGTGTCTATGGTCTGAATGATGCCTCCATAGTTCGGTACTTTTCAGTGAGATGTGTTCAGCTAAAAGCAAATCCTGCAATTTTTCATCGGCATCATAAAGGGGAACATTTAGCCATCATCATGATACATGATAATATTTTCTTATGGGATGGTTCTGCGGAATTTGAGAAATATGTTATCAATAAAATTAGCCTGGAATTTAAAATTGTGTCAGTTTGGAGAGTTTTTAAATATATTGGTTTACATATCAAGCAAAGTAGTTCTGGAATAACTTCAAGTCAACAATCCTGTTTAGAGGATGGTATTCCAATCATACTCGGTCCTCAAAGAATGAAGACTTTTTAATCTCAGGAAAAAAAACCGGACAATTGCTAAGCTTAATTTTTCAGTTGAACTAGTTGTTCACTCAGATTTGACCAGAAGCTACTTTTGATGTATTGGAGTTAACTACTTCGATGAAATAACTTGAAGTGGGGAATGTTTCAGGGCAAATAAAACATGAAGAAAATTAAATCTGGATGATTGCGTACTTAAGTTCCTATTATTCGGTTACCCAGAGAACATGAAGCTGGTGATTTTTTAACAATGCTTCACATTTTAATCTTCCTGGTGGACATTCTCGTCCAGCTTGATTCATAATAAATTTGATGGGTGAGTTTTGGAAATGTCCCATAGCTTGAGAAGGTAAGAAAATAAAATGGACTTAAAAGTACTCTGTCTACTGAAACACTGGCCCTTGTGGAGACAGTGGATGAGATTCTCTTTGTTAAATATTTACGTGCTATTCTATGTGATAGGCATCCTGAAGACAGTATACTGTTGCGACCGACTGCTCCAGTCAAATTCCCCAATCAAAATATACGATTCTGATTGTGGTGGGAGAAATGCACAGTTAATTCAATCCCGTCTCTCCACAGATCGCCTAACATATCATTTTAAACTTTCCAAATTAAAGAAAGACCCAGCCAAATTGTGCTTTCTATTAACCCCCGAATGAGGCTAAGCAAACCGGGTGTCTTTAAAACAACAAATTTACTGTTACATTTTAAAAAAAACGAAATTCTCAAAAACGCTATGAAGATATAACCTACATTTTAATAGAAACAATTTGAGTCCTTGCAAATTTACAGTCCAATGTTGCTTGAAGTCCTCACAGCCGTCCAATGGGGAAAAAAGGTTCTTTCACAGTAGAACAGTCTGTAGTCTTATTCCAGCATTAAGTGATGCTTCTTTCTTCAGCAATGGATTTCAACAATTAACAACTTGCAAACATTTTCAATAGAATCACTCTGCCTTTAGAGCTTTTGAGGGATAAAAAAATTATCATGTATTAACTTCCTTTCCTCCAGTTCAGGTTATCAAAGATCTCCTTTTTGGCTTGACTTTTTTTTTAAATTTTGAGAGATAATAACCATTAAACAGACTAACATTCTCTTCCTTCAGTTTACATGGCTGAGAGCTCTTTTTTCAGGGGCTAACATGAGCTATCTGTCTATGTTCCCTCTTAGAACAAACTGTGTTCAGCGAAAAGCCAGTTCAAAATTGAATTGTAACAAATGTATCGCATGATGCTCAATCCAAGTGGTTGTATCCATGGCAATGAAAATGCAACTTCTTGATAAATCTGGAGAACTGTTGGTTCTGAAAGCAGTACTAATCCTTTGCAAACCTTAAAGGTACACCGCATTTTCACGGGAAAAATAAACTACAGGACCAGAACAACTCCACCAAACCCCTGGTGGAATGAAACGCCATTCCTGGAAAACATTTCATTACGATCGGTTAAAAAAAGAACATATTTTTTCCCCCGCAATTACAGATATACACATTTCTAAAAAAAATGTCTAGACAGCAACCACAAGTTCCAGCAGAACATTATGGCTTTAAATTTTGAAAAGGTTGATCCAATTAGCCCATTTCAAATTTACAAGCATATTTTTCCAATTGTTTCCTGTTTTCCTTCCAAGTATCCATCACCTCAGCCAGGTGAACTGCAGAGCTCGGAGCACTGACCACTACTGGGTTCACTAATCTCTGAGAAGTTTCTCGAGTACCCCTTAACCTATGTTTCATCACTTGACACTGGAAAACCTTACCCGGTGTAACAGAAGCTGATTTTACTCTGGGGTTTCAAAGGAATTTGACAGTATCCCTCTGACACATCTGTCTCTTTAAGTATTGTGTAATGAGAGAGGATTAATTGACAATCCAGTTGTGCGAGGCCCCTTTGGGGATGAGCAACCATAATATGATAAATTTCTTCATCAAGATGGAGAGTGATGTAGTTGATTCTGAGACTCGGGTCCTGAATCTTAATAAAGGAAAATACAAAGGTATGAGGCGCGAGTTTGCCATGATGGATTGGGAAATGTTACTTCAAGGGATGACGGTGGATAGATAATGGCAAACTTTCAAAGAGCACATGGATGAACTGCAACAACTGTTTATTCCTGTCTGCCACAAAAGTAAAACGGGAAAGATAGCCAAACCATGGTTTACAAGGGAAATTAGAGATAGCATTAGATCCAAGGAAGAGGCATACAATTCGTCAGAAAAAAAAACGGACCTGAGGATTGGGAGAAGGAAAGAATTCATCAAAGGAGGACCTAGGGATTGATTAAGAAGGGGAAAATAGAGTGCGAGAGTAAGCTTGTGGGGAACATAAAAACTGACTGTAAAAAATTCTATAGGTATGTGAAAAGAAAAAGATTCTTTCTTTTGGGCCTCCTTATCTCGAGAGACAATGGATACGCGCCTGGAGGTGGTCAGTGGTTTGTGAAGCAGCGCCTGGAGTGGCTATAAAGGCCAATTCTGGAGTGACAGGCTCTTCCACAGGTGCTGCAGAGAAATTTGTTTGTTGGGGCTGTTGCACAGTTGGCTCTCCCCTTGCGCCTCTGTCTTTTTTCCTGCCAACTACTAAGTCTCTTCGACTCGCCACAATTTAGCCCTGTCTTTATGGCTGCCCGCCAGCTCTGGCGAATGCTGGCAACTGACTCCCACGACTTGTGATCAATGTCACACGATTTCATGTCGCGTTTGCAGACGTCTTTATAACGGAGACATGGACGGCCGGTGGGTCTGATACCAGTGGCGAGCTCGCTGTACAATGTGTCTTTGGGGATCCTGCCATCTTCCATGCGGCTCACATGGCCAAGCCATCTCAAGCGCCGCTGACTCAGTAGTGTGTATAAGCTGGGGATGTTGGCCGCTTCAAGGACTTCTGTGTTGGAGATATAGTCCTGCCACCTGATGCCAAGTATTCTCCGAAGGCAGCGAAGATGGAATGAATTGAGACGTCGCTCTTGGCTGGCATACGTTGTCCAGGCCTCGCTGCCGTAGAGCAAGGTACTGAGGACACAGGCCTGATACACTCGGACTTTTGTGTTCCGTGTCAGTGCGCCATTTTCCCACACTCTCTTGGCCAGTCTGAACATAGCAGTGGAAGCCTTACCCATGCGCTTGTTGATTTCTGCATCTAGAGACAGGTTACTGGTGATAGTTGAGCCTAGGTAGGTGAACTCTTGAACCACTTCCAGAGCGTGGTCGCCAATATTGATGGATGGAGCATTTCTGACATCCTGCCCCATGATGTTCGTTTTCTTGAGGCTGATGGTTAGGCCAAATTCATTGCAGGCAGACGCAAACCTGTCGATGAGACTCTGCAGGCATTCTTCAGTGTGAGATGTTAAAGCAGCATCGTCAGCAAAGAGGAGTTCTCTGATGAGGACTTTCCGTACTTTGGACTTCGCTCTTAGACGGGCAAGGTTGAACAACCTGCCCCCTGATCTTGTGTGGAGGAAAATTCCTTCTTCAGAGGATTTGAACGCATGTGAAAGCAGCAGGGAGAAGAAAATCCCAAAAAGTGTGGGTGCGAGAACACAGCCCTGTTTCACACCACTCAGGATAGGAAAGGGAAAAGATTGGTGATTGGTGAAGAAAAATAGAGGTCCCTTACAGTCAGAAACAGCGGAATTTATTATGGAGAACAAAGAAATGGCTGACCAACTAAATGCATACTTTGGTTCTGTTTTCACAAAAGAGGACACAAATATCATACTAGAAATGTTGGGGAACACAGGATTTAGTGAGAGGGAGAAACTGAAGGAAATCAATATTAGTAGAGAAATGGTGCTGGGGAAATTGATAGAACTGAAGGCCAATAAATCCCCACGGCCTGATAATCTGCATCCCAAAGTATTTAAGGAAGTGGCCCTAGACATAATGGATACATTGGTGGCCTCCTTCCAAGATTCTATAAACTCTGGAATAGTTCTTACAGATTGGAGGGTAGCTAACGTAACCCCACTATTTACAAAGAGACGTAGAGAGAAAGCGGGGAACTATAGACCAGTCAGCCCGACATGGGTAGTGGGGAAAATTCGAGAGTCCGTTCTCAAAGATTTTATAGCAGAGCAATTGAAGAACAGTGGTAGAATCGGATGGAGTCAGCATGGATTTACGAATAGGAAATCATGCTTGAAAAATCTGCTAGTATTCTCTAAAGATGTAACTAGTAGAGTTGATGAGGGGGAGCCAGTGGATGTGGTTTATTTGGACTTTCAGAAGGCTTTTGACAAAGTCCCACAGAAGAGATTAGTGTGTAAAATTAAAGCGCATGAGATTGGGGGCAGTGTCTGCGATCGATAGAACATTGGTTGGCAGACAGGAAACAAAGAGTAGGAAAAAGCAGCTCTTTTTCCGAATGGCAGGCAGTGACTAGTTAGGTACCGCCTCTGAGTATAAAAGCCTATGGTTTAATTTTCTTGGCCATTTTACATTCGCTAATGGGATAATTCGAGGTTCAATCTCAAAATTTCCTAGGCCTACCTCTGCCTCATCCTCACTATCCTTTTCCTTCTCCACAGTCCCAATTACCTGACATAACTCTACTGGCTTATCCTCCTCCCTGTGGTAATATGGTTTGAGCATATTAATGTGACACAACCTGTTCTCCTTCCAGCGATCAGGGGTGGCAATCAATTAATCAACCTTACCCACTCTTTTGATCACTCTATATGGGCCACTGAACCACTGCTTTCACTGGGTCTCCCTGTGACGTTAACAACACTAATACTTCCATCCCCTGGTATTATGGTAGGTTGTGGTTTTATCTGTTCAATAACTGTCCAGTCTTTATCAACAGGCCTATGAGGCATTCTCTATTTCCTTCTCAAAACCCCATTTGCCATAGAATAGCCTTTCACCTCAGTTTCTGACAGAGCCGTCTATGCTATTCGGTAGATCTCTGGATCAGCTTGCTGTGCTGCAGTGATAGACGATCTGTTAAACAACTCATTTGGATTATCTAAATCCCCAAATAAGGTTTCAGATACTTGGCCACCGATTTGTGGTGCCCCTTTTACCTCCGACAATGGAGCCTGTTTCACCATTGCTCGGGTAACTACACACGCCAGAGATATTCCCGGAACTTGCTCCTGTAATTGCTCTGTTTCCATAATTTCACATGATTCCACTGTAACTATAGGAGAAACTGATATTTTTGATCCAGCCAAATCATTTCCGAGGAGTAGATCAATTCTCTTTACTGGTAAACTGTGGACAACACCAACAGTTACGATCCCAGATATTAAGTCACTCTCTAGGCATACTTTATACAAGGGTACGGATATTTTTTCCTTAGATACTGTGATCCAAATTAATTAATTAAATAGAATAGAGATGGCTGGGCAGGCGATATGTTGCAGCTGTAGAATGTGGGAGCTGATGGACGCTGGTGCGATCCACAATGACCACATTTTCAGCAAGTGTTGGCTGCTCGAGGAACTTCGGCTCAGTGTTGATGAGCTGGAGTCCGAGCTGCAGACACTGTGACACATCAGGGAGGGGGAGAGTTACCTGCACACTGTGTTTCAGGAGACAGTTACACCCCTCAGATTAATTACATCCAATCTGGACCGTGATCAGGGACAGGAGCGAGTGACTGCGAGTGAGGCAGGTGTGGGGATCCAGAATTTAGCTTTGGAGGAGCCTCAGCCACTGCCCTTATTCAATAGGTATGGGTTCTTGCTCCCGGTGTGGACGAGGGCACAGACTGCAGGGAGGATGAGCAAAATGACCACAGCACCGTGGTTCAGAGCACCATTCAAGTGGGGGGAGAAAAGAGAAATGTAGTTGTAATTGGGGATAGCATAGTTAGGGGAATAGATACTGTTCTCTGCAGCAAAGATAGAGAGTCCCGAAGGCTAAGTTGCCTACCTGGTGCCAAGGTTAAAGAACATCTCTTCTGGGCTGGAGAGGAACTTGGAGTGAGAGGGAAAAGATCCAGTTGTTGTGGTCCACGTAGGTACCAACGACATCGGTAGGACTAGGAAAGAGGTTCTGCTGAGGGACTATGAGCAGCTCGGGGCCAAATTAAAAAGCAGAACCAGAAAGGTAATAATCTCCGGATTAATACCTGAGTCATGTGCAAATTGACATAGGGTAAATAAGATTTGAGAGGTAAATGTGTGGCTCAAGGATTGGTGTGGGAAAAATGGGTTCCGATTCAGGGAACACTAGTACCAGTACTGGGGAAAGAGAACTGTTCCGTTGGGATGGGCTTCACTTGAACCATGCTGGGACCAGTGTCCTGGCGATCGTATAACTAGGGTTGTAGATAAGGCATTAAACGAAATAGTGGGGAGGGGGGGCGGGTTTAATTGAAGGGTAGTCAAAAACATTGAAAAGTAATGAGAGAGCAGAGGTGCAGGGTAGTGAAGGAGCATACATTAGTCAGAGAGTGACAGGAAGGGACAGAGAATACAAGCACAAGATTACAGCAGAAATTAGAACCAGAGTAGGTTAAAATGGTAAAAAGTCAAAGCTTAAGCCTCTTTATCTGAATGTACGTTGCATTTGCAACAAGATAGATGAGCTGATGGCACAGATAGAAATAAATGAATATGATTTGATAGCTATCACTGAGACGTGGTTGCAGGATGACCAAGACTGTAATCGAAATGTTCAAATATATTCAACGTTCCAGAAGAATAGGCAGAAAGGAAAAGGAGGTGAAGTAGCTTTGTTATTAAAGGAAGGGATCAGTTGTGAGTAATGATATAGGTGTAATAGACCGTGATGTAGAATCAGTTTGGGTGGAAAAAAGGAATAGCAAGGGAAAGAAATCATGCGTGAAAGTGATCATTAGGTCCCCGAAGAGTTTCCTCGCTGTCGGACAAGATATAAATTAGGAAATATTGGAGGTGTTTAAGAAGGGCACTGCAATTATCATGGGTAATTTTATTCTGCATATAGACTGGACAAATCAAATTGGCAAGGGTAACATGGAAGACAAATTTGTAGAGTGCCTCAAAGATTGTTACTTAGAGCAATATGTTGCAGAACATACCATGGAACAGTCTATTTTAGATTTGTTATTGTGTAATGAGGTAGGATTAATAAGAGATCTCATAGTTAAGGATCATTTAGGGTGAATCAATCATAACATGGTAGAATTTCAAATTCAGTTTGAGGGTGAGCAACTTGGGTCTCAAACCTATGTGTTCAACTTAAACAATGGCAATTACAGAGGTATGAAGAAAGAGTTGTCTAAAGCGGGCTGGGAAAACAGACGACAGGGGAAGTCAGTGGATGAGCAGTGGCAGACTTCTAAGCAAATATTTCATGACACTCAGCAAACATTTATTCCAGTCAGAAGGAAGGACCCGAAGCAAACGATCACCCACCCGTGGATAACAAAGAAAGTTAAGGAGAGTATCTAATCAAAAACAAAGGCGTACAATGTGGTGAAAATAAGTGGTAGGTCAGAGGATTGGGAATTTTTAAAAAACCAGCAGCGGATGACTAAAATTCTAATAAAGAGGGAGAAAATTGATTATGAGAGTAAATTGGCAAGAAATATAAAAACAAACAGTAAGAGCTTCGATGGGTGAGGGACCCTGAGAGGATGAGACTGGGGAATTAATAACAGGGAACAGGGAAATGGCAGATCATTTAAACCAATATTGTGTGTCTTCACTATAAACATCCCAACAATAATAGATGAGCAAGGTGTAAATAAGGAGGCAGGCAGAAAGCAGGAAACTATAGACCACTCAGCCTAACATCAGTCATTGGGAAAATGCTTGAATCAATTATTAAGGAAGAAATAGCAGGACATTTAGAACAACATAATGCATTCAAATAGAGTCAACACGGTTTTCCGAAAGGGAAATAATTTTTGACAAATTTGTTAGAGTTCTTTGAGGGTATAACAAGCAGAGTGGATAAAGGTGAACTGCTTGAGTTGTGTACCTATCATAACCTCTGCATCACCAACTCGTTCTTTCACACTAAACCCTGTCACCAGGTTTCATGGAGGCACCCAAGATCACGTCGTTGGCACCAGCTAGACCTCATTGTCACAAGGCGAGCCGCCTTAAACAGTGTTCAAATCACACGCAGCTTCCACAGTGCGGACTGCGACACCGACAACTCCCTGGTGTGCAGCAAGGTTAGACTCAGACCAAAGAAGTTGCATCATTCCAAGCAGAAGGGCCACCCGCGCATCAACACGAGCAGAATTTCTCACCCACAGCTGTTACAAACATTTCTAAATTCACTTGTAACAGCCCTTCAAAACACTCCCACAGGGGATGCTGAGACCAAGTGGGCCCACATCAGAGACGCCATCTATGAGTCAGCTTTGACCACCTACGGCAAAAGTGCGAAGAGAAATGCAGACTGGTTTCAATCTCATAATGAAGAGCTGGAACCTGTCATAGCCGCTAAGCGCATTGCACTTTTGAACTACAAGAAAGCCCCCAGCGATTTAACATCCGCAGCACTTAAAGCAGCCAGAAGTACTGCACAAAGAACAGCTAGGCGTTGCGCAAACGACTACTGGCAACACCTATGCAGTCATATTCAGCTGGCCTCAGACACCGGAAACATCAGAGGAATGTATGATGGCATGAAGAGAGCTCTTGGGCCAACCATCAAGAAGATCACCCCCCTCAAATTTAAATCGGGGGACATAATCACTGACCAACGCAAACAGATGGACCGCTGGGTTGAGCACTACCTAGAACTGTACTCCAGGGAGAATGCTGTCACTGAGACTGCCCTCAATGCAGCCCAGCCTCTACCAGTCATGGATGAGCTGGACATACAGCCAACCAAGTCGGAACTCAGTGATGCCATTGATTCCCTAGCCAGCGGAAAAGCCCCTGGGAAGGACAGCATTACCCCTGAAATAATCAAGAGTGCCAAGCCTGCTATACTCTCAGCACTACATGAACTGCTATGCCTGTGCTGGGACGAGGGAGCAGTACCCCAGGACATGCGCGATGCCAACATCATCACCCTCTATAAAAACAAAGGTGACCGCGGTGACTGCAACAACTACCGTGGAATCTCCCTGCTCAGCATAGTGGGGAAAGTCTTTGCTCGAGTCGCTCTGAACAGGCTCCAGAAGCTGGCCGAGCGCGTCTACCCTGAGGCACAGTGTGGCTTTCGTGCAGAGAGATCGACTATTGACATGCTGTTCTCCCTTCGTCAGATACAGGAGAAATGCCGTGAACAACAGATGCCCCTCTACATTGCTTTCATTGATCTCACCAAAGCCTTTGACCTCGTCAGCAGACGTGGTCTCTTCAGACTACTAGAAAAGATCGGATGTCCACCAAAGCTACTAAGTATCATCACCTCATTCCATGACAATATGAAAGGCACAATTCAACATGGTGGCTCCTCATCAGAGCCCTTTCCTATCCTGAGTGGTGTGAAACAGGGCTGTGTTCTCGCACCCACACTTTTTGGGATTTTCTTCTCCCTGCTGCTTTCACATGCGTTCAAATCCTCTGAAGAAGGAATTTTCCTCCACACAAGATCAGGGGGCAGGTTGTTCAACCTTGCCCGTCTAAGAGCGAAGTCCAAAGTACGGAAAGTCCTCATCAGAGAACTCCTCTTTGCTGACGATGCTGCTTTAACATCTCACACTGAAGAATGCCTGCAGAGTCTCATCGACAGGTTTGCGTCTGCCTGCAATGAATTTGGCCTAACCATCAGCCTCAAGAAAACGAACATCATGGGGCAGGATGTCAGAAATGCTCCATCCATCAATATTGGCGACCACGCTCTGGAAGTGGTTCAAGAGTTCACCTACCTAGGCTCAACTATCACCAGTAACCTGTCTCTAGATGCAGAAATCAACAAGCGCATGGGTAAGGCTTCCACTGCTATGTCCAGACTGGCCAAGAGAGTGTGGGAAAATGGCGCACTGACACGGAACACAAAAGTCCGAGTGTATCAGGCCTGTGTCCTCAGTACCTTGCTCTACGGCAGCGAGGCCTGGACAACGTATGCCAGCCAAGAGCGACGTCTCAATTCATTCCATCTTCGCTGCCTTCGGAGAATACTTGGCATCAGGTGGCAGGACTATATCTCCAACACAGAAGTCCTTGAAGCGGCCAACACCCCCAGCTTATACACACTACTGAGTCAGCGGCGCTTGAGATGGCTTGGCCATGTGAGCCGCATGGAAGATGGCAGGATCCCCAAAGACACATTGTACAGCGAGCTCGCCACTGGTATCAGACCCACCGGCCGTCCATGTCTCCGTTATAAAGACGTCTGCAAACGCGACATGAAATCGTGTGACATTGATCACAAGTCGTGGGAGTCAGTTGCCAGCATTCGCCAGAGCTGGCGGGCAGCCATAAAGACAGGGCTAAATTGTGGCGAGTCGAAGAGACTTAGTAGTTGGCAGGAAAAAAGACAGAGGCGCAAGGGGAGAGCCAACTGTGCAACAGCCCCAACAAACAAATTTCTCTGCAGCACCTGTGGAAGAGCCTGTCACTCCAGAATTGGCCTTTATAGCCACTCCAGGCGCTGCTTCACAAACCACTGACCACCTCCAGGCGCGTATCCATTGTCTCTCGAGATAAGGAGGCCCAAAAGAAAAAGAATAGACCACTCAGCCTAACATCAGTCATTGGGAAAATGCTTGAATCAATTATTAAGAAAGAAATAGCAGGACATTTAGAACAACATAATGCATTCAAATAGAGTCAACATGGTTTTCCGAAAGGGAAATCATTTTTGACAAATTTGTTAGAGTTCTTTGAGGGTAGAACAAGCAGAGTGGATAAAGGTGAACCAGTCGATGTTGTATATTTGGAAATTTCAGAAGGCGTTTGATAAGGTGTCACATAAAAGGTTATTGCACAAAATAGGAGCTCAGGGTATTGGGGGTAATGTGTTGGAATGGATTGAGGATTGGCTAACACACAGAAGGCAGAGAGTCGGGATCAATGGGTCTTTTTTAGGTTGGAAAGCAGTAACTAGTCGGGTGCCACAAGGATTGGTCCTCGGGCCTCAGCTATTTACTTTCTACATTAATGACTTAGCGGAAGGGACAGAGTGTAATGTATCCAAGTTTGCTGGCGATACAAAAATAGGTGGGAAGGCGTGTAATGATGAGGCTAAACAAAATCTACAAAGGGATATAGATAGGTGAAGTGAGTGGGCAAAAACTTGGCAGATGGAGTTCAATGAGGGAAAGTGTGAGAAAATCCACTTTGGTAAGAAGAATAAAAAGGCTGATTATTATTTAGATGGAGAAAGACTACAAAATACTGCAGTCCAGAGAGATCTGGGTGTTCTTGTACATGAAACACAAAACGTTAGCATGCAGGTGCAGCAATTAATTAAGACAAATGGAATTTTGGTCTTTATTGCTGGGGAGTCAGAGTTTAAAAATAGGGAAGTCTTGTTACAACTGTACAGGGTGTTGGTGAGGCCACACCTGGGGTACTGCATACAGTTTTTGTCCCCGTATTTAAAGAAGGATATACTAACATTGCAGGCAATTCAGAAAAGGTTCACGAGGCTGATTCCTGGGATGAAGGGGTTGCCTTATAAAGAACAGCTAAATTGCTTAGGCCTTTATTCATTTGAGTTTAGAAGAACGAGATGTGATCTTATAGAAATATATAAGATTTTAAGGAGACTCGACAGGGTAGCTGTTGAGAAGATGTTTCCACCGGTGGCGGAATCTCGAACGAGGGGACATAGATACAGAATAAGGGAGCACACATTTAAAACTTTAAAAGAGAAGGAATTTCTTCTCTCAGAGGGTGGTGAATCTCTGGAATTCTCTACCTCAGATAGTTGTGGAGGTTAGGTCACTAAATATATTTAAGGAGGAGGTAGATAGATTTTTTAAATCTTGGGGAGTCGAGCGTTAGGCGGAGCAGGCCTGAAAGAGGAGTTGAGGCCTGGGACAGATCAACCATGATCTTATTGAATGGTGGGGCAGGCTTGAGGGGCTGAATGGCCTACTCCTGCTCCTAGTACTTTTTAAACATTTTCAATTCTTAATGTTTCTCTATTCCAAACCAACCATTCCATGTGGGGTTAATAATTTCAATGGGGTTGTGAGCTCAAGAATTGGAATCAAAGAAAGAGACACAAAATGATCACCCACTGCTGAGACTGAGGGTCATTAGATATTCAGTCTAACACTCTCCTAACTGAGTTATTTCAACCGCACACTCCCTGCAAACCCTTGTCATTGTTTTGGAAGAAACTATAACTCCAGTGACATTGTCCCTCCCACTCATCCCTCATTGTGGTCAATTGGAACCTGACCAGGTCTCGGAGCTCGGATTATGTTCATGTTTGGTTGTTGATATCTCAATGTGATCTTGTGTTTGGATCACTTTTAATCAGGTTCAAGGACAAATTCTTCCTTCATCCCTTCTCCCACATTGCTTCACTCTGTCTCATTCATTCTTTATTTCTTACAGCCCAGAAAGAGGTCGGAATCAGAGCTTACCCCCAAACCCTCTGCAGACAGACCCCCGTCTGTTACCCTGTTTGATTCAAGAGATCACTCAATTAAATACTCTAGTAATAAACATAGTTGGACACAGGAGCTAACTACACTGCAATGTTTATAAAAAGCACATTTTATGGGTTGTGTCACTGAGTCCACAGAGCAGGACGGGCCCAGACTCCAGCCCCAGCCTGTGTTGTGTTAGCCAATGTCACCTGGTGTGAAACCGAGCCACACAGAGTAGGAAAGGGACTGGCTGTATTCGTAGCCTGCGTTGAGTTAACTGATCCCACCCAGTGTGATATGGAGTCACACAGAGTAGGAAAGGGACTGGCTGTATTCGTGACCTGCGTTGAGTTAACTGATCCCACCCAGTGTGATATGGAGTCACACAGAGTAGGAAAGGGACTGGCTGTATTCGTAGCCTGCGTTGAGTTAACTGATCCCACCCACTGTGATATGGAGTCACACAGAGTAGGAAAGGGACTGGCTGTATTCGTAGCCTGCGTTGAGTTAACTGATCCCACCCAGTGTGATATGGAGTCACACAGAGTAGGAAAGGGACTGGCTGTATTCGTGACCTGCGTTGAGTTAACTGATCCCACCCAGTGTGATATGGAGCCACACAGAGTAGGAAAGGGACTGGCTGTATTCGTGACCTGCGTTGAGTTAACTGATCCCACCCAGTGTGATATGGAGCCACACAGAGTAGGAAAGGGACTGGTTGTATTCGTGACCTGGGTTGAGTTAACTGATCCCACCCAGTGTGATATGGAGCCACACAGAGTAGGAAAGGGACTGACTGTATTCGTGAACAGCGTTGTGTTAACTGATCCCACCCAGTGTGATATGGAGCCACACAGAGTAGGAAAGGGACTGGCTGTATTCATGGCCTGCGTTGAGTTAACTGATCCCACCCAGTGTGAGATGGAGTCACACAGAGTAGGAAAGGGACTGGTTGTATTCGTGAACAGCGTTGTGTTAACTGATCCCACCCACTGTGATATGGAGCCACACAGAGTAGGAAGGGGATTGGTTGTATTCGTGAACAGCGTTGAGTTAACTGATCCCACCCAGTGTGATATGGAGCCACACAGAGTAGGAAAGGGACTGGCTGTATTCATGGCCTGCGTTGAGTTAACAGATCCCACCCAGTGTGATATGGAGTCACACAGAGTAGGAAAGGGACTGGCTGTATTCGTAGCCTGCGTTGTGTTAACTGATCCCACCCAGTGTGATATGGAGCCACACAGAGTAGGAAAGGGACTGGCTGTATTCATGGCCTGCGTTGAGTTAACAGATCCCACCCAGTGTGATATGGAGTCACACAGAGTAGGAAAGGGACTGGTTGTATTCGTGAACAGCGTTGAGTTAACTGATCCCACCCACTGTGATATGGAGCCACACAGAGTAGGAAAGGGACTGGTTGTATTCGTGAACAGCGTTGTGTTAACTGATCCCACCCACTGTGATATGGAGCCACACAGAGTAGGAAAGGGACTGGTTGTATTCGTGAACAGCGTTGTGTTAACTGATCCCACCCACTGTGATATGGAGCCACACAGAGTAGGAAGGGGATTGGTTGTATCCATGGCCTGCGTTGAGTTAACAGATCCCACCCAGTGTGATATGGAGCCACACAGAGTAGGAAGGGGATTGGCTGTATTCATGGCCTGCGTTGAGTTAACTGATCCCACCCAGTGTGAGATGGAGTCACACAGAGTAGGAAAGGGACTGGCTGTATTCATGGCCTGCGTTGAGTTAACAGATCCCACCCAGTGTGATATGGAGCCACACAAAGTAGGAAGGGGACTGGTTGTATTCATGGCCTGCGTTGAGTTAACAGATCCCACCCAGTTTGATATGGAGCCACACAGAGTAGGAAAGGGCCTGGATCTATTCATGGCCTGCGTTGTGTTTACTGATCCCACCCAGTGTGATATGGAGTCACACAGAACAGAATGGGCCCAGGCTTCTTCCTCAGTTTGTGCTATCTTAGTTTAAAGGCGGGGCTAAAATGTGGCGAGTCGAAGAGACTTAGCAGTTGGCAGGAAAAAAGACAGAAGCACAAGGGGAGAGCCAACTGTGTAACAGCCCCGACAAACAATCTTTTCTGCAGCACCTGTGGAAGAGTCTGTCACTCTAATAATGGTCTTTATAGCCACTCCAGGCGCTGCTCCACAAACCACTGACCACCTTCAGGCGCTTACCCATTGTCTCTCGAGACAAGGAGGCCAAAAAATCAAGAAAGCTCATCTTACACCACTGTTATGACTAAGGGAAGAGGAGAGCACTGTTAATTCAGTCCCACTTCTCCACCGGTCACAACATGTTTATTTTATTTTCCCACTTATCGATATAGTTAATCATATAATCTACTTTCCAAGATTAGAACACACTAACCAGGTTTCTTTCCCGAACAACAAAATTATTAATTTATTATAAAACATGTTTTACCTAGTAATGAATTGAAGCATAAATGCACAGGTTAAGATTTTTGAACTCCCAACATTAAATTTTTACCTTTGCGTCTCACGCTCACACACACATACCCATATGTTCACCAGTTAACCGAAATAAAAGGATTTTTGGGTCTGAGCTCTATTACAGACAGAAAAAAAACCACCCGGCCAGATCATTTGCCCAACCCTGAAAAAAACAGTAGATGAGACACAATATACCAAAACTGGCACACAGTCCAACCTCCTCGCACACACAGACAGGCCATCAAAATCCCCCTGAGAACAGTTCTCTTCAGGCAGCGTTGAGGATTCTGTTTCGAAGGCTTTTATTCAAATACAGAAAACAAGATGAATTAACACAATGGACCCCATTGAAATTGCTGGAAAGTGAGTTTGGTTGTAGCCTTCTGTTCTGCCTTGGAATTCTCTGTTTCTTCTGCAGAAGACTTGACTTTATCTCTTTCCAGAAGGTAAAACACGCACACACACTGATGCACAACCAGAAAGCTTGTCAGTTTTTCTGCCCATCCCCGGTGGCCTGCTAATACTGAGCTTGTCCAATCAAATGAGCGCTGGCCACTTCTCTGTCCCTGTTACCAGGGTTTCTGTTCCAAGCCTAACCTGAGCCATGTGACAATCAGCAAGATTGTTGCCAATCTGGCTTTCTCAGTGCCCTCTTGATGGCTCTCACTTATATTAAAAAATGCGTGGTCCAACATTTAAATACAAGAAAAGTGCTGTGGATGCTGGAAATCTGAAATAAAAACAGAAATGCTGCAAATACGCAGCAGACTGATACAAAAGGTGAAGTCACACAGGATCAGAGGTGAGCTGGCAAGATGGATACATAACTGTCTCGGTCATAGAAGGCAGAGGGTAGCAGTGGAAGGGTGCTTTTCTGAATGGAGGGCTGTGACTAGTGGTGTTCCGCAGGAATCAGTGCTGGGACCTTTGCTGTTTGTAGTATATGTAAATGATTTGGAGGAAAATGTAGCTGGTCTGATTAGTAATTTTGCAGATGACACAAAGGCTGGTGGAGTTGCGGATAGTGATAAGGATTGTCAGAGGATACAGCAGGATATAGATCTGTTGGAGACTTGGGCGGAGAAATGGCAGATGGAGTTTAATCCGGACAAATGTGAGGTAATGCATTTTGGAAGGTCTAATGCAGGTGGGAAGTATACAGTAAATGGAAGAACCCTTAGGAGTATTGCCAGGCAGAGAGATATGGGCGTACAGGTCCACAGGTCACTGAAAGTGGCAACGCAGGTCGATAAGTTTTTCAAGAAGGCATACGGCATGCTTGCTTTCATCGGTCGGGGTACAGAGTATAAAAATTGGCAAGTCATGCTGCAGCTGTACAGAACTTTAGTTAGGCCACACTGAGAATATTGCGAGCAATTCTGATCGCCATACTACCAGAATGATGTAGAGGCTTTGGAGAGGGTACAGAAGAGGTTTACCAGGATGTTGCCTGGTCTGGAGGGCATTAGCTATGAGGAGAGGTTGGAAAAACTCGGATTGTTTTCACTGGAACGACGGAGGTGGAGGGGCGACTTGATAGAGGTTTACAAAGTTATGAGCGGCATGGACAGAGTGGATAGTCAGAATCTTTTTCCCAGGGTGGAAGAGTCAGTTACTAGGGGACAAAGGTTTAAGGTGCGAGGGGCAAAGTTTAGAGGGGATGTGCGAGGCAAGTTCTTTACACAGAGGATGGTGAGTACCTGGAATTACTGCCAGGGGAGGGGGTGGAAACAGGTACGATAGCGACGTTTAAGATGCATCTTGACAAATACATGAATAGGATGGGAATAGAGGGGTATGGTCCCTGGAAGTGCAGAAGGTTTTAGTTTAGGCAGGCATCAAGATCGGCGCAGGCCTGGAGGGCCGAATGACCCGTTCCTGTGTTGTACTGTTCATTGTTCTTCGTTCTTGTTCTATCTACATCGTGTGTGGCCATTTTTTGCATATCCTGGCATATCACCAAAAACTCTTTTAAAGGTTGTGAAATGCTTGGTTAGGTCTTCACATTGTTCTGCATCTAAGTACAAAAGTTTGTTATCCAATTTTCCTCGTCATTCTGTATTCACTAACCAGATAGTAGGAGGTTCAATCTGAGAATTGTCTCGGTCTCCTCTGCCTCATCCTCACTATCCTTTCCCTTTTCAACAGTCCCCATTACCTGACATGCCAGTACTGGCTTATCCTCCTCCATGTAATAATATTGCTTCAACATATTGATATGACACCACTGATTCTTTTTCTGGTGATCAGGGCTGTCAAGCAAGTAATCGACCTTACCCACTCTTTTGATCACTTTATACATACAACTGAACAACATATTTAATGGTTCACCCTGTAAAGGTAAAAATACCAATACTTCATCGTTTGGTTGAAAGTTTTGGGTCTTTAAGTTCTTGATGCCATTATTGGCATTTTGTTTTGCCACTAAACCTATTCGAAAGGGCTAAAACCTGTAGACTCATTGGTGAATGTTTGCCACAAATAAATACATTCTAGCCCTTTATCCCAATCATGTGGATATTCATGTCAGTATGATCTGATCATTATTTTGAGAGTTTGATAGTACCCTTAAGCTCCCTCCGTCTGTGGGTGATATGCTGAAGATTTTAACTCTCTGATAGTCAAATTGCTCATAAATTCTTGAAATGTTATTGACATGAAATTAGAACCTTGATACACTTGCACTTCAAGTAGCAAATCATATTTCATAACGAATTGGGTTAACTTCTCTACTAATACCTGATCAGTAATTGTCCTTAAATGAATGGCCACTGGAAATCGAGCAGCCATATCAATGATAGTAAGTAGATATTGAAGTCCTGCTTTTTTTTAGGAAAGCATCCTACACAGTCTGCCAATACTCTGCTAAACAAGGCGATGTTGCTCGCGCATCCACCAGAGCCATCAACGAACACACCATTGACATGTTGAAAATGTACTTTCACTGCGTTGACGGGTCTGGATGGGCTTTTCAGTTCACACCACACAGGGTCTCAAAATAATCATCATCTGCTCTTCCTTACACAAGCTGGTAATTAGACATTGCAACATTCTGCAGGTGGAGGAACAGGAGGAACACTAGTCCTCCTCAGATGAGGATGACTATGAAGTGAGTGAGGAGGACAATAATGCAAACAATGCCATTCTAGATATAAGGGCCATGGGGAGACATGCGAGGAGCATCAGGAAAAACCTCACATTTGCATGTTTCAGCCAACAATAGGTCACTTCAAAAAGAAACGTTGGGAGGTGACAACAAACATTCTCTCAATATGCTTACATACAGCTGAGGTCTGAATCACTGCTGTAATCCAAAAGAAGATCTCTTCTTACAACAGCACATGGACCTACTGTGGAGATGTGTCAAATGGCCTGTATGTTATCAACATTAAGAAAATCTCCCTGTGTCTCCACTGAAAATATTATACAGCATCAACACGCACTTATAGGAAGCTAGAACTTTTATGCATTTGGATGTGGCCAGCAGATCAAATCTCCTCCCCGGGATATGATGGAACTAGTGTTAGGGGAGAGTATAGTCAGGGGATGGATACCTTTCTCCATGACCTGGAATTCCAAAGGTTGTGTGCCTTCCCATTGCCAAGATGAAAGACACCTATTCACAGCTGGATCTGAATTTGGAGTGGATGGGGGAGGATCCAGCAGTCATGGTCCATATAGGAACATAGAAAATATATAGAAACAGGAATGATGTTCTCCTGAGAGTGTTTGAGAAGTTAGAGTCCAAATTAAAATGTAGAAGCTCAAACATAATAATCACTGATTGTTAATTGGGTCACAGACCAATTGGAATCGGGACAAGATGATTAGAGAATTAAATGTGTGGCTCAATGTGTGGTGTGGAAAGGAGGGTCTTCCATTCATGGGGCACTGGGAAAACAGGGAGCTGTTCCAATGGTATGGATTCCACTTAAACCAGGCTGGGATTATTGTCCTGATGAATCGTATAACCAGGGATATGGACAGGGCATTAAAGTAAAAGAGTGGGGGAGGGTTCAGGTGAAGGGAGATTTATAACACTAAATAGAAAATTATCAGGAACCAGAGCAGTGTAATGATTTGACCACAGGCAGCAGAGTAGGACAGGCGGGGACAAAGAGTTTAATGGTCAGGGAGTAAGGTCAATGAAAAGAGTCATGTGAAATAAAAATTAAAGGCTCCTTTTCTGAATCCATTATAAAATGGATGAACTAGTGGCAGAAATGAAGATAAATGTTTTAGATTTAATTGTCATTTTGATCCCTAGATGGAGTTTTGATGGTTGAAGGCATCACTGGTCGGGCAAAGGGATGGAGCATTAACATGGGTGTTAGAGCAAAAGAGAGTTGTGAGTGGAGGGTGTGTTTTAGTCGGGCTGGAGAATGTTCCTGCTATAGAAAGATATTTTCTTAAGTAATTATCTAAACACAAAGATCAGAATTTTAGAACAAAGAACAAAGAAAAGTACAGCACAGGAACAGGCCATTCGGCCCTCCAAGCCTGCGCCGATCTTGATGCCGTCTAAACTAAAACCTTCTGCACTTCCGGGGACCGTATCCCTCTTTAAATTCAAAGTTTTGAAGATCGAAGGACCTAATGTAGTTCAACAAGAATATGCTTGACGGATGGAGGAGCCTGGATGGGATCGGATGTGGACAGCAGAGTTTTAGTGGAGCTGAGCTTTGTTAATCTTGTCAGTGGAATGTTGACCAGGACCACATTGGATGAAGTGAGTCTCGAGATGACATGAGCATGGATGAGAGTTTCAACAGCACGTCGACTGCGGAGTGAATGGAGGACTTTGATGCTATGGAAGTAGGTGGTCTTTGTAATGAGAGAATCTGAGTTCTTGAAGCTCATTGTGGGGTCTAACGGGAAGCCAAGGTTACAAATATTATGGGTCCAATTGAGACAAAATCCAAGGAATAGTGGTAAAGAATGGAAGGTACAGAGTTTGTGCTGTGGGCATGAAGATGGTGGCTCTTGCCCTCCCAATGTTTAACTGGAAGAAACTGTGAATCATAAATGTTGTACATCATTCAAGCAATCTGAAACTCATTGGCAGTGTCAGGGTAGAGTGTGGTAAAGGAGAAGTAGAAATAGGGGTCGTCATGATGGACACAGGTGTACATGTGGATGCTGACCTTTTATGTTCTGATCATATCTTTCAAGGGCAGCATGGAAATGGGAAAGAACAGCTGGAGGGCTGGAGTAGATACTTGGAGGCTCCAAGGAAAAACAGGTCAACAGGGAAGAGTAGAATCACATGAGGACAGTACCAGTTATCTGGTGAATGAATCAGAGACATTGAAGGAGAATTGCATGGTCAACCATGTCAAAGATTGCAGAGAGACTGAGGAGGTCTTGTGGATGGATAGAGCGTTACAATAACTGTCACAGAAGGTGTGATATTTCACTTTGTTTGGGACAGTTTGAAGATTGTGGCAGGGGTGGAAACCTGATTGAAGAGAGTCAAATATGATACAGTCGGAAGGATGCACACGGTTTAGGGAGGCGACAACTTGCTGAAGGAATTTGGAGAGGAAAGAGAGATGTGAGATGGGATTGGAGTTTTTTTTTAAGAACACAGGGGTTGGGCCTTGACTTTTGAGGAAGGGGTGACAATAGTGGTTTTGAAAGGGATGGGGAAGAAAGTGAGAATAGAGACACATGTCAAATATCAACTAATATGAGGACCAAGAACAGGAGTGATTATTACTTCAGTAGAAATAAGCTCAAAGTTGCAGGAGGTGTCTTTCATGGACGAGAGAAATTTGCACAGAGACAAAGGGGAGATAGGAGAGTGATTGGTGAAAGAGGTTGGTTTCGGACAGAAAGGGTTGTTTTGTGGGCAATCGAAGGCTGATTTCAACAGAAGCTGGTGAACAGTTGCTTTTAAAGTTAGATTAAAAGAAGGCGCAGAGTTTCTCACACATTGTTGGAGGTGAGGGAGGAGAAGGTGAGGGAAAGGGTTTATAAAGTTTGCTGTTAGTGAAGAGACACAGGGGATATCTTTGCATTCCAGGATGACCCTGGAGAAATGACCACATAGAGGACAGTGAGGCTGCTTCATGTAGTCCAGCATGAACCATCTGTGGAGAAGAAACAATGAAGAATCCATCAACTGACTTGGGACAGGAAATCTGAGGGCAGAACAAGATCTTCTATGAGTGCGTGAGAGAGTCAAGGAACCAGTAAAGATGAAATGTTTCTCAAACACTGAATCCATTTTGGCCTCTTTTGAGGAACTTTTTTCTGCATTTGTACCTTTTCTAACCAGGTAAGTTTATTCTTGGAAGAAAATAGTTGCTATGATTGGATCCAATGGTGAACTGTAATGATTGTCAGAACATACTGCCTGAGGGTGCAGAATTGGCCATTTATTATGACTGCTCCTTTATTGGGGAATTAATTTGATGTCTTTTGATGGTGTATGGTCACTGCAACTCCACAAATTCAGCAGTTAAATTGACATCTGGATATTTTATGTTCGATCAATTTGTTTATCTACATTAAAATTCATCTTTAATATTATTGTTAATTATACATCACTATCCAAAGTGTTGTAAAAGATAGTAAGTCTACTCATTGTTTTTGACAAGGATTTCAGGAATATCACGACAAGTGACTGAGAAATCTATAAGCCCTGCTCCAGATCGATGTTCATTACTTGTTATCAACACAATTTCCCATTCAATGTAAACAAATATTTCACTCCATTCTTCAGCTCCTCTCTGAATTTCCTCTGTGTCAGTCCATAGATACAAGTGTTTGTGCAGGAACTGAGAAGCTGCAACATAAACCCAACTTGTTGTGCAATATATATCAGGTTACTGTAATATTTGTCTGTATAATTAAAGTTCACCACTGGCCAGTTTATCACAAGGACAACAAACGTCATCCACAACAGTATGAAATTGGCAGAAACAGTGAAAAGTAAAATCATGGAATTCCTCCGATTCTTCACCTCTGGATCATTCTGATTCTCACTGTTGCTCCGGAGTCCCCTGCGTACTCTATTTGCCATTATAATGTGTCTGACAGTCAAAGCATTGAACAACAGAATTAAAAGAATTGGTAAGATAGGGGTTATGATGCCTTTGATACACTCGTATGCCCTCCACAAGGGGGAGGTGAGGTAATCAGCTGTAGCAACACAATACCAAGGTACATTGTCAATTATAAATACAGGGTCACCTGTAAAGTAATAGGGAATATTTACAAGACAGCTCACCACAAACAAGATGGTGATAACCACAGTCGCTGTTTTCTCTGTGTTAAATCTTGATTGCAGCTTCTGACAGCAAATTGTTACAAAGCGATCAAAAGTGAAGGCGACAGTAAACCAGACCGAACAGTCTAAAGCTACAGTATATGCGACAATGTTTACCAGACACACAGGAGTTATAAACAGGAAACTAACTGGAAAGTACATGATATTAATCCGGTGTAATATCACATGGATGATAACCACCATTAGATCCGCCACTGCCATGGCCACCAGATAGCGAGTGATACATTTGGAGAGACCGCACTTTCCTCGAGACAAAATCACAATCGCCACCAAGTTAACTGGAAGAAACAGAAAATATGAAATTTTCCTCAACACTGTCCCCAAACATTTTTGAAGAATTATTTAAAGTTCAATAAGACAGTATGAAAATATAAGGTTTCCAGATCCGAATTAAATGTAATTTTTATTGAAAGAACTATTTATTTGTCGCAGGGAAATCTGTGGCAAAATGTAAGGGAAATTAAAATGTAAAACAGGTTCTTGGCCTCAGATAGTGAAAAATATACTGTGGTAAAAGTAAAAGTACTGACTTTTTTCTGGGGAATTCTGGTATCCAAAACACCAGAGCCTCCAAAATTAAGTAACTGAACTTCGGCTCCGCCCTGTTGGGTTCTGATGATACTACCTTCGACAACAACACCCCTTCCCCTCACTCCCAGAACTGTGATAGGGCTCCTTTGTCCTCACTTCCCATCTCACCAGCCTTTACATCCAAAGGATTATCCTCTTCCATTTCCACCACCTCCAGCGTGATGTCACCACAAAATACATCTTCCCCTCTCCGCCCCTCCCCTCTCAGCATTCTGAAGGGACCGCTCCCTCCATGACACCTTGATCCACTCCTCCCTCACCCCCAATACCTCATCCCCTTTACACGGCACCTTTAATGCAATCACAGGAGGTGTAATACCTGCCCGTTTACCTCTGCTTTCCTCACTCGCCAATGTCCCAAACACTCCTTCCATATGATGCAGCAATTTACTTGTACTTCTTTCAATTTACTATACTGTATTCACCGTTCACAATGTGATTGTCTCTACATTGGGGAAACCAAACGCATTTGGGTGACTGCTTTGTGGAATACCTCCACTCATTCTGTAAACATGACCCCAAGCTTTCTGTTGCTTACTATAATAATTCACCACCCTGTTCCATGTCCTTGAACTGCAGCAGTCTTCCAGTGAACATCAACGCAAGCTCGAGGAACAGCACCTCATCTTCAGATTAGACACTCTACAGCCTTCTGGATTCAACATTGAGTTCAACAAATTCAGAGAAGGACTGCTTTTTCATTCTAAAATGAAAGCGGAATACTGGAGATGCTGGAAATCTGAAATAAAAACAAAAAAATGCTGGAAATCTTTCAGTATCTGTGGAGAGAGAAGCAGAGTTAACACTTCAGGTCAGTGACCCTTCATCAGAACTTAAAAATGTTGCAAATGTAATAGGTTTTAAGCAAATAAAGCAGGGGTGGAGCAAGAGATAACAAAAGGGAAGTTGTTGATCGGACAGAGGGTCACAGAGAATAACTGACCAGAAGGTCTTGGAGCAAAGACAAACGGTATGTTAATGGTATGCTGAAAGGGAAAGAGTTAGTGCAGAGAGGATGTTAATTGACAGAAAAATGAACAACCCTGGTCCAAAGCACAAAGACGAAAAAACAGTGGGTCGCCACGTCGTGAAAAAAAAAAGATTAAACAAACTAAAATAAAATAATAAAATAAATTAATACATTATAAAAAATAAAAATAAATAAAAAGGGGAGCTCTTCATGCTCTGAAATTATTAAATTTAATGTTCAGTCTGGCAGGCTATAGCGTGCCTAATCCTTAAATGAGAAGCTGTTCCTCGATCTGGCATTGATGTTCACTGGAACACTGCAGCAAGCTCAGGACTGGTATGTAGGTATGAAAGCAGGGGTGTGTGTTGTAATGGAAAGCAACCAGAAGCTCGAGTCATGCTTTCAGACTGAGTGGAGGTGTTCCACAAAGCAGTCACCCAATCTGCGTTTGGTCTCCCCAGTGTAGAGGAGACCACATTTTGAGCAGTGAATACAGTATGCTAAATTGAAAGAATGCTTCACCTGAAAGGAGTTTTTGGGGCCTTGAATAATGAGAAGACAGAGGGTAAAAGGACAGGTGTTGCACCCACTGTGATGCATAGGAAGGTGTCGTGGGAAGGGGACGACGTGTTGGGGGTAATGGAAGAGTGGACCAGGATGTCGCAGAGGGAACGATCCCTTCAGAATGCTGACATTAGGGGGGGAGGCAACTTGCATTTGGTAGTGGCATCATGCTGGACGTGGTGGAAATGGCAGAGGATGATCTTTTGGATGTGGAGGCAGTTGATGACTGTATTAGTGCAGTTTCCTGATCCGCCCCCAAATGGAAAACTTCATCAACGTTACTTCCAATTTCCCCCTTCTCTCACTTTACATGGTCTATCTCTAACACTTCCCTTCCCTTCCTTGATTTCTCTAACTCCATCTCTGGGGATAGGCTGTCTACTAATAATCATTATATGCCCACCGATTCCCACAGCTAGCTCGACTGCACTTCTTCAGACCCTGCCTCTTGGAACGACGACATTCCATTCCCCCAGTTTCTCCATCCCCGATGCATCTGCTCTGATGATGCAACCTCCCACGACAGCACTTTTGATTTGTCTTCCTTTATCCTCAAACGAGGATTAAACCCCACTATGGTTGACAGGGCTCTTGACTGTGTCCAGCCTATTTACCACATTTTTACCCTCACCACTTCCCCTTCCTCCCAGAACTGCCACAGGGATCCCTTTGTCCTCACATTCTACCCCACCTGCCTCCACATCCAAAGGATCATCCTCTGCCATGTCTGCCACGTCCAGCGTGATGCTATGACCAAAAGCATTCTTCCCTCCCCTCCCCTGTCAGCATTCCGAAGGGATCATTCCCTCCACAACACCCTGGTCCACTCCTCCATTACCCCCAGATCCTTGTTGCCTTCCCACGACACCTTCCCCTGCAATCGCAGGAGGTGTAATACCTGCCATTTTACCTCCTCTCTTCTCACTATCCAAGGCCCAAACACTCCTTCCAGATCAAGCAGCAATTTACATGTACTTCTTTCAATGTAGTATTCTGTATTCACTGCTCACAATGAGATCTCCTCTCCAATGGGGAGACCAAACGCAGATTGGGTGACCACTTTGCGGAACACCGCCACTCAGTCCAAAAGCATGACTCCGAGATTCTGGTTGCTTGCCATTTCTACACCCGCCACCCCCCACCCCCCACTCCCACTCTCATGCTCACATATCAGTCCTGGGATTGCTGCAGTGTTCCAGTGAACATCAATGCCAGCTCGACGAACAGCATCTCATTTACCGATTCAGCACACTACAGCCTGCCAGACATGACGGGGCCCCCTTTTTATTTTTATTTATTTTTGTTATAATTTGCTATTTCTTATTTGTTTATTTTATTTTAGTTTGTTTCGTAATTCATTTTTATTTACCATGTGCCTACCAACTGTCTTATTTTCATCTTTGTGCTTGAGGCTAGGGTTGTTCATTTTTCTGTCAATTAACACCCTCTCTGCATTAACACTTTGTCTTTCAGCACACCATTAACATACCGTTTGCTTTTGCTCCATGACCTTATGGTCAGTTATTCTCTGTCACCCTCTGTCCTAGCAACATATCTCTTTGCTCACCCCCACTTTATTTACTTAAAACCTAACATTTAACATTCTAACATTTGCAAGTTCTAATGAATGGTCACTGACCTGAAACGTTAACTCTGCTTCTCTCGCCACAGATACTGCCAGACCTCCTGAGTATTTCCAGCATTTCTTCTTTTTATTACTGCGTTTTCATTCTATTTCATTGCATTTTACTTTGTTTTATTTTATGAAGTTACATTTTTAAACCATCAGCCTGTCTTAAACCTTGTTTTTCAGGTTTTTGCTTTTGCACTGCCATGAACAATCTCTCTGGACAAATGCTTTGTCCTTTCATATTGCTAAATGCTCCTTTTGCCTTTGATCCATGATATGTTTGTCATTTAATCTCTTTTGCCCTCCGCCTATTCGCACACCTTCCCTTATGTTCTTCTTCCCCCTCCCTCCTTCTCACTTGCTCAAAGTCTATTACATTCCTAATCTTTACCATTTCTGATGAAAGGTCACAGACCCTAAACATTAAATCTGTTTCTTTCTCCACAGATGCTGCCAGACCTGCTGAGTATTTCAGAACTTTCTGCTTTTATTTCAGATTTCCAGCATCCGCAGTATTTTGTTTTTATTATTCTGGAGAGTGCATTCTCCCCCTGTTGGGTTATGGTCTGTACAACATGGAGAGCACTCTCTCGTCATGTTGGGTTACGGTCTGTACAACATGGAGAGCACACTCTCGTCCTGTTGGGTTACGGTCTGTACAACATGGAGAGCAAACTCTCGTCCTGTTGGGTTATGGTCTGTACAACATGGAGAGCACACACTTGTCCTGTTGGGTTACGGTCTGTACAACATGGAGAGCAAACTCTCGTCTTGTTGGTTACGGTCTGTACAACATGGAGATCACACTCTCATCCTATTAGGTTACAGTTTGTACATCACTGACAGTGAATTCTCCTCTTATTTTTAAACATTGCCCTGGAAAAGAGCAGAATGGAAATGTCTGCTGGATTGGATCATGCTCCTGTAACAAGAATCACCAGGAGTTCCCTCCCACTTCCATTGAGAAACAAAATCAAAGCTGAATTCAAATCCATGCAAACAAGTGAAATTCTGCAGTTACATGATATGTCAACATGAAATAAAATTACAGTACAATAACTCTTAGAATCCTTGGTTATATATTCCACCCACTAACATCAGCACATTTAAAATTGCTTTATTTATTTCGAATCTGATGTTCATATGGACTCCAGAAAAGTTTCTAGTGCAAACAATAAACAGAATTGATATTTTAGCATTTTCGATGTTGAAAATTCAAGAAACAATATAACTCTACTTCAGAAATCATATTAAGATAACAGGAGAGTTACTTGCCAACTAACTGATGCCATCAAACAGGAAAAATATAACATGAAGAATGACACATTGATATATAACTTTTACTCTGCTTACTGTCTTACCAGGAATACTGACGGCTGCAAGAATCGGATAGTAAATGAGTTCGATCTGGTAAATTACAGGGTATCCCATTTCTTAGGTGAAACACCAATGTAGAGACTTCTTCAGAGGAGCCCTTATTAATAGCACAGATCAACCTCCACAGGGACAGTCATCTGGGATATGTGAGCACGGATATTAGTTACAGTCCAGTGAATAAACTGATTTAATGAACATATTTTCTCACACATTACGTAATACAATAGAGTCATTAGAGGATATGGAAAACAAAATAATGTTATATTCCTCAGAAATGTCTTCAAAACATGATTTGCAACTTCTTTTGTTAGGATCTCAAGTGTTTATGTGGATGAAAAGTCTCAGGAACAATAGCCCTGGTGTTAATGTGGATGAACAGTCTCAGGAACAATAGTCCTGGTGTTGATGTGGATGAACAATCTCAGGAACAATAGTCCTGGTGTTGATGATGATGAACAGTCTCAGGAACAATAGTCCTGGTGTTGATGCGGATGAACAGCTTCAGGAACAATAGCACTGGCGTTGATGTGGTGAACAGTCTAAGGCAAAATAGCACTGATGTTCATGTGGATGAACAGTCTCAGGAACAATAGCCCTGGTGTTGATGTGGATGAACAGTCTCAAGAACAATAACCCTGGTGTTGGAGATGATGAACAGTCTGTGGAACAATAGCCCTGGTGTTGATGATGATGAATAGTATGTGGAACAATAGCCCTGGTGTTGATGTGGATGAACAGTCTCAGGAACAATAGCCCTGGTATTGATGTAGATGAACATTTTCAGGAACAATGGCACTGGTGTTGCTGTGGATGAACAGTCTCAGGAACATTAGCCCCTGTGCTGATGATGCTGAACAGTCTCCGGAACAGTAGCCCTGGTGTTGATATGGATGAACAGTCTCAGGAAAATTAACCCTGGTGTTGATGTGGATGAACAGTGTCAGGAACAATAGCCCTGGTGTTGATATGGATGAACAGTCTCAGGAAAATTAACCCTGGTGTTGATGTGGATGAACAGTGTCAGGAACAATAGCCCTGGTGTTGCTTTGGATGAACAGTCTCAGGAACATTTGCCGTGGTATTGATGTTGATGAACAGTCTCAGGAACAATAGCCCTGGTGTTGATGTGGATGAACAGTTTCAGGAACAACAGCCCTGTTGTTGCATTGGATGAACAGTCTCAGGAACAATAGCCCTGGTGTTGATGTGGATGAACAGTTTCAGGAACAATAGCCCTGGTGTTGATGTGGATGAACATTCTCAGGAACAATAGCCCTTGTGTTGATGTGGATGAACAGTCTCAGGAACAATAGCCCTGGTGTTGATGTGGATGAACAGTCTCAGGAACAATAGCCCTGGTGTTGATGTGGATGAACAGTCTGTGGAACAATAGCCCTGGTGTTGATGATGATGAATAGTATGTGGAACAATACCCCTGGTGTTGATGTGGATGAACAGTCTCAGGAACAATCGCAAGGTGTTGATGTGGATGAGCAGTCTGAGGAACATTAGCCTTGGTATTGATGTGGATGAACATTTTCAGGAAAAATGGCACTGGTGTTGCTGTGGATGAACAGTCTCAGGAACATTAGCCCCTGTGCGAATGATGATGAACAGTCTGTGGAACAAAAGCCCTGGTGTTGATGTGGATGAAGAGTCTCTGGAACAGTATCCCTGGTGTTGATATGGATGAACAGTCTCACGAACAACAGACCTGGTGTTGATGTGGATGAACAGTGTCAGGAAAAATAGCCCTGGTGTTGATGTGGATGAACAGTCTCACGAACAATAGACCTGGTGTTGCTTTGGATGAACAGTCTCAGGAACAATTGCCGTGGTAATGATGTTGATGAACAGTTTCAGGAACAATAGCCCTGGTGTTGATGTGGATGAACAGTCTCAGGAACAATAGCACTGGTGTTGATGTGGATGAACAGTCTCAGGAACAATAGCCCTGGTGTTGATGTGGATGAACAGTCTCAGGAACAATAGCCTTGGTGTTGCATTGGATGAACAGTCTCAGGAACAATAGCCCTGGTTTGATGTGAATGAACATTCTCAGGAACAATAGCCCAGGTGTTGCTGTGGATGAACAGTCTCAGGAACAATAGCCCTGGTGTTGATGTGGATGAACAGTCTCAGGAACAATAGCCCAGGTGTTGATGTGGATGAACAGTCTCAGGAACAATAGCCCTGGTGTTGATGTGGATGAACAGTCTCAGGAACAATAGCCCTGGTGTTGATGTTGATGAACAGTCTCAGGAAAAATAGCCCTGGTGTTGATGTGGATGAACAGTGTCAGGAACAATAACGCTCGTGTTGGAGATGATGAACAGTCTGTGGAACAATAGCCCTGGTGTTGATGATGATGAATAGTATGTGGAACAACAGCCCTGGTGTTGATGTGGATGAACAGTCTCAAGAACAATAGCAAGGTGTTGATGTGGATGAACAGTCGCAGGAACAATAGCAAGGTGTTGATGTGGATGAACAGTCGCAGGAATAATAACCCTGCTGTTGATGTGGATGAACAGTTTCAGAAACAATAGCCCTGGTGTTGATGTGGATGAACTGTCTCTGGAACAGTAGCCCTGGTGTTGATATGGATGAACAGTCTCAGGAACAATAACCCTGGTGTTGATGTGGATGAACAGTGTCAGGAACAATAGCCCTGGTGTTGCTTTGGATGAACAGTTTCAGAAACAATTGCCGTGGTATTGATTTTGATGAACAGTTTCAGGAACAACAGCCCTGGTGTTGATGTGGATGAACAGTCTCAGGAACAATAGCCCTGGTGTTGATGTGCATGAACAGTCTCAGGAACAATAGCCCTGGTGTTGATGTGGATGAACAATTTCAGAAACAACAGCCCTGTTGTTGCTTTGGATGAACAGTCTCAGGAACAATAGCCCTGGTGTTGATGTGGATGAACAGTCTCATGAACAATAGCCCTGGTGCAGACGTGGATGAACAGTTTCAGGAACAATAGCACTGGTGTTGCTTTGGATGAACAGTCTCAGGAACAATAGCCCTGGTGTTGATGTGGATCAACCGTCTCAGGAACAATTGCCGTGGTATTGATGTCGATGAACAGTTTCAGGAACAACAGCCCTGGTGTTGATGTGGATGAGTAGTCTCAGGAAAAATAGCCCTAGTAGTGATGCAGATGAACATTTTAAGGAACAATAGCACTGGTGTTGCTGTGGATGAACAGTCTCAGGAACAACAGGCCTGGTGTTGATGTGGATGAACAGTCTCAGAAACAATCGTCCTGGTTTTGATGATGATGAACAGTCTGTGGAAGAATAGTCCTGGTGTTGATGTGGATGAACAGTCTCAGGAACAATAGCCTGGTGTTGATGTGGTTGAACAGTCGCTGGAATAATAGCCCTGGTGTTGATGTGGATGAACAGTCTCAGGGACAATAGCCCTGGTGTTGATGTGGATGAACAGTCTCAGGAACAATAGCCTGGTGTTGATGTGGATGAACAGTCTCAGGGACAACAGCACTGATGTTGATGTTGATGAACAGTCTCAGGAACAAAAGCCCTGGTGTTGATTTGGATGAACAATCTCAGGGACAATTGCCCTGGTGTTGATGTGAATGAATAGTCTCAGGAATAATAGCCCTGGTATTTGTGGTTTAGAGATACAGCACTGAAACAGGCCCTTTGACCCACTGAGTCTGTGACGACCATCAACCACCCATTTTTATACTAATCCTACATTACTACCACATCCCCACCTGTCCCTATATTTCCCTACCACCTACCTTTCCGAGGGGCAATTTATAAAGGCCAATTAACCTATCAACCAACCAGCATGTGGGAGGAAACCGGAGCTCCCGGAGGAAACACACGCAGACACAGGGAGAACTTGCAAACTCCACACAGGCAGTCCCCAGAATTGAACCCGGGTCACAGTAGCCGTGAGGCTGTGGTGCTAACCACTGCGCCACTGTGATGTAGATGAACAGTTTCAGGAACGATAGCACTGGTGTTGCATTGGATGGACAGTCTCAGGAACAATAGCCCTGGTGTTGATGTGGATGAACAGTGTCTGGAACAACAGCCGTGTTGTTGATGTGGATGAACAGTCTCAGGAACAATAGCCCTGGTGTTGATGGTGATGAACAGTCTCAGGAACAATAGCCCTGGTGTTGATGTGGGTGAACAGTCTCAGGAACAATAGCCCTGGTGTTGATGTGGATGAACAGTCTCAGGAACAATAGCCCTGGTGTTGATGTGGATGAACAGTCTCAGGAACAATAGCCCTGGTGTTGATGTGGATGAACAGTTTCAGGAACAATAGCCCTGGTGTTGATGTGGGTGAACAGTCTCAGGAACAATAGCTCTGGTGTTGATGTGGATGAACAGTCTCAGGAACAATAGCCCTGGTGTTGATGTGGGTGAACAGTCTCAGGAACAATAGCCCTGGTGTTGATGTGGATGAACAGTCTCAGGAACAATAGCCCTGGTGTTGATGTGGATGAACAGTCTCAGGAACAATAGCCCTGGTGTTGATGTGGATAAAATTGTCAGGAACAATAGCACTGGTGTTGCTTTGGATGAACAGCTTCAGGAACAATAGCCCTGGTGTTGCTTTGGATGAACAGCTTCAGGAACAATAGCCCTGGTGTTGATGTGGATGAACAGTCTCAAGAACAAGAACCCTGGTGTTGATGATGATGAACAATCTGTGGAACAATAGCAAGGTGTTGATGTGGATGAACAGTCGCAGGAACAATAGCAAGGTGTTGATGTGGATGAACAGTCGCAGGAATAATAACCCTGCTGTTGATGTGGATGAACAGTTTCAGAAACAATAGCCCTGGTGTTGATGTGGATGAACTGTCTCTGGAACAGTAGCCCTGGTGTTGATATGGATGAACAGTCTCAGGAACAATAACCCTGGTGTTGATGTGGATGAACAGTGTCAGGAACAATAGCCCTGGTGTTGCTTTGGATGAACAGTTTCAGAAACAATTGCCGTGGTATTGATTTTGATGAACAGTTTCAGGAACAACAGCCCTGGTGTTGATGTGGATGAACAGTCTCAGGAACAATAGCCCTGGTGTTGATGTGCATGAACAGTCTCAGGAACAATAGCCCTGGTGTTGATGTGGATGAACAATTTCAGAAACAACAGCCCTGTTGTTGCTTTGGATGAACAGTCTCAGGAACAATAGCCCTGGTGTTGATGTGGATGAACAGTCTCATGAACAATAGCCCTGGTGCAGACGTGGATGAACAGTTTCAGGAACAATAGCACTGGTGTTGCTTTGGATGAACAGTCTCAGGAACAATAGCCCTGGTGTTGATGTGGATCAACCGTCTCAGGAACAATTGCCGTGGTATTGATGTCGATGAACAGTTTCAGGAACAACAGCCCTGGTGTTGATGTGGATGAGTAGTCTCAGGAAAAATAGCCCTAGTAGTGATGCAGATGAACATTTTAAGGAACAATAGCACTGGTGTTGCTGTGGATGAACAGTCTCAGGAACAACAGGCCTGGTGTTGATGTGGATGAACAGTCTCAGAAACAATCGTCCTGGTTTTGATGATGATGAACAGTCTGTGGAAGAATAGTCCTGGTGTTGATGTGGATGAACAGTCTCAGGAACAATAGCCTGGTGTTGATGTGGTTGAACAGTCGCTGGAATAATAGCCCTGGTGTTGATGTGGATGAACAGTCTCAGGGACAATAGCCCTGGTGTTGATGTGGATGAACAGTCTCAGGAACAATAGCCTGGTGTTGATGTGGATGAACAGTCTCAGGGACAACAGCACTGATGTTGATGTTGATGAACAGTCTCAGGAACAAAAGCCCTGGTGTTGATTTGGATGAACAATCTCAGGGACAATTGCCCTGGTGTTGATGTGAATGAATAGTCTCAGGAATAATAGCCCTGGTATTTGTGGTTTAGAGATACAGCACTGAAACAGGCCCTTTGACCCACTGAGTCTGTGACGACCATCAACCACCCATTTTTATACTAATCCTACATTACTACCACATCCCCACCTGTCCCTATATTTCCCTACCACCTACCTTTCCGAGGGGCAATTTATAAAGGCCAATTAACCTATCAACCAACCAGCATGTGGGAGGAAACCGGAGCTCCCGGAGGAAACACACGCAGACACAGGGAGAACTTGCAAACTCCACACAGGCAGTCCCCAGAATTGAACCCGGGTCACAGTAGCCGTGAGGCTGTGGTGCTAACCACTGCGCCACTGTGATGTAGATGAACAGTTTCAGGAACGATAGCACTGGTGTTGCATTGGATGGACAGTCTCAGGAACAATAGCCCTGGTGTTGATGTGGATGAACAGTGTCTGGAACAACAGCCGTGTTGTTGATGTGGATGAACAGTCTCAGGAACAATAGCCCTGGTGTTGATGGTGATGAACAGTCTCAGGAACAATAGCCCTGGTGTTGATGTGGGTGAACAGTCTCAGGAACAATAGCCCTGGTGTTGATGTGGATGAACAGTCTCAGGGACAATAGCCCTGGTGTTGATGTGGATGAACAGTCTCAGGAACAATAGCCTGGTGTTGATGTGGATGAACAGTCTCAGGGACAACAGCACTGATGTTGATGTTGATGAACAGTCTCAGGAACAAAAGCCCTGGTGTTGATGTGGATGAACAGTCTCAGGAACAATAGCCCTGGTGTTGATGTAGATGAACAGTCTCAGGAATAATAGCCCTGGTGTTGATGTGGATGAAAAGTCTCAGGAATAATAGCCCTGGTGTTGATGTGGATGAACAGTCTCAGGAACAATAGTCCTGGTGTTGATGTGGATGAACAGTCGCACAAACAACAGTCCTGGTGTTGATGTGGATGAACAGTCTCAGGAACAATAGTCCTGGTGTTGATGTGGATGAACAGTCGCACAAACAACAGTCCTTGTGGTGATGTGGATGAACAGTCTCAGGAACAATAGCCCTGGTGTTGATGTGGATGAACAGTCTCAGGAACAATAGCCCTGGTGTTGATGTGGATGAACAGTTTCAGGAACAATAGCCCTGGTGTTGATGTGGGTGAACAGTCTCAGGAACAATAGCCCTGGTGTTGATGTGGATGAACAGTCTCAGGAACAATAGCCCTGGTGTTGATGTGGGTGAACAGTCTCAGGAACAATAGCCCTGGTGTTGATGTGGATGAACAGTCTCAGGAACAATAGCCCTGGCGTTGATGTGGATGAACAGTCTCAGGAACAATAGCCCTGGTGTTGATGTGGATGAACAGCTTCAGGAACAATAGCCCTGGTGTTGATGTGGATGAACAGTCTCAAGAACAAGAACCCTGGTGTTGATGATGATGAACAATCTGTGGAACAATAGCCCTGGTGTTGATGATGATGTACAGTCTCAGGAACAATAACCCTTGTGTTGATGTGGATGATCATTCTCAAGACCATTAGCCCTGGTGTTTCTGTGGATGAACAGTCGCTGGAATAATAGCCCTGGTGTTCATGTGGATGTACAGTCTCAGGAAAAATTGTCCTGGTGTTGATGTGGATCAACCGTCTCAGGAACAATTGCCGTGGTATTGATGTCGATGAACAGTTTCAGGAACAACAGCCCTGGTGTTGATGTGGATGAGTAGTCTCAGGAAAAATAGCCCTAGTAGTGATGCAGATGAACATTTTAAGGAACAATAGCACTGGTGTTGCTGTGGATGAACAGTCTCAGGAACAACAGGCCTGGTGTTGATGTGGATGAACAGTCTCAGAAACAATCGTCCTGGTTTTGATGATGATGAACAGTCTGTGGAAGAATAGTCCTGGTGTTGATGTGGATGAACAGTCTCAGGAACAATAGCCTGGTGTTGATGTGGTTGAACAGTCGCTGGAATAATAGCCCTGGTGTTGATGTGGATGAACAGTCTCAGGGACAATAGCCCTGGTGTTGATGTGGATGAACAGTCTCAGGAACAATAGCCTGGTGTTGATGTGGATGAACAGTCTCAGGGACAACAGCACTGATGTTGATGTTGATGAACAGTCTCAGGAACAAAAGCCCTGGTGTTGATTTGGATGAACAATCTCAGGGACAATTGCCCTGGTGTTGATGTGAATGAATAGTCTCAGGAATAATAGCCCTGGTATTTGTGGTTTAGAGATACAGCACTGAAACAGGCCCTTTGACCCACTGAGTCTGTGACGACCATCAACCACCCATTTTTATACTAATCCTACATTACTACCACATCCCCACCTGTCCCTATATTTCCCTACCACCTACCTTTCCGAGGGGCAATTTATAAAGGCCAATTAACCTATCAACCAACCAGCATGTGGGAGGAAACCGGAGCTCCCGGAGGAAACACACGCAGACACAGGGAGAACTTGCAAACTCCACACAGGCAGTCCCCAGAATTGAACCCGGGTCACAGTAGCCGTGAGGCTGTGGTGCTAACCACTGCGCCACTGTGATGTAGATGAACAGTTTCAGGAACGATAGCACTGGTGTTGCATTGGATGGACAGTCTCAGGAACAATAGCCCTGGTGTTGATGTGGATGAACAGTGTCTGGAACAACAGCCGTGTTGTTGATGTGGATGAACAGTCTCAGGAACAATAGCCCTGGTGTTGATGGTGATGAACAGTCTCAGGAACAATAGCCCTGGTGTTGATGTGGGTGAACAGTCTCAGGAACAATAGCCCTGGTGTTGATGTGGATGAACAGTCTCAGGGACAATAGCCCTGGTGTTGATGTGGATGAACAGTCTCAGGAACAATAGCCTGGTGTTGATGTGGATGAACAGTCTCAGGGACAACAGCACTGATGTTGATGTTGATGAACAGTCTCAGGAACAAAAGCCCTGGTGTTGATGTGGATGAACAGTCTCAGGAACAATAGCCCTGGTGTTGATGTAGATGAACAGTCTCAGGAATAATAGCCCTGGTGTTGATGTGGATGAAAAGTCTCAGGAATAATAGCCCTGGTGTTGATGTGGATGAACAGTCTCAGGAACAATAGTCCTGGTGTTGATGTGGATGAACAGTCGCACAAACAACAGTCCTGGTGTTGATGTGGATGAACAGTCTCAGGAACAATAGTCCTGGTGTTGATGTGGATGAACAGTCGCACAAACAACAGTCCTTGTGGTGATGTGGATGAACAGTCTCAGGAACAATAGCCCTGGTGTTGATGTGGATGAACAGTCTCAGGAACAATAGCCCTGGTGTTGATGTGGATGAACAGTTTCAGGAACAATAGCCCTGGTGTTGATGTGGGTGAACAGTCTCAGGAACAATAGCCCTGGTGTTGATGTGGATGAACAGTCTCAGGAACAATAGCCCTGGTGTTGATGTGGGTGAACAGTCTCAGGAACAATAGCCCTGGTGTTGATGTGGATGAACAGTCTCAGGAACAATAGCCCTGGCGTTGATGTGGATGAACAGTCTCAGGAACAATAGCCCTGGTGTTGATGTGGATGAACAGCTTCAGGAACAATAGCCCTGGTGTTGATGTGGATGAACAGTCTCAAGAACAAGAACCCTGGTGTTGATGATGATGAACAATCTGTGGAACAATAGCCCTGGTGTTGATGATGATGTACAGTCTCAGGAACAATAACCCTTGTGTTGATGTGGATGATCATTCTCAAGACCATTAGCCCTGGTGTTTCTGTGGATGAACAGTCGCTGGAATAATAGCCCTGGTGTTCATGTGGATGTACAGTCTCAGGAAAAATTGTCCTGGTGTTGATGTGGATGAACATTCTCAGGAACAATAACCCTGGTGTTGATGTGGATGAAAAGATTCAGGAACAATAGCCCTGGTGCAGATGTGGATGAACAGTCTCAGGAACAATAGCCCTGGTGTTGATGTGGATGAACAGTCTCAGGAACAACAGCCCTGGTGCCGATGTGGATGAATAGTCTCAGGAACAATAGCCCTGGTGTTGATGTGGATGATCAGTCTCAGGAACAATAGCCCTGGTGTTGATGTAGATGAACAGTCTCAGGAATAATAGCCCTGGTGTTGATGTGGATGAAAAGTCTCAGGAATAATAGCCCTGGTGTTGATGTGGATGAACAGTCTCAGGAACAATAGTCCTGGTGTTGATGTGGATGAACAGTCGCACAAACAACAGTCCTTGTGGTGATGTGGATGAACAGTCTCAGGAACAATAACCCTGGTGTTGATGTGGATGAACAGACTCAGGAACAATAGTCCTGGTGTTGATGTGGATGAACATTCTCAGGGACAATAGCCGTGGTGTTGATGTGGATGAACAGTCTCAGGAACAATAGCCCTGGTGTTGAAGTGGATGAGCAGTTTCAGGAACAATAGTCCTGGTGTTGATGACGATGAACACAATTTAGAACAATTGTCCTGGTGTTGATTTGGATGAACATTCTCAGTGACAATAGCCCTGGTATTGATGTAGATGAGAAGTCTCAGGAATAATAGCCCTGGTGTTGATGTGGATGAGAAGTCTCAGGAATAATAGCCCTGGTGTTGATGTGGATGAACAGTCTCAGGAACAATCGCACAGCTGCACATGTGGATGAAAAGTCTCAGGAACAATAGCCCTGGTATTGATGTAGATGAACAGTCTCAGGAACAATAGCCCTGGTATTGATGTAGATGAACAGTCTCAGGAACAATAGCCCTGGTATTGATGTCGATGAACAGTTTCAGGAACCATAGCACTGGTGTTGCTGTGGATGAACAGTTTCAAGAACAATAACCCTTTTGTTGATGATGATGAACAGTGTGTGGAACAATAGCCCTAGTGTTGATGATATTGAACAGTAGCAGGAATATTAGCCCTGGTGTTGATGTGGATGAACGGCCTTTGGAACAATAGCCCTGATGTTGATGTGGATGAACAGTCTCATTTACAGTAGCCCTTGTGTTAGTTGTCGGTGTTAAATTGGAGTCAATCTCATTCTGCACTGGCAGAGCTCTTCGGCTCAGTGGAGAGCCTGAGAGTGAAATGTTAATTCTTGGGTGGTTGCCCAGAATTTTAACAGAGATATTGGGATAGCAAATAGAGAAGGCTTCCGTGTGATAACAGCCTGAAAATGTTAAGCATGCGGGACTTTTGAATTCCTGCCTTGTATGTTCTGTTTGTTTATCTCCGTGCAGCCCTGATTAGATTTGGCCAAATCCATTTATTATCTGGAGTCTTGCCATGCTGCAAAGCCCTTTCACATCTGATGATTGCACAGAGAGTGCGGGGGAGATCTGGTTGTCTATTGTTTTTCTTCCCCTGTCGTATCAGTGGAGTTTGTTACGCTGTGCAGATGAACAGTTGCTCTCGTGAAGGCCTTATTCTATCTATGAGGTCCCTGGTCCACTCTTAGCCAGTGTAACTGCTTTTGCCTCAACTTATTTTGGAACGACAAAGTGCCCTGTGAAATGTCGCCAACACTGAATATTGTGAGCACACCCTCATGTCTGAGTAGCTGCCTGTTACTGAGACACAATAAATTCCATGTGCGATGATATTAACCCAGCCGTGGGTGTTACTCAGTGGTACAGTGTCTATTTTCCTTGCATAGACCTTGGTTTATATCCCCGGTACCATTCGAATCATCAAATCTTAAAACACAGAGTGATTCTTTTCAGCCCAAGGTTTCTGTGCAGGGACTTTGAAAAGTTAATGGAATTAATCCCACTTCCCTCCTGAATCCCATTTGTCCTGTAAATGCACAATTATATATATATATATATATATACCATCCCACACCTTTTAGGAGTCTATTTCATGTTCTAACCCTGAACAATGAGGAGATGCTTAACTTGTATAAATAATTGGTTAGGCCTCAGCTGAAGTCAATTTTTGGGACCATACTTTAGGACCGATATCAAAGTCTGAGAGATTTAGCAGAATTATATAAGACATGAGTGACTTCTGTTCTGTAGACATCAGAACATAAAAACCTAAGAACTAGGAGCAGGAGTAGGCCATCCGGCCCCTCGAGCCTGCTCCGCCATTCAATAAGATCATGGCTGATCTTTTCGTGGACTCAGATCCACTTACCCGCTCTCTCACCATATCCCTTAATTCCTTTATTGTTCAAAAAGATATCTACCTTAGCTTTAAAAACGTTTACTGAAGAAGCGTCAACTACTTCACTGGGCAAGGAATTCCATAGATTAACAACCCTCTGGGTGAAGAAGTTCCTTCTTAATTCAGTCCTAAATCTGCTCCCTCTAATCTTGAGGCTATGTCCTCTTGTCCTAGCTTCACCTGTCAGTGGAAACATACTCTCCACTTGTATCTTATCTATTCCCTTCATGATTTTATATGTTTCCATATGATCCCCCCTCATTCTTCTGAATTCCAATGAATGTAATCCCAATCTTCTCAGTCTCTCCTCATAAGCCAACCCCCTCAACTCCGGAATCAACCGAGTGAACCTCCTCTGCACCCCCTCCAGTGCCAGTATATCCTTTCTCAAGTAAGGAGACCAAAACTGCACACAGTACTCCAGGTGCGGCCTCACCAGTACCTTATACAGCTGCAACATAACCTCTCTGCTTTTAAAGTCAATACCTTTAGCAATGAAGGACAAAATTCCATTTGCCTTCCTAATTACTTGCTGTACCTGCAGACCAACCTTCTGCGATTCATGCACAAGGACACCCAGGTCCCACTGCATAGCAGCATGCTGCAACTTTTTACCATCCTTTTTACTGTTACTCCTTCCGAAATGAATGACTTCACATTTATTAACATTGTATTCCATCTGCCAGACCTTTGCCCACTCACTCAATGTATCTATGTTTCTCTGCAAAGTTTCACAGTCATGATTAGATTAGATTAGAGATACAGCACTGAAACAGGCCCTTCGGCCCACCGAGTCTGTGCCGACCATCAACCACCCATTTATACTAATCCTACACTAATCCCATATTCCTACCAAACATCCCCACCTGCCCCTGTATTTCCCTACCACCTACCTATACGAGTGACAATTTATAATGGCCAATTTACCTACCAACCTGCAAGTCTTTTGGCTTGTGGGAGGAAACCGGAGCATCCGGAGAAAACCCACGCAGCCACAGGGAGAACTTGCAAACTCCACACAGGCAGTACCCAGAATCGAACCCGGGTCCCTGGAGCTGTGAGGCTGCGGTGCTAACCACTGCGCCACTGTGCCACTGCACACTTTGCTCTGCCACTCATCTTAGTGTCATCTGCAAACTTTGACACCCTGCACGTGGTCCCCAACTCCAAATCATCTACATAAATTGTAAATAATTGCGGTCCCAACACCGATCCCTGAGGCACACCACTAGTGACTGATTTCCAAACAGAATCACACTCATTTATCCCCACTCTCTGCTTCCTGTTAGTCAACCAATCCTCTATCCATGCTAATGCTTTACCCCTAACGCCATGCATCCTTATCTTTTGCAGCAGCCTCTTGTGCGGCACCTTGTCGAAGGCCTTTTGGAAATCTAGGTGCACCACATCCACTGGGTCCCCATTGTCCACCTTGCTCGTAATGTCTTCATAGAATTCCAAAAGATTTGTCAAGCATGACCTGCCCTTCATGAACCCATGCTGCGTCTGCCCAACGGGACAATTTCTATCGAGATGCCCTGCTGTTTCTTCCTTGATAATAGACTCAAGCATCTTCCCCACTAAAGAGGTTAAGCTAACCGGTCTATAATTCCCCATCTTTTGTCTAGCTCCCTTTTTAAACAGTGGCGTCACATCTGCTGTTTTCCAATCTGCTGGGACTACCCCAGAGTCCAGCGAATTTTGGAAAATTACCGCCAGTGCACCTGCTATTTCTCCCACCATCTCTTTTAGTACCCTGGGATGCATTCCATCAGGGCCAGGAGACTTATCAATCCTTAGCTCCATTAGCTTGCCCAACACTACCTCTTCCGAAATAATGATTGTTTCCAGGTCCTCACCTACGTTCGTCCCTTTGTCAATTACTGGCATGTTATTAGTGTCCTCCACTGTGAAGACCGATACAAAGTATCTGTTCAATGCCTCGGCCATTTCATCATATCCCATAACTAAATTCCCCTTCTCATCCTCTAAAGGACCAATGTTTACTTTAGCCACTCTTTTTCGTTTTATATATTTATAGAAACTTTTGCTATCTGTCTTTATATTCTGTGCTAGTTTTTTTCTCATGTTCTATCTTACTTTTCTTTATAGACCTTTTTCTGGCTTTCTGTTGACCTTTAAAGTTTTCCCAATCTTCTAGTTTCATGCTGTTTTTGGCCACTTTGTATGCCTTCTCTTTCAATTTGATAGCCTCCCTTATTTCCTTAGACACCCATGGCAGATTACCCCTTTTCTTCCAGTCCTCCTTTTCACTGGAATATACTTTTGCTGAGCACTTTGAAAAATTGCTTTGAAAGTCCTCCACTGCTCGTCGACTGTCCCACCATAAAATCTTTATTTCCAGTCTACTTTAGCCAAGTCCTCCCTCATTCTATTGTAGTCCCCCTTGGTCAAGCGCAGGACCCTGGTTTGGATTTTATCTTCACACTCTCCATCTGTATTCTAAATTCAACCATACTGTGATCACTCCTTCCAAGAGGATCCCTAACTATGAGGTCATTAATTATTCCTGTCTCATTACACAGTACTAGATCTAGGATAGCTTGCTCCCTCGTCGGTTCCATTACATACTGTTCAAGAAAACTATCACGGATACACTCAACGAACTCCTCCTCAAGGCTACCCTGACTGAGCTGGTTCGACCAATCTACATGTGGATTAAAATCCCCCATGATAATTGCCGTACCATTTTTACAGCCATTAGTTATTTCTTTGTTTATTGCCCGCCCCAATGTGATGTTATTATTTGGTGGCCTATAGACTACGCCTATCAATGACTTTTTCTTCTTAGAGTTTCGAATTTCCACCCAAATGGATTCAACCTCATTCTCCATAGAACCTATATCATCTCTCAGCACCGCCCTGATGTCGTCCTTGAGTATCAGAGCTACACCACCTCCCTTACCTTCTTGTCTGTCCTTCCGAATAGTCTGGTACCCCTGGATATTTAACTCCCAGTCGTGACCAACCTGTAACCGTGTCTCCGTAATGGCTACCATATCATATTCATTCGCGATGATTTGTGCTGTTAACTCATCAACCTTGTTACAAATGCTACGAGCATTCAGGTAAAGTGCCTTTATGCTAGCTTTCTTACCCTCATGATTTCCAACATCTCTAATAATAACTCCTGAGTTATCCTTCCTTTCTGCTTCTTTCATAGTCTGCCTTGAACTTAAACCCGCCTGCACACATGTTAACCTGCTGCTTACCTTTTTATTTATCATACTCCCTGTCGTTTTCCCTTTCCCTTCCCCCCGAGTCACTAGTTTAAAGTCCTAGAGACCACCCTATTTATCCTTTTCGCTAGAACACTGGTTCCAGATTGGTTCAGGTGGAGACCGTCCCATTGGTACAGATCCCCCCGGTTCCAAAACTGATGCCAATGCCCCATGAAATGGAACCCCTCTTTCCCACACCACTCCCTTCGCCATGTGTTTACTTCCCTAATTTTCTTATCCCTAAGCCAATTTGCACGTGGCTCGGGCAGTAATCCAGAGATTATGACCCTCGAAGACCTGTTCCTTAATTTTGTTCCTAGTGCTTTATAATCCCCAAACAGGTCCTCCATCCTCGCCTTGCCTATGTTCTTAGTCCCAACGTGGACCACAACAACGGATCCTCCCCCTCCTGCTCCAATATCCTTTCAAGCCGGTCAGAGATGTCCTGCACCCTGGCACCGGGCAGGCAACACACCATGCGGGACTCCTGATCCGGTTTGCTAAGGATACTATCTATCCCCCTAATTATAGAATCCCCTATAACTACCACTTGCCTTTTTGCTCCCCCCTCTTGAATGGCCTTCTGCACCATGGTGCCATGGTCAGTTAGCTCATCCTCCCCGCAGCCCTTTTCCTCATCCACACAGGGAGCAAGTATCTTGTACCTGTTGGATAAGGTCAAAGGTTGAGGCTCCTCCACTCCTGAACTTAGGATCCCCCTACCTGCCTCACTTGCAATCACACCCTGTTGTCCCTGATCACTAACTGAATTTGAATTATTTAATCTACCAGATGTGACTGCCTCCTGAAACAAAACGTCCAGGTAACTCTCCCCCTCCCGGATGTGCCGCAGTGTTTGAAGCTCAGATTCAAGATCATCAACTCTGAGCCGGAGTTCTTCCAGCAACCAACACTTGCAGCAGATGTGGTCACTGCCGTTCACAATGGGGTCATCCAGCTCCCACATCATACAGCTACAGTGCATCACCTGCCCAGCCATCTCTACTTAGTTAATTACTTTATTACATTATATAAATTTATGAGTTTAATACTCTGATACTTCTCTGCTATGGTCTTTTTCAAATAACCAATTAATAGATAAATCAAAAAAGAAAGTAAATTTTTAACCAATCACACGATACAGAAGAAATAGAAAAGCTTACCTTATCAACACACCAGAGTCCTTTTTTTTGGTTAGAGGAGGAGGATGGGTGAGAGACACTGCAGGTGTAGTGTTTCGGGTTTAGCCACTGCCCAAATATATAGGATGTACTTACCCAGCAGTCCCCTGGTCCGCCGAAACAAAGGCAATTAATTTAAGATGAAACTCACCTTCCCAGCTGCTAACTCGCTCGCACTATCCTGCTTCAGTATAAGCTGCTGCAACAAAAAGGTAAGTTATTTTAAACTGCCCAAATATATAGACAGACTAGGATTGTTGGGTTGTGTCAGGGGAGGTGCAATAAAGGTTTTAAACTCAATGAGAGTTTTTCATAGAATCAGCCTGGTCACAGATATAGTATGGTTAGAGAACTGTGCATAGTTTTTGTCTTCATCATAAAATAAGATTATAAAAATACTGGAGGAAGTGTGAAAAAATTATAAAAATGACATCGTCAGTAAGATGGTGGAACTTTAATGAAGGATTGGACAGACTGGGACTCCTTTCTCTCCAAAAGTGAAGTTTGAGAGCAGACAGAGTTCTTTATAATTATGAAGGGGTTGAATCAGGTAGAAATAGAGGTGTTTACACTTGGAGGTGAGGAAATTTAACATTGAAGCAAAGAACCATGGAATCACAGAAGGACATTGATCGTGTCCATGCTGGACTCTACAAGAGCAACACAACTCATTCCACTCCTCCATCTTTTCCCAATATTTCCCGCAATTCTTTCTATTCAGTTCATTATCTAATTCCCCTTTCAACACCACGGTTGAATATCCCTCCACCACACTCTCAGACAGTGTATTCAAGATCCCAACTAACAGCTGCATTGAAAAATATTTTTTCCTCATGTCATCATTGGTTCATTTGCCATTCATGTTAAATCAGTTTCCTCTGGTTCTCGACCTTTCTGCCAATGGGAACTGTTTCTCATTAAATACCTTGTCCTGACCCGTCATAATTTTGAACTCTTCTATCAAATCTCCTCTCAACCTTTTCTTCTCGAAAGAGAACAGTCACAGCTTCTCCAATCCATTCACATTGTCAGAAGTTTTATTTTTAACTAACAGATCAATACGCCTTTAAGACTGATGAGAATAAAACCCTTCTGTGCATTGAAAGTTCAAATTTGCTTTGAAGAGAACAGGCTGTCAATCTGGTATCTGAGCAACAGAAGGATTTACAATGGTCTTGTTATTCCACTGAAGAAGGCTTTTCCGTTTCAGTTACTGCTGGAACTGGCCAGGATTACAGCCCAGAAAACTCTTTCTCCTGGAAAATAACTCCTGGATAAAGAAAATTTAGATTTTTCCATGAAGTTAAAAGAACTTTGAAGCAGTTGGGAAAAAAAAGAATCTAATGTATGAGAGCTACAACCCCAGTTGTTGTTTATGCCTGAAGAGAGAGAAAAGACTCCGAGGAAGAGGAGTTGCTATACACTGGAAGAACACTGCTCTATAGAGAGAGACTGCATTGCTGAGAGGAAGCCTGCAGTGTTGAAGGTAGTCTACAGTCTCTGAAAAATCTCAGCTTCAAATGTGAATCCTGTTGCATTACTTGTATTTTTGGAAGTTCCTGAAATCTCAAGAAAGTTTCTACCATTAGACTGCTACTTTAAAAATGTAAATAGTCCTGTTCCTACAACTGGTTGCTGAAAGATCTGTGTGACGCCTGCTGCAGATAAACTACCTTGCACGCCTAACTATCATCGACTGTTCATTAAGTTCACCCGGAGAGACATTGAGTGGCATCTGATTATTGAACTCTGGGACCTCATCGATCCAGGAAAATACAACCTAACGTTACGACCCAGTTATTTATTTATTCTTAAGAGACTCTTGTAATATCAATTTCCATTTCCCCGGTTAATCGTTGGTAATTGAATGTATGTGCGTGCTTGAGGTTTGGGAAGATTTCGGAGTTATAAAATATTTTTATACATATAGTTTCATCCCAGTATCATTTAAAACGTTATTTCTTAATAAATACATAATTTTGTTATTGTTTAAAGAAACCGGGTTTAGCATGCTCAATTCTGGAGATAAATAAAGTGATTAATTTGGCTATTTGTTGGTCGGTGGGAAACTTTACTAATACATTGTGACCCTGAATTCAGTGGGACTGAATTAACAGTGCATGGGCAATGGCAAGCATTGATAGAGCATAGGGATGAACTGCAACAATTGTTTATCCCTGTCTGGAGCAAAAGTAAAACGGGAAAGGTAGCCAAACCATGGCTGACAAGGGAAATTAGAGATAGCATTAGATCCAAGGAAAAGGGATATAAATTTGCCAGGAAAAACAACAGACCGGAGGATTGGGAGCAGCTTAGAAAGGAGGATCAAGGGATTGATTAAGAAGGGCAATATAGAGTACAAAAGCAAGCTTGCAGGGAACATAAAAACTGACTGTAAACGTTTCTATAGGTATGACACAAAGGTTGGAGGAGTTGCAGATAGTGATGAGGATTGTCAGAGGATACAGCAGGATATAGATCGGTTGGAGACTTGGGCGGAGAAATGGCAGATGGAGTTTAATTCAGACAAATGTGAGGTAATGCATTTTGGAAGGTCTAATGCAGGTGGGAAGGATACAGTAAATGGCAGAATCCTTAGGAGTATTGACAGGCAGAGAGATCTGGGCGTACAGGTCCACAGGTCACTGAAAGTGGCAACGCAGGTGGATAAGGTAGTCAAGAAGGCATACGGCATGCTTGCCTTCATCGGTCGGGGCATAGAGTATAAAAATTGGCAAGTCATGCTGCAGCTGTACAGACATTTAGTTAGGCCACAATTAGAATATTGCCTGCAATTCTGGTCGCCACACTACCAGAAGGATGTGGAGGCTTTGGAGAGGGTACAGAAGAGGTTTACCAGGATGTTGCCTGGTCTGGAGGTCATCAGCTATGAAGAGAGGTTGGATAAACTCGTATTGTTTTCACTGGAACGACGGATGTGGAGGGGCGACATGATAGAGGTTTACAAGGTTATGAGTGGCATGGACAGAGTGGATAGTCAGAAGCTTTTTCCCTGGGTGGAAGAGTCAGTTACGAGGGGACATAGGTTTAAGGTGCGAGGGGCAAAGTTTAGATGGGATGTGCGAGGCAAGTTCTTTACACAGAGGGTGGTGAGTGCCTGGAACTTGCTACCGGGGGAGGTGGTGGAAGCAGGTACGATAGTGACGTTTAAGAAGCATCTTGACAAATACATAAATAGGATGGGAATAGAGGGATGCGGTCCCCGGAAGTGCAGAAGGTTTTAGTTTAGGCAAGCATCAAGATCGGCGCAGGTTTGGAGGGTCGAATGGCCTGTTCCTGTGCTGTACTGTTCATTGTTCTTTGTTCTTTGCATGTGAAGAGAAAAAGATTGGTGAAGACAAATGTAGGTCCCTTACAGTAAGAAACAGGGAATTTATTATGGAGAATAAAGAAACGGCTGACCAACTAAATGCATACTTTGCTTCTGTCTTCACAAAGGAGGACACAAACATCATACCAGAAATGCTGGGGAACACAAGGTTTAGTGAAAGAGAGGAACTGAAAGAAATAAGTATTAGTAGAGAAATGGTCTTGGGGAAATTGATGGGATTGAAGGCCGATAAATCCCCAGGGCCTGATGGTATGCACCCCAGAGTACTTAAGGAAGTGGCCCTAGAAATAGTGGTGGTCATCTTCCAAGATTCGATTGACTCTGGAACAGTTCCTACAGATTAGAGGGTAGCTAATGTAACCCCACTATTTAAAAAGGGAGATAGAGAGAAAGCAGGGAATTATAGACCAGTCAGCCTGACGTCGGTAGTGGGGAAAATTCTAGAGACCATTATCAAAGAAGACTCCATTAGCAGAGCATGGAGTTACGGAAGAGAAATCATGCTTGACAAATCTAGTAGAATTTTTCGTGGATGTAATTAGTCGAGTTGATGAGTGGGAGCCAGTGGATGTGGTTTATTTGGAGTTTCAGAAGGCTTTCGACAAATCCCACAGAAGAGATTAGCATGTAAAATTAAAGTGCATGGGATTGGGGGTAGTGTATTGTGATGGATAGAAAATTCGTTGGCGGGCAGGAAGCAAAGAATAGGCATAAATGGGTCGTTTTCCGAATGGCAGGTAGAGACTAGTGGGGTACCGCAGGGATTGGTGCTTGGACCCCAGCTATTCACAGTATACATTGGTGATTTAGATGGGGAACTGAATGTAATATCACCAAATTTGCAGATGACACAAAACTGGATGGGAGGATGAGTCGTGAGGAGGTTGCAGAGAGGCGTCAGGGTGATTTGGACAAGTGGAGTGAGTGGGCTAATGCATGGCAGCTGCAGTATAATGCGGATAAATGTGAGGTTATCCACATTGGTAGCAAAAGCAGGAAGGAACATTATTATCTGAAAAGCTATAAATTGTGAGAGGGGAATATGCAGCGAGACCTGGGTGTTCTCGAACACCAGTCGCGGAAGGTAAGCATGTAGGTGCAACAGGTGGTAAAAAAGGCAAATGCTATCTTGGCCTTCATGGCGAGAGGATTCAAGTACAGGAGTGGGGATGTCTTGCTGCAATTCTACAGGGCCTTGGTGAGGCCACACCTGGAATATTGTGTGCAGTTTTGGTCTCCTTATCTGAGGAAGGATGGTCTTGCTACAGAGCGAGTGCAGCGAAGGTTTACCAGACTGATTCCTGGGATGGCGGGACTGACATATGAGGAGAGATTGAGTCAGTTAGTATTATATTCACTGGAGTTCAGAAGAGTGAGGGGGAAATCTCACAGAAACCTACAAGATTCCAACAGAAATTGAAAGGGTAGATGCAGAAAGGATGTTTCCGATGGTGGGGGAGTCCAGAACCAGGGGTCATAGTCTAAGGATACAGGGTAAACCTGTCAGGACTGAGATGAGGAGAAATTTCTTCACCCAGAGAGTGGTGAGTCTGTGGAATTCTCTACCACAGAAAGCTGTTGAGGCCAAAATATTGTATGTTTTCAAGAAGGAGCTACAGATAGTTCTTGGGTCCAAAATGGATCAATTGATATGGGGCGAAAGCGGAAACAGACTACTGAGTTGGATGATCAGCCATGATCATAATGAATGGTGGAGCAGGCTCGAAGGGCCGAATGGCCTACTCCTGCTCCTATTTTCTATGTTTCTATGCTAACTACATGAATTACGAGGGGAAATTTGAAATGAAAAACAAGGAACCAGGTTTCTTGTGCAAGGATGTAGGGTATAGTATCGGAATGGCATTAGCCGATGCAGCAGAGTTTCTGGAAAAGGAAAATGTGTCCCTCAGTGTCTTGAAAACTTTAACAAAGGTTAAATTGATAGAACTCGCCTCAAAATTGGGGTTGGAGTTGAAATCAGGTGCCACAAAAGTAGAGATATTTGTTGTAATCGTCCAACAATTGAACTTGTAGGAAGAAGAAGAACAAGCAGATAGACAGTCAGGGAGTGATGTGGTGATATTGACTAGAATACAGTTATAAACGAAAAAAACATTGAGCAAGAAAAATAAAAAGAATTAAGAAAACTTGACAAGGAAAAAAAGAAAAAAATGAAAAGAAATAAAATTGGAAAGACTTAGGTTTGAATTTCAGAGAGAAAGTGAAAAAGGAGCAAGGGAATCAAATAAAAAAAAATGGAATTAAGACAAAGGAGTGTTATTGAATCCAGGGTAAATTCCAGTCAGGAAGAATCTGAATCCAGCCCAGGACCCAATGGGAAGCTGTTTAAATGTATACAAGCTGTCCTGAAGTTTACAGAAAGAGATGGAGAGGCATGTTTTAATATCTTTTGAAAAAGTAGCCAAACAAATGAAATGGCCAAAGGAAAGCTGACCAGTGCTTGTGTAAAGCAGGTTTATGAGCAGAGCTCATGATATTTTTGCCATACTTCCTGAAGAAGTTTCTGCAGATTATGAGATAGCAAAAAAGGCCATTCTTGTTGCCTATGAGTTAGTCCCAAAATCTTACCGACAGAAGTTTTGGAACTAATGGTGATTGGCTGGGCAGACATATGTAGAATTTGAGAGGGTCAAGGAAATGAATTTGATCGCTGGATACGGGCATTCAGGATGGAACCCACGTATGAGAACCTGAGAGAACTGAATCCATTGAAAGAGATTGAAAATTGAATCCCTTCAGCAGTGTGCACTCATGTAAATAACATGAAAGCTTTAAAAGCCAGGAAAGCAGCAGAAGTTGCTGATGATTTTGAGCTTGTGAATAAGCCAAAACCTATTATCCATCACCCCCATAAACCCGAGAAGGACAGGAAGTGGGAGAGTGAAAGGAAGGCAAGTATCCGAGGATAAGAAGGAACAGCTGGGAATCTCACAGGTTCACCTCCTCAGGTCAGAAAGGAATGTGCTGAGAGTAGAAATGAGGTCAGCAAGCCAAAGTATTATCATTGCCACAAGGTAGGACATCTTCAGTCAGAATGCTGGAAGTTACGAGGTAAACCCATGAGACTTGGTGAGATACACAATACTGCTGCAGAGAAAGCGACTCTGACTGAGAGTACAGCAGAACAGGTTGTAGCTGTAATGGTAACTTTAAAACCAGACACAAAAACGAGAAGTAAGTGTCGTAAGTAAGGATAAGATACCTGAAAATTATAATGAATTCTTGTCAAAGGGAAAAGTAACTCCATATCTTTTAAGGAAGATAGAAAAACCTATCATTATACCGAGGGATACAGGAGCAACCCAAACCATTTTGCTGGGGAAACGTTAAACATTTGCACCAGAGAGCGGACTGAACACTAAAGTTTTAATTAATGGAATTTGTGGGGAGGATATCCCCGTACCTTTACACAGAGTGCACCTAAAATGTGACCTAATATCTGGGATGGTAACTGTAGGAGTTGTCGATAGTTTGCCAGTAGAGGGAATTGACCTACTCTTAGGAAATGATTTGGCTGGATCAAAAGTATAAGTTTCTCCTATAATTACAGATAAAACAAGTGAAGTTAAAGAAACAGAAGAACTACAGGAACAAATTCCGGGAATATTTCCTATGTGGGTAGTTACCTGAGCAATGGCAATAGAGGTTCCATTGTCGGAGGTTAAATTTTCACCACAAACAGATAGCCGAGTACCTGAAAAATGTATTTGGTGATTTGGATAATCCAGACGAGCTTTTTAACAAATCTTCTGTAATTGCAGCACAACAAGCTGATCCAGAATTACATAGAATAGCATTGTCGGCTCTGACAGAAACTGAGGCAAAAGGAGTTCCAGAAGGCTATTATGTTGAGCATGGTGTTCTGAGGAGGAAATGGAGACCACATCACAGACCTGCAGATGAACACTGGACAGTTATTCAACAGATAATGGTATCGCCTAATTATCACCAGAAATTATTAAGGTTAGCACATGGCTGTCCTCTAGCAGGACATAGGCGGATTCAGAAGATAAACTCACGTATAAGTCAACATTATTACTGGCCAATCCTTACAAAGAACGTGAGGCAATTTTGTAGGACATGCCATTCATACAAAATGGTGGGAAAACCGCAACCTCCCATAAAACCAGCACAACTAATTCCCATAGCTGGACGTACAGACAACAAAATCGGAACTCAGTGATGCCATTGATTCTCTAGCCAGCAGAAAAGCCCCTGGGAAGGACGGCATTACCCCTGAAATTATCAAGAGTGCCAAGCCTGCTATACTTTCAGCACTACATGAACTGCTTTGCCTGTGCTGGGAAGAGGGAGCAGTACCACAGGACATGCGCGATGCCAATATCATCACGCTCGATAAGAACAAGGGAGACCGCGCTAACTGCAACAACTACCGTGGAATCTCCCTGCTCAGCATAGTGGGGAAAGTCTTCGCTCGAGTAGCTTTAAACAGGCTCCAGAAGCTGGCTGAGCGCATCTATCCTGAGGCACAGTGTGGCTTTCGAGCAGAGAGATCCATCATTGACATGCTGTTCTCCCGTCACCAGCTACAAGAGAAATGCCGTGAACAACAGATGCTCCTCTACGTTGCTTTCATTGATCTCACCAAAGCCTTTGACCTTGTCAGCAGACGTGGTCTCTTCAGACTACTAGAAAAGATTGGATGCCCACCAAAGCTACTAAGTATCATCACCTCATTCCATGACAACATAAAAGGCACAATTCAGCATAGCGGCACCTCATCAGAGCCCTTTCCAATCCTGAGTGGCATGAAACAGGGCTGTGTTCTCACACCTACATTGTTTGGGATCTTCATCTCCCTGCTGCTCTCTCATGCGTTCAAGTCTTCAGAAGAAGGAATTTTCCTCCACACAAGATCAGGTGGCAGGTTGTTCAACCTTGCCCGTCTAAGAGCGAAGACCAAAGTACAGAAAGTCCTCATCAGGGAACTCCTCTTTGCTGACGATGCTGCATTAACATCTCACACTGAAGAGTGTCTGCAGAGTCTCAACGACAGATTTGCGGCTGCCTGCACCAAATTTGGCCTAACTATCAGCTTCAAGAAAATGAACATCATTGGACAGGACATCGCAAATGCCCCATCCATAAATATCGGCGACAACAATCTGGAAGTGGTTCAAGAGTTCACCTACCTAGGCTCACCTATCATCAGTAAGTAACCTGTCTCTCGATGCAGAAATCAACAAACGCATGGGAAAGGCTTCCACTGCTATGTCCAGATTGGCCAAGAGAATGTGGGAAAATGGCGTACTGACACAGAACACAAAAGTCCAAGTGTATCAAGCCTGTGTCCTCAGTAACAAAAACAAGAAATGCTGGAATCACTCAGCAGGTCTGGCAGCATCTGTGGAAAGAGAAGCAGAGTTAATGTTTCGGGTCAGTGACCCTTCTTCGGAACTAACAAATATTAGAAAAGTCACAAGTGAGGTGGGGTGGGGCAAGAGATAACAAAGGAGAAGGTGCAGATTGGACCAGGCCACATAGCTGACCAAAAGGTCACGGAGCAAAGGCAAACAATATGTTAATGGTGTGTTGAAAGACAAAGCATTAGTACAGATTAGGTGTGAATACACTGAATATTGAACAGCAGCAAGTGCAAACCTGAAAAAAACAGTGGGTAATCAAACTGAACAAACTAAGATGAAATGAAATAAATGCAAAAAAAGATTGTAAAAAATGTAAAAAAGAATGTAAAAGAAAAAGGAAGAAAAAATAACTAAAAATGAAAGTAAAATGGGGGGCTGTCATGCTCTGAAATTATTGAACTCAATGTTCAGTCCGGCAGGCTGTTGTGTGCCTAATCGGTAAATGAGATGCTGTTCATCGAGCTTGCGTTGAAGTTCACTGGAACACTGCAGCAATCCCAGGACAGAGATGTGAGCATGAGAGCAGGGGGGAGTGTTGAAATGGCAAGCAACCGGAAGCTCAGGGTCCTGCTTGCGGACTGAGCGGAGATGTTCCGCAAAGCGGTCACCCAGTCTGCGCTTGGTCTCCCCAATGTAGAGGAGACCACACTGTGAGCAGCGAATACAGTATACTACATTGAAAGAAGTACAAGTAAATCGCTGCTTCACCTGAAAGGAGTGTTTGGGGCCTGGGATAGTGAGGAGAGAGTAGGTAAATGGGCAGGTATTACACCTCCAGTGATTGCAGGAGAAGGTGCCCTGGGACGGGGATGAGGTGGTGGGGGTAATGGAGGAGTGGACCAGGGTGTCGCGGAGGGAACGATCCCTTCGGAATGCTGACAAGGGAAGGGAGGGGAAGATGTGACTGGTAGCGGCATCACGCTGGAGGTGGCGAAAATGGCGGAGGATGATCCTTTGGATATGGAGGCTGGTGGGATGAAAATTGAGGACAAGGGGAACCCTGTCACGGTTCTGGGAGGGAGGGGAAGGGGTGAGGGTAGAGGTGCGGGGAATGGGTCGGACACGGTTGAGGGCCCTGTCAACCACAGTGGGGGGAAATCCTCGGTTGAGGAAAAAGGAGGTCATATCAGAAGCACCGTCATGGAAGGTAGCATCATCAGAGCAGATGCGTCGGAGACGGAGAAACTGGGAGAATGGAATGGAGTCCTTACAGGAGGTAGGGTGTGAAGAAGTGTAGTCGAGGTAGCTGTGGGAGTCGGTGGGCTTATAATGGATATTGGTAGACAACCTATCCCCAGAGATGGAGACAGAGAAGTCGAGGAAGGGAAGGGAAGTGTCAGAGATGGACCATGTAAAGGTGAGAGAAGGGTGGAAATTGGAAGCAAAGTTGATAAAGTTTTCTAGTTCGGGGCGGGAGCAGGAAACGGCACTGATACAGTCATCAATGTACCGGAAAAAGAGTTGGGGGAGGGGACCTGAGTAGGACTGGAACAAAGAATGCTCGACATATCCCACAAAAAGACAGGCATAAGTAGGACCCATGCGGGTACCCATAGCGACACCTTTTACTTGAAGGAAGTGCGTGGAGTTGAAGGAGAAGTTGTTCAATGTGAGAACAAGTTCAGCCAGGCAGAGGAGGGTGGTGGTGGATGGGGACTGGTTGGGCCTCCGTTCCAGGAAGAAGCGGAGAGCCCTCAAACCATCCTGGTGGGGGATGGAGCTGTAGAGCGATTGGACGTCCATAATTAAGAGGAGGCGGTTGGGACCAGGAAATTGGAAATTGTCAAAATGACGTAGGGCGTCAGAAGAGTCACGGATGTAGGTGGGAAGAGACTGGACCAGCGGAAAAAAGATAGAGTCTAGATAGGAAGAAATATGTTCAGTGGGGCAGGAGCAGGCTGACACAATGGGTCTGCCGGGACAGTCCCGTTTGTGGATTTTGGGAAGGAGGTAGAAGCAGGCTGTCCGGGGTTGTGGGACTATGAGGTTGGAAGCCGTAGAGGGAAGATCTCCAGAGGAGATGAGGTCAGTGACAGTCCTTTGGACGGTGGCTTGATGTTCGGTGGTGGGGTCATGGTCCAGAGGGAGGTCGGAAGAGGTGTCTGTGAGTTGGCGTTGAGCTTCTGCAAGGTAGAGGTCGTTATGCCATACAACAACAGCACCACCCTTGTCTGCAGGTTTGATGACCATGTCGGGGTTAGACCTGAGAGAAAGGAGTGCCTCAAGTTCAGAGGGGGACAGGTTAGAGTGAGTGAGGGGGGCAGAGAAATTGAGACGACCAATGTCTCGCCGACAGTTTTCAATGAAGAGATCAAGAGCGGGTAAGAGGCCAGGGGGAGGGGTCCAGTACCTTGTCCTCAGTACCTTGCTCTACGGCAGCGAGGCCTGGACAACATCCATCAGCCAAGAGCGATGTCTCAATTCATTCCATCTTCGCTGCCTCCGGAGAATCCTTGGCATCAGGTGGCAGGACCGTATCTCCAACACTAAAGTCCTCGAGACGGCCAACATCCACAGCATATACACCCTACTAAGCCAGCGGCACCTGAGATGGCTTGGCCATATGAGCCACATGGACGATGGCAGGATCCCCAAGGACACATTGTACAGCGAGCTCGTCACTGGTATCAGACCCACCGACCTTCCTTGTCTCCGCTTTCAAGAAGTCTGCCAATGTGACATGAAGTCCTGTGACATTGATCACAAGTCATGGAGTCAGTTGCCAGCGATCGCCAGAGCTGGTGGACAACCACAAAGGCGGGGCTAAAGCGTGATGAGTCGAAGAGACTGATAAGTTGGCAGGAAAAAGTCAGAGGCACAAGGAGAGAGCCAATTGTGTAACAGCCCCGACAACCAATTTTATCTGCAGCACCTGTGGAAGAGTCTGTCACTCTAGAATTGGCCTTTATAGCCACTCCAGACGCTGCTCCACAAACCACTGACCACCTCCAGGTGCTTACCCATTGTCTCTCGAGACAAGGAGGCCAAAGAATATTAAGGAACCATTTAGTAGGTTATTGGTAGACTGTGTAGGACCCTTGCCAAAAAAAAAGCAGGACATCAATATATACTTACTATCATTGATATGCCTGCTTGATTTCCAGTGGCCATTTATTTGAGGACAATTACTGATAAAGTAGTAGTAGAGAAGTTAACCCAATTCATTACGAGATATGGATTACTACTTGAAGATCAAGCGTATCAAGGTTCTAATTTCATGTCAAAAACTTTTCAAGACGTTATGAGCAATGTGAGTATCAGAGAGTTAAAATCTTCAGCATATCACCCACAGACACAGGGGGCTTTAGAGAGGTACTATCAAACTCACAAAACAATGATCAGATCACACTGTCACGAAGATCTGCATGATTGGGATAAAGGGCTAGACTGTCTTTATTTGCAGCTGGAGATTCGCCGAATGAGTCTACAGGTTTTAGTCCTTTCAAATAGGTTGACTGACAAAACATATGCAAAAAATGGTCAGACAAGAACGCAAAGACAAGAAATTTTCAACCAGGGGATGAAGTATTGATATTTCTACCTTTACAGGGTGAACCATTAAATACACGGTTCAGTGGAACGTACAAAGTGATGATAAGAGTGGGTACTAAAAGCAAGAAATGTAGGAAATACTCAGCAGGTCCGGTAACATCTGTGGAGAGAGAATCGGAGTTAACGTTTCAGGTCAGTGACCCTTCGTCATTAAACTGAGACTGGGACACGACACAAGGTTGACCCGATGTTTGGAGCACATGGTCAGGAGATAAAAAATCAAAATAAGAAAATCCCGCCCCAGATTTGAGAATCTGTCGATCCTCTTTGGGAAAGTGAATCAGAACAGAATGAAGGGTGAACTGTCTGACTGTCCGGAAGTGATTAAGACACAGCTCTGTCAGAACATTCCACTGGTTTATGATGCTGGAACATTCCTCATACTAAAATTATTCTACCAAGTGAAAACATTTCTTACAGCGACAATTTACGTTACCGATTGTAGGAATGTCTAACGTGATTTCTGAGTGATGGTTAAATAAATAAACTTTGCATCCATCTACAATGAACTTTGAACTTTTTTCTCATTATGTAAACAGTATCTAAAGGGTTTCGGTAACAATGTTCAGTGTTGATGAGAGTGGGATCTGGGTGAGCAGCTGCTGAATGTAACAGGGTCAGGACTGGATGTTATGACCAAGAAGGGAGGAGAGCACTGTGAATTCAGTCCCACTTCTGCACAGGTCACCAAGTATTATTTCAAGTATTCCCACTTACACATATAGATCATCAAGTAACTATTTTTCACAGAATTGAAAACATTAACCAGGTTTCTTTATTGAACAACAAAATTATCAGGTTATTAGAAAATAAGTCTAAACTAGTAATGACATAAAACACACACACAGATTAAAATTTTTAAAGTGCCAACATTGAATTTTAAAGACCCTTTTTTTACCTGAGCATCTCACACTCACGCACACAGACATATATGTACACCAGTTAACTGAAAAATAATTTTAAAAAGGTATTTTTGGATCAGAGCTCTGTTACAGGCAAAAAAAAACACCCAAGGCAGATCACTTGCCCACCCCTGAAGAAAACAGATGAGACACGTTGCACCAAAGCTGTCACACAGTCCAACCTCTGAGTACATGCAGGCAGGCCACCTATATTCATTGAAAAAAGTTCTCTTCAGGCGGCGCTGAGAAGCATCTCTAGCAAACGCTCCTAACTGTGAGGTCATTAATTAATCTGATCTCGTGGCACAATACCAGGTCGAGTAAAGCCTGCTGTCTGTTTGGCTCCAGGACACATTGTTCTAAGAAATTATCCCTGAAAAAATCTATGTACTCCTCATCTAGCCTATCTCTGCCCATCTGATTTTTCAGTTTATATGTAGATTAATGTCCCTCATAAGTATTTCTCTACCTTTCTGACAAGGTGCCATTATTTCTTCCTTTCTACCCCTTCCTACAATCTGGTTAATGCTAGGTGGCCTATACAGCACTCCCAGAAGTGACTTCTTGTGTAGATGATTTCTCACCTCTACACAAACAACTTCTACATCCTGGTCTCCTGTTTCTCTATTGCGCTAATACCATCATTAATTAACAGAGCTACACCTGCACCTTTTCCGAGCTTCCAGTCCTTCCTAAATGCCATACACCCTTCAATATCCAGGACCCAATCTCTGTCCAATCTATGTTATCCAGTAAATCACTCCCTGCTGCTTCTCCATGTATTCATGACAAAATAAAATGCTAAAATATTTCGAAGATCATGTATATCCAGCCAACCCATTCGAAATATATCAATTTATTGAGTTTGAAATGCTCATATAGAACTGAAATATTCAATCTGACTGTGAAGTTACATTTAATTTGTGAAGATTGTACAGCTGGATTAAGAGAAAACAGTTGAGAACACGTTGGACCATTGTAATGATATTTTCTGATAACTTTACTTATGTTGATGTATAATTTTGGAAAACATTGTGTCTCATAGCAGGCATGTGAGAATATGATGCAATATTTATGTGAGCCTCATGTTCTGGAATTCTCTGCCTAAACCTCTAACACTCCAACACCTCCTTTCACACCCTCCTTAAAATTGAAAGCTTTGAGCAGTATTTTGGAGAGGAGTCAGTGCTGTCTTTTACCCTGATTTCTCAGTAATCATTTAAAACCATTCTGGTTCAATCTCTTCCTTTAATCCTGCACAGCAACAGTGACAATAACTTTGTAGATTTGATGTTTGAGACCCAGGAGAAATTCCTGAATTCCTGGGCACATTTGTAACACAGAGATATAGAATCATCGAGTCATTTACAGTGCAGAAGGAGGCCATTTGTCCCATCGAGTCCATGCTGGCTCTCTGTAGAGTCATCCAATCAGTCCCATTCACCTGCTCGATCCCCGTAGCCCAGCAAGTTTATGTACTTCAAGTGTCTATCCAACTTCCTTTTGAAATCATTGTCTCTGCTTCCAATACCCTCATAGGCAGAATGTTCCAGATCATTTATTATCAAAGTTTAAGGGAGGGAAAGAAATTCAATCACTGATCTATTTATGGACAGATGATTGGAAAAAGGGAAGTAAGTTAAGAGAAAACAAAGGATTAACAACCTGTTTGTAACATAGAAATTGGGAGCTCAAGTCTGCAATAAATCCACTAAAGACCTTTTGTCAGGAACGATCTGAATCAGAAATTTAAAATAATCTGCTTGGAAACCAAAAGGGGAAAATCTGGGAGCTGAAAAGATAATGAAGACAAATAAACGACCATAACAAAACCCTTTTAGTCTAACATTAGAAAATGGCACATTTTTTTTGAAGGATGTTTTTGCTGCAAGACAATGTAACTGCTGAAACGTTGGCAAGCCTGCGTGAAGACCAGTTAAAGCTATGGCTTGGGAGATACAAGTGAAAATAAGGTGAAATGATCTGAGGTCCTTAATGTGCTGGCTCAGCACTTAGGACACAGTCCCATTTCGGAACAGGTAGATGAGGAATTAACTCCTGAAACTGTCCCATCTCCCATGGCCAGAATGGAACAAGAATAACTCAGGATGTTACTGCAGTTTCAGGAAAGAGAAAAGGAAAAAGAGAAAGAGGAAAGAGAAAAGAAAGCGAGAGAGAGAGGAAGAGACAGAGAGGAGAAAGGAATGTTACTCAACTAGAAAAATTGGAAATGTCTTAAGCAGAGAGAGAGCTGAGACAATTGGAGGCTGCTCGGGAAAATCTCTCTTCACCCACTAACCGCCAAATCTCCCGAACCCAGAATCAGGCTTTGAGGGTCTTAAGTATGCTAATTCGCAAGCAAAATTTGAAGAGAGTGAGGTGGAACCATTTATTTTGCCACTTTTGAGAAGCTAACGGCACGACTACAATGGCCACAAGAAATGTGGGCCCTCAAACTTCAGGGTCAGTTAACAGGGAAGGCTCAAGGGGTCTATTCTATACTGACCACTGAAATGTCTGCAAATTACAAGCAGACCAAAGCTGCCATCCTTAGTGATTATGAGTTGGATCCAGAGGCATATCACTAACAATTCAGGAAAGCTTGAAAGAAACCCCTGCAGAGTTATCAGGAATTTGAAAGGGAAAAACAAATCAGCGGCTCCAATCTGTAAAAATACAGCACAGCTGTGATGAATTACATGAGCTAATATTGTGCAAAGAATTCAAAAATTGTCTACCGTCTAACCGAAGAGTGGACTTGTAAGAGCAGAGAGTCCACATAGCTAGAGAGGCCACAGTTCTTGCCGATAGCTATGACTTCACACATAGGACTGGCTACTCAGACAGATCCTTACAAAGCCACCCCCACATACTGTGGGAGGATAAGAAGAGAGTGTGGGGTAGAAAGGGAGCCACACCTGGAAAAGGGAGTAGAAACAAGGGTGCAAAGTGTCCACTCCAGGCACACGTCAGTATTCCTGGTAAGACAGTTAAATGACGCAGTGAAAGATGAATATCAATGTGTGACTCTTCATGTTATATTTACCCTCTTTGATGACATCAGTTAAGGAGCAAGTGATTGTCATGTTTTCTCAATGTGATTTATTAATTAATGTTATTTTGTTGCTTGAATTTTCAGCACAGAAAATGCTAAAATATCAATTCCCTTTAATGTTTACAGTAGAAAATACTCACAAAGTCTACATGGACATCAGATCAGAAATAAATGAGCACTTTTAAATGTCTTGATGTTGTTAAGTGGGTTTCACGTGTAACTGAGGATTCTCGGAGCTTTTGTCTTGTCATTTTATTTCACATTGACATTTTGTGTAACAGCAGAAGTTGCTCTTGTTTGCATGGATTTGAATTCAGCTTTGATTTTGATTCTTGATGGAAGTGGAAGGAAACACCTGGCGATTTTTGTTACCGGTGCATGATCCACCCTTCGAGACTTTTCCATTCTTCACTTTGTTTGGCCAATGTTTTAAAAGAAGAGGCGAGTTCACTGTCAATGTTGTACAAAATATAGTCTAACAGGGTGAGAGTGCACTTCCCATGCTGTACAGTCTGTATTGTAACATGACGAGAGTGTGCTCCCTATTTTGTACAGATCGTAACCAAGCAGGGTGAGAGCATACTCTCTGGAATAATAAAAGCAAAATACTGCAGATGCTGGAAATCTGAAATAAAAACAGAAAGTGCTGGAAATACTCAGCAGGTATTTCAGCATCTGAGGAGACCTAAACAGAGTTAACCTTAAGGGTCTGTGACATTTCATCAGAACTGGCAAAGGTTAGGAATGTAATAGACTTTGAACAAGTGAAAAGGGGGAGGGGAAAGAAGAACAAAAGGAAAGGTGTGCAATAGGGCAGAGGGCAAAAGAGATTAAATGACAAAGCTGTCACGGAACAAAGGCAGAGGAGCACTTAGCAATATGGAATGACAAGGTATTAGTCCAGAGAGAGTGTTAATGGCAGGGAAATGAACAGATCTCTTCAACAGTAAAAACCTGAAAAACAAGTTTAAGACAGGCCCATGGTTAAAAAAAGGAATAAAGTAAAATAAAACAAAATAAAATGCAATAAAATGGAATGAAAAGGCAGTCATGCTGTGAAATTGTTGAACCCATTGTTGAGTCTAGAAGGCTCTAGAGTGACTAATGAGGAGATGAAGTGCTGTTCCTCGAGCTTGCGTTGATGTTCACTGGAACACTGCTGCAGACCAATGACAGGGAACAGGGTGGTGAATTACAATAGCAAGCAATAGAATGCTTGTGGTAATGTTTTTGGACTGAATGGAGGTGTTCCGCAAATCAGTCACCCGAACTGTGTTTTGTCTTCCCAATGAAGAGGCAATCACATTGTGAACGGTGAATATAGTATTCTAGATTGAAAGAAGTACAAGTAAATCACTGCTTCACCTGGAATGAGACTTTGGAGCTTCGAGTGGTGTGGAGAGAAGAGATAAAAGGGGAGGTATTCCACCTCCTGCGATTGCATGGGAAGATGTTGTGGGAAGGGGACGAGGTGTCATGGAGGGAATGATCCCTTTGGAATGCTGAGTGGGGAGGGAAGGGGAGGGGAAGATGTGTTTGTGATAGTAGCACGCTGGAGGTGGTGGAAATGGCAGAGGATAATCCTTTGGGGCAAAAGTGCAGGATATGGTTCAGACATGGTTGAGGGTTTTCTCAACCACAGTGGGGGAAGAGGGGAATCCAAAGCTGAGGAAAAAGGAATACATACCAGAAGCGTTGTTGTTGAAGGTAGCATTATCAGAACCCAACAGGGTGGAGCTGAGGTGCAACGTTTGGACACACTGGTGTTTTGGGTACCAGAATTCTCCAGAAAAACATCATTACTTTTGCTTTTACCACAGTATATTTTTCACTATCTGAGGCCTGGAACTTGTTTTACATTTGAATTTCCCATTCCTGTTATTGCCACGGATTTCCCTGCTACAAATAAACAGTTCTTTAAATTAAACTTTAAATTAATTCAGATCTGGAAACCTTATATTTCCATACTGTCTTATTCAACTTTAAATGATTCTTCAAAAATGTTTGGGGACAGTGTCGAGGTAAATTTCATGTTTTCTGTTTCTTCCAGTTAACTTGGTGGCGATTGTGATTTTGTCTCGAGGAAAGTGCAGTCTCTCCAAATGTATCACTCGCTATCTGGTGGCCATGGCAGTGGCGGATCTAATGGTGGTTATCATCCATGTGATATTACACCGGATTAATATCATGTACTTTCCAGTTAGTTTCCTGTTTATAACTCCTCTGTGTGTACGGTGAACCTTCTCACATACACTGTAGCTTTAGACTGTTCTGTCTGGTTTACTGTCGCCTTCACTTTTGATCGCTTTGTAAAAATTTGCTGTTAGAAGCTACAATCAAAATATAACACAGAGAAAACAGCGACTGTGGTTATCGCCACCTTGTTTGTGGTGAGCTGTCTTGTAAATATTCCCTATTACTATGCAGTTGACTCTGTATTTATAATTGACAATGTACCTTGGTGTTGTGTTGCTTCCACTGATTACCTCACCTCCCCCTTGTGGAGAGCATTCGCTTGTATCAAAGGCATCATAACCCCTATCTTACCAATCCTTTTAATTCTGCTATTCAATGCTTTGACCATCAGACACATTATAATGGCAAATAGAGTACGCAGGGGACTCCGGAGAAACAGTGAGAATCAGAATGATCCAGAGGTGAGGAATCGGAGGAATTCCATGATTTTACTTTTCACTATTTCTGCCAATTTCATACTGTTGTGGATGATGTATGTTGTTCTTGTGATAGAGCGGCCAGTGGAAAACTTTTCCTATACAGACAAATATTACAGTAACCCGATATATATTGCTCAACAAGTTCGGTTGATGCTGCAGGTTCTCAGTTCCTGCACAAACACTTGTATCTATGGACTGACACAGAGGAAATTCAGAGAGGAGTTGAAGAATGGGGTGAAATATTTGTTTACACTGAATAGGAAATTGTGTCAATAACAATTAATGAACAACAATATGGAGCAGGGCTTATAGGTTTATAATTCACTTGCTTTTATATTCCTGAAATCCTTGTGGGCAGGTGAAGGACAATGAGAAAACTGATTATCTTTAACAAGATTCTGGATAGTCGTGTATAATTACCAGATTATTATTGATGAATATTAATGTAGATAAACGAAATAATATAACATGAAATATCCCAATGTCAATTTCACTGCTGGATTTGTGGAGTTACAACAACTGTACACCATCAGAAAACATCAAATTCATTCCCCATGAAGGAGCATTAACACTAAATGGTATATTCTGCCCACTGAGAACAACCTCAGGCTAGGATGTTCTGACAGTCATTACAATTCACCATTGGATCAATTCGTGACAGCTATTTTGTTTTGCAAGAACAAATTTACATGGTTAGAAAAGGTACTAATGCAGAAAAAAATATTCACAAAGAGGCCAAGATGGATTCAAATGTTAGAGAAATATGGGAATATGGGATTAATGTAGGATTAGTGTAAATGGAAGGCTGATGGTCAGCTCAGACTCGGTGGGCTGAAGGGCCTGTTTCAGTGCTGTATCTCTCTAAATATCTAGTCTTTGTCAGTACCTTGACTGTCTCCAGAATGTCCTGTTCTGGCCTCATATTTTCTGTCCCGAGTCCATGGAATGGTTTTTTGAGTGTTTCTGCTCCACAGCTGGTTCATGCTGGACCACAATAATCCGGCCTCACTGATCGCTATGTGGTCATTTCTCCAGGAGCCTCCTGGAATGCAAAGATAGCCCCTGTATCTCTTCTTCATTACCAGCAAACATTATAAATCCCTCTCCCTTACATCCTCCCCCCTTACCTCCAACAATATGTGATAAATTCAACAATGTCTTTGCCTCTCTCAAGTTGAGAGCAACTGTTCACCTGCTCCTGTTGAAATCAGCCTTCGATTGTCCACCAAACCAATCCTTTCTGTCCTGAACCAACTGCTTTCACCAATCACTCTCCTATCTCCCCAAAATCTCTATGTAAATGTGTCTCGCCCTTGAAAGTCTCCTCCTGCAACCTTGAGCTTATTTCCACTTGAATAATAATCACTTCTGTTCCTGGTCCCCATATTAGTTGATATCTGATCTGTGTCTCTATTCTCACCTTCTTCCCCATCCCTTTCAAAACCTCTATTGTCACCCCCTTCCTCAAAAGTTAAGGCACAACCACTCTGTTCTGAAACAAAATCTATGCTCCCATGTTGTACCTCCCTTTCCTCAAAAAATCTGGTCAACATGTTGTTGCCTCCCAAATCCGTACACATCCTTCTGACAATGTTATATTTGTATCTATTCAATCAGGTTTCCACCCCTTCCACAATACTCAAACGATCCCAGCAATGTGAAACTTTGCAACCTCTGTGACTGTTACTGTGGTGCACAATCCCGCTTCAGTCTCTCTGTAATCTTTAATAAGGTTGACCACACAATTCGCCTTCGATGTCTCTGGTCCATTCGGCTGATAACTGGTACTGTCCTCGTGTATTTCCACTCTTACCTGATGTCCAATAGTAACTTCACATTTTGCCTTGGAGCCTCCAAGGATCTACTCTAGCCCTCCAGCTGTTCTTTCCCATTTCCATGCTGCCCTTTGAAGATATTATCAGAACACATAGGGTCAGTTTCCACATGTACACTCACGACACCTATTTCTACCTCTCCATTACCACACTCAACCCTTAGACTGTGACTGGGTTTTTGATCGCTTGAATGATGTATAATATTTATGATTCACAGTTTCCTTCAGTTAAACATTGGGAGGACAGGAGTCACCATCTTCGAGTCCACAGCACTAACTCTGTACCTTCCACTCTATACTACGTCCCCTTGGCCTTTCTCTCAGCCGGGCCCATAATGTTTGTAACCTTGGATTCCCGTTCAACCCCACGATGAGTTTCAGGAACTAATATTCTCTCATCACAAAGACCACCTAATGCCATAACGTTAAAGTTCTCCATTCACTCCATAGTCCATGTGCTGTTGAAACTCTCATCCATGCTCATGTCATCTTGAAACTCACTTTATCCAATGTCTTCCTGGTCAACATCCCATTTACAAAATTAACAAACCTTATCTCCGCTAAACCTCTGCTGCCCACATCCGATCCCATCCAAGCTCTTCTCTACGCCTGGCATATTCTTGTTGAACTACATTAGGTCCTAGGCCTCCAAAACATTGAATTTAAAGTTCTGATCCTTGTGTTTAGATCATTACTTATAATAATATCTTTCTATATCAGTAACATTCTCCAGCACGACTATAACCCACCTTCCACTCACAGCTCTCTTTTCCTCTAACACCCATGTTAATATTCTGTCCCTTGGCTCGACCACGCCCGGTGATGACTTCAACAATCAAATCATCTCGGGATCAAAATGGCAATCAGATCTAAAGCATCTGTCTTCATTTGTGCCACTAGTTCATCCATGTTAAGATGAAAGCTTCACGTATTCTGAGAAAGAGGCTTTAATTTTATTGCTTTACTATTATTGTTTGTATGGACCTTATTCCCTGGTGCACTATTCCCGTTAAACTCTCTATCCCTCCCTGTCCTATTCTACCGTCTGTAGTTCAATCGCTACACTGCTCTGTTGCCTGGAATTTTCTCTTTAGTTTTCTCAATCTCTCTTCACCTGAACCCTCCCCCACCCTTTTACTTTAAAGCCATGCCCAGATCCCGAGTTATACGAATCTCCAGGATACTGATCCCAGACTGGTTTAAGTGGAGCCCATACCAATGGAATAGCTCCCTGTTGTCCCAGAAATGGTGCCAGTGCCCCATGAATCAAACCCCTCCTTTCCAAACCACTCATTGAGCCTTACATTTAATTCTCTAATCTTCTTGACTCTGTGTCAATTGGTGTGTGGCCCAGTTAACAATCAGTGATTATTACGTTTGAGGTTCTGCATTTTAATTGGTACCCGAAATACGCAAACCCACTCAGCAGAACATCATCCCTGTTTCTACATATGTTGTTTTTTCCCATGTGGCCCCTGACAACTGGATCCTACCCCTCCCAATCCTCGTTCATCTCCAGATGTGAGGTGACATTCACCCTGACACTGGGAAGGCACTCAATCTTTGGAACTGGAGGTTGCAGCTGCAGATAAAAGTATCTATCCCCTGAATATAGTGTCCTCTATCATTGCCACATTCTGTTTCACTGCCCCACTTGAATAGCTTCCTACACCATGGTGCCATGGTCAGTTTGTCCATCCATCGTGCAGTCATTGTTCTCATTCATACAGGAAGCAAGTACTTCTTGCCTGTTGGTCAAAGTCAAAGGCCAAGGCTCCTCCATCATTATATGCTGGATCTCCATACCTGTCTGACTCACAGTCACATCCTCCTGTCCCTAACCATTTACTAAGTCCGAAGGTCAACTTAATCTAAGGGGTGTGACTGCCTCCTTGAATGTTGAGTTCAGGTAAGTCTCTGCCTCTCTGAATGTGCACAATGTATGCAGTTCAGAATCCAGATAAACAACTCGGAGACCAAGTTACTCGAGCTGCAGACATTTACCTCAGATCTGCTTGTCCAGAATCATAATCCTCTCCACAAGTTCCCATATGTTGCAGTTAAGGCACATCATCTGCTCTGCCATGTCTGTTTAAACTTTTTTATTAGCCTTCATATTGAGGATACCCTCCACCATGCTAAATGGGATAGATTTAGAACAGATCTAGCATTGCAAAATTGGGCATCCATGAGGTGCTGTGGGCCATCAGCAGCAGCAGAATTGTACTCACCCACAATCTGCTTCCTCATGGCCTGGCATATTCCCCACTGTTCTGTTACCATGAAGCCAGGATACCGATCCTGGTTCAATGAAGAGTGCAGGATAGCATGCCAGGAGCAGCAACAGGCATACCTCAAAATAAGGTGTCAAACTGGTGAAGCTGCAGCGCAGGACTACTTACATGCCAAACTGCGTAAGCAGCATGCGGGAGATGGAGCTAAGTGATCCCATAACCAGCAGATCAGATCTATGCTCTGCAGTCCTGCCACATCCAGTCGTGGATGTGGTGGACAATTAAACAGGTAACTGAGGAGGCGGATCCACAAATATACCCATCCTCAATGATGGGGTGCCCAGCACATCAGTGCGAAAGGTAAGGCTGAAACATTTGCAACAATCTTCAGGCAGAAGTGCCGAGTTGATGATCCATCTCGGCCTCCTCCTGAAGTCCCCAGCATCACAGATGCCATACTTCAGCCAATTCGATTCACTCTGCGTGATATCAAGAAACAACTGAAGGCGCTGGATACTGCACAGGTTATGGGCCCTGACAATATTCCGGCAATAGTACTGAAGACCTGTGCACCAAAACTTGCCGCACCCCTAGCCAAGCTATTAAAGTACAGCTCCAAAACTGGCATCTACCCTGCAATGTGGAAAATTGCCCAGGTATGTCCTGTACACAAAAAGCAGGACAAGTCCAACCCGGCCAACTACCGCCCCATCAGTCTACTCTCAATCATCAGTAAAGTGATGGAAGGTGTCATCGACTATCAAGCAGCACTTGCCTGGCAATAACTTGCTCAGTAACGCTCAGTTTGTGTTCTGCTCGGGCCACTCAGCTCCAGACGTCATTACAGCCTTTGTTTAAACATGAAAAAAAAGCTGAATACAAGAGGTGAGGTGAGAGTGACTGCCCTTGACACCAAAGCAGCATTTGACAGAGTATGGCAAGGAATCAAGGAACCCGAGCAAAACTGATCAATGGGAATCGGGGGGTGGGGGGGGGGAACCTCACCACTGGTTGGAGTCATACAAACGCAAAGGACGATGTTTGTGGTTGTTGGAGGTCAATCATCTGAGCTCCAGGACATCACTACAGGAGTTCCTCAGGGTAGCGTTTTAGGCCCAACCACCTGCATCTGCTTCTACAATGACCTTCCTTCAATCATAAGGTCAGAAGTGGGGATGTTCGCTGATGATTGCACAATGTTCAACACCATTCATGACTCCTCAGATGCTGAAGCAGTCCGTGTAGAAATGCAGCAAGACCTGGACAATATCCAGGTTTGGGCTGAGAAGTGGCAAGTTACAGTCGTACCTAAAAATGCAAGGCAATGACCAGCTTCAACAAGAGAGAATCTAACCATCTCCCATTGACATTGGATAACTGAAGAGATCCATACCATGCAGGCTCTGACTGCTGCCATCATAGCTGTGGATCTCAGTGCTCAAAAGGACAAACAGGCTCACACAGCAGGCCAGTAATCTGTGTTCCAGCAGATTATTAGGATTACTGAGGTGTCTCCCTGTGGGAATTCCAGTGACTCCATGGAACATGAAGCTGGTGTCCTCTCTCAGGATGACAGCATGGTGCTCCCACCACTACCATCTTTCACCCAGCCAGCCCAGACGACTGCTGCCCATGCCGAGGTGGTGCAGTCCGAATCCAGACTCTCAAGGCCCAGAACTGCTCGAGAGTGTCCTGAAAGGCCATCTGCAGTCTCCCCCAGTGAAAGACAGTAGCCTTGCAGCAGCTATGCTGCAGTCACTGGGGTGGCACTGTGTAGGAGCACTAGTACAGGCAAAGGCACCCAAAAGACAGGCACTAAGAGGATGGACAAGGGTGAATAGATCAGTTTATTTTTACAGTAATGATGTGTTGCTGGATAAAGTTGATGAGTGAAAGTATTTGTTGTTGGTCTTTATTGAATGATGTTGGCCCAGGGGACTTTGTGATAGGGGGTCTGATATGGATGTACTTTTAGGGAATGATGGCTGCATGTTGGGATGGGGAAGTTCCTTTTAACTGAAGTGAAGCCTCAAAATGAGATCCTTTGCAATCCGTCCAGTTGCATGTGGTTGATGTGGTCTACCCTGTTACTCCTTCTCTTCCTCTTCATCCTCCTCCATCTCTTCCTCCTCTCCCTCCTCTCCCTCCACCTCCACCCCTTCTCATCAAGTATGTTGAACATTCCCATAACATCCGACAAGACTGAAGAAACAATCTCTGGAATGCACTAGGTGGTGACGGAGACAATAGAACATTCTGTGGCACTCAAACACACCTTCAGGAGTAAGAAAACCTGTACAATATTGTCTTTCTGTTTCTGGAGGTATCTGAAGATAACTCCATCACATATCAAGTTTTCTGAAAACTGTGGAGTCATGAAATGATGCTGACAGTTCTTGAATTCTAGGAAGTGAATACTTGTCTTGTGTGATTCATTTGTTGACTGCCTTTAATCAATTTATTGTCTCAGTTCCCCATATTTTCATCGTGCAATGACTAGATTTGTTATCTATGACGATGAGTTGATTTGTTCAATGATACTATTAGATTCTAGTCGTTTCAGCACCTGTGATACTTCAGCACGGTTTTCAAATGGCAACTGTCTGAAACCTTGTGAAAGTGGTGGAATTGATGTGTGTCACCGTGAGGAGAATGTCAGTACCTTTGATCACCACAAATCCAGTAAATAAGGATGGATACTGGTGTGTAGAATCTGTATTATCAATCCTATTAATGTGTGCTCTGGTGGGATCAGTGACTTTACATCCAAGCCACATAAGGCTTTAGCCTTCAGCTACATAGCCTTCAGCGGCACAGTGGTTAGCACCGCAGCCTCACAGTTCCAGTGACCTGGGTTCAATTCTGGGTACTGCCTGTGCGGAGTTTGCAAGTTCTCCCTGTGTCCATGTGGGTTTTCACTGGGTGCTCCGGTTTCCTCCCACACCTAAAGACTTGCAGGTTGATAGGTAAATTGGCCACTATAAATTATTCCTAGTACAGGTAGGTGGGGATGTGGTTGGAATATGGGATTAGTGCACGATCATTATAAATGGGAGGTTGTTGGTTGGCACAGACTCGGTGGGCTGAAGGGCCTGTTTCAGTGCTGTATCTCTAAATAAATAAATAGGAAGTGGACCTGTTTAGAACCATAAATTCATATAAAGTTGAAGGCACAGAAGGAGACAATTTGGTCCATCATGTCTGTGCTGGCTGAAAAACACTCCACCTATTCTAATCCCAAATTCCAGCATTGGGTCCGTAGCCCTGCAGATTATAGCACTTTAGGAGCATATCCAGACTCCTTTTGAATAGGTTGGGGGTCTCTACCTCAACTACCCTTTCAAGCAGTGGGTTCCAGACCATCGCCACCCTCTGGGTAAAAAAGCTTTTCCACATCTCCCCGCTAATCTTTCAACCAATCACTTTAAGAAGGGTCACTGACCCGAAACGTTAACTCTGCTTCTCTTTTCACAGCTGCTGCCAGACCTACTGAGTGGTTCCAGCATTTCTCGTTTTTATTACTTCAAGTCGATGTCCCCTCATCAGTGACCTCTGCTAAGGTGAATAGACCCTTCACTTCCATTTTATAGTGTACTGGAACTGTGATCATCCCCAAAATTTAGATGATCGAGTCATCATAAACTTGAAGTGTGTCAGTTACAGGAGTAAGAGAGAATTGTGAAAATACCGATGATAGAGTTTTTCACTCAAAATAGATACTTTCACATTAACATTGATAAGAAGTGACACTGAGATGTTTGCGAACTCATTGAGCACTCCTTCAAGTGACCTGGTGCTTTACTTTTGGTGATGAAATATACATGTTGTAGCTCACTCTCAGGAAGAAACGCCTCCACATGTCGAACTGATGAAGTTGTTTTCTTTGACGGCCTGCACATCTTTGCAAAATTGCTTCAGTTTGAACATGAGTTACACTTTTTCCCTCGCGCTGGACATGGCGTAGTGACTTTATGAGCAGTTCCACAATTCGGGCACAGTTTTGAAGGTAGCTGACCATGATGGGGTACATTTTGATGAGGTTGCTGAGATTTCCTTGTCATTAACCCTTGCACTAAAGCTGGTTAGACAAGCTGTGTCTGCAACCCTGAGTCAGGGGAGCTAGTCACCGGGGAGCGGAGGTACAGCGGACCTGGAGGGGTGGAGTATCGGAGCTGTGGGTATAAATAACTTACCTCGGGGATTTCACGTCCTAGTCACCGGGGAGCAGAGGTAGAGCAGACCCAGAGGGGTGGAGTATCGGAGCTGTGAGTATAAATAACTTACCGAGGGGATTTCAAGGCCTAGTCACAGGGAAGCGGAGGTAGAGTGGACTCAGAGGGGTGGAGCATCGGAGCTTTGAGTATAAGTAACTTACCTGGGGGATTTCACGGCCTAGTCACCGGGGAGCGGAGGTAGAGTGGACCCAGAGGGGTGGAGCTCCTTTCACTGCTTCAGTGTTCCAACTGAAACTGAGAAAAATCTGAAAAATGTCACGTCACAGGAAAGCTGGTAAGGAATCTGCACCAAATTTGAAAAACTAATTAACTAAAGTAAAGTAAAGATGGCAGGGCAGGCAATGTGCCATAGCTGCATGATGTGGGAGCTGGTCGATCCCATTGCGAGTCACAGTGACCACATCTGCAGCAAGTGCTTGCAGCTCAAAGAACTTCATCTCAGAGTTGATGGGCTGGAGTCGAGCTTCAGATACTGCGGCACATCAGGGAGGGGGAGAGGTTCCTGGACACTGTGCTTAAGGCAGTCACACCCCGTAGATTAAGTATCTCAAATTCGGCCAGTGGTCAGGGATAGGAGGATGTGACTGCAGGTGAGGCAGGTAGAGGGATCCTGAAATCAGCAATGGAGGATCCTCAGCTCATGACCTTGTCTAACAGGTACGATGTACTTGCTCCCTGTGTGGATGAGGAAAAGGACTGCAGGGAGGATGAGCAAACTGACCACTGCACCATGGTACAGGAGGTCATTCAAGAGGGGGGAGCAAAATGAAAAGTGACAGTGGTAGGGGATTCCATCATTAGGGGTACTTATAACATCCTTTGTTGGCAGGACCGAGAGTCCCACATGGTGTGATGCCTACCCGGTGCCAGGGTGAGGGACATCTGTAAGCGGCTTGAAAGGATATTGGAGAGGGAGGGGGAGGATCCAGTTGTTGTGGTCCACGGTGGGACAAATGACATAGGCATGACTAGGCAAGAGGACCTGTTTGGGGACTATCAGGAACTAGGAACAAAATTAAAAAAACAGGTCCACGAGGGTTATAATCTCTGGATTATTACCCGATCCACGTGCAAATTAGCATAGGGATAAGAAAACTAGGGATGTAAACACGTGGATAAAGGAGTGGTGTGGGAAAGAGGGGTTCTATTTCATGGGGCACTGGCATCAGAATTGGGACAGGCGGGAACTGGAACTTTGGGATGGGCTCTATGTGAACCAATCTGGGACCAGTGTCCTGGAGAAAAGGATAAATCGGTGGTCTCAAGGACTTAAAACTGGTAAATGGGGAGGAGGGGGAGGCCTCAGGGGAAGTCAATGCAGTTTCAAAAACAAGGAACAGGGCAGAGAGATAAGAAACAGTCAGGAATCCTACTTCAGGAACTGCAGGTAATGGCAAAACTGCCATAGGTATACTGGTTAAAACAGAGAGAAAGAGTCAACAGGTGAATAAAGCATCAGTGCTGAGGGACAGGTTAGGGGGTATAGCCCAAATAAGAGTTCTATATACAAATGCACAGAGTGTAAGGAATAAACTAGATGAACTCCAGGCGCAAATTCAAATGGAAGATTATGATGTGGTGGCCATTGCGGAGACGTGGCTGCAGGATGGTCGGGACTGGGAACTAAATATACCTGGTTATAAAGTTTACAGGAGGGACAGGGAAAATGGCAGAGGGGGTGGAGTAGTCTTACTGATTAGAAATAATATCACCTCATTGGTGAGGGAGGATATAATGAGGGGAAAACATCCAGTGGAGACATTATGGGTAGAATTGAGGAACAGAAAAGGATCTAAAACTGTAATGGGTGTTGTGTATAGACCCCATGGTAGCAGTTCAGAGGTGTTAGATTGTATAAATGCACAAATTAGGCAAGTGTGTAACTAAGGCAGAGTAGTATTAATGGGGGATTTTACCTGACACATAGATTGGGAGAGGCAGACTTGCACCTGTCAGAAAGGTAGTGAATTTCTGGAATGTGTCCGGGATAGTTTCCTGCAGCAGTATGTCCTAGATGTAACAAGGGGACAGGTAATAATAGATTTAATTATGAGTAATGAGCCAAATTTAATTAGTAGCCTAACTGTGTGTGAACATTTATCAAATAGTGATCACAACATGATCGAATTCAAGGTAGCGTTTGAAAGTGAAAAGCACGAATCAGCTACGAGAATTTTAGACTTGGGTAAGGCTGACTTTACTGGGATGAGACAGAGACTGTCCACGGTAAACTGGGTAGATCTGTTAATGGGTCAAACGACTGAAGAACAGTGGAAAATATTTAAAGAAACATTTAATGAAATACAGAGCGAGTATATACCCCTGAGAGGAAACAGCTCCACTTCACAGAAAAAACAGCCATGGACAACTAAAGAGATTAGGGATATCGTAAAACATTGAGAAAGAGCTTATAAAAATGCAAAACACAGCACAGATCCGGCCGATTGGGATCTAACCCTGGTTACACCCCACTTGGAGTACTGTGAGCAGTTCTGGGCACTACACCTTCGGAAGGATATATTGGCCTTGGAGGGAGTGCAATGTAGGTTTACAAGAATGATACCTGGACAACAGGGGTTAAGTTACGAGGAGAGATTACACAAATTCGGCCTGTTTTCGTTGGAATGTAGAAGGTTAAGGGGTGATCTGTTTGAGGTATTCAAGATATTAACAGGAAAAGACAGGCTTGATAAAGATAAACTATTTCCACTGGGGTTGGAGTTTCTAAAACTCGGGGACATAGTCTAAAAATTCAGACCAGACTGTTCAGGTGGGAATTGAGGAAGCACTTTTTCATGCAAAGGGTGGTAGAGGTTTGGATCTCTCTCCCACAAACAGCAGTTGAAGCAAGAACAGTTGTTAATTTTAAATCTCAGATAGATAGATTTTTGTTAAGCAAAGATATTAAGGGATATGGGCCAAAGGCAGGTATATGGAGTTAGGCCGTGGATCAGCAATGATCTCATGACAAGCTCGAGGGGCTGAATGGCCTTCTCCTGTTCCCATTTTCCTATGTTCCTATGTCTGAACCTTTCTTTAGAAAGTTATATGACCCTCAGGCTGGATTAAATAAATCTTCCCTAACTGGGGCTCAGCGAGCGACCCAGTACTGAAAGACTTATCACAGACTGCCCAGTCTGAAATTAAAGCAGAGGGAGTCCCTAACTACTAATATTTAAAGAATGAGGTACTGGTGTGGAAGTGGAGTTCTCATCACAGATCTGAGGACAAAGAGTGGATAGTGGTTCACCAGCTGGTGGTGCTGCAGAGGTACCGGAGAGAAATATTAAGAATGGCCAGGAGATTATCGTGGCTGTACATGTCAGTATATGAAAAACCAAAGCCTGCACAAGACAGCAGTTTGACTGACCAAAACTCCACAAAGATGTAGTGGAGTATCGCAGGAGTTCCCACATGTGCCATGAGGGGAAACCCCAACCTGTCGTGAAATCTACAGCCCTAAATCCTGTATCTGTATTTGGGAAATCCTCCAGCAGAGCACTGGGGAACTGTACGGGATCCCTGTGGAGAATAAAAAGGGCAGATAGGCACAAGGCTGGCCAGAAGTTAGAGAAGAAATAGGAAAAAGGGACAAAGAGGACAGGTTACAGGGGATCCGAGAGGAATCTCAGATGAAAACCCTTGCTGTGCAGTCAGCCAACCCCTAAATGTTGGATAACTTAGACCCGACATCCTCCTATGTAAATGCAGACACCAGCAGCACCCCGCTGGAGTTGCTGACAGCATTTACACAAACCCACAGATCCAAAGATAGTCCTCTAGAGGGCAGAAAACCTGTGAGGGTGATGCCTCATCGAGTCGAAGTGCCACAGTGGATTTCAGTGGAATATGGGCCAATACCTGAAGGCAGAAGTGTCCCAGAGGACAAAGGGAAGGTTAGCAAAGAATCCTCCTACACAGTCAGGTGAAAAATGAGACCAGGAAAAGAAAGGCAAAAACAATCTTTAGGATTTCTCTGTGAATGAGAATGAATGAGAGAAATTCATGTGTGTTTTCCTGTACTTTCTCTCTTTATTTCTTTTATAAAGTGGAAGTCCTGCATCAACCTGCACTCCAAGAAGATTACAGACCACCAAGCATTGTCATCGAGGGAAGCCAGATCAATGTCCTCAAGTAATTCACTTATTTGGGGAGCGTCATCTCATTTGATGCCACCATAGACAAGGAAGTGGACAATAGGCTCTCAAAAGCAAACAGTACATTCGACAGACTCGACAAACGTGTGTGGAGCAACCACAGCCTCAGAGTACAGACCAAACTCAAAGTGTGCAAAGCCACAAAGCTATAGTCCTCATCACCCTTCTGTATACACCGAGTCATGGGTCCAATACCACTGTCATGTACACCTTCTCGAGTGTTTCCATCAGTGCTGCCTCCACAACATCCTCAAGATCTGCAGTCAGGACCACATCACAAACATTGAAGTCCTGGAAACAGCCAACATCACCAGCATCGAGGCCATTCTTCTGTAAAGACAACTGCATTGGGCAGGTCATGTTACCCAAATGGATGACAGTCTCTTGCCCAAGATCGTGTTGTATGGAGAGCTGAGCTCAGGTAAAAGGAACAGAGGAGCCCCATGTAAACGTTTCAAGCACTCTCTGAAGTATACCCTCTCTGTGTGTCACATCGACCATCAGCAGTGGGAAGCGCAGGTCATAGGGCGGCACAGTGGCGCAGTGGTTAGCACCGCAGCCTCACAGCTCCAGCGACCCGGGTTCAATTCTGGGTACTGCCTGTGTGGAGTTTGCAAGTTCTCCCTGTGTCTGCGTGGGTTTTCTCCGGGTGCTCCGGTTTCCTCCCATAAGCGAAAAGACTTGCAGGTTGGTCGATAAATTGGCCATTATAAATTGCCCCAAGCATAGGTAGGTGGCAGGGAAATATAGGGACAGGTGGAGATGTGGTAGGAATATGGGATTAGTGTTCTTCTTTCTTTTCTTTTGGGCCTCCTTATCTCGAGAGACAATGGATACGCGCGTGGAGTGGCTATAAAGGCCAATTCTGGAGTGACAATTCCACAGGTGCTGCAGAGAAATGTGTTGATCGGGGCTGTTACACAGTTGGCTCTCCCCTTGCCCCTCTGTCTTTTTTCCTGCCAACTACTAAGTCTCTTCGACTCGCCACATTTTAGCCCTGTCTTTATGGCTGCCCGCCAGCTCTGGGGAACGCTGGCAACTGACTCCCACGACTTGTGATCAATGTCACACGATTTCATGTCGCGTTTGCAGACGTCTTTATAGCGGAGACATGGACGGCCGGTGGGTCTGATACCAGTGGCGAGCTCGCTGTACAATGTGTCTTTGGGGATCCTGCCATCTTCCATGCGGCTCACATGGCCAAGTCATCTCAAGCGCCGCTGACTCAGTAGTGTGTACAAGCTGGGGGTGTTGGCCGCTTCTAGGAGATATAGTCCTGTGTTGGAGATATAGTCCTGCCACCTGATGCCAAGTATTCTCCAAAGGCAGCGAAGATGGAATGAATTGAGACGTCGCTCTTGGCTGACATACGTTGTCCAGGCCTCGCTGCCAAAGAGCAAGGTACTGAGGACACAGGCCTGATACACTCGGACTTTTGTGTTCCGTGTCAGTGCGCCATTTTCCCACACTCTCTTGGCCAGTCTGGACATAGCAGTGGAAGCCTTACCCATGCGCTTGTTGATTTCTGCATCTAGAGACAGGTTACTGGTGATAGTTGAGCCTCGGTAGGTGAACTCTTGAACCACTTCCAGAGCGTGGTCGCCAATATTGATGGATGGAGCATTTCTGACGTCCTGCCCCATGATGTTCGTTTTCTTGAGGCTGATGGTTAGGCCAAATTCATTGCAGGCAGCCGCAAACCTGTCGATGAGACTCTGCAGGCATTCTTCAGTGTGAGATGTTAAAGCAGCATCGTCAGCAAAGAGGAGTTCTCTGATGAGGACTTTCCGTACTTTGGACTTAGCTCTTAGATGGGCAAGGTTGAACAACCTGCCCCCTGATCTTGTGTGGAGGAAAATTCCTTCTTCAGAGGATTTGAACGCATGTGAAAGCAGCAGGGAGAAGAAAATCCCAAAAAGTGTGGGTGTGAGAACACAGCCCTGTTTCACGCCACTCAGGATAGGAAAGGGCTCTGATGAGGAGCCACCATGTTGAATTGTGCCTTTCATCTTGTCATGGAATGAGGTGATGATACTTAGTAGCTTTGGTGGACATCCGATCTTTTCTAGTAGTCTGAAGAGACCACGTCTGCTGACGAGGTCAAAGGCTTTGGTGAGATCAATGAAAGCAATGTAGAGGGGCATCTGTTGTTCACGGCATTTCTCCTGTATCTGACGAAGGGAGAACAGCATGTCAATGGTCGATCTCTCTGCACGAAAGCCACACTGTGCCTCAGGGTAGACGCGCTCGGCCAGCTTCTGGAGCCTGTTCAGAGCGACTCGAGCAAAGACTTTCCCCACTATGCTGAGCAGGGAGATTAAACGGTAGTTGTTGCAGTCACCGCGGTCACCTTTGTTTTTATAGAGGGTGATGATATTGGCATCGCGCATGTCCTGGGGTACTGCTCCCTCGTCCCAGCACAGGCATAGCAGTTCATGTAGTGCTGAAAGTATGGCAGGCTTGGCACTCTTGATTATTTCAGGGGTAATGCTGTCCTTCCCAGGGGCTTTTCCGCTGGCTAGAGAATCAATGGCATCACTGAGTTCCGATTTGGTTGGCTGTATGTCCAGCTCATCCATGATTGGTAGATGCTGGGCTGCATTGAGGGCAGTCTCAGTGACTGCATTCTCCCTGGAGTACAGTTCTAGGTAGTGCTCAACCCAGCGGTCCATCTGTTTGCGTTGGTCAGTGATTATGTCCCCCGATTTAGATTTGAGGGGGGCGATCTTCTTGATGGTTGGCCCAAGAGCTCTCTTCATGCCATCATACATTCCTCTGACGTTTCCGGTGTCTGAGGCCAGCTGAATATGACTGCATAGGTGTTGCCAGTAGTCGTTTGCGCAACACCTAGCTGTTCTTTGTGCAGTACTTCTGGCTGCTTTAAGTGCTGCGGATGTTAAATCGCTGTGGGCTTTCTTGTAGTTCAACAGTGCAATGCGCTTAGCGGCTATGACAGGTTCCAGCTCTTCATTATGAGATTGAAACCAGTCTGCATTTCTCTTCGCATGTTTGCCGTATGTGGTCAAAGCTGACTCATAGATGGCGTCTCTGATGTGGGCCCACTTGGTCTCAGCATCCCCTGTGGGAGTGTTTTGAAGGGCTGTTACAAGTGAATTTAGAAATTTTTGGAACAGCTGTGGGTGAGAAATTCTGCTCGTGTTGATGCGCGGGTGGCCCTTCTGCTTGGAATGATGCAACTTCTTTGGTCTGAGTCTAACCTTGCTGCACACCAGGGATTGGTCGGTGTCGCAGTCCGCACTGTGGAAGCTGCGTGTGATTTGAACACTGTTTAAGGCGGCTCGCCTTGTGACAATGAGGTCTAGCTGGTGTCAACGACGCGATCTTGGGTGCCTCCATGAAACCTGGTGACAGGGTTTAGTGTGAAAGAACGAGTTGGTGATGCAGAGGTTATGATAGGTACACAACTCAAGCAGTCTCTGCCCGTTCTCATTCATCCTTCCAACGCCATAGCGCCCAAGGCAGGAGGGCCATGAGTCATGGTCGGCCCCAACCCTGGCATTAAAGTCCCCCAGCAGGAATAGGTGTTCGGTGTTGGGGATGCTGCTAATGATGTTATGGAGTTGTTCATAGAACTGGTCTTTAGCTTCATGTGGGGAGCAGAGTGTTGGAGCGTTGATGCTGAGTAGGTGTACTGGACCAGAGGTGGTGAGCAGTCGGATGGACAGTATGCGTTCCGAGCCATTTGAGGGAGGCTCTATCATGCTGAGCAAGGAGTTTCTGATGGCGAAGCCCACTCCATGCTGTCTTGTAGTGTAGGGATTCGTGTAGGATTAGTATAAATGGGTGGTTGATGGTCGGTACAGACTCTGTGGGCCGAAGGGCCTGTTTCACTGCTGTATCTCTAAATCTAAATCGTGATGCCTGGAGGTGCTTCATCAGGAGGGCTGCAGACACCTTTGAGACTGAGTGAAGAACCAGCATGAAAGAGTAAATGAGGTGAAGAATAGATCCAATTGCCCCCAGCAGCGACTACACCTTCACTTGTACCCGCTGTGGGAGAATCTGCTTGTCACGGACAGGCCTGACGAGCCACCAGTGGGCCTGTAACTGATAACTACAACCTTCCCAAAATCTTCATCCGTGAAAAATGCCAAGAGATTTTTTTAGAAAGAAATGCTCTTCAAAAATTGCAGTTCAATCGGCTGAATGTGGAGGTATCTTGAAAACCACACCTGCAAAAATGAGTCATATTAATTTTGTCATATGGGGAATTAATTTTAAACTGCTATTGGACTGGGAAAAATAAGTTTGGTTTAGAAAGACCACTGAAACATGACTGCTCATTTTGGTATGGGCAACCATGATCCATGTCTTGTCTGTGTAAGGGACAGCATTACACTCCCCTCTGAGAGCTTTGGATCCTCAAACCGCTGGAGTGGTTGTTCCCAATAAGGGGTTAGTCACATGAATAACCTGCTGGCCAACTTGGAGTTTTGAATTGTACTCACAGATCACTCAGAACACAGACTGCAACTGAACATGAAGAAGAGAGCACCTGTCTCCCCTCTCTTGCTTAAGAAATTCAAGGAAGATCCACTGAGGCCACTCAAACCTCAAGAGAGAGAAGACTTCTGCATTTAAACACGATTGAAAGTGTGCACTGGGCCCCAACGAGAACTGGAAAAACAACTGCAATCAAAAACTGTACATCCAGTCCACAAACAGTAAATGAACTCCAGTTATTGATTCAAACCTTTCCTTTTTAATTTGTTCTCCTTTTCTGTCTCTATTTGCGTGTGTTTACCATGGATGCATAGATTTAACCAAATTAGAGTTTTAAGGTTAATAAACACACTTTTCTTGTTTAAATCTAAGAAAACCTGTCTGTTTTTTTTGTCTTTACAATTAGAGAGCAGTGAACAAGGAGGGGAAGCTTAACAAACGGTGCTTTAATAAATTAAATCCTGCTACTACGAAACTGGTAAAGGCTGAGAGAGAACACCGAGACTCCTTTCTCACCTGGTTGTAACAGTGTGCAGGAGGCAGGTTCAATCGAGGCAACAACAGTGAATTAGACAGTTATATGAAAAAGAAGGATGTTCGGTTTATGGGAAGAAGGCAGAGGAGTGGAATTAGATGAAACACTCATTCGGAGAGCCAGTGTAAACAAGATGGGCTGAATGGCCTCATTCTGCACTGTACCAATCATGTAACACAAACAAGAAATTGTGGAAATACTCAGCAGGTCAGGCAGCATCTATGGAGAGAGAAACAGAGCTAATGTTTCAGGTCAGTGACCCTTCATCAGAATTCTGTAATTCCGTCTTGGTTACCCTATACCCTGGTCTCTGAAATGGCAACTAAATCATACCCATTTCCCTGTATTTGTGCCTTCAAATCATTTACCTTGTTGTGAATGCTGTCTGCATTCAGACAGAGTGTTATAACTGACTTTTTAACATTATTCTGTAATCTGATTTTATTTGATGTTTGCCTTTGCTTCACCTGTCTTGTAATTTTGCTTACTCCTTTTCTACTTCCAGTTACTAATTTTGCTTCCCCCCAATCTTCCCTTTCTGCTATACTCAGATTAACAATTCCTCAGGACCGACATCACAGAACACATCAGCATTTGTGGTACAAGTTGCTTCAGTTGCTTCTCTCGGCTGCTCAGAGTCTGAGATTTTATATTTATTGTGATGAAAGATTCTCAACAGTTTGATTGCCATGGTGATAAGTTCTTTCTTCCCAACACAACCAATTGCTTTCCCAGGATATTTTCATTACCTTAGACCCTCTCCTTTAGAGGGTATTAAATCTCCTGAACAAAGTCTGTCTCAGATGGTCTTAAACAATGGCCAGGATTTTACTCTTTGCAGACGGGAGCCAGCCACTGACTAAAAACGTCGGTGGCGAACCTGCTTCCACCTAGCCTGTGGATCCGACCCATATTTTGCGGATCCCTGGGCTTTTATTGCTCTGGGGCGGAGGTACCTGCTTGAGGTCGGAAGTCCTGCCTAATAGAGCTGCTGACCAATCAGTGGGCCAGCAGCTCTCAGTCCCAGCAGCACCACAGGCAGTGGTGGTGGCTGCTGGGATTGCAGCCCAGCTTTGTGAGGAAGATGAAAGCAAAATACTGCGGATGCTGGAAATCTGAAACAAAAACAAGAAATGCTGGAATCACTCAGCAGGTCTGGCAGCATCTGTGGAAAGAGAAGCAGAGTTAACGTTTCGGGTCAGTGACCCTTCTTCGGAACTGACAAATATTAGAAAAGTCACAGATTATAACAAGGTAAAAGAGACAAACGAAAATCCCGTCGGAGAGAAGAGCAGAACTTCTTCAAGGTAGGCATTCCTGGAAGAGAAGTGGCAGTGAATTAAACACTAAAATAAAAGCAAAATACTGCGGATGCTGTAAATCTGAAACAAAAACAAGAAATGCTGGAATCACTCAGCAGGTCTGGCAGCATCTGTGGAAAGAAGATGTCGGGAAGCCTGGAACACAGGCAAGCTTTTGTTACCTCGCCAGGTACAGGGCTCGTGTTGAGTATTGGGGGTCGTTGGGGAAGCGGGGGCAGCACTCCCTGCTTTTGTCAGGCGGCTTTTCTTGGTCCTGACTAGCGAGCAGCCACAGGTGAAATCTCCGTGGAGATGGGCGGAGGTCCTTTAGTGGCCATTAAGTGTCCACTTAAGGGACCTGATTGGCCTGGGGTGAGCAGGCAGTTTTTAGCCACTGCCGCTCTGGGTACAGTGGCGATGGACTTTAATTTTGAATTCCTTTTTGAGTTTTTTGTTCTTTAAATTGTCCCTCCTCCCTGAAGGAATTTCTGTTGAAGATCGGAACCGGTAGTGAAGGCGACTCACCAAGCCTCCCGCTTCATTTTATGTCCCACCCCAGCCACCATCTGGCTTTTTTAGGGGATGTAAAATGGAGTGGGATGTTCGGGGGACCCTTCCTGACCGGATCCCATCTCTGCCGGCACTTTACACAGAGCGGCAGCGGCTAAAATCTGCCCGCTCACCCCATTTTACACCCCAAAGCCCCCAATATCCAACCCTTTGTGGGGGGGGGGGGGGTGTGTAAAATCCAGCCAATGTCTCAGTGCTCTTCCAATTTTGAATTATTCAATTGAACAGTGAAGTGGAGAGTATTACGAACATAGGAAGATGGGAACAGGAATAGGCCATTCAGCCCCTCGAGCCTGTCCCACTATTCAATGAGACCATGGCTGATCCGTGGCCTAACTCCATATACCAGCCTTTGGCCCATATCCCTTAATATCTTTGCTTAACAAAAATCTATCTATCTGAGATTTAAAATTAACAACTGTTCTAGCTTCAACTGCTAGTTGTGTGAAGAAGTGCTTCCGAACATCTCTCCTGAATGGTCTGGTCCTAATTTTTAGATTATGCCCCCTAGTTTTAGGATCTCCAACCAGCGGAAATAGTTTATCTTTATCTAGCCCGTCTTTTCCTGTTAATATCTTGAAGACTTCAATCAGATCACCCCTTAACCTTCTAAGTTCCAGTCAAAATAGGCCTAATTTGTGTAATCTCTCCTTGTAACTTAACCCCTGTTGTCCAGGTATCATTCTTGTAAACCTACATTGCACTCCCTCCAAGGCCAATATATCCTTCCTAAGGTGTGGTGCCCAGAACTGCTCACAGTACTCCAAGCGGGATCTAACCAGGGTTTTGTACAGCTGCAGCATAACCTCTGTGTCTTTATACTCCAATCCTCTAGATATAAAGGTTTGCATTCCATTATCCTTTTTGATTATTTTCTGCACTTGCTCGTGGCATTTTAAAGATCTATGCACCTGAACCCCCTAGTCTCTTTGGACATCCACTGTACTTAACCTCTTCCCATTTAGAAAGTACCCTGCTCTATCCTTTTTTGGTCCAAAATGGATAACCTCACACTTGCCCACATAGAAATCCATCTGCCACAGTTTTGCCCATTCACCTAGTCTGTCAATATCTCCTTGCAATTGTATGCAAAGATCTAGACTGTCTATAATGCCGCCTAACTTTGTATCATCAGCAAATGTGGATATATGACTTACTATGCCATCATTCAAGTCGTTAATGAATAATGTGAATAATTGAGGCCCCAACACAGATCCCTGTGGGACACCACTGGTTCAATCCTGCCAATCGAAGTACTTACCCATTATCCTCACTCTCTGTCACCTACCACTCAACCAACTTTCTAACCATGTCAATAATTTGCCCTCAACTCCATGGGCTTCTACCTTCGTTAACAGTCTCTTATGTGGGACTTTATCAAATGCCTTCTGTAATTCCATATAAATAACATCCATAGACACTCCCCTGTACACTACCTTAGTCACCTCTTCAAAACATTCAATGAGATTTGTCAGGCATGACCTTCCCGTCATGAATCCAAGCTGGCTGTCCCTGATTAACTGAAATGTCTCTCGGTGTTCAGTCACCCTCTCCTTGATTATAGACTCCAGCAACTTGCCCACCACAGATGTCAGGCTAACTGGTATTGTGGTATCTTGCAGCACAGGAGAACTATGACACAGAACAGAATGTGATTTGGGGTTTTGCCCAGAGACTAAATGATAAGGACTATAGCCTCCAAATATCTGGAGTGAATTCTTTGTGTGAACTGCCCATGCCAAGTGGTTGTCAACTTTAGTATAGAGATGCAGCACTGAAACAGGCCCTTCGGCCCACCGAGTCTGTGCCGACCATCAACTACCCATTAATACTAATCCCATATCCCTATCACATCCCCACCTGTCCCTATATATTTCCCTGCCACCTGCCTACACTAGGGGCAATTTATATAATGGCCAATTATCCTATCAACCTGCGTGTCTTTGGCATGTGGGAGGAAACCGGAGCACCCGGAGGAAACCCACGCAGACACAGGGAAAACTTGCAAACTCCACACAGGCAGTACCCAGAATCGAACCCGGGTCCCTGGAACTGTGAGGCTGCAGTGCTAACCACTGCACCACTGTGCCGCCCTTGCTGTGTGGCTGATCAGTTACAACATTTTGAAACATTTCAGTGATCACCACCTGATTCCTTTTCACAGAGTCCATTGCTGAAAGGCCATCCAGCTGTGATATTCATGCTTATGATGTTCATATTTTTACACATGGCATTGAACTCGTTATCAGCAAATTCCCCTCCATTATCAGTCAGAAACTTTGCTGGTGTTCCAAGTCTGTAACTGTCCAAAACTGTAACTTGCTATTACTTTACTAAATTAGTAACCAGTTAAATTATCAAATAAATAAATAATGTTAGACAGACATGGCTGAGCAGATGATGTACTGTAACTGCAACATGTGGGAGATTGTGGAGAGCATTGTGATGCTGGACAAGCAGATCTGTGGTAAGTGTCTGCAGCTCAATTAAATTCATCTTTGAGTTGTTGGGGAGGAGCCGGAGCTGCATAATTGTGCAACATCAGAGAGGGGGCGAGAAACATGGACACAATGTTCCAGGACGCAGTCACACCCATTAGGTTAAGTTGTAGTTCAGAGTTAGTCAATAGTCAGGGAAAGGAGGATGTGACTGTGAGTCAGACAGGTCTGGAGATCCAGCATTTAATGATGGAGGAGTCTTGGCCCTTGACTTTAACCAGCAGGCCTGAGGTACTTGTTACCTGTGTGGATGAGAACAAGGACTGCAGGGTGGATGGGCAAACTGACCATAACACCATGGTGCAAGAAACCATTGAAGTGGGGCAATGAAGCAGAATGTGGCAATGAAAGAGGACAGTATAGTCAGGGGATAGATACTTGTAGATGCAGGCGTGGCCTCAAGTTCCAAAGGTTATGTGCCTTCCCGGTACAAGACACCTCCTCGCAGCTGAAGATGAACTTGGAGTGGGAGTGGGAGGGGGAGGATCCAGTTGTCATGGTCCATGTAGGAACAAATGACATATGTAGAAATAGGAATGATGTTCTGCTGAGAGAATTTGTAGAATTAGGGTACATATTAAAATAACACCTCATTGGTAATAATCTCTGATTACATTGTTATCTCAGTCACACACGGATTGGCAATGGTTCAAGCAGATTAGAGAATTAAATGTGTGGCTCAATGAGTGATATGGAAAGGAGGGGCTTTGATTCATGGGGCACTGGGGAAAGAGGGAGCTGTTCCATTGGAATGGGCTCCAGTAAATCCAGGCTGGGATCAATATCCTGGGGAATCGTATAACTCGGGGTCTGAGCAGAGCATTAACGTAAAAGGGTGGGGGAAGATTCAACTGAAGGGAAATTTAGAAATCTAAGGTGAAAAGTCGAGGCAACAGAACAGTGTAGGGATTTGGTTACAGACAGCAGAGAGGAACAGAAAGGGACAGAGGGTTTAACACTATTAGCTCACCAGGGAATACGTTCCATGTAAAGATAAAGACTAAAACAATAAAATGAAAAGCCCTTTCTCTGAATACGTGAAGCTTTCATCATAAAATATATGAAGAAGTGGCACAAATAAAGTTTAATTATTCAGATCTAATTGTGCTTTATCTCCCTCGATAGAGCCTCAGTGGTTGAAGGTATCACCAGGCACAGTTGGGCAAAGGGATGGACCATTAACATGGGTGTTCGAGCAAAAGAGAGTTGTGAGTGAAGGGTGGGTTTTAGTAGGGCTGGAGAATTTTACTTATATTGAAAGTCATATGGAAGGATCTCCAAGGACCAGAACTTTAAATTCGATGTTTTGGAGGCCTAGGACTAAATGAAGTTCAACAAGTATATGCTTGTCGGAGCAGAGGAACTTGGATGTGACAGGATATGGGCAGCAGAGTTTTCGCAGAGCTGAGGTTTGTTAATCTTGTAAATGGGATGTCGACCAGTCGGACATTGGATAAAGTGAGTCTGGAGATGACAAGAAATGGATGAGAGTTTCAACAGCACGTGGACTGTCGAGTGAATGGAGAACTTTGACATTACGGAAGTAGGTGGTCTTTGTGATGAGAGAATATGGGTTCCTCATGCTCATCGTGGAGTCGAAAAGGAAACTAAGATTGTAAACTTTATGGGTTCTGCTGAGACGATGGCCAAGGTGTAGGAATTGAGCGTGAAAGATGCAGAGTTTGTGCTGTGGACTCGAAGATGATGACTCCTGTCCTCCAATGTTTAACTGGAGGAAACTGAATTATAAATACTGCATGTCCTTCAAGCAATCTGAAACCCAGTGGCTGTGTAAGGGTTGAGTGTGGTAATGGAGAGGTAGAAATAGGTGTCATCAATATACATGTGGAAGCTGACCCTGTATGTTCAGATAATATCTTCAAAGGGCAGCATGGAGATGGGAAAATACAACTGGAGGGCGAGAGTAGATCCTTGGAGGCTCCAAGGAAAAAGTGAGGTTATTGGACAGCAGGTAAGATTAGAACCACACGAGGACAGCACCAGTTAAATGGCAAATGGATCAGAGACATTGAAGGAGAATTGAATGGTCTATCATGTCAAAAATTACCGAGAGACTGAGGAGGTCTTGTTGAGGGATTGTGCACCACAGTAACAGTCACAGAAGGTGAGATGTTTTACTTTGTTTGGGGCAATTGAGTATTGTAGCAGGCGTGGAAACTGGATTGAAGAGATACAAATATGATATTGTCAGAAGGATGTACACAGATTTGAGAGGCAACAACATGTTGAAGGGTTTTGGGGATGAAAGGGAGGTGCGACTGTTATTCGAGTGGAAATAAGCTCAAGGCTGCAGGAGGTGGATTTCATGTCCTGGACAATTTACATAGAGAGATTCGATGAGTAAAGGAGACAGGAAAGGTACCTGTAAAAACTAGATGTTTCCCTGACAGATGAATCCATTTTTGGCCTCTTTTTAAGGAACATATTCTCTGTATTTCTAACCATGTGAATTTGTTCTTGATAAAATAAAGTTTTCATGCATTGATCCAATGGTGAATTGTAATGATTGTCAGAACATCCTTGCCTGAGGTTGTTCTTCGTGTGCAGAATATGTAATATAGTGTCACTATTCCTTTATAACAAATTAATTTCATGATGTTCGATGTTGTACATTTGCTGTAACTCCATAAATCCAGCTGTTAAATTGACTTTGGATATTTCATGTTTTATCATTTAATTTACGCACATTAAAATCCATCTTTAATATTCTGGTAATTATACATCAGTATCTAAAATCATGTTGAAGATAATCAGTCTTCTCATAGTCCTTCACTTACACACAAGAATTTCAGGAATATAAAAACAAGTGACCTATAAACCTATAAACCCTGCGCCAGATCGATGTTTGTTCCTTGTTATTGACACAATTTCCTATTCAGTGAAAACAAATATTTCACCCCATTCTTCAGTTCCTCTCTGAATTTCCTCTGTGTCAGTCCATAGATACAAGTGTTTGTGCAGGAACTGAGAAGCAGCAACATGTATCCAACCTGTTGCATAACATATATCGAATTACTGTAATATTTGTCTGTGTATCTCAAGTATATCACCGGCCAGTTTAGCGAATAGACAATAAATGTCATCCACAATAGTATGAAATTGGCAGAAATAGCAAAAAGCAAAATCATGGAGTTCCTCCGATTCTTCACCTCTGGATCATTTTGATTATCACTGTTTCTCCGGAGTCCCCTGCGAACTCTATTTGCCATTAGAATGTGTCTGATGGTCAAAGCATTGAACAGCAGAATTAAAAGGATTGGTAATATAGCTTTTATGATGCTGTTGATACACATATAAACCCTCCACAAGGGGGAGGTGAGATAATCATCTGTTTCAACACAATACCAAGGTACGTTGTCAATTATAAATACAGGTTCACCTGCAAAGTAAAAGGGAAAACTCCAAATGCAGCTCACCACAAACACGGTTGCAATAACCACCGTTGCTGTTTTTTCATTGTTATATTTTGATTGTAGCTTCTGGCAGCAAATTTTTACAAAGCGATCAAAAGTGAAGGCAACAGTAAACCAGACTGAAAAGTCTAAAGCTGCAGTAAATGTAACAAGGTTTAGCATACACACAGGAGTTATAAACAGGAAACTAACTGGAAAGTACATGATATTAATCCGGTGTAATATCACATGGATGATAATCACCATTAGATCCGCCACTGCCATGGCCACCAGATAGTGAGTGATACATTTGGAGAGACCGCACTTTCCTCGAGACAAAATCACAATCGCCACCAAGTTAACTGGAGGAAGCAGAAAACATGAAATTTACCTTGACATGTGCTACAAAATATTTGTTAAGAACCATTTAGAGACAAAGAGGAAAACATGCATTTTACAATTCTGAATGAAATGTAACTGAATTTAAAGAACTGCTTATTGGTGTCATTGAAATATGCAGCAAAAGAAGATAAAATGTGAAAGGAATTGTTGATCTCAGACAGAGAAATGGATGCTGAGGTTCAAAAAAAAAGTACAGAGTTTTTTTTTCTGGAGAATTTTGACATCCAAAACACCAGTGTCAACTAAAATAATAATCTGCAGACCAACTCTTCCCTTTTGGGTTCGGATCTGGACAACAGGGAGAGTGCACTCTCACCCTGTTGGGTTCTTGTATGTACGACATGGAGAGGGCACTCTCACCCTGTTGGGTTCTTGGATGTACGACATGGAGAGGGCACTCTCACCCTGTTGGGTTCTTGTATGTACGACATGGAGAGGGCACTCTCACCCTGTTGGGTTATAGTCTTTACAACATGGAGAGCGCACTCTTGCCCTGTTGGGTTATAGTCTGTACAATATGGAGAGTGCACCCTCACACTGTTGGGTTATAGTCTGTACAACAGGGAGAGTGCACCCTCACCCTGTTGGGTTCTTGTATGTACAATATGGAGAGTGCACCCTCACACTGTTGGGTTATAGTCTGTACAACAGGGAGAGTGCACCCTCACCCTGTTGGGTTCTTGTATGTACAACATGGAGAGTGCACTCTCACCCTGTTGGGTTCTTGTATGTACGACATGGAGAGGGCACTCTCACCCTGTTGGGTTCTTGTATGTACGACATGGAGAGGGCACTCTCACCCTGTTGGGTTATAGTCTTTACAACATGGAGAGCGCACTCTTGCCCTGTTGGGTTATCGTCTGTACAACAGGGAGAGTGCACTCTCACCCTGTTGGGTTCTTGTATGTACGACATGGAGAGGGCACTCTCGCCGTGTTGCGCTATAGTCTGTACAACATGGAGAGTGCACCCTCACCCTGTTGGGTTATAGTCTGTATAACATGGAGAGTGCACTCTCACCCTGTTGGGTTATAGTCTGTACAACATGGAGAGTGCACCCTCACCCTGTTGGGTTATAGTCTGTACAACATGGAGAGCACACTCTTGCCCTGTTGGGTTTCGGTCTGTACAACATGGAGAGTGCACTCTCACCCTGCTGGGTTATAGTCTGTACAACATGGAGAGTGCACTCTCACCCTGTTGGGTTATAGTCTGTACAACATGGAGAGTGCACTCTCACCCTGTTGGGTTATAGTCTGTACAACATGGAGAGCGCACTCTTGCCTTGTTGGGTTTCGGTCTGTACAACATGGAGAGTGCACTCTCACCCTGTTGGGTTATGGTCTGTACAATATGGAGAGTGCACTCTCACCCTGTTGGGTTGTAGTCTTTACAACATGGAGCGTGCACCCTCACCCTGTTGGGTTACGGTCTGTACAACATGGAGAGTGCACTCTCGCCCTGTTGGATTACGGTCTGTACAACATGGAGAGTGCACTCTCGCCCTGTTGGATTACGGTCTGTACAACATGGAGAGTGCACTCTCACCCTGTTGGGTTTGGTCTGTACAACATGGAGAGTGAGCTCCTGCCCTCTTTTTAAACATTGACTGGGTAAAGTGAAGAATGGAAAAGTCTGATGGGGTGGGTCATGCACCAGTAACAGAAATCACCAGGTTTACCCTTCAACTTACATTCAGAAACATAAACAAAGCTGTATTCAAATCCATGCAAACAAGAGAACCATCTGCAGTAACACCATACGGTTTTATGAAATACAATAATACAATACAATAACACTATGAATCCTTCCGATACATGTGTAACGCACTTAACATCATCAGCACATTTAAAACTGCTAATTTATTTCTTATCTGAAGTCTGTGCCGTGTCTACGATGAATTTCTATGACAACCATTAAAGGAAATTGATTTTCTGGTATTTTTTGCCGAGAGAATTCAAGAAGAGTTATCATTTTAGTTCAGTTATCACATCAGGAAAACAAAACAATCAATTGACACTTAACTAACGACAGCAAATAGGAAAATGTAACATGAACAGTCACACATGGATCTTCAACTTTCACCATGTCACTTTACAGCTTACCAGGAATACTGGCAGCTGCAAGAATCGGGTAGTAAATGAGCTCGATGCGATATATTACAGGGTATTCCATTTCTTGTGCAAAACACCAATGCAGAGACTTCTTCAGAGGAGCCCTTATTAATAGCACAGAGCAACCTCCAGGGGGACAGTCATCTCAGGAATGTGAGCAGTGATATTATGGACCATCGCGGTCCACCACGTGGACTCCGGCAGCTGGGGGCAGTGGCTCACCACCACCTTGGGGTAATTAGGGATGGACAAGGAATGCTGACATTGCCAACAAAGCTCAAATCTCATGAAAGAATAAAAACAACTATTCATAATTAATAGGGGCATATCGTAGAGAAACAAGGAACTTATATTGAACCTGTGTAGAATACTGGTCCAGCCTCGACTGGAGTATTGTGTCCAGTTCTGGGTGTCACACATTGGGAAACATGGGAAGAGAGAAAGTGTGGAATAAATTTATGAGAATGGTCCCAGGGATGAGGAATTTCCTTGTCGTGGATAGATTGGAGAAGTTGGGAATGCTTCGCTTAGAGAGGAGAATTGATAAAGGTGTTCAAAATCATGAGGGGTCTGGACAGAGTAGATAGGGCAAAACTGTTCTCATTGGTGGAAGGATCAGAAACAAGAGGGCACAGATTTAAGGTAATTGACAAAAGAAGCAATAGTGACATGAGGAAAATCATTTTCACACAGCGAGTGGTGAGGATATGGAATGTACTGCCTGAGAGTGAAGTGGAGGCAGGTTCAATTGAACAATTCAAGAGGGAATTGGAATATTCTATGAAAAGGAAGATTGTGCAGGGCTACGGGGAGAAGGCGGGGTAGTGGCACAAGGTAAATTGCTCCTTGGGAGAGCCTACACAGGCGTGAAGGGCCAATGGCCTCCTTCTGTGCTGTAAGATTCTATTACTCCGATTGTCTTCTGAGCTGCAAGTTGCTTCTATTCACTGACAGTTGTATCAAGTCCACATCCTTCAGGTCTCTTCAGCTGCTTGGAGCAGATGGTTTTTCGCCCAGTAATTTAATGGTCTCAGTGGTGGAGCTTGTTGTCAACAGTGTCAAAGTCTGCAGTTAATTTAAGAAAATATTTGGGAACCGTGCACCATGGTCACAGACACACAGGATGTCATTCGTGACTTCCGTTATGACTTTGGTTTTGTGACAAGGAAGGAAAGATAATTCAACAAATTCAAACCTGGAGTGAGTGGAAAGAAGGACACAGTTTTTGTGATAACAACACATTGAAGGAATTTGCAAAAGAGGCAGGAATTTTCAAGATCAGCAAGTGTAGAGCCTGTTTTTTTTGCTCATCTCTGATTCTGAGTAATTGTGCTTTCAAAAGTCTCTTCGGAGGCATAAACTGGAGAGGCCCCGTGAACCAAAGCTGACACTGGAAATTGTGAGTGTATAGATCAGTTTCCACCCAACCAGCCTCCATATCCAAAGGATCATCCTCCACCATCTCCGTCACCTCCAGCGTGACGTCACCACCAAATACATCATCCCCTCTCCTCCCCTCCCCTGTCAGCATTCCAAAGTGAACACTCCCTCTGTGACACCCTGGTCCAATCCTCCATCAACCTGACACCTCGTCCCCTTCCCATGGCACCTTCCCATGTAATCTCAGGAGGTGTAATACCTGCCCTCTTACTTCCTCTCTCCTCACCATCCAAGACCCCAAGCACTCCTTCCAGGTGAAGCGATTTACTTGTACTTCTTTCAACTTAGTATACTGTATTCACTGCTCACAGTGCGGTTGCCTCTACACTGGGGAGACCAAACACAGTTTGAGTGACCACTTTGCAGAACATCTCTGCTCTGTCCGTAAGCATGATCCTGAGCTTCTGGTTCTTTACCATTTTAAATCACCACCTTGTTTCCATGCTCACATTTCTGTGCTCGGCCTGCTGCAGTGTTCCAGTGAACATCAACGCCTGCTCGAGGAACAACACCTCATCTTCCAATGAGGCACTCTACAGTCTTCTGGACTCAATATTGATTTATGTATTTGTTTATGGGATGTGGGCATCGCTGGTTCGGACAGCATTTATTGCCCATCCTTAATTGCCCTTTAATTCAATAATTTCAGACCATCAGTCACATTATTCTTTGTTTATTAATTATTTTTATTTTATTTGTATATATTATATATATTCTTTATTTATGTATTTATTTCTTCAGCATGAGCTTGTCTTAAACTTGTTTTTAGTGATTTTATTTTCGTACAGAGCTGTTGATTATTCTGTCATTAACACTCTCACTGGACTCGTGCATTATCTTTCACTATCACTCTTCAGCACTTCATTTGCATTCTGTTCCATGACATTTGCCATTTAACCTCTCCCCCTCTGTTGTATCACAGTCCTTCCTTCTTGTTCTTCTTATTCCTCCTCCCTTTCACTTGCTCAAAGACTGTTACATTTCTTACTTTTGCCAGTTCTGAAGAAGGGTCACAGACCTGAAACGTTAATTCTGTTTCTCTCTACACAGAAACATAAAATGTATCTGACCTGCAAATCCAAACCTTATGGTAAATACGGGAATGAGCACAATGGAAAGCATTATTGCGACTTCAGTGGTTAGGAGAGCCAACACATCTTGGTGAAGTGATCTTTGAATATAAAATCCAACCAACAAAATGTTCTGGTTCCATCTTTTGTGAAACGAGACACGATGACCTGTACGTATCATGTTGCCTTCTCTACAGTTCAAAGATTGGAAATATTCGGCCTATTGAAGCACAAATTACAGCTCAGCAAAACTTTGGAAGACTTTAGAAAGGCTTTGAAATGGAAGTGTACCCGAGGGGAGAGAACCATTAACAATGTCAGCTCGTAAGGGGAAGGAAGGGAAACTGGGATGTCTGAAGTGCTATGTGAGAAAAGACCCAGAGAGCAGATGCTGGGTCCCACATACATGAGGACACAGGAGATAATGTGAAGGGAAGGTGAGATGGATGTTAGGTCAGAACTCGAGTAGGACTAAGGGAGAAGGCTGGAATTAGGTTGTGTTTCCTGGACAACGAGAATGTGTCTGTGTCAGAGGCTCATGAGATGATAGTCTGATCAACCTGGACTTGATGGTGTGAAACTAGAAGCTGTTACTAAATAATGGGCATTAGTAAAGATTTTACTAGGGGCAAGCAAATTAAAGTTCAAAATGAAACAACAAGGAACAGGGATAAGATGATTAAACAGAGTCTAATATTACTTGTCACAAGAACATAACAAGTAGGAGTAGGAGTAATACATACAACCCCACAAGTCTACTCCGTCATTGAAGAGAATCATGGCTGATCGTTGAAATTAATTCCACATTACATCTGATCTCCATATCCCTGTCTTCCTAAAGTCCAAAAATCTTTCGACTTCATCCTTTGACTAAACTCAACAACTGAGCATCCATCACACTCTGGGGTAGAGAATTCCAAAGATTTACAAAGGTTTGATTTAAGATATTACATACTTTATTCACAGTGCTAAGCCTTCCCACCATTTTTTTTCTGTAATTTCAAATATCAACTACCTTGGAATATTTAGTTCCCAACCATGGTCACCATGTAACCACATCTCTGTAAGTGCATCTCTGTAATGACAAATAGATTATATCCATTTCTCTCTATTTGTGCCATTAATTTACCCACCTTGTTACCAGCACTTCATGCATTCACAAAAAAGCCTTCAATTTTAACATTTCACCATGTTCCGTCAGTTGACTTTATTTGCCGATGCTCCATTACTGTTAAACTCTCTGTCTCTTCCTGTCACACTCTGTGTACCATGACCCCCATTGCTACTCTGCTCGATGTCCTTGACTTTTCTCGTAGAATTTAAAATTTTACCCTCACCTAAACCTTCACTTGACCTAGACCTTAGCTCTTTCATGTGGATCTTGTGTCTATTGTGTTATCCGAACAAATGTGGTGAGAGTAACTACACAAACACAGTATCATATCAATATATGTCTGTGAGCTGCAATGCATTTGCTTAGAAACTTGAAGCGTACTTTACTGAACAATAGAAAAATCTGTTTATATAGCATCCTTCATCACCTCAAGACATCCCAAAACACTCATCCAAAAAGGCAGCACTCTTCACTACTGCATTAGAGAGCCAGCCTGGATTATTGTGCTCAAGCTGGACTTCCAATCTGACCTAGAAATGGGGGATGTGCCAGAGGATTGGTGAGTGGTAAATGTGACACATTTATTCAGGAAGGGTTATAAGGACAGTCCGAGCAACTGCAGGCCAGTTAGTTTAACATCAGTGGTGATAAGTTTTTAGAAACAATAATCGGGAAAAAAGCAACAGACACTTGGAAAGGTTTGAGTTAATTATGGATAGTCAGCACAGATTTGTAAAATGAAGATCACGCTTGACGAATCTCATTTAAATTTTTAATGAAGTAATCGAGTCGGTTGATGAAGGCAATGTGGTGGATATTATCAACATGGATTTTAAGAAAGTGTTTGATAAAGTATTGCAAATAAAGACTGGTTAACAAAACAGAGGCTCATGGAATAGAAGGGTTAGTATTGAATTGGATTAATAAAAATGGCTCAAGCACAGAACGGAGATAGTAAGTTATATTAAATGATTGTTTTTCTGACTGGAGAATACTAGACAGTGGTGTTCCTCATGTGTCACTATGAGGATCACTGTTTTCTTTTAAGAGGAATTAAGAGGGCTAAAAGGGGTGATGAAATATCTTTAGCAAACAGGGTTAAGGAAAATCCCAAAGCCTTTTATTCATATATAAGGAGCAAGAGGGTAAATAGAGAAAGGATTGGCTCACTCAAGGACAAAGGAGGAAAGTTATGCGTGGAGTCAGAGGAAATGGGTGAGATTCTAAATGAGTACTTTGCATCGGTATTCACCGAGGAGAGGGACATGACGGATGTTGAGGTTAGGGACAGATGTTTGATTACTCGAGGTCAAGTCGGCATAAGGAGGGAGGAAGTGTTGGGTATTCTAAAAAGCATTAAGGTGGACAAGTCCCCAGGTCCGGATGGGATCTATCCCAGGTTATGAGGGAAGCGAGACAGGAAATAGCTGGGGCCTTAATAGATATCTTTGCAGCATCCTTAAACACGGGTGCTAATGTTGTCCCCTTGTTTAAGAAGGGTAGCAGGGAAAATACAGGTAATTATAGACTGGTGAGCCCGACGTCAGTGGTAGGGAAGCTGCTGGAGAAGATACTGAGGGATAGGATCTATTCCCATTTGGAAGAAAATGGGCTTATCAGTGATAGGCAACATGGTTTTGTGCAGGGAAGGTCATGTCTTACCAACTTAATAGAATTCTTTGAGGAAGTGACGAAGTTGATTGATGAGGGAAGGGCTGTAGATGTCATATACATGGACTTCAGTAAGGCGTTTGATAAGGTTCCCCATGGTAGGCTGATGGAGAAAGTGAAGTCGCATGGGGTCCAGGGTGTACTAGCTAGATGGATAAAGAACTGGCTGGGCAACAGGAGACAGAGAGTAGCAGTGGAAGGGAGTTTCTCAAAATGGAGACGTGTGACCAGTGGTGTTCCACAGGGATCCGTGCTGGGACCACTGTTGTTTGTGAAATACATAAATGATTTGGAGCAAAGTAAGGTGGTCTGATTAGCAAGTTTGCAGACGACACGAAGATTGGTGGAGTCACAGATAGTGAAGGGGACTGTCAGAGAATATAGCAGAATATAAATAGATTGGAGAGTTGGGCAGAGAAATGGCAGATGGAGTTCAATAAGGGCAATTGCGAGGTGATGCATTTTGGAAGATCCAATTCAAGAGTGAATTATACAGTAAATGGAAAAGTCTTGGGGAAAATTGATGTACAGAGAGATTTGGGTGTTCAGGTCCATTGTTCCCTGAAGGTGGCAACGCAGGTCAATAGAGTGGTCAAGAAGGCATACGGCATGCTTTCCTTCATCGGACGGGGTATTGAGTACAAGGGTTGGCAGGTCATGTGACAGTTGTATAAGACTTTGGTTCGGCCACATTTGGAATACTGCGTGCAGTTCTGGTCGCCACATTACCAAAAGGATGTAGATGCTTTGGAGAGGGTGCAGAGGAGGTTCACCAGGATGTTGCCTGGTATGGAGGGCGCTAGCTATGAACAGAGGTTGAGCAGATTAGGATTATTTTCATCAGAAAGACAGAGGTCGAGGGGGAACCTGATTGAGGTGTACAAAATCATGAGAGATATAGACAGGGTGGATAGCAAGAAGCTTTTTCCCAGAGTGGAGGATTCAATTACTAGGGGTCACGAGTTCAAAGTGAGAGGGGAAAAGTTTAGGGGGGATATGCGTGGAAAGTTCTTTACGCAGAGGGTGGTTGGTGCCTGGAACACGTTGCCAGCGGAGGTGGTAGACGCGGGCACGATAGCGTCTTTTAAGATGTATCTAGACAGATACATGAATGGGCAGGAAGCAAAGAGATACAGACCCTTAGAAAATAGGCGACATGTTTAGATAGAGGATCTGGATCGGCGCAGGCTTGGAGGGCTGAAGGGCCTGTTCCCGTGCTGTAATTTTCTTTGTTCTTTGTTATATATAAATGACTTTGATCTTTGAATCCAGAGTAGAATTTTAAAATTTGCTCATGATACCGAACTTGGAGGAGTAGCAAACAGTGAGGATCACACAAACCCCTGCAACAGGACAGAGATAGGGTAGCAGAATGGACAGACAAGTGGCAGGTGGAATTTCATATGGACAATTGTGAGGTGATGCACTTTGGTAGAAGGTATAGGGTGAGATAATATAGACTTAATGGTGCAGTTACGAAGAGTGTGCAGGAACATAGGGCCATGGGGTTGGATGTGCATCGATGTTTGAAGGTGGTGGGGTATTTTGAGAGAGTGGTGAGAAAAACATTTGGAAACATGGGCTTCAGGAATAGAGGCATAGAGTACAAATTCAGGAAGTTATGCTGAGCCTTTATAAAGCTCTGTTTATGCCCCAACTAGAGAACTACATCCAGTTCCAGTCAGCACACTTCAGGAAGGATATGAGGGTCCTTCAGAGTCCGCAGAGGAGATTTAGCAGAATGGTTCCAGGGACTGGGGATTTAAGTTACAAGGTTAGGTTGGAGAAGCTGGGGTTATTCTCCATGGAGCATAGGAGATTGATGGAGAATTGATAGAGATGTACAAGATTATGACATTCTCAGATAAGATAGACCAGGATAATCTTATCCCATTAACTGAAGGTAAAATGACTTTGGGAAATGGATTGAAGATTTTGGACAAGAGATGAAGGTGAATGTGAGGAATGACATAGGAATATAATAACATAGGAAACAGGTGCAGGATTAGGCCATTCGGCCCATCCAGCCTACTCCACCATTCAACTAGATCATGACTGATCTTCTAACTCAATGACATTTTCCCGCAGTATCCCCATATCCCTTGTTATATTTAATACCTAGAAATCTATCCACCTCTGTCTTGAATATACTCAATGACTGAGCCTGCACAGGCCTCTGGTATAGAGAATTCCAAAGATTCACCACCCTCTGAATGAAAACACTCCTCCTCATCTCAGTCCAAAATGATCTACCTCTATTTCTGAAACTGTTTCCCTGTTTCTAGATCCCCCAGTCAAGGGAAACATCCTCCCTGCATCTACCCTGTCGAGCCCTGAAAGAAATGTACATTCCTCAATAAGATTACCTCTCATTCTTCTAAACTCTAGAGAATATAGGCCCAGTCTCCTCAATCTCTCTTCATAGGACAATCACATCATCCTTCATTGTTCTCCCTCTATGGCAACTATATCCTTCCTTAGGTAAAGAGACCAAAACTGTACACAATACTCCAGATGTGGTCTCTCCAAGGCTCTAACTACTGCAACAAGACTTCTTTACTCCTGAAGTCAAATCTTCCTGCAATAAACGCCAACATACCAGGCTGAACCTTTTCAACTTGACCCTGAGATCGAAGGCGAGTTTCAAAAATGACCTGACACATACACAAGATATGTGCCACGGAGCCACTGTTATATTTCGTGCTGCAGCTTATTTACATGTCCCGGGCGGACCGCCCACTCCCGATGACGTAGACGGGGCGGGCGTTCCGTCCCCAGCAATGGTGCCCAACGCCACCTTACGGGTACCGGCGCCATTTTAAAGGTCCTCAGACATTTCAGAAGCATTTAAATTTTTACAGTGGCAGTTTTTTAAAAAATTACTTTTAAAATGTTATTCAAAGTTCCAATCCCCTCTCCCACCCCCGCCCCCAAATGACCAGGTTATTATTTTCTCTCTTCCTCCAAAAAACTTTTCTCCCAAAGCTGACTTTGCCCCCGCAAATTTAATTAACTTTGACCTTCAACCTCTTAACACCATCCCCTCAACCAATAACAACCGCAGGAAATATTCCTGGAACTTGTTTCTGTAATTGTTTCAACAAGCACAACCATCTTCCTTTGTGCCAGGTATGACACCAATCAGTGGAGAGTTTTCTCCCTGATTCCCATTAACTCCATTGTTACTCGGGCCCCTTAATGCCATACTTGGTTAAATTTGAATTGATTTTAAATTTGTCATTTCTGGTTTCTCGGTCGATGCCGCTGGTCCATCCAGTTTCATTCTGTTTTATTTACTTCATAGCGGTTCGATACAACTAAGTGGCTTATTAGGCCATTTCAGAGGGCATTTAGGAGTCAACCACAATTCTGTAGGTCTGGAGTCACATATAGACCAGGTAAGGACAGCAGATTTCCTTCCCTAAAGGACATTATTGAACCAGATGCGTTTTTACAACAATCGACAATGGTTTCATGGCCATCATTAGGTGCATTTAGTATCATTAGTGTAGATCAGTGTAAATAAGGTTTAATCATAGTGGTAAGGTTTACTAGTCATGGTAAAGGTTTATTCGCAGTGGTCAGGTTTATTAGCATTATTAAGTTTTATTCACAGTCGCAAGGTTATTAACTAACAGATAAAGGAATAGCAGGGTTGCTTCAGACCTCTAGAGTGCACATCCTGTGCTGTGTGGGAACTCCAGTATACATCATGTAGCCTGGATAACAATATATGCAGGAAGTATCATCAGCTTGAGCTCCAGGTTTCAGAACTTGAGAAGCAGCTGATGTCACTGCAGTACATCTGTGAGGTTGAGAGCTTTGTCGATAACATGCTTATAGATCTGGTCAACCCACAGCTTAAGAGTATGCAGGAAGAGAGGGAATGGATGACCACCAGACAGTCAAGAAAAAATAGGCAGTTTGTGCAGGGGACCACTGAACACATCTCACTCTCCAACAGGTATTCAGTACTGAATATTGAGGAAGGTGATGGTTCATCTGGGGAGTGCAGCCAGAACAAAGACCATGGCACCACAGCTGCCTCAGCTGCACAGGGAGCACAAAGAGTACTGGAAGAGTGATAGTGTTAGGAAATTCGATAGTCAGGGGAACAGACAGGCACATCTGTGGCTGCAGACATGAATCCAGGATGTTATGTTGCCTCCCTCATGCCAGGGTCAAAGATGTCACTGAACAGCTGCAGAACACCCTGAGTGGGGAGTCGTGTTCCACATTGGTATCAATGATGTAGGTAGGAAGAGGAATGTGTTCTGACAGAAAGAGTTTAGTGAGCTAGGTAGCCTGTGGGTGAAATGTTCATTAGAGGGTAGTTGTTCAGAATTTTGACCGAGATGTTGGGAGTGTAAATAGAGAAAGGTTTCTGTGTGATAACAGTGTATCATGTTAAGCCAGTAAGGTTTTTGAAGACCTTGGATGCTCTGTTTCCTTATCTCCGTGCAACCCAGATTAGATTTGGCAGAATCCACTGTTATCCGGAGTCTTGCCGTGCTGCAGAGCCATTTCACATCCTATGATCACACAGAGAATGCGGGTGTTGATTTGGTTTTCTTCCCCTGAAATATAAATGGAGGACGGAGCTTGTTGTGAAGTACAGATGATCAGTTGCTGCAGGGAAACTCTTTTACTGTCTATGAAATCACTGCTCCACTCTTAGACAGTGTAACTGCTTTTGCCTCAACTTATTATTGAAGGTTAAAGATCCCTGTGAAGTGCAGCCAACATTGAATATTGTGATCACACCCTCATGTCTGAGTAGCTGCCTGTTGCTGCGACAGGAAGAAATCCTTTTGTATTGCTGGTAATTCTAATTGTGGATGTAACTCAATGGTACAGTGCCTACTTTTCCTTTATTAGACCTTGGTTTAAAGCCTCAGTACAATTCGAATCATCGAATCTCAAAGCACAGAATGAGTCTATTCAGCTCATGGTGCCTATGCTGGGACTTTGATAGATTCATGTAATTAATCTCACTTCCCAGCTGAACTGCCTTTGCCCTGTAAATGTTTAATTTTAAAATATATATATCCAATTCCCTGCTGAAATTTACTGTTGAATTGACTATCCCAGGCCTTTGAGGGAGTGTATTCCAGGGTTGGAACGATGGAGAATGGTGAGATGCTTAACTTTTATAATTCATTGGTTAGGCCTCAGCTGAAATAATTCTGGGCACCACACTTTAGGATAGATATGAAAGTCTGAGAGATTTACCAGAATTATACAAGACATGATCTCCTTCTGTTCTGTAGATGGACTCGGATTGCTGGGAAGGATAAGTGGAGGTTTCAAAGAGGTATTAAATTTGATGAGAGTTTTTAAACAAAATCAGTGTGGTCTTGGTTCGACTGTGTTCAGAGAACCCTGCATTATTTTCATCTTCATAGCACAAAAAGGTTTGTAAAAGCATTGTGGGAAGTATGAAAAATGTGTAAGAATGAAATCAGAACTAAGATGGTAAAACTTTCATAAAAGATTGGACAGTCTGGGACTCTTTTCTACACAGAAGTTAAGTTTGAGAGGTGAGCAGTTTATGGGATTTAAAGCTGATCAGGTAGACATAGGGAAGATGTTTTCACTTGTGGAGCCAATTCAACATTAGAATCATAAAACCATGGAATCATAAAATGGTTACAGCACAGAAGGAGTCTTGAGCCAATCGTGTTCATGCTTGCTCTCTACAAGAACATCAGAGCTACTCCCACTGACGCATATTTCCCCCATTAGCTTGCATTTGTATTTCTATTACAGATTATTATCCAATTTCCCTTTAAAAGTCACGATTGGATCTCCCTCCACCACACTCTCAGGCAGTGTATTCCAGATCCTAAACACAAGCTGCATATTAAAAGCTTATTTCCCCATGTTACCGTTGGTTCTTTTGCCATTCATCTTAAATCAGTGTCCTCTGGTTCTTGACCTTTCCATCAATGGGAACCATTTCTCTAACGGGAGGCAGTGGTGTTCTGGTAATATCACTGGACTAGTAACCCGGAGACCCAGGCTACTGATCTGGAGCCCTGGGTTTGAATCTCACCATGGCAGATGGTGAAATTAGAATTCAATTAATCTGTAATTAAGAAGCTTGTCTAATATTGACTATGATACCATAATCGATTGTTGTAAAAACACATGTGGCTCACTCATGTCCATTAGGGAATGAAATCTGCTGTCCTTACCTGGTCTACCTTACATGTACCAACAGCAGTGTGGTCTGTAATGGCCTAGCAAGTCACTCAGTTATATCAAGTCAAAACACAGTGTCAGAAAGGGAATGAAACTGTGTGGATCACCTGGCATCGACCTAGGCTCTGGAAACGACAATGGCAAAGCCAGCCCTGCAGATCTTGCACTGTCCTTCTTAGGAACATCTGGGGGCCCAAATTCAGAGAGCGTTCCTACAGGCTAGTCAGGCAACAGCCTTAAATAGCTGTACTTACAGAATCATACCTTGCAGTTAATGTCCTAGACACCACCATCACCATCGCTGGACGCATCCTGTCCCACTGGCAGGGCAGACACAGTGGTGGCACAGTGGTATACTGTTGGGAAGGAATGGTCCTGGGAGTCCCCAACATTGAAACCGGACATCATGAAGTCACGAAGTTAAACGTGGGTAAGGAAACCTCCTGCTGATTACTACCTACAGTTTCTCCACCTCTGGCCTCAGCTGATGAATCAGTGCTTCTTCATGGTGAACATCAATTGGAAGAAGCACCAAGAGTATAGAATGTACTCTGGGTGGGGGACTTCAATGTCCAGCACCAAGAGTGGCTCAGTAGCACCACTACTGAAAGAGATGGTCGAGTTCTAAAGGACATAACTGCTGAACTGTATCTGTGGTAGGTGGCGAGGGAACCAACAAGAGAGAAAAACCTGCTTGACATCATCGTCACCAATCTACCTTTTGCAAAAGCAGCTGTTTGTAACAACAGTGGTAGGAGTGACCACCGGACAGTCCTCGTGGAGACAAAGTCCTGGCCTCACATTGAGGATACCCTCTATCGTGTTTTATGGCACTACCACCATGCTAAACAGGATAGCTTTCAAACAGATCTAGCAATTGGGCATCCATGAGGCACTGTGGGACATCAGTAGCAGTAGTAGATTGGTAGTCAACCACAATCCGTAACCTCAAGGCCCATCATATCCCCCACTCTACCATTACCATCAAGCGAGGAGACCAACCCTGGTTCAATGAAGAGTGCAGGAGGGCATGCCAGGAACAGCATCAGGCATATCTCAAAATGATGTGTCAGCCTGGTGAAGCTACAACACAGGACTATATTCACGGCAAACAGTTGAAGCAGCATGCGATGGACAGAGCTAAGTGATCCCATAACCAACAGATCAGATCAAAGCCCTACAGACCTGTCACATCCAGTTGTGGACGATTAAACAAGTAACAAAATTAGAATCCAAAAATATCCCCATTCTGCCCCAATGATGGGGAGCCCAGCACTTCAGGGCAAAAGACAAGGCTAAAGCATTTGCACCATCTTCAGCCAGAAGTGCCAAAGGGATGATCCATCATGGCCTTCTCCAGAGGTCCCCAGCATCACAGTCTTAAACCAATCTGATTCACTCCGCATGATATCAAGAAACGGCTGAAGATCCTGAATACAAGAAAGGCTATGGGCCCTGACAATATTCCAACAATAATACTGAACACTTGTGCTCCAGAACTAGCTGCACCCCGAGTCAACCTGTTCCACTACAGCTGCACCTCTGTCATCAATTGCCCAAGTATGTCCTGTACACAGGACAAAACCAACCCGGCCAATTACCGCCCCATCAGTCTACTCTTGATCATTGTTATGAACAGGTTTTGTTTTTGAAACTGTTTTTTTTTTCTCTGAAAAATATTCCCTTTTTTTCCAACCACCTGTCCATAAATAGATTCGTGATTGAATTTTGTTCCATCCCTAAAACCCTGACAAGAAACGACCGCAACAACAACATGGTTGTTAGAGTTAAATCAAAGAAGTTAGATTTATTTACACACTCTTAAACTCGGGAAGGGGTTTCACTTCGCCATGACTGCTTACAACCATTCAGGGAAAGGTTAAAGGCGTAAAAAGGCAAGGACATTTCGTGGATAAAACTATAAACTGTTGAATTTCAATTGAAACTAATTACCAATTAAATTATCAAAAGGAGTCCAAAAACAGGAGATCACCGATTGGGAATGCCGAATTGGGAAGAAGCTGTTGGAAATATCTCTTCTCTTACAAATTTCTTCTTCTTTGCACTCTCAGATATAAATGGAGTTAGCTTATTTTGGCTGAATCCACCATTTTAGTTGGACAGGAACCTAGTAGAAGACATTTTTTCTTGTTTTTGCAGACTGTGACTTTAATTTTCTTCGCTGTGTGCAGTCTGTGCCTTCTTTAATTTTTCTGTGTTTTGCAGACTGTCTTAGAGAGAGATGTGCAGGTTTAGGCAGCTGGACTAATCTGACCAAAGGCAGCTGCGGACTGAAACAGGCTGAACCCGCACACTGTTAGAGTTTCAAATCCAGGCAGGTTGGATATGATCCTCTGGATACGGCAGCAGCTGGTAGGTCAGATGCTGCTTCTGGTTTGTAAAGCTGGCCGGCAGGTGGCTGGATTGAGACTGACTGTTGACTCCTTCCCAGCCCGATGACCCGCTTCGTGTGATTAAGACCCAGGACAGTGGTTTCTAATGGAGTGCTGCTACTGTGTGTGTGGTGGTATTTAGAAGGCGGAGAGTTGGAAAAGTTGCTATTTGTCATCTGGGAAAAGCTTTGATTGTGTTATATTTGTAGGAGTGGCTTCACACGTCTCTGGAAAATGATGGACAATGGATACTGGTTCCACTTTCTGACTGACCATTAATGTTGTATTTACTGTATGAACACTAGTCTGATAACTGGTCAGATGTGCACCTTGGACAGTCGACACGTGCTCTGCAGGGTGGTAAGGAGTCTGTAGGGGAATAGCAGGCTGAATAGATCCATTCGGACTCAGGACCAGGGCAACAGGAAAGCTCCAATCACTTTGCCCAGGCTGAACTACATCCTTATCCAATATGCACTGGATATCCTGTCTAACCTGAGCTATCTTGTGGGGCTTTAGCCAGCAGGGGTCCTGCCTGACTGATGGCATGTCTCCCACATCCATGTCACAACCCATTAGGGTGGTACACCCTGGCTGATCTTTACAGATCTCTTTGAATTTCATTAGCAGAGTGGACACATCCTCCCATTGCTTGTGTGTCAGCTGGCTGGTTAAGTCTTTTAAGACTTCCGTGTTTGTCAGTTTGGTAGCCGGGGATTCAGCTGGGGTCTCCTCCTCCTCGACTGATCCTCCTGGCTGTCCTCAAGTATTTCCATCTTTTGGTTGACTGGGCTTGGTTTTCGACAGTTGTTCTACTCAGTCTATCAATATTTGGTCAAAGGGTTCACCGAATGTCGAAATGGGTTTGAGGGAGGTTGGGGTGGCGGGGTGGGGGTGGGGGGGGGTGGGTGGGGGCAGTTAAATTGTGGCCTGGGGTTTGTCTGCAACCTGGCAAACATGGCAGATTTGGCAATATTCAGCCACATTGAACCAGCGGTGAGGCCAGAAAATGTGTTTCCTTACTCGGGTTAAGGTTTTCCGAGTACCCACATGTCCAGCCATCGGGATCGCATGGACTATCCTTAAAATCTATGGCCAGTATTTTGGGGGCACGACATTCTGGTGAAACACTGTTCACTCATCCTCCCGGAAGGTCTCCACTTTCATATACTACCCCATCTTGCAAGTAGTAACATTCAAGGATCGGAGTGGCCTCTGCCTCAGAACAAGCAGTCTGTGCTATCCGCTATATTACAGAAATCTGCCTGCTGGGCATTAATCAGGGAGGCTCGGCTGAGCACCTCCTCACCTTCAGATAGGGCCTTAAAGAATGTTTCAGCTAACCAGACCTCCGGCTCATTCAGCTGGGGAATTGGTTCCCTTTCAACTAATCTGGGTCTATCTGCTTTGGGACCAAGTCACTGCACAATCAGGGAAGATCCCTGGTACTTCCTACTGTAGTTGTTCAGTTTCCCTGGTTTCGCTGGGCTGGTCTTAGATTATAGGGATTTTTATTATCTTGCTACCAGCCAAAACATTTCCCAGTGGGAACTCTATCCCTGCTACCAGTAGCTCTGGGACAATTTCTATGGTTATGGGACATGAGACCAGCTCGCAGTGCAGGTGGATTCGATGGAGGGGAACAGACAGGCAAACTCCCCCACTGCACTGATAACTGAGGCTGTTCACTAACATTAGGTACTGAGTTTCCCCTGTATCCCTGAGCATTACAATGGACTTGCTCATCTCCTGGCAAGGGTAGGGGGACACAGTTCCTTCAAGGGTAATACACCAGTAGCTCTTGGGGATTTTGTCCGGTCCAGTAGTACAGAGAGTAATTCCCTTCGAGGGTATAGGCTCAACTGTGAGGACCTCTGCCCGTCCTGCTACTCTCTTTACTGGGCGATGCTCCTTGGTACTGCACTTGCAGAGACCTATTAAACCCACTGATTTTCCATTTACTCTCCAGCATTCTAGCCTGGTGTCACCCACTTTGTTGGACTGGGAGCACACCGGTCTCCAGGGTTTCTATCTGTGGATTTGGGGTGGACTCTTTGCACTCTCGTTTGTACTCCCCTTTCCAGGTTTGTCTCTCTTTCTATCCCACTCTCCCTTCTTATCCTCCCACTGTTTTTGGGGGTGGTTTTGTAAGGATCTGCCTGAGTAGCCAGTCCTATGTGTGAGGACATCGCTATCAGTGACAACTATGGCCTCTCTAGCTGTGCGAACTCTCTGCTTCTCCAAGTGCACTCTCAGGTTGGACGGTAGGCAATGTTTGAATTCCTTCAGCAATATTAGCACACATAATTGATCATAGGTGTGTTGTAATTTTACAGATCGGGGCCACCGATTTGCTTTCACCTTTCAAATTCCTGATAACTCTGCTTTTAAGCTTTCCTGAATTGCTGTCGAAATGCTTCTGGGACCAACTCATAAGCTCGAAGGATGGCAGTTTTGGTATTCTCGTAATTAGCAGACATTTCAGGGGACAGTATAGAATAGATCTCTTGAGCCTACCTAGTGAACTGGCCTTGAATTATGAGGGCCCAAATTTCTCGTAGTTCTGCCACTTCCTTCTCAAAAGTGGCAAACAAGGATTCCACCTCACTGTCTTCAAATTGTGTTACAAACTTAACCCCAAAACATTATTCTTGGTGAGAGAGATTTGGGTGGTTACCGGGTGATGAGAGTTTTCCCTGGTAGTCTCACTCTCTCTGCTTGAGCCTTCAGCTCCATTTCCAATATTTGTAACTGGAAAGTAATTTCTATCTCTCTCTCTCTCTCTTCCTCTCTCTCTTTCTTTTTCTCTTTCCTCTTTCTCTCTTACCTTTTCTCTTTCCTGAAACTCCCAGTTACATCCTGAATTAGCCTGTTCCATTCTGGCCATGGGAGATGGGACAGTTTCAGGAGTTAATTCCTCATCTACCTGTTCCGGAATGGGACTGTGTCCTAAGTGCTCAGCCAGCACTTTAAGGACCTCTGTTCATTTCACCTTGCTGGGTAGTTTCACTTGTATCTCCCTAGTTATAGTTTTCAACTACTCTGTCCTCAGGTTTGCCAGAATTTCAGCAGTTACATCACCTTGCTCAAAAAACATCTTTGAATTAAAATGTGCCATTTTCTAACGTTAGAGTAAGAGGGTTTTGCTACAGTATTTTATGTGTCTTAAAAAGCTTTTCGGGTACCAGAGTTTTCCCTTTTGGTTTCTAATCGTGTTATTTTAAATTTCTAATTCACATCATTCCTTAAAATTGGTCTTTCGTGGATTTATTGTTGATTTGAGCTCCAAAGTTCAATGTTACAAACAGATAGTTAATTTTTTTTTCTCTGAACAAACTTCCCTGATTTTCCAATCACCTGTCCATAAATAGATCAGTGATTGAATTTATTTCCTTCCCTTGAACCTTGATAATAAATGGCCTGGAACATTCTGCCTATGAGGGTATTGGAAACAGAGACTGTGATTTCAAAAGGAAGTTGGATTGACACTTGAAGTATATAAACTTGCTGGGTACAGGGATCGAGCAGGTGAATGGGACTGACTGGATGACTCTACAGAGAGCCAGCATGGACTCGATGGGCCAAATGGCCTCCTTCTGCACTGTAAATGACTCGATGATTCTCTATCTCTGTGATACAAATGTGCCCAGGGATTCAGGAAATTCTTTGGGTCTCAAACATCAAATCTACAAAGTTATTGTCACTGCTGCTGTGCAGGATTAAAGGAAGAGATTGAACCAGAATGGTTTTAAATGATTACTGACAAATCAGGGCAAATGACAGCACTGACCCCTCTCCAAAATACTGCTCAAAGCTTTCAGTTTTAAGGAGGGTGTGAAAGGAGGTGACAGAGTGTTAGAGGTTTAGGCAGGGAATTCCAGAACATGAGGCTCACATAAATATTGCATCATTTTCTCATAGTCCTGTTCTGACAACGCAGTGTTTTACAAAATCATACATCAACATAAATAAAGTTATCAGAAAATATCATTATAATGGTCCAACGTGTTCTCAACTGTTTTCCCGAATACCAGCTGTACAATAGTCACAAATTAAATGTACATAGTGGGATTGTGTGTTTTCAGTTCTATATCAGCACTTCTAACCCAATAAATTAATCTATTGCTAATGGGTTGGCTGGATGTACATGATCTTCCAAATACTTTAGCATTTTATTTACAATGACTACCCAGAGAAGCAGTCGGGAGTGATTTACTGGATAACAGTGTAGTTGGTAATATTTGGGGAATATTCTCTTGAAGCCAAAGCACATATTAACAATCAGAAACTGTGTGACAATGAATCCTAAATGGTGAAAGTAGACTCTGTCTTTGTCACTGGGTGGGCTCAAACCACGGACCCTACGGGTATTTGCCGAATACACTAATCGATTGACTGACAGTGACTGCTGTTAGTAGCTATCACTAGATAGACTAAACCAGCGTGTCAATGAGTTAACACTTCAGGTTACTGTGACCACAAAAGCAGTGTCCATTATCAGGATTACCTTACCATAATAAAGGGTGGGACATTCATTGTGGATACATGGAAACAGTCTGGTCCCACACATAGAAGACACATCCATGTCACTGACAACATGCTCTCCTACAACTGGTCTGGTCTCCCTTTGAGCCTTTCAGCACCTTGTCTGTTACTAATTATTCTGAATGTCCCACAGCTGAAGTTAGGTTTTAATTCATGATCCGCAGTGATGAGAATCCTTTACATGGATCAGATCAGTTAATCACACCGATAACATCAGAGTAAATGTTCCAGAATCTTCCATCAGGGAAAGGTGCCTTGACCCCTCTAAACAATCAGACAGTTTACCTTCATTCTCCTCTGATTCCATTTCCCAAAGTGGATCTAAAGATTCACAAACATGGTGACTGCACGCTCATTTCTGGTTCCTTTCGATTTTTCCCATTCCCAACTGGCAATATTTCCCAAATCTCATCGCAATCCTTCACATTGCAGAATGTCCAGGGATGAGGAAATTCAGTGATGTGGAGAGACTATAGAAACTGAGATTGTTCTCCTGACAGGAAAGAAACTGAAGTAGACGTTTAATAGTGTGTTGAATATTATGGGGTGGAGGTGGTTTGATAGAGCTGATAGGGAGAAACTGTTTCCGCTGACAAGAAGCTCAGTAACCAGAGCAAACAGATTTAAGATCATTGTTAAAAATGTAGTTGGGGGGAGGGGTGCGTGTGGTGGAGGTGATGAGGTTGTATTACTCAGCAAGTTATTACAATCTGGAATACACTCTCTGAAAGTGTGGTGGAAGCAGATTTAATATTAACTTTCAAAAATATATTTAAAAATAAACAGGGCGGTGGGACTAATTAGATACCTCCATCAAAGAACCAGCACAGGCTCGATGTGTCAAATGGCCTCCCTGTGTGCTGGATGGTTCTATGTTTGACAGCAGCTCCTACCTGAGGGAAGTGTTTTCCCACCTCTCCCATGTTTCTATCATTACCTGAACAGCAGTAACCTTGGCCAGGACACTGGAAGTGTAACTGGAGAAAGCCAATCGAACTCAATGGGATTTTCAACAATAATCGAGGCAGTATGCAGAATTTCAATGAAGTTAAACACAGTCTAAAACATGTATTTAACAAGGATAAAATCTGATGTCCTGTAGGGAAGAATGACTGCCATCCTTACTCAGTCTGGAGGAAATGTCATTCCAGACCCACAGTTTAATCTTAACTGCTCTCTGAAATGACCTCGCAAGGCAATCATACTGTGGATTCTGGAAATGTGAAATCAAAACAGAAAATGCTGGAAATACTCAGCAGGTTTAGCAGCATCTGTGGAGAGAAACAGAGTTAACGTTTCAGTTCTGTGACCTTTTATCAGAATGGATGAAAGGAACAGATGTGATGAAAGGTCACAACCTGAAATATTAACTCTGTTTCTCTCCACAAATGCTGCCAGACCTGATGAATATTTCCAGCACTTTCTGTTTTTATTATCATAAGTCACTCAGTTATATTGAACCGTTATACTATGGAGAATAAGAATTAAACAGAACGGATCACCCAGTATTGACCTGGGCTCTGAATACAATGACGACACACTCTGCCCGGTCGACCCTGCAAAGTTCTCATTACTAATATCTGGGGACTTGTTCCAAAATTTTGAAAGTTGTCCCATAGACTAGTCAGGAAACAGGATGTTATAGATGGACCAGATGGTCAGTTCCTCTCTGTTATAAATATGTTTCTGTGTCTGTGTACGCTATTTCTCATTGTATTTTTGTGTGACTGTGTTGTATGTAAATGTATTTGTGCATAATTTAAAAGTAGCTTGTTGCAAAATAAACACATCCAAAATCCACTTTGAATGAAGAAAGATGTGCCCAATAAACGAATAAAATTTACTTATAACATGTGAATATATTTATCAACAGCAGGATCATGAAACACAGTTACATGTAAACCAATCAGAAGAGCAACTGTAGAGAACAAATTTGCAGGGCTACGGGATGTGTGACTATCTGCATTGCTGTTGCAGAGAGCCAGCACAGACACAATGGACCGAATGGCCTCTTTCTGCTCTGTATCCATTCTATATGATTCTATAATTTGATATCCACAATGGATAAACTCAATGATATAAAGATTTATGCAGATATTTTTACAATGTTCTCTGCTTATCGAGAGCTTAGATTTCTGTGTTTTCACAATACAGACCAGGTGCAATTTCTCATCAGAATCTTTAATTAGCTAACACAGTTGTTATGTAAATTAATTTCAGACCGATACTTCTTGTAGCATATGTGAAAAGGGGTAGAAAAGTGACAAGCACCCCTTTACATAGAACATACAGCACAGAACAGGCCCTTCGGCCCACAATGTTGTGCCGATCCTTTGTCCTCTGTCAAGGACAATTTAATCTATACCCCATCATTCTCCTATAGAACATAGAACATACAGCACCCTTTGATTGGACATGCTCAGTAGTAGCAGAGCACCTGGGATGGGCAGAAAACTGACAAGCTTGTCACTCTGTGTGTGCGTGTGTGTGCTTTACCTTCTGGATGGAGATTAAGTCAAGTCTGCTGAAGTGTCAAAGAAGGAGAAAAGAAAACAACCCAGCTCACCTTCCAGCAATTTTATGAAAGACCATGTGAAGTCCACTCCATCGATTCATCTCATCTCCTGTTTCTGAGGAGGGCCTGCTAGAGTTCCTTCTCAGCACCACCTGAAGAGAGCTTTTTTAGGGGAATCTAGGTGGCCTACCTGCACTTGCTCGGAGGTTGGACTGTGTGCCAGCTTTGGTGCAACATGTCTCATCTGTTTTATTCAGGGGTGGGAAAGTGATCAGCCTGGGTTTTTTGTTTTTTTGTCTGTAACGGAGCTCTGGTCCAAAAATACTTCTTTATTCTTTCAGTTAACTAGTATACATATATGTGCATGTGTGAGTGTGAGATGCTCAGGTAATGAAGGGGTCTTTAAAATTTAATGTTGGGACTTTAACATTTTAATCTGTGTGTTTGTATTTTATTTTGTTACTAGTTCTGACTTGTTTTGTAATAAATTGTTATTTCTGTTGTTCAATAATGAAATCTGGTTAGTGTGTTGAAACCTGGTTAGTGTGTTCAATTCTGGGAGAAATAGTTATATTATTGCCTATATTAGTAAGTGGGGTAACTTGAAATAATACATTGTGACCTGTGGAAAAGTGGGACTGAATTCACAGTGCACTCCTCCCGTCCTGGTCATAACATCCAGTCCTGACCATGTCACATTCAGGAGCTGCTCACCCAGATCCCGCCCTCTTCAACACTGAACATTGTTACTGAAACCTTTTAGATATTGTTTATATAATGAGAAAAAGGTTCAAAGTTCATTGCAGCTGGATGCAAAGTTTAATATACTTTTTATTTTATCATCACTCAGCAACCACGTTACAATTGGTAGCACAAATTATCACGATTGAACTGTTTTCACGTGGGAACATTGGCTACACTTGATTCATTCATCTTTGAAACGTTGCAGGGGCACTTTTTTTTGCCCGAATGGCATCACTCGGTACGGACAATGATTGTCTAGTGTGACAAAAGCTGGTATTTCTTTAGCTGGAGGTGTCAAAGGAAATTGTCAGTATCCCTTTAACAAATCTATCTTTCTGAGAAACAAAGCACAGCCCACTCCATCAATACAATCTTCTAAATGAGGAATTGGGTAGGAGTCTGTCTTTGTTACCACATTGACGTTTCTGTAGTCTATGCAAAGTCGAGTTGCCCTATCAGGTGCAGGTCCTGTTGGTAAAATCCAGCTGCTTTTCAATTAAGTTGTTTTCCAGCATGTACTGGATTTCTGCTTTTACTTGAACCTGTTTGGCTGGACTGAAGCTGTAAGGATGTTGTTTTAAAGGCAGGGATTCTCCAATAGCCACATCATGTGTGACCAATTTTTTCACATCCTGGCTTATCACTACAAATTCTTTGAAAGGTTGTGAAAAGCCTGGTTAGGTCTTCACATTGTTCAGAATCTAATTTTCCTCGTCATTCTGTATTCGCGACCCAGATAGTAGGAGGTTAAATCTGAGAATTGTCCAGGCCTCCTTCTGCCTCATCTTCACTATCCTTTTCCTTCTCAACAGTCCCCATTATCTGACATGTCTGTACTGACTGATCCCCCTCCCTGCAATAATATTGCTTTAACATATTGCTATGACAGCGCCAATTCTTTTACTGGTGATCAGGTGTGTCAGTCAGGTAATCAATCTTACCCACTCTTTTATAACAGCAAAATACTTCAGATGCTGGAATTCTGAAATTGAAAAAAAAAACAAGAGATGCTGGAAATACTCAGCAGGTCCGGCAGCATCTGTGGAGAGAGAAGCAGAGTTAACGTTACAGCTCAGTGACCCTACATCACTGATCTAAAATCTTAAATATTCTTCTCTCTCCACAGATGCTCCAATCCAACTGAGTATTTCCAACATTTCTTGTTTTTATTACCCACTCTTTTGATCACTTTATATGTACCACTGAACCGTGTATTTAATGGTTCACCCTGTAAAGGTAAAAATATCAATACTTCATCGCCTGGTTGAAAATTTTGGGTCTTTGCGTTCTTGTCTGTCCATTTTTTGCATATGTTTTGTCAGTCATCCGATTCGAAAGGTCTAAAACCTGTAGACTCATTCGGTGAATCTCCAGCTGCAAATAAAGACAGTCTTGCCCTTTATCCCAATCATGCAGATATTTGTGACAGTATGGTCTGATCATTGTTTTGAGAGTTTGAATGTACCTGTCCAAAGCCCCCTGTGTCTGTGGGTGATATGCCGAAGATTTTAACTTTCTGATACCCAAATTGCTCATAACTTCTTGAAAAGTTTTTGATGTGAAATTATAACTTTGATACGCTTGATCCTCAAGTAGTAATCCATATCTCATAATGAATTGGGTTAACTTCTCTACTACTACTTTATCAGTAATTGTCCTCAAATGAATGGTCACTGGAAATCGAGTAGCCATATCAATGATAGTAAGTACATATTGATGTCCTGCTTTTTTAGGAAAGCGTCCTACACAGTCTACCAATACTCTACTACCTGGTTCCTCGATAACTGCTGTGGGAATTAATGGTGCTGGTTTTATGGTAGGTTGGGGTTTTCCCACCATTTGGTATGAATGACATGTCCTACAAAATTGCCTCACATTCTTTGTAAGGTCTGGCTCGTAATAATGTTGACTTAGAAGTGATTTAATCTTTTGAATCCGCCTATGTCCTGTTAGAGAGAGACAATGTGATAACGTTAATAATTTCTGGTGATACTAAGGTGGTACCATTATCTGTTGAATAACTTTCCAGTCTTCATCCACAGGTCTGTGAGGTGGTCTCCACTTCCTTCTCAGAACACCGTCTTCGACATAATAGCCTTCCGGATCTCCTTATGCCTCAGATTCTGTCAGAGCCGACTGTGCTATTCTATCTCACTCTGGATCAGCTTGCAGAAATGCACTGTTAATTCAGTCCCAATACTCCAGGGTCACAGCATATTAGTAAAGTTTCCCACCTACTGACAAATAGTTAAATTAATCACTTTATTTCTCTCCAGGATACAGCATGCCAAACCAGGTTTCTTTAAACTGTAACAAAATTAATTATTTATTAATAAACAAAGTTGTAAATGATATTGAGATGAATCTATATGTATGAAAATATTTTATGACTCCCTAAACTTCCTAACCCTCGTTCACACACATACATTAGATTACCAGCAGTTAACCAGGGAAAGGGAAATTGAATTTACAACAGTCTCTTAGGAATAAATAAATAACTGGGTTGTAACATTTGGTTGTATTTTCCTGGATCGATGAGGTCCCAGAGTTCAATAATCAGATGCCACTCAATGTCTCTCCGGGTGAACTTAATGAACAGTCGATGATGCTTAGGCGTGCAAGGTAGTTCATCTGCAGCAGGCGTCACACAGATCTTTCAGCAACCAGTTGTAGGAACAGGATTATTTACTCTTTTAAAGTAGCAGTCTAATGGTAGAAACCTTCTTGAAATTTCAGGAACTTCAAAAAATATTTTAAAATGCCTTAAGTGGAGATTTTTCAGAGACTGTAGACTACCTACAACGCTTCAGGCTTCCTCTCTGCAATGCAGTCTCTCTCTATAGAGCAGTGTTAGAACATAGAACATCGAACATAGAACAGTACAGCACAGTACAGGCCCTTCGGCCCACGATGTTGTGCCGAACCTTTAACCTACTCTAAGATCAAACTAACTACTTACCCTTCATTCTACTATCATCCATGTACCTATCCAAGAGTCGCTTAAATGTCCCTAATGTATGTGCTTCTACTACCACCGCTGGCAGTGCATTCCACGCACCCACCACTCTCTGTGTAAAGAACCTACCTCTGACATCTCCCCGAAACCTTCCTCCAATCACCTTAAAATTATGCCCACTGGTGATAGCCTTTTCCACCCTGGGAAAAAGTCTCTGGCTATCCACTCTATCTATGCCTCTCATCATCTTGTACCCCTCTATCAAGTCACCTCTCATCCTTCTTCGCTCCAATGAGAAAAGCCCTAGCTCCCTCAATCTTTCTTTGTAGCTCATGCCCTCCAGTCCAGGCAGCATCCTAGTAAATCTCCTCTGCACCCTCTCTATAGCTTCCACATCCTTTCTATAATGAGGCGACCAGAACTGAACACAATATTCCAAGTGTGGTCGAACCAGGGCCTTATGGAGCTGCAGCATAACCTCGCGGCTCTTAAACTCAATCCCCCTGTTAATGAAAGCCAACACACCATACACCTTCTTAACAACCCTATCAACTTGGGTGGCAACTTTGAGCGATCTATGGACATGGACCCCAAGATCCCTCTGTTCCTCCACACTACCAAGAATCCTGTCTTTAAGCCTGTATTTCGCATTCTAATTCGACCTTCCAAAATGAATCACTTCACACTTTTCCAGTTTGAACTCCATCTGCCACTTCTCAACCCAGCTCTGCATCCTGTCAATGTCCCGTTGCAACCTACAACAGCCTTCCACACTATCCACAACTCCAGCAACCTTCGTGTCATCGGCAAACTTGCTAACCCAGCCTTCCACTTCCTCATCCAAGTCATTTATAAAAATCACAAAGAGCAGAGGTCCCAGAACAGATCCCTGTGGAACACCACTGGTCACCGAGCTCCAGGCTGAATACTTTCCATCTACTACCACCCTCTGTCTTCTATGGGCCAGCCAATTTTGTATCCAGACAGCCAACATTCCCTGTATCCAATGCCTCCTTACTTTCTGAATCAGCCTACTATGGGGAATCTTATCAAACGCCTTGCTAAAATCCATATACACCACATCCACTGCTCTTCCTTCATCAATGTGTTTTGTCACATCGTCAAAGAATTCAATAAGGCTTGTGAGGCATGACCTGCCGCTCACAAAGCCATGCTGATGTCTCTAAACAAACTCTGCTTTTCCAAATAATAATTAATCCTCTCTTTCAGAATCCTCTCCAATAATTTGCCCACTACTGACAGAAGACTGACTTGTCTATAATTCTCAGGGTTATCTCTATTCTCTTTCTTGAACAAGGGAACAACATTTGCCACCCTCCAATCATCCGGCACTACTCCAGTGGACAGTAAAGATGCAAAGATCATCGCCAAAGGCGCAGCAATCTCTTCCATCGCTTCCCGTAATATCCTTGGGTATATCCCGTCTGACCCCGGGGACTTACCTGTCCTCATATCATTCAACATTTCCAGCACATCCTCCCTCTTAACGTCAACCTGTTCGAGCATATCAGCCTGTTCCACGCTGTCCTCACAAACGACCAGGTCCCTCTCACTGGTGAATACTGAAGCAAAGTATTCAGTTAGGACCTCCCCTACCTCCTCTGACTCCAGGCACAAGTTCCAATCACTATCTCTGATCGGCCCTACCCTCACTCTGGCCATCCTCTTGTTCCTCACATAAGCGTTGAACACCTTGGGATTTTCCTTAATCCTACCCGCCAAGACTTTTTCATGTCGCCTTCTAGCTCTCCTAAGTCCATTCTTCAGTTCCTTCCTGGCTACCTTGTAACCCTGTAGAGCCCTGTCTGATCCTTGCTTCCTCAACCTTAAGTAAGCTTCCTGCTTCCTCTTGACTAGCTGTTCCACAGTTCTTGTCATCCAAGGTTCCTTCACCCTACCATCCCTTCCCTGCCTCATCGGGACAAACCTATTCAGCAGTCGCAGCAAGTGCTCCCAAAACAACCTCCACATTTCTGTCATGCATTTCCCTGAGAACATCTGTACCCAATTTATGCTCCCCAGTTCCTGCCTAATAGCCTTGTAATTCCCCCTCCCCCAGTGAAATATTTTCCCATCCCATCTGCTCCTGTCCCTCTCCATGACGATACAAAGAACAAAGAACAAAGAAAATTACAGCACTGGAACAGGCCCTTCGGCCCTCCAAGCCTGCGCCGTTCCAGATCCTCTATCTGAACATGACGCCTATTTTCTAAGGGTCTGTATCTCTTTACTTCCTGCCCATTCACGTATCTGTCTAGATGCATCTTAAAAGACGCTATCGTGCCCGCGTCTACCACCTCCGCTGGCAACGCATTCCAGGCACCCACCACCCTCTGCGTAAAGAACTTTCCACGCATATCCCCCCTAAACTTTTCCCCTTTCACTTTGAACTCGTGACCCCTAGTAATTGAATCCCCCACTCTGGGAAAAAGCTTCTTGCTATCCAACCTGTCTATCCCTCTCATGATTTTGTACACCTCAATCAGGTCGCCCCTCAACCTCCGACTTTCTAATGAAAATAATCCTAATCTACTCAACCTCTCTTCATAGCTAGCGCCCTCCATACCAGGCAACATCCTGGTCAGGGAGTTGTGATCACTATCACCGAAATGCTCTCCCACCGATAGATCTGCCACCTGGCCTGGTCCGTTGCCAAGGACCAAGTCCAACATAGTCTCCCCTCCAGTCGGCCTATCTACATATTGAGTCAGGAAACCTTCCTGGACACACCTGACAAAAACTGCTCCATCCAAACTATTTGCACTATGGAGGTTCCAATCAATATTAGGGAAGTTGATGTCACCCATGACAACAACCCTGTTATTTCTGCACCTTTCCAAAATCTGCCTCCCAATCTGTTCCTCCATGTCTTTGTTGCTATTGGGAGGGAGGGGGTCGATAAAAAACTCCCAACAAAGTGACTGCTCCTTTCCTGTTTCTGACTTCCACCCATAATGACTCAGTAGACAAACCCTCCTCGACGACCTCCCTTTCTGCAGCTGTGATACTATCCCTGATTAACAATGCCACTCCCCCACCTCTTTTACCTCCCTCCCTATTCCTTTTGAAACATCTAAACACCGGAACATCCAACATCCATTCCTGCCCCTGTGATATCCAAGTCTCCGTAATGGCCACAACATCGTAGCTCCAAGTACTGATCCATGCTCTAAGTTCATCACCCTTATACCTGACACTTCTTGCATTAAAATAGACACACTTCAACCCATCATACTGGCTGCAACTTTGCCGTGTCAACTGTCTAACCTTCCTCACAGACTCTCTGCACTCTGTATCTGCCTGTTCAACAGCTACCCCATCCACTGATCTGCAGCTCCGGTTCCCTTCCCCCTGCCAAACTAGTTTAAACCCTCCCGAAGAGCTCTAGCAAGCCTCCCGCCCAGGATATTGGTGCCCCTCCAGTTCAGATGCAACCCATCCTTCTTGTACAGGTCCCACCTTCCCCAGAAGATATGCCAATGATGTACATATCTGAATCCCTCCCTCCTGCACCAGTTCTGTAGCCACGTGTTTAGCTGCACTCGCTCCCTGTTTCTCGCCTCACTAGCAGGTGGCACTGGTAACAATCCTGAGAATACTACTCTGCTCGTCCTGCCTTTCAGCTTCCAACCTAACTCCCTATATTCGCTTTTCAGGTCCTCATCCCTTTTCCTAGCTATGTCATTGGTACCGATATGTACCACGACCTTTGGCTACGCCCCCTCCCCCTTTAGAATCCTATAGACTCGATCCGAGACATCCCTGACCCTGGCACACAGGAGGCAACATGCCATCCGGGAGTCTCGTTCGCGACCACAGAATTTCCTGTCTGTTCCTCTAACCACTGAATCTCCTATCACTATTGCTCTCCTATTCTCCCCCCTTCCCTTCTGAGCCACTGGGCAAGGCTCAGTGCCAGAGACCTGGCCACTGTGGCTTTCCTCGGGTAGGTCGTCCCCCTCAACCGTATCCAAAATGGTATACTTATTATTGAGGGGAACGGCCACAGGGGATCCCTGCACTGTGCGCCTATTCCCTTTCCCTCCCCTGACGGTCACCCAGCTACCTTTATCCTGTAACTTCGGTGTCACTACTTCCCTATAACTGCTCTCTATCACCCCCTCAGCCTCCTGAATGATCCGACGTTCATCCAGCTCCAGCTCCAGTTCCCTAACGCGGTCTGTGAGGAGCTGGAGTTGGGTGCACTTCTCACAGGTGAAGTCAGCAGGGACACCAGTGGTGACCCTTACCTCCTACATCCTGCAAGAGGAGCATACAACTGCCCGAGCTTCCATCCCCACTGGTATAAATTGATAGAGATTAAGTAAAAAAAATAAAGAAAAACCTTACCTTACCAAACCCTCCACACAAGAGTCCTTTTTTTTTGGTTAGAGGAGGAGGATGGGTGGGAGACACTAAACGTGAAGTGTTTCGGGTTTAGCCACTGCCCAAATATTTAAATTACTTACCCAGCAGTCCCCGTGTCCGCCGAATCAAAAGGTAAGTTACTTAAAACTGAAAATCACCTTCCCAGTGTATAGCAACTCCTCTTCCTCTGAGTCTTTTCTCTCTCTTGAAGCATAAACGGCAACAAGGTTATTTTCCCCAAGGGTTACAAAGGTCTTTTAACTTCATTGAGCAATCAGAATTTTGCTTTATCCAGGAGTTATTTCCTGGAGACAGAGTTTTCTCTACTGTAATCCTGCCAGTTCCAGCAGTAACTGAAGCTGAAAGATTAACAAAGAACAAAGAACAGTGCAGCACAGGAACAGGCCATTCGGCCCTCCAAGCCTGCACTGATCTTGATGCCTGCCTAAACTAACACCTTCTGAACCTCGGGGTCCGTATCCCTCTATTCCCATCCTACTCATTTATTTGTCAAGATGCCTCTTCAACGTCGCTATCGTACCTGCTTCCACCACCTCTATCGGCAGCAAGTTCCAGGCATTCACCACCCTCTGTGTAAAGAACTTGCCTCGCACATCCCCTCTAAACTTTGCCCCTCGCACCTTAAACCTCTGTTCCCGAGTAACTGACTCTTCCACCCTGGGAAAAAGCTTCTTACTATTCACTCTGTCCATGCCGCTTATAACTTTGTAAACCTTTATCATGTTGCCCCTCGACCTCTGTCGTTCCAGTGATAAGAATCCGAGTTTTTCCAACCTCTCCTCATAGCTAATACCCTCCAGATCAGGCAACAGCCTGGTAAACCTCTTCTGTACCCTCTCCAAAGCCTCCACATCCTTCTGGTAGTGTGGTGATCAGAATTGCACGCAATATTCTCAGTGTGGCCTAACTCAGGTTCTGTACAGCTGCAACATGAATTGCCAATTTTTATAGTCTATGCCCTGACCGTTGAAGGTAAGCATGCCGTATGCCTTCTTGACTACCTTATCCACCTGCGTTGCCACTTTCAGTGACCTGTGGACCTGTACGCCCAGATCTCTCTGCCTGTCAATACTCCTAAGGGTTCTACCATTTACTGTATACTTCCCACCTGCATTAGATCTTCCAAAATGCAAGACCTCACATTTGTCCGGATTAAACTCCATCTGCAATTTCTCCGCCCAAGTCTCCAACCGATCTATATCCTGCTTTATTCACTGACAATCCTCATCGTTGTCCACAACTCCACCAACCTTTGTGTCATCCGCAAACTTACTAATCAGACAAGCTACATTTTCCTCCAAATCATTTATATATACTACAAACAGCAAAGATCCCAGCACTGATCCCTGCGGAACACCACTAGTCACATCCTTCCATTCAGAAAAACACCCTTCCACTGATACCCTCTGTCTTCTTTGACCGAGCCAGTTCTGTATCCATCTTGCCAGCTCACCTCTGATCCCGTTTGACTTCACCTTTTGTACCAGTCTGCCATGAGGGACCTTGTCAAAGGCTTTACTGAAGTCCATATAGATAACATCCACTGCCCTTCCTTCACCAATCATCTTTGTCACTTCCTCAAAAAACTCAATCAAATTAGAAAGACACGATCTCCCTTTTACAAAACCACACTGCCTCTCGCTAATAAGTTTGTTTGTTTCCAAATGGGAGTAAATCCTGTCCCGAAGAATCCTCTCTAATAGTTTCCCTACCACTGATGGAAGGCTCACCGGTATATAATTTCCTGGATTATCCTTGCTGCCATTCTTAAACAAAGGAACAACATTGGCTATTCTCCAGTCCTCTGGGACCTCACCTGTGGCCAATGAGGATGCAAAGATTTCTGTCAAGGCACCAGCAATTTCCTCCCTTGCCTCCCTCAGTATTCTAGGGTAGATTCCATCAGGCCCTGGGGACCTATCTGCCTTAATGCTTTGCAAGACACCCAACACCTCCTCCTTTTTGATAATGAGATGACTGAGGCTATCTGCACTCCCTTCCCCAGGCTCATCATCCACCAAGTCCTTCTGTTTGGTGAATACTGATGCAATGTACTCATTTAGTACCTCACCCATTTCCTCTGGCTCCACACATAGATTCCCTTCTCTGTCCTTGAGTGGGCCAACCCTTTCCCTGGTTTCCCTCTTGCTCTTTATATACATATAAAAAGCCTTGGGATATTCCTTAATCGTGTTTGCCAATGACTTTTCATGACCCCTTTTAGCCCTCCTGACTCCTTGCTTAGGTTCCTTCCTACTGTCTTTATATTCCTCAAGTGCTTCGTCTGTTCCTAGCCTTCCATTGTAAATGTACCATTGTAAATCCTTCTGTTGCTTAGATACCAGATTGACAGCCTGTTCTGTTCAAACCAAATGTCAACATTCAATGCACAGAAATATTTTATTCTCACAAAGACACATATACTTTTTATCTAAAAAAGAACAAAAGAGCTGATAACAATGTGAATGGATTTGAGAAGCTGTGACTGCTCTCTTTCGAGAAGAAAAGGTTGAGAGGAGATTTGATAGAAGTGTTAAAAATTATGACGGGTCAGGACAAGGTATTTAATGAGAAACAGTTCCCATTGGCAGAAAGGTCGAGAACCAGAGGGCACTGATTTAACATGAATGGCAAATGAACCAATGATGATATGAGGAAAAAATATTTTTCAATGCAGCTGGTAGTTGAATCTGGAATACACTGTCTGAGAGTGTGGTGGAGGGATATTCAATCATGCTGTTGAAAGGGGAATTAGATAATGATCTGAATAGAAAGAATTGGTGAAATATCGGGAAAAGGTGGAGGAGTGGGATGAGCTGTGTTGTTCTTGTAGAATCCGGCATCAACACGATCAATGTCCTTCTGTGATTCCATGGTTCTTTGCTTCAAAGTTAAATTTCATCACCTCCAAGTGTAAACACCTCTATTTCTACCTGATTCAACCCCATCAGAATTATAAAGAACTCTGTCTGCTCTCAAACTTCACGTTTGGAGAGAAAGGAGTCCCAGTCTGTCCAATCCTTCATTAAAGTTCTACCATCTTACTGACGATGTTTAGTTTAGAGATACAGCACTGAAACAGGCCCTTCGGCCCACCGAGTCTGTGCCGATCATCAACCACCCATTTATACTAATCCTACACTAATTCCATATCCCTACCACATCCCCACCTATCCCTAAATTTCCCTACCACCTACCTATACTGGGGGCAATTTATAATGGCCAATTTACCTATCAACCTGCAAGTCTTTGGCATGTGGGAGGAAACGGGAGCACCCGGAGGAATCCCACGCAGACACAGGGAGAACTTGCAAACTCCACACAGGCAGTACCCAGAAGTGAACCCGGATTGCTGGAGCTGTGAGGCTGCGGTCCTAACCACTGCGCCACTGTGCCACCTTACAATTCTTATAATTTTTTCACACTTTCCAGTATGTTTATAATCTTATTTTACGATGAAGACAAAATGGATACACGGTTCACAAAGCATTGTCTGTCTAAGACCTCACTGATTCTATAACAAAAAACTTTCATCAAGTTTATAACCTTTATGAAACCTCCCCTCATGCTTCCCAACAATCCTGGTCTATCTCCAGAACAGAAGTCCCCCATGACTTGTATAATTTTGGTAAATCTCTCAGACTTTGATATCGGTCCTCAAGTATGTCCCAAAAATTACTTCAGCTGAGGCCAGCAATGATTTATACAAGTTAAGCATCTCCTCATTGTTCAATGTTAGAACGTTGGGTTAACATCATCGCACATGGATTTCTTTGTGTCTCAGCAACAGACGTTAGAGAGGGCTCAGAATAGCTGCACTTCACAAGGCTCTTTAACCTTCCAAAATAATTTGAGGCAAAAGCTGTGACACTGACTAAGAGTGGAGCAGGGACCTCAGAGATAGTAAAAGGCATTTCCGGTACCAACTGTTCATCTGTACTGCATAACAAGCTCTACTTATACTTCAGGGGAAGAAAACCAATAATCAAGTAGATCTTCCCCGTACTCTCTGTGTAATCATCAAATGTGAAATGGCTTTGCAGCATGGCAAGACTCCAGATAATAAATGGATTTGGCCAAATCTAATCAGGGCTGCACGGAGATAAACTGAATATCTAAGACTGGAATTCAAAAACCTCGCTTGCTTAACCTTTTTAGGCTGCATTCACACAGAAGCCTTTCTCTATTCACACTCCCGACATCTCTGCTAAAATTCTGGGCAACTATCCAGGAACTAACATTTCACTCTCAGGCTGTCCTTCACTTAACCTGCTCAGTCTTAAAGCACTGCTTGTACGGAATGTGAATGAATTTAATTTAACCCTTACAACTAACACAAGGGCTAATGCAAATGAGACTGTTCATTCACAACAACAAAAGGACGATTGTTCCTGAGAATGTTCATTCACATCAACACCAGGGCTATTGTTCCTGAGACTGTTCATCCACATCACCACCAAGGCTATTGTTCCTGAGACTGTTCATTCACCTCAACACCAGGGCTATTGTTCCTGAGACTGTTCATCCACATCAACACCAAGGCTATTGTTCCTGAGACTGTTCATCCGCATCAACACCAAGGCTATTGTTCCTGAGACTGTTCATCCGCATCAACACCAAGGCTATTGTTCCTGAGACTGTTCAACCACATCAACAGCAGGGCTATTGTTCCTGAGACTGTTCATCCACATCAACACCAGGGCTATTGCTCCTGAGACTGTTCATCCACATCAACACCAGGACTATTGCTCCTGAGACTGTTCACCCACAGAAACACCAGGGCTATTGTTCCTGAGACTGTTCATCCACATCAACACCAGGGCTATTGTTCCTGAGACTGTTCATCCACATCAACACCAGGGCTATTGTTCCTGAGATTGTTCATCCACATCAACAACAGGGCTATTGTTCCTGAGACTGTTCATCCGCATCAACACCAAGGCTATTGTTCCTGAGACTGTTCATCCACATCAACAGCAGGGCTATTGTTCCTGAGACTGTTCATCCACATCAACACCAGGGCTATTGTTCCTGAGACTGTTCATCCACATCAACACTAGTGCTGTTGTTCCTGAGACTGTTCATCTACATCAACACCAGGGCTATAGTTCCTGAGACTGTTCATCCACATCAACACCAGGGCTATTGTTCCTGAGATTGTTCATCCACATCAACAACAGGGCTATTGTTCCTGAGACTGTTCATCCACATCAACAGCAGGGCTATTGTTCCTGAGACTGTTCAACCACATCAACACCAGGGCTATTGTTCCTGAGACTGTTCATCCACATCAACACTAGTGCTGTTGTTCCTGAGAATGTTCATCTACATCAACACCAGGGCTATAGTTCCGGAGACTGTTCATCCACATCAACACCAGAGCTATTGTTCCTGAGACTGTTCATCCACATCAACACCTGGGCTATTGTTCCTGAGACTGTTCATCCACATCAACACCTGGGCTATTGTTCCTGAGACTGTTCATCCACATCAACACCAGGGCTATTTTTCCTGAGACTGTTCATCCACATCAACACCAGGGCTATTGTTCCTGAGAATGTTCATCCACATCAACACCTGGGCTATTGTTCCTGAGACTGTTCATCCACATCAGCACCAGGGCTATTGTTCCTGAGACTGTTCATCCACATCAACACTTGGGCTATTGTTCCTGAGACTGTTCATCCACATCAACACTAGTGCTGTTGTTCCTGAGACTGTTCATCCACATCAACACCAGGGCTATAGTTCCTGAGACTGTTCATCCACATCAACACTTGGGCTATTGTTCCTGAGACTGTTCATCCACATCAACACTAGTGCTGTTGTTCCTGAGACTGTTCATCCACATCAACACCAGGGCTATTGTTCCTGAGACTGTTCATCCACATCAACACTTGGGCTATTGTTCCTGAGACTGTTCATCCACATCAACACTAGTGCTGTTGTTCCTGAGACTGTTCATCCACATCAACACCGGGGCTATTGTTCCTGAGACTGTTCATCCACATCAACACTAGTGCTGTTGTTCCTGAGACTGTTCATCCACATCAACACCCGGGCTATAGTTCCTGAGACTGTTCATCCACATCAACACCAAGGCTATTGTTCCTGAGACTGTTCATCCACATCAACACCAGGGCTATTGTTCCTGAGACTGTTCATCCACATCAACACCAGGGCTATTGTTCCTGAGACTGTTCATCCACATCAACACCAGGGCTATTGCTCCTGAGAATGTTCATCCACATCAACACCAGGGCTATTGTTCCTGAGACTGTTCATCCACATCAGCACCAGGGCTATTGTTCCTGAGACTGTTCATCCACCTCAACACCAAGGCTATTGTTCCTGAGACTGTTCATCCACATCAACAGCAGGGCTATTGTTCCTGAGACTGTTCATCCACATCAACAGCAGGGCTATTGTTCCTGAGACTGTTCATCCACATCAACACTTGGGCTATTGTTCCTGAGACTGTTCATCCACATCAACACCAGGGCTATTGTTCCTGAGACTGTTCATCCACCTCAACACCAAGGCTATTGTTCCTGAGACTGTTCATCCACATCAACAGCAGGGCTATTGTTCCTGAGACTGTTCATCCACATCAACAGCAGGGCTATTGTTCCTGAGACTGTTCATCCACATCAACACTTGGGCTATTGTTCCTGAGACTGTTCATCCACATCAGCACCAGGGCTAATGTTCCTGAAACTGTTCATCCGCATCAACACCAAGGCTATTGTTCCTGAGACTGTTCATCCACATCAACACCAGGGCTATTGTTCCTGAGACTGTTCATCCACATCAACACCAGGGCTATTGTTCCTGAGACTGTTCATCCACATCAACACTTGGGCTATTGTTCCTGAGACTGTTCATCCACATCAACACCAGTGCTGTTGTTCCTGAGACTGTTCATCCACATCAACACCAGGGCTATAGTTCCTGAGACTGTTCATCCACATCAACACCAGGGCTTTTGTTCCTGAGACTGTTCATCCACATCAACACCTGGGCTATTGTTCCTGAGACTGTTCATCCACATTAACACCTGGGCTATTGTTCCTGAGACTGTTCATCCACATCAACACCAGGGCTATTTTTCCTGAGACTGTTCATCCACATCAACACCAGGGCTATTGTTCCTGAGACTGTTCATCCACATTAACACCTGGGCTATTGTTCCTGAGACTGTTCATCCACATCAACACCAGGGCTATTTTTCCTGAGACTGTTCATCCACATTAACACCTGGGCTATTGTTCCTGAGACTGTTCATCCACATCAACACCAGGGCTATTTTTCCTGAGACTGTTCATCCACATCAACACCAGGGCTATTGTTCCTGAGACTGTTCATCCAAATTAACACCTGGGCTATTGTTCCTGAGACTGTTCATCCACATCAACACCAGGGCTATTTTTCCTGATACTGTTCATCCACATCAACACCAGGGCTATTGTTCCTGAGATTGTTCATCCACATCAACAACAGGGCTATTGTTCCTGAGACTGTTCATCCGCATCAACACCAAGGCTATTGCTCCTGAGACTGTTCATCCACATCAACAGCAGGGCTATTGTTCCTGAGACTGTTCATCCACATCAACACCAGGGCTATTGTTCCTGAGACTGTTCATCCACATCAACACTTGGGCTATTGTTCCTGAGACTGTTCATCCACATCAACACTAGTGCTGTTGTTCCTGAGACCGTTCATCCACATCAACACCAGGGCTATTGTTCCTGAGACTGTTCATCCACATCAACACCTGGGATATTGTTCCTGAGACTGTTCATTCACATCAACACCAGGGCTATTGTTCCTGAGACTGTTCATCCACATCAACACCAGGGCTATTGTTCCTGAGACTGTTCATCCACATCAACACCAGGGCTATTGCTCCTGAGACTGTTCATTCACCTCAACACCAGGGCTATTGTTCCTGAGACTGTTCATCCACATCAACACCAAGGCTATTGTTCCTGAGACTGTTCATCCACATCAACACCAGGGCTATTGTTCCTGAGACTGTTCATCCACATCAACACTTGGGCAATTGTTCCTGAGACTATTCATCCACATCAACACCAGTGCTGTTGTTCCTGAGACTGTTCATCCACAGCAACACCAGGGCTATAGTTCCTGAGACTGTTCATCCACATCAACACCAGGGCTATTGTTCCTGAGACTGTTCATCCACATCAACACCAGGGCTATTGTTCCTGAGACTATTCATCCACATCAATACCAGTGCTATTGCTCCTGAGAATGTTCATCCACATCAACACCAGGGCTATTGTTCCTGAGACTGTTCATCCACATCAACACCAGGGCTATTGCTCCTGAGAATGTTCATCCACATCAACACCAGGGCTATTGTTCCTGAGACTGTTCATCCACATCAGCACCAGGGCTATTGTTCCTGAGACTGTTCATCCACCTCAACACCAAGGCTATTGTTCCTGAGACTGTTCATCCACATCAACACTTGGGCTATTGTTCCTGAGACTGTTCATCCACATCAACAGCAGGGCTATTGTTCCTGAGACTGTTCATCCACATCAACACCAGGGCTATTGTTCCTGAGACTGTTCATCCACATCAAAACCAGGGCTATTGTTCCTGAGACTGTTCATCCACCTCAACACCAAGGCTATTGTTCCAGAGACTGTTCATCCACATCAACAGCAGGGCTATTGTTCCTGAGACTGTTCATCCACATCAACAGCAGGGCTATTGTTCCTGAGACTGTTCATCCACATCAACACTTGGGCTATTGTTCCTGAGACTGTTCATCCACATCAGCACCAGGGCTTATGTTCCTGAAACTGTTCATCCGCATCAACACCAAGGCTATTGTTCCTGAGACTGTTCATCCACATCAACACCAGGGCTATTGTTCCTGAGACTGTTCATCCACATCAACACCAGGGCTATTGTTCCTGAGACTGTTCATCCACATCAACACTTGGGCTATTGTTCCTGAGACTGTTCATCCACATCAACACCAGTGCTGTTGTTCCTGAGACTGTTCATCCACATCAACACCAGGGCTATTGTTCCTGAGACTGTTCATCCACATCAACACCAGGGCTATTGTTCCTGAGACTGTTCATCCACATCAACACCTGGGCTATTGTTCCTGAGACTGTTCATCCACATTAACACCAGGGCTATTGTTCCTGAGACTGTTCATCCACATCAACAGCAGGGCTATTGTTCCTGAGACTGTTCATCCACATCAACACCAGGGCTATTGTTCCTGAGACTGTTCATCCACATCAACACTAGTGCTGTTGTTCCTGAGACTGTTCATCTACATCAACACCAGGGCTATAGTTCCTGAGACTGTTCCTCCACATCAACACCAGGGCTATTGTTCCTGAGATTGTTCATCCACATCAACAACAGGGCTATTGTTCCTGAGACTGTTCATCCACATCAACAGCAGGGCTATTGTTCCTGAGACTGTTCATCCACATCAACACCAGGGCTATTGTTCCTGAGACTGTTCATCCACATCAACACTAGTGCTGTTGTTCCTGAGACTGTTCATCTACATCAACACCAGGGCTATAGTTCCTGAGACTGTTCATCCACATCAACACCAGGGCTATTGTTCCTGAGACTGTTCATCCACATCAACACCTGGGCTATTGTTCCTGAGACTGTTCATCCACATCAACACCTGGGCTATTGTTCCTGAGACTGTTCATCCACATCAACACCAGGGCTATTTTTCCTGAGACTGTTCATCCACATCAACACCAGGGCTATTGTTCCTGAGAATGTTCATCCACATCAACACCTGGGCTATTGTTCCTGAGACTGTTCATCCACATCAGCACCAGGGCTATTGTTCCTGAGACTGTTCATCCACATCAACACTTGGGCTATTGTTCCTGAGACTGTTCATCCACATCAACACTAGTGCTGTTGTTCCTGAGACTGTTCATCCACATCAACACCAGGGCAATAGTTCCTGAGACTGTTCATCCACATCAACACCGGGGCTATTGTTCCTGAGACTGTTCATCCACATCAACACTAGTGCTGTTGTTCCTGAGACTGTTCATCCACATCAACACCCGGGCTATAGTTCCTGAGACTGTTCATCCACATCAACACCAAGGCTATTGTTCCTGAGACTGTTCATCCACATCAACACCAGGGCTATTGTTCCTGAGACTGTTCATCCACATCAACACCAGGGCTATTGTTCCTGAGACTGTTCATCCACATCAACACCAGGGCTATTGCTCCTGAGAATGTTCATCCACATCAACACCAGGGCTATTGTTCCTGAGACTGTTCATCCACATCAGCACCAGGGCTATTGTTCCTGAGACTGTTCATCCACCTCAACACCAAGGCTATTGTTCCTGAGACTGTTCATCCACATCAACAGCAGGGCTATTGTTCCTGAGACTGTTCATCCACATCAACAGCAGGGCTATTGTTCCTGAGACTGTTCATCCACATCAACACTTGGGCTATTGTTCCTGAGACTGTTCATCCACATCAACACCAGGGCTATTGTTCCTGAGACTGTTCATCCACCTCAACACCAAGGCTATTGTTCCTGAGACTGTTCATCCACATCAACAGCAGGGCTATAGTTCCTGAGACTGTTCATCCACATCAACAGCAGGGCTATTGTTCCTGAGACTGTTCATCCACATCAACACTTGGGCTATTGTTCCTGAGACTGTTCATCCACATCAGCACCAGGGCTAATGTTCCTGAAACTGTTCATCCGCATCAACACCAAGGCTATTGTTCCTGAGACTGTTCATCCACATCAACACCAGGGCTATTGTTCCTGAGACTGTTCATCCACATCAACACCAGGGCTATTGTTCCTGAGACTGTTCATCCACATCAACACTTGGGCTATTGTTCCTGAGACTGTTCATCCACATCAACACCAGTGCTGTTGTTCCTGAGACTGTTCATCCACATCAACACCAGGGCTATAGTTCCTGAGACTGTTCATCCACATCAACACCAGGGCTATTGTTCCTGAGACTGTTCATCCACATCAACACCTGGGCTATTGTTCCTGAGACTGTTCATCCACATTAACACCTGGGCTATTGTTCCTGAGACTGTTCATCCACATCAACACCAGGGCTATTTTTCCTGAGACTGTTCATCCACATCAACACCAGGGCTATTGTTCCTGAGACTGTTCATCCACATTAACACCTGGGCTATTGTTCCTGAGACTGTTCATCCACATCAACACCAGGGCTATTTTTCCTGAGACTGTTCATCCACATTAACACCTGGGCTATTGTTCCTGAGACTGTTCATCCACATCAACACCAGGGCTATTTTTCCTGAGACTGTTCATCCACATCAACACCAGGGCTATTGTTCCTGAGACTGTTCATCCAAATTAACACCTGGGCTATTGTTCCTGAGACTGTTCATCCACATCAACACCAGGGCTATTTTTCCTGATACTGTTCATCCACATCAACACCAGTGCTGTTGTTCCTGAGATTGTTCATCCACATCAACAACAGGGCTATTGTTCCTGAGACTGTTCATCCACATCAACACCAAGGCTATTGTTCCTGAGACTGTTCATCCACATCAACAGCAGGGCTATTGTTCCTGAGACTGTTCATCCACATCAACACCAGGGCTATTGTTCCTGAGACTGTTCATCCACCTCAACACCAAGGCTATTGTTCCTGAGACTGTTCATCCACATCAACAGCAGGGCTATTGTTCCTGAGACTGTTCATCCACATCAACAGCAGGGCTATTGTTCCTGAGACTGTTCATCCACATCAACACTTGGGCTATTGTTCCTGAGACTGTTCATCCACATCAGCACCAGGGCTAATGTTCCTGAAACTGTTCATCCGCATCAACACCAAGGCTATTGTTCCTGAGACTGTTCATCCACATCAACACCAGGGCTATTGTTCCTGAGACTGTTCATCCACATCAACACCAGGGCTATTGTTCCTGAGACTGTTCATCCACATCAACACTTGGGCTATTGTTCCTGAGACTGTTCATCCACATCAACACCAGTGCTGTTGTTCCTGAGACTGTTCATCCACATCAACACCAGGGCTATAGTTCCTGAGACTGTTCATCCACATCAACACCAGGGCTATTGTTCCTGAGACTGTTCATCCACATCAACACCTGGGCTATTGTTCCTGAGACTGTTCATCCACATTAACACCTGGGCTATTGTTCCTGAGACTGTTCATCCACATCAACACCAGGGCTATTTTTCCTGAGACTGTTCATCCACATCAACACCAGGGCTATTGTTCCTGAGACTGTTCATCCACATTAACACCTGGGCTATTGTTCCTGAGACTGTACATCCACATCAACACCAGGGCTATTTTTCCTGAGACTGTTCATCCACATTAACACCTGGGCTATTGTTCCTGAGACTGTTCATCCACATCAACACCAGGGCTATTTTTCCTGAGACTGTTCATCCACATCAACACCAGGGCTATTGTTCCTGAGACTGTTCATCCAAATTAACACCTGGGCTATTGTTCCTGAGACTGTTCATCCACATCAACACCAGGGCTATTTTTCCTGATACTGTTCATCCACATCAACACCAGGGCTATTGTTCCTGAGATTGTTCATCCACATCAACAACAGGGCTATTGTTCCTGAGACTGTTCATCCGCATCAACACCAAGGCTATTGTTCCTGAGACTGTTCATCCACATCAACAGCAGGGCTATTGTTCCTGAGACTGTTCATCCACATCAACACCAGGGCTATTGTTCCTGAGACTGTTCATCCACATCAACACTTGGGCTATTGTTCCTGAGACTGTTCATCCACATCAACACTAGTGCTGTTGTTCCTGAGACTGTTCATCCACATCAACACCAGGGCTATTGTTCCTGAGACTGTTCATCCACATCAACACCTGGGATATTGTTCCTGAGACTGTTCATTCACATCAACACCAGGGCTATTGTTCCTGAGACTGTTCATCCACATCAACACCAGGGCTATTGTTCCTGAGACTGTTCATCCACATCAACACCAGGGCTATTGCTCCTGAGACTGTTCATTCACCTCAACTCCAGGGCTATTGTTCCTGAGACTGTTCATCCACATCAACACCAAGGCTATTGTTCCTGAGACTGTTCATCCACATCAACACCAGGGCTATTGTTCCTGAGACTGTTCATCCACATCAACACTTGGGCTATTGTTCCTGAGACTATTCATCCACATCAACACCAGTGCTGTTGTTCCTGAGACTGTTCATCCACAGCAACACCAGGGCTATAGTTCCTGAGACTGTTCATCCACATCAACACCAGGGCTATTGTTCCTGAGACTGTTCATCCACATCAACACCAGGGCTATTGTTCCTGAGACTGTTCATCCACATCAACACCAGGGCTATTGCTCCTGAGAATGTTCATCCACATCAACACCAGGGCTATTGTTCCTGAGACTGTTCATCCACATCAGCACCAGGGCTATTGTTCCTGAGACTGTTCATCCACCTCAACACCAAGGCTATTGTTCCTGAGACTGTTCATCCACATCAACAGCAGGGCTATTGTTCCTGAGACTGTTCATCCACATCAACAGCAGGGCTATTGTTCCTGAGACTGTTCATCCACATCAACACCAGGGCTATTGTTCCTGAGACTGTTCATCCACATCAACACCAGGGCTATTGTTCCTGAGACTGTTCATCCACCTCAACACCAAGGCTATTCTTCCAGAGACTGTTCATCCACATCAACAGCAGGGCTATTGTTCCTGAGACTGTTCATCCACATCAACAGCAGGGCTATTGTTCCTGAGACTGTTCATCCACATCAACACTTGGGCTATTGTTCCTGAGACTGTTCATCCACATCAGCACCAGGGCTTATGTTCCTGAAACTGTTCATCCGCATCAACACCAAGGCTATTGTTCCTGAGACTGTTCATCCACATCAACACCAGGGCTATTGTTCCTGAGACTGTTCATCCACATCAACACCAGGGCTATTGTTCCTGAGACTGTTCATCCACATCAACACTTGGGCTATTGTTCCTGAGACTGTTCATCCACATCAACACAAGTGCTGTTGTTCCTGAGACTGTTCATCCACATCAACACCAGGGCTATAGTTCCTGAGACTGTTCATCCACATCAACACCAGGGCTATTGTTCCTGAGACTGTTCATCCACATCAACACCTGGGCTATTGTTCCTGAGACTGTTCATCCACATTAACACCTGGGCTATTGTTCCTGAGACTGTTCATCCACATCAACACCAGGGCTATTGTTCCTGAGACTGTTCATCCACATCAACACCAGGGCTATTGTTCCTGAGACTGTTCATCCACATTAACACCTGGGCTATTGTTCCTGAGACTGTTCATCCACATCAACACCAGGGCTATTTTTCCTGAGACTGTTGATCCACATTAACACCTGGGCTATTGTTCCTGAGACTGTTCATCCACATCAACACCAGGGCTATTTTTCCTGAGACTGTTCATCCACATCAACACCAGGGCTATTGTTCCTGAGACTGTTCATCCAAATTAACACCTGGGCTATTGTTCCTGAGATTGTTCATCCACATCAACAACAGGGCTATTGTTCCTGAGACTGTTCATCCGCATCAACACCAAGGCTATTGTTCCTGAGACTGTTCATCCACATCAACAGCAGGGCTATTGTTCCTGAGACTGTTCATCCACATCAACACCAGGGCTATTGTTCCTGAGACTGTTCATCCACATCAGCACCTGGGATATTGTTCCTGAGACTGTTCATTCACATCAACACCAGGGCTATTGTTCCTGAGACTGTTCATCCACATCAACACCAGGGCTATTGCTCCTGAGACTGTTCATTCACCTCAACACCAGGGCTATTGTTCCTGAGACTGTTCATCCACATCAACACTTGGGCTATTGTTCCTGAGACTGTTCATCCACATCAACACCAGGGCTATTGTTCCTGAGACTGTTCATCCACATCAACACTTGGGCTATTGTTCCTGAGACTATTCATCCACATCAACACCAGTGCTGTTGTTCCTGAGACTGTTCATCCACATCAATACCAGGGCTATAGTTCCTGAGACTGTTCATCCACATCAACACCAGGGCTATTGTTCCTGAGACTGTTCATCCACATCAACACCTGGGCTATTGTTCCTGAGACTGTTCATCCACATCAACACCTGGGCTATTGTTCCTGAGATTGTTCATCCACATCAACAACAGGGCTATTGTTCCTGAGACTGTTCATCCGCATCAACACCAAGGCTATTGTTCCTGAGACTGTTCATCCACATCAACACCAGGGCTATTGTTCCTGAGACTGTTCATCCACATCAACACTAGTGCTGTTGTTCCTGAGACTGTTCATCTACATCAACACCAGGGCTATAGTTCCTGAGACTGTTCATCCACATCAACACCAGGGCTATTGTTCCTGAGACTGTTCATCCACATCAACACTTGGGCTATTGTTCCTGAGACTGTTCATCCACATCAACACCAGTGCTGTTGTTCCTGAGACTGTTCATCCACATCAACACCAGGGCTATTGTTCCTGAGACTGTTCATCCACATCAACAACTGGGCTATTGTTCCTGAGACTGTTCATCCACATTAACACCTGGGCTATTGTTCCTGAGACTGTTCATCCACATCAACACCAGGGCTATTTTTCCTGAGACTGTTCATCCACATCAACACCAGGGCTATTGTTCCTGAGACTCTTCATCCACATTAACACCTGGGCTATTGTTCCTGAGACTGTTCATCCACATCAACACCAGGGCTATTTTTCCTGAGACTGTTCATCCACATTAACACCTGGGCTATTGTTCCTGAGACTGTTCATCCACATCAACACCAGGGCTATTTTTCCTGAGACTGTTCATCCACATCAACACCAGGGCTATTGTTCCTGAGACTGTTCATCCAAATTAACACCTGGGCTATTGTTCCTGAGACTGTTCATCCACATCAACACCAGGGCTATTTTTCCTGATACTGTTCGTCCACATCAACACCAGGGCTATTGTTCCTGAGATTGTTCATCCACATCAACACCAGGGCTATTGTTCCTGAGACTGTTCATCCGCATCAACACCAAGGCTATTGTTCCTGAGACTGTTCATCCACATCAACAGCAGGGCTATTGTTCCTGAGACTGTTCATCCACATCAACACCAGGGCTATTGTTCCTGAGACTGTTCATCCACATCAACACTTGGGCTATTGTTCCTGAGACTGTTCATCCACATCAACACTAGTGCTGTTGTTCCTGAGACTGTTCATCCACATCAACACCAAGGCTATTGTTCCTGTGACTGTTCATCCACATCAACACCAGGGCTATTGTTCCTGAGACTGTTCATCCACATCAACACCTGGGCTATTGTTCCTGAGACTGTTCATCCACATTAACACCTGGGCTATTGTTCCTGAGACTGTTCATCCACATCAACACCAGGGCTATTGTTCCTGAGACTGTTCATCCACATCAACACCAGGGCTATTGTTCCTGAGACTGTTCATCCACATTAACACCTGGGCTATTGTTCCTGAGACTGTTCATCCACATCAACACCAGGGCTATTTTTCCTGAGACTGTTCATCCACATTAACACCTGGGCTATTGTTCCTGAGACTGTTCATCCACATCAACACCAGGGCTATTTTTCCTGAGACTGTTCATCCACATCAACACCAGGGCTATTGTTCCTGAGACTGTTCATCCAAATTAACACCTGGGCTATTGTTCCTGAGATTGTTCATCCACATCAACAACAGGGCTATTGTTCCTGAGACTGTTCATCCGCATCAACACCAAGGCTATTGTTCCTGAGACTGTTCATCCACATCAACAGCAGGGCTATTGTTCCTGAGACTGTTCATCCACATCAACACCAGGGCTATTGTTCCTGAGACTGTTCATCCACATCAGCACCTGGGATATTGTTCCTGAGACTGTTCATTCACATCAACACCAGGGCTATTGTTCCTGAGACTGTTCATCCACATCAACACCAGGGCTATTGCTCCTGAGACTGTTCATTCACCTCAACACCAGGGCTATTGTTCCTGAGACTGTTCATCCACATCAACACTTGGGCTATTGTTCCTGAGACTGTTCATCCACATCAACACCAGGGCTATTGTTCCTGAGACTGTTCATCCACATCAACACTTGGGCTATTGTTCCTGAGACTATTCATCCACATCAACACCAGTGCTGTTGTTCCTGAGACTGTTCATCCACATCAATACCAGGGCTATAGTTCCTGAGACTGTTCATCCACATCAACACCAGGGCTATTGTTCCTGAGACTGTTCATCCACATCAACACCTGGGCTATTGTTCCTGAGACTGTTCATCCACATCAACACCTGGGCTATTGTTCCTGAGATTGTTCATCCACATCAACAACAGGGCTATTGTTCCTGAGACTGTTCATCCGCATCAACACCAAGGCTATTGTTCCTGAGACTGTTCATCCACATCAACACCAGGGCTATTGTTCCTGAGACTGTTCATCCACATCAACACTAGTGCTGTTGTTCCTGAGACTGTTCATCTACATCAACACCAGGGCTATAGTTCCTGAGACTGTTCATCCACATCAACACCAGGGCTATTGTTCCTGAGACTGTTCATCCACATCAACACTTGGGCTATTGTTCCTGAGACTGTTCATCCACATCAACACCAGTGCTGTTGTTCCTGAGACTGTTCATCCACATCAACACCAGGGCTATTGTTCCTGAGACTGTTCATCCACATCAACACCTGGGCTATTGTTCCTGAGACTGTTCATCCACATTAACACCTGGGCTATTGTTCCTGAGACTGTTCATCCACATCAACACCAGGGCTATTTTTCCTGAGACTGTTCATCCACATCAACACCAGGGCTATTGTTCCTGAGACTCTTCATCCACATTAACACCTGGGCTATTGTTCCTGAGACTGTTCATCCACATCAACACCAGGGCTATTTTTCCTGAGACTGTTCATCCACATTAACACCTGGGCTATTGTTCCTGAGACTGTTCATCCACATCAACACCAGGGCTATTTTTCCTGAGACTGTTCATCCACATCAACACCAGGGCTATTGTTCCTGAGACTGTTCATCCAAATTAACACCTGGGCTATTGTTCCTGAGACTGTTCATCCACATCAACACCAGGGCTATTTTTCCTGATACTGTTCGTCCACATCAACACCAGGGCTATTGTTCCTGAGATTGTTCATCCACATCAACACCAGGGCTATTGTTCCTGAGACTGTTCATCCGCATCAACACCAAGGCTATTGTTCCTGAGACTGTTCATCCACATCAACAGCAGGGCTATTGTTCCTGAGACTGTTCATCCACATCAACACCAGGGCTATTGTTCCTGAGACTGTTCATCCACATCAACACTTGGGCTATTGTTCCTGAGACTGTTCATCCACATCAACACTAGTGCTGTTGTTCCTGAGACTGTTCATTCACATCAACACCAGGGCTCTTGTTCCTGAGACTGTTCATCCACATTAACACCAGGGCTATTGTTCCTGAGACTGTTCATCCACATCAACACCAGGGCTATTGCTCCTGAGACTGTTCATTCACCTCAACACCAGGGCTATTGTTCCTGAGACTGTTCATCCACATCAACACCAAGGCTATTGTTCCTGAGACTGTTCATCCACATCAACACCAGGGCTATTGCTCCTGAGACTGTTCATTCACCTCAACACCAGGGCTATTGTTCCTGAGACTGTTCATCCACATCAACACCAAGGCTATTGTTCCTGAGACTGTTCATCCACATCAACACTTGGGCTATTGTTCCTGAGACTATTCATCCACATCAACACCAGTGCTGTTGTTCCTGAGACTGTTCATCCACATCAACACCAGGGCTATAGTTCCTGAGACTGTTCATCCACATCAACACCAGGGCTATTGTTCCTGAGACTGTTCATCCACATCAACACCTGGGCTATTGTTCCTGAGACTGTTCATCCACATTAACACCTGGGCTATTGTTCCTGAGACTGTTCATCCACATCAACACCAGGGCTATTTTTCCTGAGACTGTTCATCCACATCAACACCAGGGCTATTGTTCCTGAGACTCTTCATCCACATTAACACCTGGGCTATTGTTCCTGAGACTGTTCATCCACATCAACACCAGGGCTATTTTTCCTGAGACTGTTCATCCACATTAACACCTGGGCTATTGTTCCTGAGACTGTTCATCCACATCAACACCAGGGCTATTTTTCCTGAGACTGTTCATCCACATCAACACCAGGGCTATTGTTCCTGAGACTGTTCATCCAAATTAACACCTGGGCTATTGTTCCTGAGACTGTTCATCCACATCAACACCAGGGCTATTTTTCCTGATACTGTTCGTCCACATCAACACCAGGGCTATTGTTCCTGAGATTGTTCATCCACATCAACACCAGGGCTATTGTTCCTGAGACTGTTCATCCGCATCAACACCAAGGCTATTGTTCCTGAGACTGTTCATCCACATCAACAGCAGGGCTATTGTTCCTGAGACTGTTCATCCACATCAACACCAGGGCTATTGTTCCTGAGACTGTTCATCCACATCAACACTTGGGCTATTGTTCCTGAGACTGTTCATCCACATCAACACTAGTGCTGTTGTTCCTGAGACTGTTCATTCACATCAACACCAGGGCTATTGTTCCTGAGACTGTTCATCCACATTAACACCAGGGCTATTGTTCCTGAGACTGTTCATCCACATCAACACCAGGGCTATTGCTCCTGAGACTGTTCATTCACCTCAACACCAGGGCTATTGTTCCTGAGACTGTTCATCCACATCAACACCAAGGCTATTGTTCCTGAGACTGTTCATCCACATCAACACCAGGGCTATTGCTCCTGAGACTGTTCATTCACCTCAACACCAGGGCTATTGTTCCTGAGACTGTTCATCCACATCAACACCAAGGCTATTGTTCCTGAGACTGTTCATCCACATCAACACTTGGGCTATTGTTCCTGAGTCTATTCATCCACATCAACACCAGTGCTGTTGTTCCTGAGACTGTTCATCCACATCAACACCAGGGCTATAGTTCCTGAGACTGTTCATCCACATCAACACCAGGGCTATTGTTCCTGAGACTGTTCATCCACATCAACACCTGGGCTATTGTTCCTGAGACTGTTCATCCACATCAACACCTGGGCTAATGTTCCTGAGATTGTTCATCCACATCAACAACAGGGCTATTGTTCCTGAGACTGTTCATCCGCTTCAACACCAAGGCTATTGTTCCTGAGACTGTTCATCCACATCAACACCAGGGCTATTGTTCCTGAGACTGTTCATCCACATCAACACTAGTGCTGTTGTTCCTGAGACTGTTCATCTACATCAACACCAGGGCTATAGTTCCTGAGACTGTTCATCCACATCAACACCAGGGCTATTGTTCCTGAGACTGTTCATCCACATCAACACATGGGCTATTGTTCCTGAGACTGTTCATCCACATCAACACCTGGGCTATTGTTCCTGAGACTGTTCATCCACATCAACACCAGGGCTATTTTTCCTGAGACTGTTCATCCACATCAACACCAGGGCTATTGTTCCTGAGACTGTTCATCCACATCAACACCAGGGCTATTGTTCCTGAGACTGTTCATCCGCATCAACACCAAGGCTATTGTTCCTGAGACTGTTCATCCACATCAACAGCAGGGCTATTGTTCCTGAGACTGTTCATCCACATCAACACCAGGGCTATTGTTCCTGAGACTGTTCATCCACATCAACACTTGGGCTATTGTTCCTGAAACTGTTCATCCACATCAACACTAGTGCTGTTGTTCCTGAGACTGTTCATCCACATCAACACCAGGGCTATTGTTCCTGAGACTGTTCATCCACATCAACACCTGGGATATTGTTCCTGAGACTGTTCATTCACATCAACACCAGGGCTATTGTTCCTGAGACTGTTCATCCACATCAACACCAGGGCTATTGTTCCTGAGACTGTTCATCCACATCAACACCAGGGCTATTGCTCCTGAGACTGTTCATCCACATCAACACCAGGGCTATTGTTCCTGAGACTGTTCATCCACATCAACACTTGGGCTATTGTTCCTGAGAACATTCATCCACATCAACACCAGTGCTGTTGTTCCTGAGACTGTTCATCCACATCAACACCAGGGCTATAGTTCTTGAGACTGTTCATCCACATCAACACCAGGGCTATTGTTCCTGAGACTGTTCATCCACATCAACACCTGGGCTATTGTTCCTGAGACTGTTCATCCACATCAACACCTGGGCTATTGTTCCTGAGATTGTTCATCCACATCAACAACAGGGCTATTGTTCCTGAGACTGTTCATCCGCATCAACACCAAGGCTATTGTTCCTGAGACTGTTCATCCACATCAACACCAGGGCTATTGTTCCTGAGACTGTTCATCCACATCAACACTAGTGCTGTTGTTCCTGAGACTGTTCATCTACATCAACACCAGGGCTATAGTTCCTGAGACTGTTCATCCACATCAACACCAGGGCTATTGTTCCTGAGACTGTTCATCCACATCAACACCTGGGCTATTGTTCCTGAGACTGTTCATCCACATCAACACCTGGGCTATTGTTCCTGAGACTGTTCATCCACATCAACACCAGGGCTATTGTTCCTGAGAATGTTCATCCACATCAACACCAGGGCTATTGTTCCTGAGACTGTTCATCCACATCAGCACCAGGGCTATTGTTCCTGAGACTGTTCATCCACATCAACACTTGGGCTATTGTTCCTGAGACTGTTCATCCACATCAACACTAGTGCTGTTGTTCCTGAGACTGTTCATCCACATCAACACCAGGGCTATAGTTCCTGAGACTGTTCATCCACATCAACACCAGGGCTATTGCTCCTGAGACTGTTCATCCACATCAACACTAGTGCTGTTGTTCCAGACAGTTTTCATCCACATCAACACCCGGGCTATAGTTCCTGAGACTGTTCATCCACATCAACACCAAGGCTATTGTTCCTGTGACTGTTCATCCACATCAACACCAGGGCTATTGTTCCTGAGACTGTTCATCCACATCAACACCAGGGCTATTGTTCCTGAGACTGTTCATCCACATCAACACCAGGGCTATTGTTCCTGAGACTGTTCATCCACATCAACACCAGGACTATTGTTCCTGAGACTGTTCATTCACATCAACACCAGGGCTATTGTTCCTGAGACTGTTCATCCACATCAACACCAGGGCTATTGTTCCTGAGACAGTTCATCCACATCAACACCAGGTCTATTGTTCCTGAGACTGTTCATCCACATCAGCACCAGGGCTATTGTCCCTGAGACTGTTCATCCACCTCAACACCAAGGCTATTGTTCCTGAGACTGTTCATCCACATCAGCACCAGGGCTATTGTCCCTGAGACTGTTCATCCACCTCAACACCAAGGCTATTGTTCCTGAGACTGTTCATCAACATCAACAGCAGGGCTATTGTTCCTGAGACTGTTCATCCACATCAACAGCAGGGCTATTGTTCCTGAGACTGTTCATCCACATCAACACTTGGGCTATTGTTCCTGAGACTGTTCATCCACATCAACACCAGGGCTATTATTCCTGAGACTGTTCATCCACATCAGCACCAGGGCTAATGTTCCTGAAACTGTTCCTCCGCATCAACACCAAGGCTATTGTTCCTGAGACTGTTCATCCACATCAACACCAGGGCTATTGTTCCTGAGACTGTTCAACCACATCAACACCAGGGCTATTGTTCCTGAGACTGTTCATCCACATCAACACTTGGGCTATTGTTCCTGAGACTATTCATCCACATCAACACCAGTGCTGTTGTTCCTGAGACTGTTCATCCACATCAACACCAGGGCTATAGTTCCTGAGACTGTTCATCCACATCAACACCAGGGCTATTGTTCCTGAGACTGTTCATCCACATCAACACCTGGGCTATTGTTCCTGAGATTGTTCATCCGCATCAACACCAAGGCTATTGTTCCTGAGACTGTTCATCCACATCAACACCAGGGCTATTGTTCCTGAGACTGTTCATCCACATCAACACGAGTGCTGTTGTTCCTGAGACTGTTCATCTACATCAACACCAGGGCTATAGTTCCTGAGACTGTTCATCCACATCAACACCAGGGCTATTGTTCCTGAGACTGTTCATCCACATCAACACCTGGGCTATTGTTCCTGAGACTGTTCATCCACATCAACACCTGGGCTATTGTTCCTGAGACTGTTCATCCACATCAACACCAGGGCTATTTTTCCTGAGACTGTTCATCCACATCAACACCAGGGCTATTGTTCCTGAGAATGTTCATCCACATCAACACCAGGGCTATTGTTCCTGAGACTGTTCATCCACATCAGCACCAGGGCTATTGTTCCTGAGACTGTTCATCCACATCAACACTTGGGCTATTGTTCCTGAGACTGTTCATCCACATCAACACTAGTGCTGTTGTTCCTGAGACTGTTCATCCACATCAACACCAGGGCTATAGTTCCTGAGACTGTTCATCCACATCAACACCAGGGCTATTGCTCCTGAGACTGTTCATCCACATCAACACTAGTGCTGTTGTTCCAGACAGTTTTCATCCACATCAACACCCGGGCTATAGTTCCTGAGACTGTTCATCCACATCAACATCAAGGCTATTGTTCCTGTGACTGTTCATCCACATCAACACCAGGGCTATTGTTCCTGAGACTGTTCATCCACATCAACACCAGGGCTATTGCTCCTGAGACTGTTCATCCACATCAACACTAGTGCTGTTGTTCCAGACAGTTTTCATCCACATCAACACCCGGGCTATAGTTCCTGAGACTGTTCATCCACATCAACACCAAGGCTATTGTTCCTGTGACTGTTCATCCACATCAACACTAGTGCTGTTGTTCCTGAGACTGTTCATTCACATCAACACCAGGGCTATTGTTCCTGAGACTGTTCATCCACATCAACACCAGGGCTATTGTTCCTGAGACTGTTCATCCACATCAACACCAGGTCTATTGTTCCTGAGACTGTTCATCCACATCAGCACCAGGGCTATTGTCCCTGAGACTGTTCATCCACCTCAACACCAAGGCTATTGTTCCTGAGACTGTTCATCCACATCAGCACCAGGGCTATTGTCCCTGAGACTGTTCATCCACCTCAACACCAAGGCTATTGTTCCTGAGACTGTTCATCCACATCAACAGCAGGGCTATTGTTCCTGAGACTGTTCATCCACATCAACAGCAGGGCTATTGTTCCTGAGACTGTTCATCCACATCAACACTTGGGCTATTGTTCCTGAGACTGTTCATCCACATCAACACCAGGGCTATTATTCCTGAGACTGTTCATCCACATCAGCACCAGGGCTAATGTTCCTGAAACTGTTCATCCGCATCAACACCAAGGCTATTGTTCCTGAGACTGTTCATCCACATCAACACCAGGGCTATTGTTCCTGAGACTGTTCATCCACATCAACACCAGGGCTATTGTTCCTGAGACTGTTCATCCACATCAACACTTGGGCTATTGTTCCTGAGACTGTTCATCCACATCAACACCAGTGCTGTTGTTCCTGAGACTGTTCATCCACATCAACACCAGGGCTATAGTTCCTGAGACTGTTCATCCACATCAACACCAGGGCTATTGTTCCTGAGACTGTTCATCCACATCAACACCTGGGCTATTGTTCCTGAGACTGTTCATCCACATCAATACCAGGGCTATTATTCCTGAGACTGTTCATCCACATCAACACCTGGGCTATTGTTCCTGAGACTGTTCATCCACATCAATACCAGGGCTATTGTTCCTGAGACTGTTCATCCACATCAACACCAGGGCTATAGTTCCTGAGACTGTTCATCCACATCAACACCAGGGCTATTGTTCCTGAGACTGTTCATCCACATCAATACCAGGGCTAATGTTCCTGAAACTGTTCATCCGCATCAACACCAAGGCTATTGTTCCTGAGACTGTTCATCCACATCAACACCAGGGTTATTGTTCCTGAGACTGTTCATCCACATCAACACCAGGGCTATTGTTCCTGAGACTGTTCATCCACATCAACACTTGGGCTATTGTTCCTGAGACTGTTCATCCACATCAACACCAGTGCTGTTGTTCCTGAGACTGTTCATCCACATCAACACCAGGGCTATAGTTCCTGAGACTGTTCATCCACATCAACACCAGGGCTATTGTTCCTGAGACTGTTCATCCACATCAACACCAAGGCTATTGTTCCTGAGACTGTTCATCCACATTAACACCTGGGCTATTGTTCCTGAGACTGTTCATCCACATCAACACCAGGGCTATTTTTCCTGAGACTGTTCATCCACATCAACACCAGGGCTATTGTTCCTGAGACTGTTCATCCACATTAACACCTGGGCTATTGTTCCTGAGACTGTTCATCCACATCAACACCAGGGCTATTTTTCCTGAGACTGTTCATCCACATTAACACCTGGGCTATTGTTCCTGAGACTGTTCATCCACATCAACACCTGGGCTATTGTTCCTGAGACTGTTCATCCACATCAACACCAGGGCTATTGTTCCTGAGACTGTTCATCCACATCAACACTTGGGCTATTGTTCCTGAGACTGTTCATCCACATCAACACTAGTGCTGTTGTTCCTGAGACTGTTCATCCACATCAACACCAGGGCTATTGTTCCTGAGACTGTTCATCCACATCAACACCTGGGATATTGTTCCTGAGACTGTTCATTCACATCAACACCAGGGCTATTGTTCCTGAGACTGTTCATCCACATCAACACCAGGGCTATTGCTCCTGAGACTGTTCATTCACCTCAACACCAGGGCTATTTTTCCTGAGACTGTTCATCCACATCAACACCAAGGCTATTGTTCCTGAGACTGTTCATCCACATCAACACCAGGGCTATTGTTCCTGAGACTGTTCATCCACATCAACACTTGGGCTATTGTTCCTGAGACTATTCATCCACATCAACACCAGTGCTGTTGTTCCTGAGACTGTTCATCCACATCAACACCAGGGCTATAGTTCCTGAGACTGTTCATCCACATCAACACCAGGGCTATTGTTCCTGAGACTGTTCATCCACATCAACACCTGGGCTATTGTTCCTGAGACTGTTCATCCACATCAACACCTGGGCTATTGTTCCTGAGACTGTTCATCCACATCAACACCAGGGCTATTTTTCCTGAGAATGTTCATCCACATCAACACCAGGGCTATTGTTCCTGAGTCTGTTCATCAATATCAGCACCAGGGCTATTGTTCCTGAGACTGTTCATCCACATCAACACCAGGGCTATTGTTCCTGACACTGTTCATCCACATCAACACCAGGGCTATTGTTCCTGAGACTGTTCATCCACATCAACACCAGGGCTATTGTTCCTGAGAATGTTCATCCACATCAACACCAGGGCTGTTGTTCCTGAGACTGTTCATCCACATCAACACCAGGGCTATTGTTCCTGACACTGTTCAACCACATCAACACCAGGGCTATTGTTCCTGAGACTGTTCATCCACATCAGCACCAGGGCTATTGTTCCTGAGACTGCTCATCCACATCAACACTTGGGCTATTGTTCCTGAGACTGTTCATCCACATCAACACTAGTGCTGTTGTTCCTGAGACTGTTCATCCACATCAACACCAGGGCTATATTTCCTGAGACTGTTCATCCACATCAACACCGGGGCTATTGTTCCTGAGAATGTTCATCCACATCAACACCTGGGCTATTGTTCCTGAGACTGTTCATCCACATCAACACCAGGGCTATTGTTCCTGAGACTGTTCATCCACATTAACACCTGGGCTATTGTTCCTGAGACTGTTCATCCACATCAACACCAGGGCTATTTTTCCTGAGACTGTTCATCCACATCAACACCAGGGCTATTTTTCCTGAGACTGTTCATCCACATCAACACCAGGGCTATTGTTCCTGAGACTGTTCATCCACATTAACACCTGGGCTATTGTTCCTGAGACTGTTCATCCACATCAACACCAGGGCTATTTTTCCTGATACTGTTCATCCACATCAACACCAGGGCTATTGTTCCTGAGACTGTTCATCCACATCAGCACCAGGGCTATTGTTCCTGAGACTGTTCATCCACATCAGCACCAGGGCTATTGTTCCTGAGACTGTTCATCCACATCAACACCAGGGCTATTGTTCCTGAGTCTGTTCATCCACATAAACATTTGAGATCGTAACAAAAAAAGTTGCAAGTCAGTTTTTGAAGAAATTAATATGAAATTTACAAGGATTTTGTTTTCCATATTCTCTAATGACTCGATTGTATGCAGAAAATGGTTCATTAAATCAGTTTATTCACTGGACTGTAACTAATATCCCTGCACACATTCCCTAGATGACTGCCACCATGGAGGTTGCTCTGTACTATTAATAAGGGTTCGTGTGAAGAAGTTTCTGCATTTATGCTTCACAGAAGGAATGGGATACCCTGTAATTTATCAGGTCGAGCTCATTTACTACCCGATTCTTGCAGCCATCAGTATTCCTGGTAAGACAGTTAAATGACGCAGTGAAAGATGAATATCAATGTGTGACTCTTCATGTTATATTTACCCTCTTTGATGGCATCAGTTAATGAGCAAGTGATTGTCATGTTTTCTCAATGTGATTTATTAATTAAAATTATTTTTTTGCTTGAATTTTCAGCACAGAAAATGCTGAAATATCAATTCCCTTGAATGTTTACAATGGAAATTTTTCACAGAGTTTGCATGGACATCAGATCAGAAATAAATGAGCAATTTTAAATGTCTTGATGTCGTTAAGTGGGTTGCACGTGTGTCTGAGGATTCTAGGAGTTATTGTATTGTAATTTTATTTCATGTTGACCTTTCATGGAACAGCACAAGTTGCTCTTGTTTGCATGGATTTGAATTCAGCTTTGATTTTGTTTCTCAATGGAATTGGAAGGGAACTCCAGTAGATTTCTTTTACTGGCGCATGATCCACCGCTCGAGATTTTTTCCATTCTTCACTTTGCTTGGCCAATGTTTTAAAAGAAGAGGAGAGTTCACTGTCAATGTTGTACAGAATATAGTCTAACAGGGTGAGAGTGCGCTTCCCATGCTTTTCAGTTTGTATTGTAACAGGACGAGTGAGTGCTCTCCAAGTTGTACAGACCGTAACCAAACAGGATGAGAGTAAACGCTCCAGAATAATAAAAAACAAAATACTGCAGATGCTAGAAATCTGAAATAAAAACAGAAAGTTCTGGAAATATTCAGCAGGTCTGGCAGCCTCTGTAGAGACAGAAACAGAGTTAAAGTTTAGGGTCTGTGACATTGCATCAGAACTGGCAAAGGTTAGGAATGTAATAGGCTTTGAACAAGTGAAAAGGGGGAGGGGAAAGAAGAACAAAAGGAAAGGTGTGTGATAGGGCTGAGGGCAAAAGAGATTAAATGACAAAGCTGTCACGGAACAAAGGCAAAGGAGCACTTAGCAATATGGAATGACAAGGTATTAGTCCAGAGAGAGTGTTAATGGCTGAAAAATAACAGATCTGTTCCAAAGTAAAAACCTGAAAAACAAGTTTTAAGACAGGCCCATGGTTAAAAAAGGAATAAAGTAAAATAAAACAAGATAAAATGCAATAAAATGGAATGAAAAGGCAGTCATTCTCTGAAATTGTTGAACCCATTGTTGAGTCTAGAAGGCTGTAGAGTGCCGAATGAAAAGATGAGGTGCTGATCCTCGAGCTTGCTTTGATGTTCACTGGAACACTGCTGCAGACCAATGACATGGAATAGGGTGGTGAATTACAATAGCAAGCAATAGAAAGCTTGGGGTAATGTTTTTGGCCTGAATGGAGGTGTTCCGCTAATCAGCCACCGAACTGTGTTTGGTTTCCCCAGTGTCGAGGCAATCGCATTGTGAACAGTGAATATTATATACTAGATTGAAAGAAGTACAAGTAAATCACTGCTTCACCTGGAATGAGGCTTTGGACTCTTGGATGGTGAAGAGAGAAGAGATGAAAGGGGAGGTATTACACACCCTGCGATTGCATGGGAAGATGCTGTGGGAAGGGGACGAGGTGTCACGGAGGGAATCATCCCTTTGGAATGCTGAGAGGGGAGGGAAGGAGGAGATATGTTTGGTGGAGGTACCACACTGGAGGTGTTGGAAATGGCAGAGGATGACATTTGGATGTGAAGACTGGTCGAGTAGGAAGTGAGGACAAGGGAAACCATGTTACAGTTCTGGGAGAGAGGGGAAGATTTAGGCAGAATTACCGGAAATGGTTCAGACATGACTGAGGATCTTCTCAACCACAGTGGGGGAAGAGGGGAATCTGCAGTTGAGGAAAAAGGAAGATATATCAGAAACATTATAAACAATGGTAGCAGCATCAGAACTCAACATGGCGGAGCACATCTGCAACTACTTGTCTTTGGAGACAGTTGTGTTTTGGGTCCCAGAATTCTCCAGAATAATGTCAATACTTTTGGCTTTTACCACAGCATATGTTTCGCTATCTGAGGCCCCAAACTTGTTTTCCATTGTAATTTTCGCATACCTGCTTTTGACACAGATTTCACTGCTACAAATAAATAGTTCTTTAAATTAAACTTACATTTAATTCAGATCTGGAAATCTTCTATTTCCATACTGTCTTATTCAACTTTAAACAATTCTTCAAAAATGTTTGGGGACAGTGTCAAAGTAAATTTCATGTTTTCTGTTTCTTACAGTTAACTTGGTTGCGATTGTGATTTTGTCTCGAGGAAAGTGTGGTCTCTCCAAATGTATCACTCACTATCTGGTTGCCATGGCAGTGGCGGATCTAATGGTGATTATCATCCATGTGATATTACACCGGATTAATATCATGTACTTTCCAGTTAGTTTCCTGTTTATAACTCCTGTGTGTACAGTGAAACTTGTCGCATACACTGCAGCTTTAGACTGTTCTGTCTGGTTTACTGTCGCCTTCACTTTTGATCGCTTTGTAACAATTTGCTGTCAGAAGCTGCAATCAAAATATAACACAGAGAAAACAGCGACTGTGGTTATCGCCATCTTGTTTGTGGTGAGCTGTCTTGTAAATATTCCCTATTACTTTGCAGTTGACCCTGTATTTATAATTGACAATGTACCTTGGTATTGTGATGCTACTGCTGATTACCTCACTTCCCCCTTGTGGAGGGCACACGAGTGTATCAAAGGCATCATCACCCCTCTATTACCAATCCTTTTAATTCTGTTGTTCAATGCTTTGACTGTCAGACACATTATAATGGCAAATAGAGTACGCAGGGGACTCCGGAGCAACATTCAGAATCAGAATGATCCAGAGGTGAAGAATCGGAGGAATTCCATAATTTTACTTTTCACTATTTCTGCCAATTTCATACTGTTGTGGATGATGTATGTTGTTCTTGTGATAGACCGGCCAGTGGAAAACTTTGACTATACAGACAAATATTACAGTAACCCGATATATATTGCACAACAAGTTGGATTTATGTTGCAGCTTCTCAGTTCCTGCACAAACACTTGTATCTATGGACTGACACAGAGGAAATTCAGAGAGGAGCTGAAGAATGGGGTGAAATATTTGTTTACACTGAATGGGAAATTGTGTCAATAACAATTAAAGAACATTGATCTGGAGCAGGGCTTATAGGTTTATAATTCACTTGCTTTTATATTCCTGAAATCCTTGTGGGCAGGTGAAGGACAATGCGAAGACTGATTATCTTTAGCAATATTTTGGATAGTCGTGTATAATTACCAGATTATTGTTGATGAATATTAATGTAGATAAAAGAAATGATATAAAATGAAATATCCCAATGTCAATTTCACTGCTGGATTTGAAGATTTACAGCAACTGTACTGTACACCATTAAAAAACATCAAATTAATTCCCCAGAAGGAAGCATTAGCACTAAATGGCGGCACAGTGGCGCAGTGGTTAACACCGCAGCCTCACAGCTCCAGGGCCCCGGGTTCAATTCTGGGTACTGCCTTTGTGGAGTTTGCAAGTTCTCCCTATGTCTGCGTGGGTTTTCTCCGGGTGCTCTGGTTTCCTTCCAAAAGACTTGCTGGTTGGTAGGTTAATTGGCCATTATAAATTGCGACTAGTGTAGGTAGGTGGGAGGGAAATATAGGGACAGGTGGGGATGTGGTAGGAATATGGGATTAGTATAAATAGGTGGTTAATGGTCAGCACAGACTCGGTGGGCCGAAGGGCCTGTTTCGGTGCTGTATCTCTAAAATAAAAAATAAAAAAAATAAAGATTCTGCCCACTGAGAACAACCTCCAGTAATCATGCTCTGACAGTCATTACAATTGACCATTGGATCAATCCATGACAGCTATTTTGTTTTTCAAGAACAAACTTACATGGTTAGAAAAGGTACAAATGCAGAACAATAATCTTCAAAAAGATGCCTGGATGTATTCAAACGTTAGAGAAACATCTAGTCTTTGTCGGTACCTTGACTGTCTCCTTCACTCATAGAATGTCCTCTTCTGGCCTCATATTTGCTGTCCTTAGTCCACGGGATGGATTCTTGAGTGTTTCTGCTTCACAGCTAGTTCATGTTGGAACACAATAATCGGGCCTCACTTTTAGTTTAGTTTAGAGATACAGCACTGAAACAGGTCCTTCGGCCCACCAAGTCTGTGCTGACCATTAACCACCCATTTATACTAATCCCATATTCCTACCACATCCCCACCTGTCCCTATATTTCCCTACCACCTACCTATACTGGTCACAATTTAGAGATACAGCACTGTTATCTATGTGGTCAATTCTCCAGGTACATCCTGGAATGCAATGATAGCCCCTGTGTCTCTTCCTCACTATCATCAAACATTATAAATCCCTCTCCCTTACATCCTCCTCCCTCACCTCCAACAACACGTGATAAACACAGCAATGTCTTTGCCTCTCTCATGTTGAGAGCAACTGTTCACCTGCTCCTGTTGAAATCAGCCTTCGATTGTCAACCAAACCAACCATTTCTGTCCTGAACCAACTGCTTTTACCAATCTCTCTCCTATCTCACCTCAATCTCTATGTAAATTTGTCTAGTCCTTAAAAGTCTCCTCCTGCAGCCTTGAGCTTATTTCCACTCGAATAATAATCACTCCTGTTCCTGGTCCCCACATTAGTTGATATTTGACATGTGACTCTATTCTCAACTTCTTCTCCGTCCCTTTCAAAACAACTATTGTCACCCCTTCCTCAAACGTCAAGGCACATCCCCCCCATTCTTAAAAAGGTAACTACAATCCCATCTCACACCTCCCTCTCCTCTCCAAATCAATGAGCTTCCTTCAATCATGAGGTCAGAAGTGAGGATGTTCGCTGATGATTGCACAATGTTCAACACCATTCACAACTACTCAGATACTGAAGCAGTCCGTGTCGAATTGCAGTAAGACCTGGACAATATCCAGACTTGGGCTGATAAGTGGCAAGTAACATTCGTGGCAAACAGATGCCAGGCAATGACCATCTCCAACAAGGGAGAATCTAACCATCTCTCTGTGATATTCAATGGCATTACCATCGCTGAATCCCCCATTATCAACACTCTAGGGGTTACCATTTACTGGAATCTGAACTGGAGTAGCAATATAAATATCGTGGCTACAAGAGTAGCTCAGAAGCTAGGAATTCTGCGGTGAGTAACTCACCTCCTGACTCTCCAAAGCCTGTCCACAATCTACAAGGCACAATCAGGAATGTGACAGAATACTCTCCACTTGCCTGGATGGGAGAACCTCCAACAAAATACAAGAAACTCGACACCATCCAGGACAAAGCAGCTCGCTTGATTGGCACCCCATCCACAACATTCACACCCTGCACCACCGACGCACAGTGGCAGCAGTGTGTACCATCTAAAAGATGCACTGCAGCAACGCACCAAGGCTCCTAAAACAGCACCTTCCAAACCCGCGACCTCTACCAACTAGATGGACAAGGGCAGCAAATGTATGGGAACAACGCCACCTGCAAGTTCCCTTTCCAGTCACACACCATCCTGACATGGAGCTATATCGCCGTTCCTTCACTGTCACTGGGTCAAAATCCTGGAACTCCCTTCCTAACAGCACTGAGGGTGTATCGACCTCACATGGACTGCAGCCGTTCAAGGTGACATTTAACCACCACCTTCTCAAGGTCAATTAGGGACGGGCAAGAAATGCTTGCCGAGCCAGCGACGCCCATATCCCATGAATAAACAAATGTATTTGATTACGAAACTAGATACTAATTTTGCAAAGTAATAGCAAGTTATGGTTTTGGACAGTGTCATGGTCTTGTCGGGTTTTTTTTTCAGAATATGCAGTTTGCCATTAAGTCTTGCAAGGGATCAGTATTGCTTTCAGAGCTGGCAAGCTATAGGAGTTTTTAGAAGGTGCATTTTTGTTGCCTTACAAACAGCCATTTGCAGACTGCGATTCAAAGGATGCATTCTCGATACCATGGAAACAGCCTGATGAGTGAGCCTGATACAAAACAGTTTGAACTGGCAGTTAGTCAGACAGTTTGAACAGACACAGACAAAAGACACAGTCAGCTGTGGTGTCAGCACTGAAAAAGAGCTCTCAACCATTTAAACTGAAGGAAATAGGATGTTTTGTCTGTTTAATCGTTCTCTCTCGAAATTCTAAAAAGTCAAGCCAAGACAGAGATTTCTGATAATTTAAATTTAAGAAAGGGAAGTTAGACTGTGACTATCTTTTATCCCTCAAAAACTCTAATTTTAGATGGATTCTTTGAAAGTGTTTGCAGGTTGTTAATTGTTGAAATTCACTGGATTTCGAACAACATTCTGTGAGGTTTTTCGAACAACATTCTGTGAGGATATCGAACAACATTCTGTGAGGACATCGAACAACATTCTGTGTGGTTTGTCGAACAACATTCTGTGAGGATATCGAACAACATTCTGTGTGGTTTTTCGAACAACATTCTGTGAGGTTTTTCAAACAACATTCTGTGAGGTTTGTCGAACAACATTCTGTGAGGATATCGAACAACATTCTGTGTGGACTTCAAACAACATTGGACTGTAAATTTGCAAGGACTCTAATTTGTCCATTTTTAAATCTTCACCTACCTCTTATAATTAAAGAATTAATTTGTTGATTTCAAAACAGCTGGTTTGGTTAGCCTCATTTGGGAGTTAATAGATGGTACAATTCGGTTGGGTCTTTCTTTAATTTGGAAAGTTTTGAATGATATGTTAGCCGATCTGTGGAATGACGGGATTGAATTAACAGTGTGTCGGTCCCACCACAATCAGAATCGTATATTTTGACTGGAGGCTTTGACAGGAACAGTCGGTCGTAACAACAGTTACAGATGCAGAACACCAGCAAAGTTTCTGACTGATAATAGAGGGGAATTTGTCAATGATAAGTTCAAAGACTTGTGAAAATATGAACATCATGAACATGAATACCGCAGTTGAAAGTCCTTTCAGAAATGGACTCTGTGAAAGGAATCAGGTGGTGATCGCTGAAATATTGCAAAAACAAATTAACTGATGAACCACAATGCAAGTTGACAACCACCTGACATGGACGGTTCCCACAAAGAAATCACTCCAGACAGTTGGAGACTACAGTCCCTATCAATTAGTCTGTGGGTGATACCACAAATTACCTTTTGGTCTGTGCAATAGTCCTCCTGTGCTAGACGATACCACAATTAGCTCCATTTTACTGCGTATTTGAATAATTGAAAATTTAAAGAGCTCTGAGAAATAATTTAAGATCATCTGAGACAGATTTCACTTCAGTAGATTTAGTATCCTATAAAGGAGAGAATCATAGGCAATGAAGTGACCCTGAAAAGGTAATAAATGGTTTTGGGAAAGCAGTATTTCGCAAAAATGGCAATCAAATTGTAAAGATTCATTCATCACGATTAGTCAGCATTAATTACAAAATCTCAGACTCTGTGCAGCCAATGGATGTAAACGGGACAACGTGTACAGGAAATGCTCATGTGCTTTGTGATGAAGTTTCTGAGAAGCAGCATGGTGTGGATTAATTGCTGGTAGTGGTAATTGGAATGATTATGACAAGGCTATCACATCCATAGATCAATTACCCAGACTGGGTACTCAGTGACATATATTCCAGATTAGAGGCATTCAACAGTTGTGGGGTGTGCACGAAAAACAACTGGCAAGTTGAAATATTAGTTGAAGGTTCAGCATCATGGTTTAGAAATGAGGTCCATGGACTGGCAGAATCTGCATGAAAGCACAGTCCAATTACTGGGAGTGAGACCAGAAATTACCCATTTGAGACAAAGCTTCTGATCGCTTTTCTTTATTCTTTCATGAGTTATGGGCATCGTCAGCAAGGCCAGCATTGATTGTCCATCCTTAATTGACCTTGAGAAGCTGTTGGTGAGCCACCATCTTGAACTGCTGCAGTCCGCCAGGTGCAGATACACCCACAGTGCTGTTAAATAGGGAGAGCTTGCAGCAGTAGTCCCGGCAGACATAACAGTGCAAGTAGAGTCCATAACTTGAATTAATTAAACAATGCGATAAAGCCAACAGAGAACAGGACTAGAAGCAGAATTCCTTATGACTGTGAAGTTTTGGTGGCTGCTTATAATCTAGAGGAGCAAACAATAGGAGAGACAAAAAAGAAGGGAGTGAGATAGTTGGAGCGAGTTTGGAATTTATTCTGAGTTACCAGGTAATGTGAAACAAACTTTGTAACAAAGGTTGTTTTGTGATGAACAACTCCTTGCAAATTTACCTTATAAGGTGAAAGCTTGGGGTTTTGAAGAATAACTGCGTGATACAGATGTTTGAGTGGACACTCAAAATTCGAAAAGTACTCTTAAAACACTTTCAGATTTTTTGGCCACATAGTCTTGGAGTATAGGTAAATTGACATAAAAATTATATCTCTGCACGGCAATATTTATCAGAAGTCTTTCTGAAACTATGCAAAGAGGCAGCAGATGAAGGCCGAAAACCTTGGAGACTGAACAAATGTGTCTATGGCCTGAATGGATTTGGTATTTTCCAGTGAGATGTGTTCAACTAAAAGCAAATCCTACAATTTTTCATTGGATTCACAAAGGGAAACTTTTCGGCATCATCATGAAACATGTTATGATTTCTTTTGGAGCGGTACTGTGAAATTTGTGAAATAGGTTATTTTTGAAAACAGTGTCATGTTGTCGAAGCTTTTTGTCTTGCACTCAACAGGACAATCCGCAAGAATAACCAATGTAAGGGAAAACAAAAACTTATTCTGCATGAGAAGACCGTGCTGATCGGTTGGCAAGTGAACTCTGGTTGGTAGAGGCGTTGCCATGGAGAATGCACAAGTTTATGGTGACTGACAGTTAACTGCCAAGCTTTGTTTGAAATTTAAACCAGGCACCTTGACTCTGATTGGTCAAGGCATTGCCCTGAGGAATGAACCAGTGAGTGGCTCTCACTTATTTTGTTCAGCTGAAACAGGTACAATGTTTGTACATATTCTTTCCATCTGCAAGTAACAGGGCCCTGTGTATTAATAGATGTAGCTTCCAGTCCACACACATGCTCCACACTGCGAGCCCTACTGACAATCTTAAATTGGTTTTTAGCATCATTCTTAGCCCATTGTGGATTATTTAGCAAATGTTGCCCAATTGCGGAATCACAAGTAATGTTGGATCCTGTGCTTTGAGTTTTGCAAGCATGAGCTGGTTGGGTTCGACCTGTACCTCATCTGTTGTGAACAGTGGAAGGGACATGTTGTTTGATGTGATCTGCCAGTCATTGGGACGTACGGCCCATATACCTAGCATCACACTGGCATTGAAATTCATATATCACATTATTCATTTGTGTGATAAGCAGGATGTTTTTGGTTTGATGGCAGCATCCGGTTGGTGGCGAACATCACACATGTTGCTACAGCATAGTAGCAGCATGAAAGAGCTAGCTTTACCTGTTGCTCAAAGTTTTGGGATATATTACCCTTCCAGCGTAATCTGAGGTCGACTGGGCAATTTTCAGGGCAGAATAAAAAATGATCTTAGGCTGATTCATAAGTTTACACAATATATCGTGAGAAATGATCTTGATCAGGGTAACCATGTTCAAGCTGAATGTCTTTGATTAGCCCTATTTCAGTATCAAGCTTGCATGGTGAGCAAATGACTCAGGCTGTATTTCATCCACATCCTCATCAACACCAGGGCTATTGTTCCTGTGACTGTTCATCCGCATCAACACCAGGGCGATTGTTCCTGTGACTGTTCATCCACATCAACACCAGGACTATCGTTCCTGAGACTGGTAATCCACAGCAACACCAGGACTATTGTTCCTGTGACTGTTCATCCACATCAACACCAGGGCTATTGTTCCTGTGACTGTTCATCCGCATCAACACCAGGGCGATTGTTCCTGTGACTGTTCATCCACATCAACACCAGGGCTATTGTTCCTGTGACTGTTCATCCGCATCAACACCAGGGCTATTGTTCCTGAGACTGTTCATCCGCATCAACACCAGGGCGATTGTTCCTGTGACTGTTCATCCACATCAACACCAGGACTATCGTTCCTGAGACTGGTAATCCACAGCAACACCAGGACTATTGTTCCTGTGACTGTTCATCCGCATCAACACCAGGGCGATTGTTCCTGAGACTGGTAATCCACATCAACACCAGGGCGATTGCTCCAGAGACTGGTAATCCACAGCAACACCTGAGATGATAACAAAATAATTTGTACATCACATTTTGAAGAAATTTAAAAGGATTATAAAATTATTTTGTTTTCTATATCATTTATTGATGATATTTTATGACACGCAACTAAAAACGGTTTGCCAAATCAGTTTCTTCAGTGGACTGTAACTAATATCCCTGCTCACATTCCCCAGATGACTGTCTCCATGGAGGTTGATCTGTACTATTAATAAGGGCTCCTCTGAAGAGTCTCTACATTTGTGTTTAGCACAAGAAATAGGATACACAGTAATTTACCAGATCGAGCTCATTTACTACCCGATTCTTGCAGCCGTCAATATTACTGATAAGACAGTGAATTAAGAAAGTGAAATTTCAATATCAATATTGACACCTCATGTTATATTTTCCCTGTTTGCTGCCATCAGTTAAATGTCAAGTGATTGTCTTGTTTTCTTAATGTGATTTCTCAATTAGAATTCGAATACTTCTTGAATTTTTTGCACAGAAAGCGATTAAACAGAAATCCCTCAATCTTTACAATAGAACCTCTTCCCGAGAGTCTGCATGGACTGATCAGAAATGTTTGAGCAATTTTCAATGTGCTGATGTTGTTAAGTGGGTTACACGTGTACCATGGGGAATCTAGGAGATATTGTATTGTAAATGTATTTCATGTTAACAAATGGAGTTACTGCAGAGGTTTCTGTTGTTGGTATGGATTTGAATGCATTTTCAATTGTGTTTCTGAGTGTAAGTGGAAGGAATGGACATGTTACTGACACATGACCCATTCCACCAGAGATTTCCATTCTGCACTTTGCCAGCCAATGCTGAAACAGAGGAAGAGAGTGCACTCACCATGCTGCATAGATCATAATGAAACAGGATGGGAGTGAGGTCTCATGTTGTACAGAACATCTCCGGTGAGGCAAGAGTGCACTCTCCATGATGTAGAGAATATAACCGGAAAGGCAAGAGAGCACTCTCCACGTGGTACACACTGTAACACAACAGGGCAAGAGTGCACTCTCCATGTTGTACAAACTGTAACACAGCAGGGCGAGGGTGCACTCTCCATGTTGTACAAAAAGTAACACAGCAGGGCGAGAGTGCACTCTCCATGTTATACAGATTATAACCCAACAAGGAGGTGCTAATCTGCAATTATTTACAGTACATATGACAACACAACAGGGTGAGAGTGCACTCTCCAATTGTGCAAACTGTAACACAGCAGGGCGAGAGTGCACTCTCCATGTTATACAGATTATAACCCGACAAGGAGGTGCTAATCTGCAATTATTTACAGTACATATGACAACCCAACAGGGTGAGAGTGCACTCCCCAATTGTACAAACTGCAACACAGCAGGGCGAGAGTGCACTCGCCATGTTGTACAAACTGTAACACAGCAGGGCGAGAGTGCACTCTCCATGTTGTACAAACTGTAACACAGCAGGGCGAGAGTGCACTTTCCATGATATACAGAATATAAGTCAACAAGGAGGTGCGGATCTGCAATTATTTACAGTACATATGACAACCCAACAGAGTGAGAGTGCACTCTCCATGTTGGACAGACTATAACACAATCGGGCGAGAGCGCACTCTCCATGTAGTGCAGACCATAACCCAACAGGGTGAGAGCGCACTCTCCATGTAGTGCAGACCATAACCCAATAGGGTGAGAGTGCACTCTCCATGTTGAACAGACTACAACCCAACAAGGTGAGAGCTCGCATCTCCATGTTGTACAGACCATAACTCAACAGGGTGAGAGTGCACTCTCCATGTTGTACAGACGATAAACCAATAGGGTGAGAGTGCACTCTCCATGTTGTACAGACCACAACCCAATTGGGCGAGAGTGCGCTCTCCATGTAGTGCAGACCATGACCCAATAGGGCGAGAGTGCACTCTCTATGTTGGACAGACCAGAACCCAATTGGGTAAGAGTTCGCTCTACATGTTGTACAGACGTTTACTCAACAGGGTGAGCATGCACTCTCCATGTTGTACAGACTATAATCCAACAGGGAGAGAGTGTGCTCTCCATGTTGGACAGACTACAACCCAACAGGGTGAGAGTTCACATCTCCATGTTGTGCAGACCATAACCCAACAGGGTGAGAGTGCACTCTCCATGTTGTACAGACTACAATCCAACAGGGTGAGAGTGCACTCTCCATGTTGCAGAGACAAAAAGCCAACAGGGTGAGACTGCACTCTCCATGTTGTACAAACTGTAACAAAGCAGGGCGAGAGTGCACTCTCCATGTTATACAGATTAAAACCCAACAAGGAGGTGCTGATCTGCAATTATTTACTGTACATATGACAACCCAACAGGGTGAGAGTGCACTCTCCATGTTGTACAGATTATAACCCAACAGGGTGAGAGTGCACTCTCCATGTTAGACAGATATAACACAACAGGGCAAGAGCGCACTCTCCATGTAGTGCAGACCATAACCCAATAGAGTGAGAGTGCACTCTCCATGTTGCACAAGCTACAACCCAACAGGGTGAGAATTCGCATCTCCATGTTGTACAGACGATAAACCAACAGGGTGAGAGTGCATTCTCCATGTTGTACAGACCACAACCCAATATGGCGAGAGTGCGCTCTCCATGTAGTGCAGACCATGACCCAATAGGGCGAGAGTGCACTCTCCATGTTGTGCAGACCATAACCCAATAGGGCGAGAGTGCACTCTCCATGTTGTGCAGACCATAACCCAATGGGGCGAGAGTGCACTCTTCATGTAATACAGACCACAACCCAATAGGGGGAGAGTGCACTCTCCAAGTTGTACAGACTACAACCCAATAGGGTGAGAGTGCACTGTCCATGTCGTGCTGACCATGACCCAATAGGGCAAGAGTGCACTCTCCATGTTGGACAGACCAGAAGCCAATTGGGTGAGAGGGCGCTCTCCATGTATGACAGACCATAACCCAAAAGGGCAGAAGTGCACTCTCCATGTTGTGCAGACCATAACCCAAAAATGCGAGAGTGCACTCTCCATGTTGTACAGACCATAACTCAATCGGGGGAGAGTGCACTCTCCAAGTTGTACAGACTATAGCCCAACATGGTGAAAGTGCACTCTCCATGTTGTACAGACAGTAACCCAACAGGGTAAGAGTTCGCTCTACATGTTGTACAGACGTTTTCTCAACAGAGTGAGCGTGTACTCTCCATGTTGTACAGACTATAACCCAACAGAGTGAGAGTTTGCATCTCCATGTTGTACAGACCATAACCCAACAGGGTGAGAGTGCACTCTCCATGTTGTACTGACGATAAACCAACAGGGCGAGAGTGCACTCTCCATGTTGTACAGACCAGAACCCAATAGGGGGAGTGTGCACTCTCCAAGTTGTGCAGACTATAACCCAATAGGATGAGAGTGCTCTCTCCATGTCGTGCTGACCATGACCTAATAGGGCGAGAGTGCACTCTCCATGTTAGACAGACCATAACCCAATTGGGTGAGATGGCGCTCTCCATGTATTACAGACCATAACACAATCAAGGGAGAGTGCACTATCCAAGTTATACAGACTATAACCCAACATGGTGAAAGTGCACTCTCCATGTTGTACAGACAATAACCCAACAGAGTAAGAGTTCGCTCTACATGTTGCACAGACGTTTACGCAACAGGGTGAGAGTGCACTCTCCATGTTGCACAGACTACAACCCAACAGGGCGAGAGTGCACTCTCACAGACTATATCCCAACAGGGTGAGAGTGCATTCTCCATGTTGTACAGACTATATCCCAACAGGGTGAGAGTGCACTCTCCATGTTAGACAGATATAACACAATAGGGCGAGAGCGCACTCTCCATGTAGTGCAGACCATAACCCAATAGAGTGAAAGTGCACTCTCCATGTTGTACAGACTATAACCTAACAGGGTGAGAATTCGCATCTCAATGTAGTACAGACCATAACCCAATAGGGTGAGAGTGCACTCTCCATGTTCTACAGACGATAAACCAACAGGGTGAGAGTGCACTCTTCATATTGGACAGACCACAACCCAATATGGCGAGAGTGCGCTCTCCATGTAGTGTAGACCATGACCCAATAGGGCGAGAGTGCACTCTCCATGTTGTACAGACCAGAACCCAATTGGGTGAGAGAGCGCTCTCCATGTATTACAGACCATAACCCAATAGGGCGTGAGTGCACTCTCCATGCTGTGCAGACCATAACCCAATGGGGTGAGAGTGCACTCTCCATGTTGTACAGATCAAAGCACAAAAGGGTGAGAGTGCACTCTTCATGTAGTACAGACCATAACCCAATAGGGGGAGTGTGCACTCTCCAAGTTGAACAGATCATAACACAATAGGGCAGGAGTGCACTCTCCATGTTGTGCAGACCACAACCCAATAATGCGAGAGTGCACTCTCCATGTTGCACAAATCATAACACAATAGGGTGAGAATGCACTCTCCATGTTGTGCAGACCATAACCCAATAATGCGAGAGTGCACTCTTCATGTAGTACAGACCATAACCCAATAGGAGGAGTGTGCACTCTCCAAGTTGCACAGACTGCAACCCAATAGGGTGACAGTGCACTCTCCAAGTTGTACAGACTATAACCCAATAGGGTGAGAGTGCACTCTCCATGTCGTGCTGACCATGACCCAATATGGCGAGAGTGCACTCTCCATGTTGGACAGACCAGAAACCAATTGGGTGAGAGGGCGCTCTCCATGTATGACAGACCATAACCCAAAAGGGCGGAAGTGCACTCTCCATGTTGTGCAGACCCCAACCCAATAATGCGAGAGTGCACTCTCCATGTTGTACAGATCATAACACAATAGGGTGAAAGTGCACTCTTCATGTAGTACAGACCATAACCCAATCGGGTGAGAATGCACTGTCCAAGTTGTACAGACTGTAGCCCAACATGGTGAGAGTGCACTCTCCATGTTGTACAGACAGTAACCCAACAGGGTAAGAGTTCGCTCTACATGTTGGACAGACGTTTACTCAACCGGGTGAGCGTGCACTCGCCATGTTGTACAGACTATAATCCAACAGGGAGAGAGTGTGCTCCCCATGTTGTACAGACTATAACCCAACAGAGTGAGAGTGCACTCTCCATGTTGTACTGACGATAAACCAACAGGGCGAGAGTGCACTCTCCATGTTGTACAGACCAGAACACAATAGGCGGAGTGTGCACTCTCCAAGTTGTGCAGACTATAACCCAATAGGATGAGAGTGCTCTCTCCATGTCGTGCTGACCATGACCTAATAGGGCGAGAGTGCACTCTCCATGTTAGACAGACCATAACCCAATTGGGTGAGATGGCGCTCTCCATGTATTACAGACCATAACACAATCAAGGGAGAGTGCACTATCCAAGTTATACAGACTATAACCCAACATGGTGAAAGTGCACTCTCCATGTTGTACAGACAATAACCCAACAGAGTAAGAGTTCGCTCTACATGTTGCACAGACGTTTACGCAACAGGGTGAGAGTGCACTCTCCATGTTGCACAGACTACAACCCAACAGGGTGAGAGTGCACTCTCCATGTTGCACAGACTACAACCCAACAGGGTGAGAGTGCACTCTCCATGCTAGACAGATATAACACAATAGGGCGAGAGCGCACTCTCCATGTAGTGCAGACCATAACCCAATAGAGTGAAAGTGCACTCTCCATGTTGTACAGACTATAACCTAACAGGGTGAGAATTCGCATCTCAATGTAGTACAGACCATAACCCAATAGGGTGAGAGTGCACTCTCCATGTTGTACAGACGATAAACCAACAGGGTGAGAGTGCACTCTTCATATTGGACAGACCACAACCCAATATGGCGAGAGTGCGCTCTCCATGTAGTGTAGACCATGACCCAATAGGGCGAGAGTGCACTCTCCATGTTGTACAGACCAGAACCCAATAGGGTGAGAGAGCGCTCTCCATGTATTACAGACCATAACCCAATAGGGCGTGAGTGCACTCTCCATGCTGTGCAGACCATAACCCAATGGGGTGAGAGTGCACTCTCCATGTTGTACAGATCAAAGCACAAAAGGGTGAGAGTGCACTCTTCATGTAGTACAGACCATAACACAATAGGGTGAGAATGCACTCTCCATGTTGTGCAGACCATAACCCAATAATGCGAGAGTGCACTCTCCATGTTGTACAGATCATAACACAATCGGGTGAGAGTGCACTCTTCATGTAGTACAGACCATAACCCAATAGGAGGAGTGTGCACGCTCCAAGTTGTACAGACTATAACCCAATAGGGTGTGAGTGCACTCTCCATGTCGTGCTGACCATGACCCAATATGGCGAGAGTGCACTCTCCATGTTGGACAGACCAGAAACCAATTGGGTGAGAGGGCGCTCTCCATGTATGACAGACCATAACCCAAAAGGGCGGGAGTGCACTCTCCATGTTGTGCAGACCCCAACCCAATAATGCGAGAGTGCACTCTCCATGTTGTACAGATCATAACACAATAGGGTGAGAGTGCACTCTTCATGTAGTACAGACCATAACCCAATCGGGTGAGAATGCACTGTCCAAGTTGTACAGACTGTAGCCCAACATGTTGAGAGTGCACTCTCCATGTTGTACAGACAGTAACCCAACAGGGTAAGAGTTCGCTCTACATGTTGGACAGACGTTTACTCAACCGGGTGAGCGTGCACTCGCCATGTTGTACAGACTATAATCCAACAGGGAGAGAGTGTGCTCCCCATGTTGTACAGACTATAACCCAACAGAGTGAGAGTGCACTCTCCATGTTGTACTGACGATAAACCAACAGGGTGAGAGTGCACTCTTCATGTAGTACAGACCATAACCCAATAGGGGGAGTGTGCACTCTCCAAGTTGTACAGACTGCAACCCAATAGGGTGAGAGTGCACTCTCCATGTCGTGCTGACCATGACCCAATAGGGCGAGAGTGCACTCTCCATGTTGGACAGACCAAAACCCAAAAGGGTGAGAGGGCGCTCTCCATGTATTACAGACCATAACCCAATAGGGCGGGAGTGCACTCTCCATGTTGTGCAGACCATAAACCATTAATGCGAGAGTGCACACTCCATGTTGTACAGATCATAACACAACAGGGTGAGAGCGCACTCTTCATGTAGTACACACCATAACCCAATAGGGGGTGTGTGCACTCTCCAAGTTGTACAGACTATAACCCAATAAGGTGAGAGTGCACTCTCCATGTCGTGCAGACCATGACCCATTTGGGCGAGAGTGCACTCTCCATGTTGGACAGACCAGAACACAATAGGGTGAGAGTGCACTCTTCATGTAATACAGACCATAACCCAATAGGGCGGGAGTGCACTCTCCATGTTGTGCAGACCATAAACCATTAATGCGAGAGTGCACACTCCATGTTGTACAGATCATAACACAACAGGGTGAGAGCGCACTCTTCATGTAATACAGACCATAACCCAATAGGGGGAGTGTGCACTCTCCAAGTTGTGCAGACTATAACCCAATAGGGTGAGAGTGCACTCTCCATGTCGTGCTGACCATGACCCAATAGGGCAAGAGTGCACTCTCCATGTTGGACAGACCAGAACCCAAAAGGGTGAGAGGGCGCTCTCCATGTATTACAGACCATAACCAAATAGAGCGGGAGTGCACTCTCCCTGTTGTGCAGACCATAACCCAATAATGCAAGAGTGTACTCTCCATGTTGTGCAGACCATAACCCAACAATGCGAGAGTGCACTCTCCATGTTGTGCAGACCATAACGCAATAATGCGAGAGTGCACTCTCCATGTTGTACAGATCATAACACAATAGGGTGAGAGTGCACTCTTCATGTAGTACAGACCATAACCCAATAGGGGGAGCATGCACTCTCCAAGTTGCACAGACCAGAACCCAATAGGGTGAGAGGGCGCTCTCCATGTATTACAGACCATAACCCAATAGGGCGGGAGTGCACTCTCCATGTTGTGCAGACCATAACCCAAGAATGCGAGAGTGCACTCTCCATGTTGTACAGATCATAACACAATAGGGTGAGAGTGCACTCTTCATGTTGTACAGACCATAACCCAATAGGGGGAGTGTGCACTCTCCAAGTTGAACAGACTATAACCCAATAGGGCGAGAGTGCACTCTCCATGTTGGACAGACCAGAACCCAAATGGGTGAGAGTGCGCTCTCCATTTATTACAGACCATAACCCAATAGGGCGAGAGAGCACTCTCCATGTTGAACAGATCATAACCCAAGAAAGGGACAGTGCATTCTCCATGTCGAGCAGACCATGACCCAATTGGGCAAGAGTGCACTCTCCATGTTGTGCAGACCAGAACCCAATAGGGTGAGAGGGCGCTCTCCATGTATTACAGACCATAACCCAATAGGGCGGGATTGCACTCTCCATGTTGTGCAGAGCATAACCCAAAGGGGCGAGAGTGCCCTCTCCATGCTGTTCAGATCATAACACAATAGGGTGAGAGTGCACTCTTCATGTAGTACAGACCATAACCCAATAGGGGGAGTGTGCACTTTCCAAGTTGTACAGACTGTAACCCAATGGGGTGAGAGTGCACTCTCCATGTTGGACAGACCAGAACCCAAAAGGGTGAGAGGGCACTCTCCATATATTACAGACCATAACCCAATAATGCGAGAGTGCACTCTCCATGTTGTACAGATCATTACACAATAGGGTGAGACTGCACTCTTCATGTAGTACAGACCATAACCCAATAGGGTGAGAATGCACTCTCCATGTCGTGCTGACCATGACCCAATGGAGCAAGAGTGCACTCTCCATGTTGGACAGACCAGAAACCAAAAGAGTGAGAGGGCGCTCTCCATGTTGTATAGACTATAACGGAACAGGGTGAGAGTTCGCATCTCCATGTTGTACAGACCATAACCCAACAGGGTGAGAGTGCACTCTCCACGTTGCACTGATGATAAACCAACTGGGTGAGAGTGCACTCTCCATGTTGTACAGACCATAACCCAATAGGGTGAGAGTGCACTCTCCATGTTGTACAGATCAGAACACAATAGGGTGAGAGTGCACTCTTCATGTAGTACAGACCATAACCCAAGAGAGGGAGAGTGCATTCTCCAGGTTGCACAGACTATAACCCAACTGGGTGAGAGTGCACTCTCCATGTTGTACAGACCAGAACCCAACAGGGTGAGAGGGCGCGCTCCATGTATTACAGACCATAACCCGATAGGTCGGGAGTGCACTCTCCATGTTGTGCAGACCATAACGCAATAATGCGAGAGTGCACTCTCCATGTTGTACAGATCATAACACAATCGGGTGAGAGTGCACTCTTCATGTAGTACAGACCATAACCCAATAGGGGGAGCATACACTCTCCAAGTTGCACAGACCAGAACCCAATAGGGTGAGAGGGCGCTCTCCATGTATTACAGACCATAACCCAATAGGGCGGGAGTGCACTCTCCATGTTGTGCAGACCATAACCCAAGAATGCGAGAGTGCACTCTCCATGTTGTACAGATCATAACACAATAGGGTGAGAGTGCACTCTTCATGTTGTACAGACCATAACCCAATAGGGGGAGTGTGCACTCTCCAAGTTGAACAGACTATAACCCAATAGGGCGAGAGTGCACTCTCCATGTTGGACAGACCAGAACCCAACAGGGTGAGAGGGCACGCTCCATGTATTACAGACCATAACCCGATAGGTCGGGAGTGCACTCTCCATGTTGTGCAGACCATAACCCAATAGGGTGAAAGTGCACTCTCCATGTTGTGCAGACCATAACCCAATAACGCGAGAGTGCACTCTCCATGTTGTGCAGACCATAACCCAATGGGGTGAGAGTGCACTTTCCATGTTGTGCAGATCATAACACAATAGGGTGAGAGTGCACTCTTCATGTAGTACAGACCATAACCCAATAGGGGGAGTGTGCACTCTCCAAGTTGTGCAGACTATAACCCAATAGGGTGAGAGTGCACTCTCCATGTCATGCTGACCATGACCCAATAGGGCAAGAGTGCACTCTCCATGTTGGACAGACCAGAACCCAAAAGGGTGAGAGGGCGCTCTCCATGTATTACAGACCATAACCAAATAGAGCAGGAGTGCACTCTCCCTGTTGTGCAGACCATAACCCAATAATGCAAGAGTGCACTCTCCATGTTGTGCAGACCATAACCCAACAATGCGAGAGTGCACTCTCCATGTTGTGCAGACCATAACGCAATAATGCGAGAGTGCACGCTCCATGTTGTACAGATCATAACACAATAGGGTGAGAGTGCACTCTTCATGTAGTACAGACCATAACCCAATAGGGGGAGCATGCACTCTCCAAGTTGCACAGACCAGAACCCAATAGGGTGAGAGGGCGCTCTCCATGTATTACAGACCATAACCCAATAGGGGGAGTGTGCACTCTCCAAGTTGAACAGACTATAACCCAATAGGGCGAGAGTGCACTCTCCATGTTGGACAGACCAGAACCCAAATGGGTGAGAGTGCGCTCTCCATGTATTACAGACCATAACCCAATAGGGTGAGAGTGCACTCTCCATGTTGAACAGATCATAACCCAAGAGAGGGAGAGTGCATTCTCCAAGTTGTACAGACTATAACCCAATAGGGTGAGAGTGCACTCTCCATGTCGAGCAGACCATGACCCAATTGGGCAAGAGTGCACTCTCCATGTTGTGCAGACCAGAACCCAATAGGGTGAGAGGGCGCTCTCCATGTATTACAGACCATAACCCAATAGGACGGGATTGCACTCTCCATGTTGTGCAGAACATAACCCAAAGGGGCGAGAGTGCCCTCTCCATGCTGTTCAGATCATAACACAATAGGGTGAGAGTGCACTCTTCATGTAGTACAGACCATAACCCAATAGGGGGAGTGTGCACTTTCCAAGTTGTACAGACTGTAACCCAATGGGGTGAGAGTGCACTCTCCATGTTGGACAGACCAGAACCCAAAAGGGTGAGAGGGCACTCTCCATATATTACAGACCATAACCCAATAATGCGAGAGTGCACTCTCCATGTTGTACAGATCATTACACAATAGGGTGAGACTGCACTCTTCATGTAGTACAGACCATAACCCAATAGGGTGAGAGTGCACTCTCCATGTCGTGCTGACCATGACCCAATGGAGCAAGAGTGCACTCTCCATGTTGGACAGACCAAAAACCAAAAGAGTGAGAGGGCGCTCTCCATGTTGTATAGACTATAACAGAACAGGGTGAGAGTTCGCATCTCCATGTTGTACAGACCATAACTCAACAGGGTGAGAGTGCACTCTCCACGTTGCACTGATGATAAACCAACTGGGTGAGAGTGCACTCTCCATGTTGGACAGACCATAACCCAATAGGGTGAGAGTGCACTCTCCATGTTGTACAGATCAGAACACAATAGGGTGAGAGTGCACTCTTCATGTAGTACAGACCATAACCCAAGAGAGGGAGAGTGCATTCTCCAGGTTGCACAGACTATAACCCAACTGGGTGAGAGTGCACTCTCCATGTTGTACAGACCAGAACCCAACAGGGTGATAGGGCGCGCTCCATGTATTACAGACCATAACCCGATAGGTCGGGAGTGCACTCTCCATGTTGTGCAGACCATAACCCAATAGGGTGAGAGTGCACTCTCCATGTTGTGCAGACCATAACCCAATAACGCGAGAGTGCACTCTCCATGTTGTGCAGATCATAACACAATAGGGTGAGAGTGCACTCTTCATGTAGTACAGACCATAACCCAATAGGGGGAGTGTGCACTCTCCAAGTTGTGCAGACTATAACCCAATAGGGTGAGAGGGCGCTCTCCATGTATTACAGACCATAACCCAATAGGGCGGGATTGCACTCTCCATGTTGTGCAGAGCATAACCCAAAGGGGCGAGAGTGCCCTCTCCATGCTGTTCAGATCATAACACAATAGGGTGAGAGTGCACTCTTCATGTAGTACAGACCATAACCCAATAGGGGGAGTGTGCACTTTCCAAGTTGTACAGACTGTAACCCAATGGGGTGAGAGTGCACTCTCCATGTTGGACAGACCAGAACCCAAAAGGGTGAGAGGGCACTCTCCATATATTACAGACCATAACCCAATAATGCGAGAGTGCACTCTCCATGTTGTACAGATCATTACACAATAGGGTGAGACTGCACTCTTCATGTAGTACAGACCATAACCCAATAGGGTGAGAGTGCACTCTCCATGTCGTGCTGACCATGACCCAATGGAGCAAGAGTGCACTCTCCATGTTGGACAGACCAGAAACCAAAAGAGTGAGAGGGCGCTCTCCATGTTGTATAGACTATAACGGAACAGGGTGAGAGTTCGCATCTCCATGTTGTACAGACCATAACTCAACAGGGTGAGAGTGCACTCTCCACGTTGCACTGATGATAAACCAACTGGGTGAGAGTGCACTCTCCATGTTGGACAGACCATAACCCAATAGGGTGAGAGTGCACTCTCCATGTTGTACAGATCAGAACACAATAGGGTGAGAGTGCACTCTTCATGTAGTACAGACCATAACCCAAGAGAGGAAGAGTGCATTCTCCAGGTTGCACAGACTATAACCCAACTGGGTGAGAGTGCACTCTCCATGTTGTACAGACCAGAACCCAACAGGGTGATAGGGCGCGCTCCATGTATTACAGACCATAACCCGATGGGTCGGGAGTGCACTCTCCATGTTGTGCAGACCATAACCCAATAGGGTGAGAGTGCGCTCTCCATGTTGTGCAGACCATAACCCAATAACGCGAGAGTGCACTCTCCATGTTTTGCAGATCATAACACAATAGGGTGAGAGTGCACTCTTCATGTAGTACAGACCATAACCCAATAGGGGGAGTGTGCACTCTCCAAGTTGTGCAGACTATAACCCAATAGGGTGAGAGTGCACTCTCCATGTCGTGCTGACCATGACCCAATAGGGCAAGAGTGCACTCTCCATGTTGGACAGATCAGAACACAATAGGGTGAGAGTGCACTCTTCATGTAGTACAGACCATAACCCAAGAGAGGGAGAGTGCATTCTCCAGGTTGCACAGACTATAACCCAACTGGGTGAGAGTGCACTCTCCATGTTGTACAGACCAGAACCCAACAGGGTGAGAGGGCGCGCTCCATGTATTACAGACCATAACCCGATAGGTCGGGAGTGCACTCTCCATGTTGTGCAGACCATAACGCAATAATGCGAGAGTGCACTCTCCATGTTGGACAGACCAGAACCCAAAAGGGTGAGAGGGCACTCTCCATATATTACAGACCATAACCCAATAATGCGAGAGTGCACTCTCCATGTTGTACAGATCATTACACAATAGGGTGAGACTGCACTCTTCATGTAGTACAGACCATAACCCAATAGGGTGAGAATGCACTCTCCATGTCGTGCTGACCATGACCCAATGGAGCAAGAGTGCACTCTCCATGTTGGACAGACCAGAAACCAAAAGAGTGAGAGGGCGCTCTCCATGTTGTATAGACTATAACGGAACAGGGTGAGAGTTCGCATCTCCACGTTGTACAGACCATAACCCAACAGGGTGAGAGTGCACTCTCCACGTTGCACTGATGATAAACCAACTGGGTGAGAGTGCACTCTCCATGTTGTACAGACCATAACCCAATAGGGTGAGAGTGCACTCTCCATGTTGTACAGATCAGAACACAATAGGGTGAGAGTGCACTCTTCATGTAGTACAGACCATAACCCAAGAGAGGGAGAGTGCATTCTCCAGGTTGCACAGACTATAACCCAACTGGGTGAGAGTGCACTCTCCATGTTGTACAGACCAGAACCCAACAGGGTGAGAGGGCGCGCTCCATGTATTACAGACCATAACCCGATAGGTCGGGAGTGCACTCTCCATGTTGTGCAGACCATAACGCAATAATGCGAGAGTGCACTCTCCATGTTGTACAGATCATAACACAATCGGGTGAGAGTGCACTCTTCATGTAGTACAGACCATAACCCAATAGGGGGAGCATACACTCTCCAAGTTGCACAGACCAGAACCCAATAGGGTGAGAGGGCGCTCTCCATGTATTACAGACCATAACCCAATAGGGCGGGAGTGCACTCTCCATGTTGTGCAGACCATAACCCAAGAATGCGAGAGTGCACTCTCCATGTTGTACAGATCATAACACAATAGGGTGAGAGTGCACTCTTCATGTTGTACAGACCATAACCCAATAGGGGGAGTGTGCACTCTCCAAGTTGAACAGACTATAACCCAATAGGGCGAGAGTGCACTCTCCATGTTGGACAGACCAGAACCCAACAGGGTGAAAGGGCACGCTCCATGTATTACAGACCATAACCCGATAGGTCGGGAGTGCACTCTCCATGTTGTGCAGACCATAACCCAATAGGGTGAAAGTGCACTCTCCATGTTGTGCAGACCATAACCCAATAACGCGAGAGTGCACTCTCCATGTTGTGCAGACCATAACCCAATGGGGTGAGAGTGCACTTTCCATGTTGTGCAGATCATAACACAATAGGGTGAGAGTGCACTCTTCATGTAGTACAGACCATAACCCAATAGGGGGAGTGTGCACTCTCCAAGTTGTGCAGACTATAACCCAATAGGGTGAGAGTGCACTCTCCATGTCATGCTGACCATGACCCAATAGGGCAAGAGTGCACTCTCCATGTTGGACAGACCAGAACCCAAAAGGGTGAGAGGGCGCTCTCCATGTATTACAGACCATAACCAAATAGAGCAGGAGTGCACTCTCCCTGTTGTGCAGACCATAACCCAATAATGCGAGAGTGCACTCTCCATGTTGTGCAGACCATAACGCAATAATGCGAGAGTGCACGCTCCATGTTGTACAGATCATAACACAATAGGGTGAGAGTGCACTCTTCATGTAGTACAGACCATAACCCAATAGGGGGAGCATGCACTCTCCAAGTTGCACAGACCAGAACCCAATAGGGTGAGAGGGCGCTCTCCATGTATTACAGACCATAACCCAATAGGGCGGGAGTGCACTCTCCATGTTGTGCAGACCATAACCCAAGAATGCGAGAGTGCACTCTCCATGTTGTACAGATCATAACACAATAGGGTGAGAGTGCACTCTTCATGTTGTACAGACCATAACCCAATAGGGGGAGTGTGCACTCTCCAAGTTGAACAGACTATAACCCAATAGGGCGAGAGTGCACTCTCCATGTTGGACAGACCAGAACCCAAATGGGTGAGAGTGCGCTCTCCATGTATTACAGACCATAACCCAATAGGGTGAGAGTGCACTCTCCATGTTGAACAGATCATAACCCAAGAGAGGGAGAGTGCATTCTCCAAGTTGTACAGACTATAACCCAATAGGGTGAGAGTGCACTCTCCATGTCGAGCAGACCATGACCCAATTGGGCAAGAGTGCACTCTCCATGTTGTGCAGACCAGAACCCAATAGGGTGAGAGGGCGCTCTCCATGTATTACAGACCATAACCCAATAGGGCGGGATTGCACTCTCCATGTTGTGCAGAGCATAACCCAAAGGGGCGAGAGTGCCCTCTCCATGCTGTTCAGATCATAACACAATAGGGTGAGAGTGCACTCTTCATGTAGTACAGACCATAACCCAATAGGGGGAGTGTGCACTTTCCAAGTTGTACAGACTGTAACCCAATGGGGTGAGAGTGCACTCTCCATGTTGGACAGACCAGAACCCAAAAGGGTGAGAGGGCACTCTCCATATATTACAGACCATAACCCAATAATGCGAGAGTGCACTCTCCATGTTGTACAGATCATTACACAATAGGGTGAGACTGCACTCTTCATGTAGTACAGACCATAACCCAATAGGGTGAGAGTGCACTCTCCATGTCGTGCTGACCATGACCCAATGGAGCAAGAGTGCACTCTCCATGTTGGACAGACCAAAAACCAAAAGAGTGAGAGGGCGCTCTCCATGTTGTATAGACTATAACGGAACAGGGTGAGAGTTCGCATCTCCATGTTGTACAGACCATAACTCAACAGGGTGAGAGTGCACTCTCCACGTTGCACTGATGATAAACCAACTGGGTGAGAGTGCACTCTCCATGTTGGACAGACCATAACCCAATAGGGTGAGAGTGCACTCTCCATGTTGTACAGATCAGAACACAATAGGGTGAGAGTGCACTCTTCATGTAGTACAGACCATAACCCAAGAGAGGGAGAGTGCATTCTCCAGGTTGCACAGACTATAACCCAACTGGGTGAGAGTGCACTCTCCATGTTGTACAGACCAGAACCCAACAGGGTGATAGGGCGCGCTCCATGTATTACAGACCATAACCCGATAGGTCGGGAGTGCACTCTCCATGTTGTGCAGACCATAACCCAATAGGGTGAGAGTGCACTCTCCATGTTGTGCAGACCATAACCCAATAACGCGAGAGTGCACTCTCCATGTTGTGCAGATCATAACACAATAGGGTGAGAGTGCACTCTTCATGTAGTACAGACCATAACCCAATAGGGGGAGTGTGCACTCTCCAAGTTGTGCAGACTATAACCCAATAGGGTGAGAGGGCGCTCTCCATGTATTACAGACCATAACCCAATAGGGCGGGATTGCACTCTCCATGTTGTGCAGAGCATAACCCAAAGGGGCGAGAGTGCCCTCTCCATGCTGTTCAGATCATAACACAATAGGGTGAGAGTGCACTCTTCATGTAGTACAGACCATAACCCAATAGGGGGAGTGTGCACTTTCCAAGTTGTACAGACTGTAACCCAATGGGGTGAGAGTGCACTCTCCATGTTGGACAGACCAGAACCCAAAAGGGTGAGAGGGCACTCTCCATATATTACAGACCATAACCCAATAATGCGAGAGTGCACTCTCCATGTTGTACAGATCATTACACAATAGGGTGAGACTGCACTCTTCATGTAGTACAGACCATAACCCAATAGGGTGAGAGTGCACTCTCCATGTCGTGCTGACCATGACCCAATGGAGCAAGAGTGCACTCTCCATGTTGGACAGACCAGAAACCAAAAGAGTGAGAGGGCGCTCTCCATGTTGTATAGACTATAACGGAACAGGGTGAGAGTTCGCATCTCCATGTTGTACAGACCATAACTCAACAGGGTGAGAGTGCACTCTCCACGTTGCACTGATGATAAACCAACTGGGTGAGAGTGCACTCTCCATGTTGGACAGACCATAACCCAATAGGGTGAGAGTGCACTCTCCATGTTGTACAGATCAGAACACAATAGGGTGAGAGTGCACTCTTCATGTAGTACAGACCATAACCCAAGAGAGGAAGAGTGCATTCTCCAGGTTGCACAGACTATAACCCAACTGGGTGAGAGTGCACTCTCCATGTTGTACAGACCAGAACCCAACAGGGTGATAGGGCGCGCTCCATGTATTACAGACCATAACCCGATGGGTCGGGAGTGCACTCTCCATGTTGTGCAGACCATAACCCAATAGGGTGAGAGTGCGCTCTCCATGTTGTGCAGACCATAACCCAATAACGCGAGAGTGCACTCTCCATGTTTTGCAGATCATAACACAATAGGGTGAGAGTGCACTCTTCATGTAGTACAGACCATAACCCAATAGGGGGAGTGTGCACTCTCCAAGTTGTGCAGACTATAACCCAATAGGGTGAGAGTGCACTCTCCATGTCGTGCTGACCATGACCCAATAGGGCAAGAGTGCACTCTCCATGTTGGACAGATCAGAACACAATAGGGTGAGAGTGCACTCTTCATGTAGTACAGACCATAACCCAAGAGAGGGAGAGTGCATTCTCCAGGTTGCACAGACTATAACCCAACTGGGTGAGAGTGCACTCTCCATGTTGTACAGACCAGAACCCAACAGGGTGAGAGGGCGCGCTCCATGTATTACAGACCATAACCCGATAGGTCGGGAGTGCACTCTCCATGTTGTGCAGACCATAACGCAATAATGCGAGAGTGCACTCTCCATGTTGTACAGATCATAACACAATCGGGTGAGAGTGCACTCTTCATGTAGTACAGACCATAACCCAATAGGGGGAGCATACACTCTCCAAGTTGCACAGACCAGAACCCAATAGGGTGAGAGGGCGCTCTCCATGTATTACAGACCATAACCCAATAGGGCGGGAGTGCACTCTCCATGTTGTGCAGACCATAACCCAAGAATGCGAGAGTGCACTCTCCATGTTGTACAGATCATAACACAATAGGGTGAGAGTGCACTCTTCATGTTGTACAGACCATAACCCAATAGGGGGAGTGTGCACTCTCCAAGTTGAACAGACTATAACCCAATAGGGCGAGAGTGCACTCTCCATGTTGGACAGACCAGAACCCAACAGGGTGAGAGGGCACGCTCCATGTATTACAGACCATAACCCGATAGGTCGGGAGTGCACTCTCCATGTTGTGCAGACCATAACCCAATAGGGTGAAAGTGCACTCTCCATGTTGTGCAGACCATAACCCAATAACGCGAGAGTGCACTCTCCATGTTGTGCAGACCATAACCCAATGGGGTGAGAGTGCATACTCCATGTTGTGCAGATCATAACACAATAGGGTGAGAGTGCACTCTTCATGTAGTACAGACCATAACCCAATAGGGGGAGTGTGCACTCTCCAAGTTGTGCAGACTATAACCCAATAGGGTGAGAGTGCACTCTCCATGTCGTGCTGACCATGACCCAATAGGGCAAGAGTGCACTCTCCATGTTGGACAGACCAGAACCCAAAAGGGTGAGAGGGCGCTCTCCATGTATTACAGACCATAACCAAATAGAGCAGGAGTGCACTCTCCCTGTTGTGCAGACCATAACCCAATAATGCAAGAGTGCACTCTCCATGTTGTGCAGACCATAACCCAACAATGCGAGAGTGCACTCTCCATGTTGTGCAGACCATAACGCAATAATGCGAGAGTGCACTCTCCATGTTGTACAGATCATAACACAATAGGGTGAGAGTGCACTCTTCATGTAGTACAGACCATAACCCAATAGGGGGAGCATGCACTCTCCAAGTTGCACAGACCAGAACCCAATAGGGTGAGAGGGCGCTCTCCATGTATTACAGACCATAACCCAATAGGGCGGGAGTGCACTCTCCATGTTGTGCAGACCATAACCCAAGAATGCGAGAGTGCACTCTCCATGTTGTACAGATCATAACACAATAGGGTGAGAGTGCACTCTTCATGTTGTACAGACCATAACCCAATAGGGGGAGTGTGCACTCTCCAAGTTGAACAGACTATAACCCAATAGGGCGAGAGTGCACTCTCCATGTTGGACAGACCAGAACCCAAATGGGTGAGAGTGCGCTCTCCATGTATTACAGACCATAACCCAATAGGGCGAGAGTGCACTCTCCATGTTGAACAGATCATAACCCAAGAGAGGGAGAGTGCATTCTCCAAGTTGTACAGACTATAACCCAATAGGGTGAGAGTGCACTCTCCATGTCGAGCAGACCATGACCCAATTGGGCAAGAGTGCACTCTCCATGTTGTGCAGACCAGAACCCAATAGGGTGAGAGGGCGCTCTCCATGTATTACAGACCATAACCCAATAGGGCGGGATTGCACTCTCCATGTTGTGCAGAGCATAACCCAAAGGGGCGAGAGTGCCCTCTCCATGCTGTTCAGATCATAACACAATAGGGTGAGAGTGCACTCTTCATGTAGTACAGACCATAACCCAATAGGGGGAGTGTGCACTTTCCAAGTTGTACAGACTGTAACCCAATGGGGTGAGAGTGCACTCTCCATGTTGGACAGACCAGAACCCAAAAGGGTGAGAGGGCACTCTCCATATATTACAGACCATAACCCAATAATGCGAGAGTGCACTCTCCATGTTGTACAGATCATTACACAATAGGGTGAGACTGCACTCTTCATGTAGTACAGACCATAACCCAATAGGGTGAGAGTGCACTCTCCATGTCGTGCTGACCATGACCCAATGGAGCAAGAGTGCACTCTCCATGTTGGACAGACCAGAAACCAAAAGAGTGAGAGGGCGCTCTCCATGTTGTATAGACTATAACGGAACAGGGCGAGAGTTCGCATCTCCATGTTGTACAGACCATAACTCAACAGGGTGAGAGTGCACTCTCCACGTTGCACTGATGATAAACCAACTGGGTGAGAGTGCACTCTCCATGTTGGACAGACCATAACCCAATAGGGTGAGAGTGCACTCTCCATGTTGTACAGATCAGAACACAATAGGGTGAGAGTGCACTCTTCATGTAGTACAGACCATAACCCAAGAGAGGGAGAGTGCATTCTCCAGGTTGCACAGACTATAACCCAACTGGGTGAGAGTGCACTCTCCATGTTGTACAGACCAGAACCCAACAGGGTGATAGGGCGCGCTCCATGTATTACAGACCATAACCCGATAGGTCGGGAGTGCACTCTCCATGTTGTGCAGACCATAACCCAATAGGGTGAGAGTGCACTCTCCATGTTGTGCAGACCATAACCCAATAACGCGAGTGTGCACTCTCCATGTTGTGCAGATCATAACACAATAGGGTGAGAGTGCACTCTTCATGTAGTACAGACCATAACCCAATAGGGGGAGTGTGCACTCTCCAAGTTGTGCAGACTATAACCCAATAGGGTGAGAGTGCACTCTCCATGTCGTGCTGACCATGACCCAATAGGGCAAGAGTGCACTCTCCATGTTGGACAGACCAGAACCCAAAAGGGTGAGAGGGCGCTCTCCATGTATTACAGACCATAACCAAATAGAGCGGGAGTGCACTCTCCCTGTTGTGCAGACCATAACCCAATAATGCAAGAGTGTACTCTCCATGTTGTGCAGACCATAACCCAATAATGCGAGAGTGCACTCTCCATGTTGTGCAGACCATAATGCAATAATGCGAGAGTGCACTCTCCATGTTGTACAGATCATAACACAATAGGGTGAGAGTGCACTCTTCATGTAGTACAGACCATAACCCAATAGGGGGAGCATACACTCTCCAAGTTGCACAGACCAGAACCCAATAGGGTGAGAGAGCGCTCTCCATGTATTACAGACCATAACCCAATAGGGCGGGAGTGCACTCCCCATGTTGTGCAGACCATAACCCAAGAATGCGAGAGTGCACTCTCCATGTTGTACAGATCATAACACAATAGGGTGAGAGTGCACTCTTCATGTTGTACAGACCATAACCCAATAGGGGGAGTGTGCACTCTCCAAGTTGAACAGACTATAACCCAATAGGGCGAGAGTGCACTCTCCATGTTGGACAGACCAGAACCCAAATGGGTGAGAGTGCGCTCTCCATGTATTACAGACCATAACCCAATAGGGCGAGAGTGCACTCTCCATGTTGAACAGATCATAACCCAAGAGAGGGAGAGTGCATTCTCCAAGTTGTACAGACTATAACCCAATAGGGTGAGAGTGCACTCTCCATGTCGAGCAGACCATGACCCAATTGGGCGAGAGTGCACTCTCCATGTTGTGCAGACCAGAACCCAATAGGGTGAGAGGGCGCTCTCCATGTATTACAGACCATAACCCAATAGGGCGGGATTGCACTCTCCATGTTGTGCAGACCATAACCCAATGGGGCGAGAGTGCCCTCTCCATGCTGTTCAGATCATAACACAATAGGGCGAGAGTGCCCTCTCCATGCTGTTCAGATCATAACACAATAGGGTGAGAGTGCACTCTTCATGTAGTACAGACCATAACCCAATAGGGGGAGTGTGCACTTTCCAAGTTGTGCAGACTGTAACCCAATGGGGTGAGAGTGCACTCTCCATGTTGGACAGACCAGAACCCAATCAGGGGAGAGTGCACTCTCCAAGTTGTACAGACTATAGCCCAACATGGTGAAAGTGCACTCTCCATGTTGTACAGACAATAACCCAACAGGGTAAGATTTCGCTCTACATGTTGTACAGACATGTAGTCAACAGGGTGAGCATGTACTCTCCATGTTGTACAGACTATAATCCAACAGGGTGAGAGTTCGCATCTCCATGTTGTACAGACCATAACCCAACAGGGTGAGATTGCACTCTCCATGTTGTACTGACGATAAACCAACAGGGTGAGAGTGCACTCTCCATGTTGTACAGACCACAAACCAATAGGGCTCGAGTGCACTCTCCGTGTGGTGCAGATCATAACACAATAGGATTTTTTTTTTTTTTTTTCCAAAATATACTTTATTCATAAAAATCTGTAAAAATTACATTGCCAAACAGTTTCCAAGCAGCACGAAAAAATACAAACATTGCAAAAGAGATCAGTTTCTTTCAATAATGTCGAGTTTCTTCCCAACCCTTCCGTTTCACAATTGTCATGTCAATTACAGTTTTACATTTACAGCAATTGAGAATATTAACGATACAGTTCGAGGGGCTTCCCATGGTTCCAGCCCCTCAGTCCAGCTTGGTGGGGGAACCTTACACTGTGGTCTTTCCCCATTGAGCCTTTGCTGCGGCTGCCCCAAGCTTTAGTGCGTCCCTCAGCACGTAGTCCTGGACCTTGGAATGTGCCAGTCTGCAACATTCGGCGGTGGACAACTCTTTGCGCTGGAAGACCAGCAAGTTTCGGGCAGACCAAAGGGCGTCTTTCACCGAATTGATAGTCCTCCAGCAGCAGTTGATGTTTGTCTCGGTGTGCGTCCCTGGGAACAGCCCGTAGAGCACAGACTCCTGTGTTACAGAGCTGCTTGGGATGAACCTTGAGAAAAACCACTGCATCTCTTTCCACACCTGCTTTGCAAAGGCACATTCCAGGAGGAGGTGGGCGACCGTCTCTTCCCCACCACAGCCAACGCGGGGGCACTGTGCGGAGGGGGCGAGACTTCGGGTGTGCATGAAGGATCTGACGGGGAGGGCCCTTCTCACCACCAGCCAAGCTACGTCTTGGTGCTTGTTTGAAAGTTCTGGTGATGAGGCATTCCGCCAAATGACTTTGACGGTCTGCTCGGGGAACCATCCGACAGGATCCACCGTTTCCTTTTCCCGTAGGGCCTTGAGGACATTCCGTGCAGACCACTGCCTGATGGACCGGTGGTCAAAGGTGTTTTTCCGCAGAAACTGCTCCACGAAGGATAGGTGGTACGGCGCCGCCCAACTGCACGGAGCGTTCCGCGGCAATGTGACCAGGCCCATCCTTCGCAACACCGGGGACAGATAGAACCTCAGCACGTAGTGACACTTGGAGTTTGCGTACTGGGGATCTACACATAGCTTGATGCAGCCGCACACGAAGGTGGTCATCAGGATGAGGGCCACGTTGGGTACATTTTTCCCGCCCTTGTCCAGAGATTTGAACATCGTGTCCCTCCGGACCCGGTCCATTTTAGATCCCCAGACGAAGCGGAAAATGGCTCGGGTGACTGCCACGGCGCAGGAGTGGGGTATGGGCCAGACCTGCGCCACGTAGAGCAACAACGTGAGCGCCTCGCACCTGATGACCAGGTTCTTACCCACAATGGAGAGAGATCGCTGCCCCCACATGCCCAACTTTTGTCGTACCTTGGCAACTCGCTCCTCCCATGTTTTGGTGCACGCCCCGGCACTTCCGAACCATTTCCCCAGCACCTTCAGGTAATCTGACCTGACGGTGAAGGGGACAAAGGATCGGTCAGCCCAGTTCCCAAAGAACATGGCCTCGCTCTTGCCGTGGTTAACTTTGGCTCCCGAGGCCAGTTCGAACTGGTCGCAGATGCTCATCAGTCTGCGCACGGACAGCGGATCCGAGCAGAAGACGGCGACGTCGTCCATGTACAGGGAGGTTTTGACCTGAGTGCCTCCGCTGCCTGGGATTGTCACCCCTCTTATGCTCACATCCTTCCTAATAGACTCAGCAAAGGGTTCAATACAGCAAACAAACAAGACCGGGGACAGAGGACAGCCCTGTCTGACTCCAGATTTGATCGGGAAACTTTCAGATTCCCACCCGTTGATTGACACTGCGCTACTGATGTTTGTGTAGAGCAGTTGGATCCAATTGCAGATTCCCTCCCCAAACCCCATTTTGGAAAGCACGTCCATCATGTAGGTGTGCGATATCCTGTCAAAAGCCTTCTCCTGGTCCAGGCTGATGAGGCAGGTGTCCACCCTCCTGTCCCGTACGTAGGCGATCGTATCCCTGAGTAGCGCGAGACTATCAGAGATCTTCCTGCCGGGTACAGTACAGGTCTGATCGGGGTGAATCACCAACTCCAGAGCAGACTTGACTCGACTGGCTATGACTTTGGACAGAATCTTGTAATCAACATTAAGCAGTGAGATGGGCCGCCAATTTCTGATTTCTGCCCTCTCCCCCTTCTGCTTGTAAATGAGGGTGATGATGCCTTTTCTCATGGACTCTAACATGCTGCCGGCCAGGAGCATACTCTCGTATACTTCCAGCAGGTCCGGGCCGACCCAGTCCAACAGGGCCGAGTACAACTCGACCGGTAAGCCGTCGCTCCCGGGGGTTTTACTCGTCTCGAAAGACTCGACGGCCTTTGTCAGCTCGTCCAGAGTTAGCGGCTTGTCCAGTCCCTCCCTCCTGCTGTCATCCAAGACCTCTGTGATAGATGACAGGAAGGACTGGGAGGCTCTGCTGTCTGTGGGCTTCGCGTCATACAGCCCAGCACAAAAGGATTTGCTGATCCTTAGTATGTCGGACTGCGAAGATGTTACCGAGCCATCTTCTTCCTTCAGGCTGCTGATAACAGAGCTCTCTCTGTGTACCTTTTGGAAGAAGTAACGCGAGCACGTCTCATCCTGCTCGATGGAGCGGACTCTGGACCGGAAGATGATCTTGGAGGCCTCCTTGGCAAAGAGCGAGGCCTGCTGGCTCTTCACCTCTTGGAGGTCCTCCTTGACCTCGACCCCCATTGACTGCAACCGGAGTAGATTTTGCATACTTTTCTGGAGTCGGGACAGTTCCCTCTGTCTCTCTCTCGCCTTCTGAACACCTTTGTGGATGAAGAACCTCTTGATGTTCTCCTTAATCGCTTCCCACCAGTGAACTGGAGACTCAAAGAGGGGTTTCACGGTCCTCCAACCTTTGTAATCCCTTTTGAGTTCCTCAACGTTCTCTGGGGTCAGCAGTGTCACATTGAGCTTCCACGTCCCTCTGCCAACCCGCTGGTCATCCTGTAAGTGACAGTTGGCCAGTAAGAGGCAGTGGTCGGAGAAGAACACCGGCTTGACGCCGGTGGATCCGACCGTGACAGCACGGGACACAAACAGGAAGTCAATCCTGGAACGGGCAGACCCGTCCGATCTTGACCATGTGTATCTGCGCTGCGCTCCGTCTGCAGGTTTGCTGAAGACGTCGTGCAGTTTGGCATCCTTAACTGTTTCTATTAGGAATCTGGACGTAGCATCCAGTTTGCTGTCGTCACTGCCGGATCGTCCAGCCGCATCGATGATGCAGTTGAAGTCACCGCCTAGGATGACCGGCCTGGACGTCGCCAGCAGCAGTGGGAGCTGCTGGAAGACGGTCAGCCGCTCGCTGCGTTGTACCGGGGCGTACACGTTGATCAACCGGAGCGGAGCGTTGTTGTACATCACGTCTGCTACGAGGAGGCGACCGCCCACCACCTCCTTAACTTCGGAGATGGTGAAGTTACCTCCCCGCAGCAGAATACCCAGGCCGGAGGAACGGCAGTCATTACCCCCCGACCAGATCGATGGCCCGTGGGACCACCATCGCGACCACTGCCTGTAGGTGCTGAGGTGTGGTATTCCACACTCCTGCAGAAACAGTAGGTCAGCTTTGACCTTGGCAAGGTAATCCAAGGTTGAAACACATCGCGTAGTAGATTTAATGCTACGCACATTAATGGAAGCAATTCTTATACCCATTTTTTACTAAAAATTAGTTGTTGCTTCCCATACCATTTGTCCTCGCTAGTCCCAGTCCTTCCCCTTCGGGATGTTCCTGCATACCCATCGTATGCGCAAGCAGTTTCACGTTGGTTGGGCTCAGAAACCCCTCCTGATTTTTCATGCAGGGTTTGTGCCGCTCGGGTGACATCGGGGGGGTCTTGTAGGCAGAGAGGATTGGGTTGTCCTCAGCTGCTTCCATCTGTTCCTCCTCGAAAACATCACAGCTCCCGGTCTCCCGGAGCTCAGGTGCGCCAGACGTGTCTTTGCTCCCGGTGTCCCGGAGCTGAGATGCGTTGGCCACGTCGTTACGTATGGGGCATTGGGGTTGGGGCACGCCGGGCCCATCACAGCTTCCAGTGCCCGGGGGCTGGGATGCTTTATCATCCATCTCGGAGTTCTGCCGCCTCTTTTGAAGGGGCTGTCGTTCCAGCATTTCCCCGTCCAGTGAAGAGGAGTTGTTGCAGTCTGATTCAGAAGAGAGCCTCCTCTTGCCACTGGTTTGGGTGGTGGCTTTGGGATGTTTTTTCTTTGTGGTTTTCCTCTGGACCACTTGCCACTGACCTGTTTGTCCATCTGCTGCCTCCTCCTCCATTGATTCTGTCTGCGGAGGAGGGGTTTCCGGGCGCTGGGTAGGTGCTGGGTCGTTGGTTTCAGCTGCCTCCCCTTCCTTCTCAGGTTGAAGTTCCTCACTGCGGAGAAAGTTGCTGGTCTCCTTTCGAACAGCGGACGCCTTCGTCGAACCTTCTCCCGGCCTTTCCTTGGACCTTGCCGCCTGAGCATAGCTGAGGCAACGTTTGGGACAAGTCTTGTAGAGATGGCCTGCCGCACCGCACAAGTTGCAACACTTAGTCTGCTTACAGTCCTTGGTCTGATGGCCTTCCTCCTTGCAGTTCTTGCAAACAACCGTGCTGCAGTTGGCTGCCATGTGACCAGATTTGCCACAGGTGCGGCAAACTCTGGGCTGCCCAGCGTAGACCAAGAAGCCTCGACTTCCCCCGATAGCGAAGCTGGAGGGAGGGTGGATGATGGCTCCACTGGGATCTACCTTCAAGGTCACCTTGACCTGCCGCTTGCTGGTCCAGATCCCAAAGGGGTCCTTGACATCAGTGCTGCTGCCGGCCACCTCGACGTACCTGGCGAGAAAGGTGAGTACATCCACCACCGGAACATGGGGGTTGTAGAGGTGAATCGTCACCACCCGGTCCCGTTGTGACGGAAGCGTGAAGAGCGGCTCCGCTGTGAGGATCGACAGTGGCGCCCGGTCCCCTTTCTCCTTGAACGCCTTCAGGAACTTGATGCATCCCGCCACGTTCCGGAACGTCACGTCGAAGTATCCACTGCTGGGGAAATCCTGCAGGCAGAAGACGTCCGTCGCTTGAAATCCGCAGCAATCGAAGAGAATTTTCTTGATGAAGAAGGTGCGATCGACCGGTGCATCTCCTTCCTTGTCCTTCACGATCACCCGAACGGTGTTGCGCACTCCCTGGCCCGAAGCTCGAAAATTGGTTATCGCCATTTTACTCAAAGCTTCCCCAGGATCAAAAGGCAATGATCATGGTCTCTTCTCAATCAAATAAGCACTGATAAGAACAGATACTACACTTGATCTTAGCCAAAAGGCCGAGAAGCACTCTCCATGTTGTACAGATCAGAACACAATAGGGTGAGAGTGCACTCTTCATGTCGTACAGACCATAACCCAAAAGAGAGAGAGTGCATTCTCCAAGTTGGACAGACTATAACCCAATAGGGTGAGAGTGCACTCTCCATGTGGTGCAGACCTGACCCAATAGGGCGAGAGTGCACTCTCCATGTTGTACAGACCAGAACCCAATAGGGTGAGAGGGCGCTCTCCTTGTTGTACAAACTGTAACACAGCAGGGCGAGAGTGCACTCTCCATGTTTTACAGACTATAACCCAACAGGGCAAAGCTTAACTGCAGTTACTTGCTTTTGCAGACACTGGTGTTTTGGGTCCCATAATTCTCCAGAACAAAAAATCATCAGTTTTTATCTTCAGCATCTCTTTTGCTATCTCACATTAACAACTTTGTTTGCCTTCTCATTTTCCTGTAACTTCTTTTGCCACAGATTCCCCTGTCACCGATAAATAGATCTTTCAAGAACAATTACATTTAATTCAGAAATGGAATTCTCATATTTCCATCCTGTCTTTTTCAACTTGAAATGATTATTTTAAAATTGCTTGGGGACAGCATTGAGTTAAATATCTGTTTCTGTTTCTGACAGTTAACTTGGTGGGGATTGTGATTTTGTCTCGAGGAAAGTGCGGTCTCTCCAAATGTATCACTCACTATCTGGTGGCCATGGCAGTGGCGGATCTAATGGTGGTTATCATCCATGTGATATTACACCGGATTAATATCATGTACTTTGCAGTTAGTTTCCTGTTTATAACTCCTGTGTGTATGGTGAACCTTGTCGCATATACTGTCGCTTTAGACTGCTCTGTCTGGTTTTCTGTTGCCTTCACTTTTGATCGTTTTGTAACAATTTGCTGTCAGAAGCTACAATCAAAATATAATACTGAAAAAGCAGCGATGGTTGTTATCACGACTGTGTTTGTGGTGAGCTGTCTGAGGAGTATTCCCTTTGACTGTGCAGGTGAAGCTGGAACTAGAATTGACAATGTACCTTGGTATTGTGTTCCAACAGCTGATTATCTCACCTCCCCCTTGTGGAGGGTTTATGAATGTTTTGACAGTATCATAACCCCTCTATTACCAATCTGTTTAATTCTGTTGTTCAATGCATTGGCCATCAGACACATTATAATGGCAAATAGAGTTCACAGGGGACTCCAGAGAAACAGTGAGAATCAGAATGATCCAGAGGTGAAGAATCGAAGGAAATCCATGATATTGCTTTTCACTATTTCTGCCAATTTCATATTATTGTGGATGACATATGTTGTCCATTCGATAAATTGGCCAGTGAGAAACTATACTTACACCGACAAATATTACAGTAACCTGATATATATTACCCAACAAGCTGGGGCCGTGCTGAAGCTTCTCAGTTCCTGCACAAACATTTGTGTCTATGGACTGACACAGAGGAAATTCAGAGAGGAGCTGAAGAATGGGATAAAATATTTGTTTACACTGAATGGGAAATTGTGTCAATAACAAATAATAAACATTGATCTGGAGCAGAGCTGATCGGTTACTTGGTCACTTGCTTTTTATATTCCTGAAATCCTTGTGGGAGGTGAAGGACAATGAGAAAACTAACTATCTTTAAGGAGATTTTGGATTGTGATGTATAATGGCCATTACATTAAAGATAAACTTTAATGTGGGTAAATGAAACAGTATCACATGAAATATCCTGAAGTCAGTTTAACTGTTGGATTTGTGAGTTACAGCAACCGTACATCATCAAAAGATTTGAAATTAAATCCACAAAAAGAAGCAGTAACAGGAAATCGCATATTCTACGCCCTAAGAACAACCTCAGGCAAGGATGTTCTGACTATTATTACAATTCACCACTGGATTAATGCACAACAACAATCTCGTTTTCAACAACAAACACACAGGGTTAGAAAAGGTACATTTGCAATAACCTTCTCAGTGATGCTCAGTTTGGGTTCAGCCAGAGCCACTCAGCTCCTGACCTCATTACAGCCTTGGTTAAAACACAGACAAAAGAGTTGAACTCAAGAGGTGAGGTGAGAGTGACTGCTCTTGACAATTAGGCAACCTGTGACCAAGCATGATATCAAGGAACCCTAGTAAAACTGGAGTTAATGTGAATCCGGGGGGAAACTCTCTGCTGATTGGAGCCTTACCTAGCAGAAAGGAAGATGCTGAAACTGAACTGGAGCAGCCATATAAATGCTATGGCTACAAGAGCAGGTCAGAGGCTAGGAATTCTGCAGCAAGTAAATCACCTCCTGACTCCCCAAAGCCTGTCAGCATTTACAAGGCACAGGTCAGGACTGCGATGGAATACTCTCCACTTGCCTGGATGGGTCCAGCTCCAACAATACTCAAGAAGCTCAACACCATCCAGGACAAAGCAGCCCACCTGATTGGCGGGCCATGCACAAACATTCATTTCCTCCACCACTGACGTGCAGTGGCAGCAGTGTGTACCATCTAAAAGATGCACTGCAACAATGCACCAAGGCTCCTTACACAGCATCTTTCAAGGCCGTGACCTCTACCACCTAGAAGGACCAGGGCAGAAGATGCATGGGAAGACCACTACCTGCAAGTTGCCTTCCAAGCCACACACCATCTTGACTATTGCTGTTCCTTCACTGTCGCTGGGGCAAAATCCTGGAACTCCCTTCCTGAGAGCATTGTGGGTGTCCCCACATAGACTGCAGTGGTTCAAAAAGGCGGCTCACCACCACCTTCTCAGGTGCAAGTAGGGATGGACAATAAATGCTGGCCTAGCCAGTGATGCCCAACTCCCAGGAACGAATAAAAAATGTTTCTCACAAAGAGGTCGAAATGGATTCATATGTTCTAGAAATATCTACTCTTTGCCTGTGCCTTGACTGTCTTATTCATTCATAGAATATCCTATCTTGCCCTCATATTTGCTGTTTCAAATACAATGTGATAGATTTTTGGGATATTCTGTCCCAAATACATGGGATAAACTAGCTGCTGCACTTCTGTTTTAAGCTGAGTCACATGAAGTGGGCCTCACTGTCCTCTATGTCATTATTTCTGCAGGAACATTCCTAGAATGCATAGATATCCCCTGTGCCTCTTCATCACCATCAATTGTCCTTATAAACCCCTCACCATTAACTCCTCCTACCTCAACTACAACAACAGATGTGAAAAATCAGATACTTCATTGTCTCTAGCATTGAGAGCAACTGTTCACCTGCTCCTGTTAAAATCAGCCTTTGGTTGCCCAACAAACCAACACTTTCTGTCCTGAACCAACTGCTTTCACCAATCTCTCTCCCATCTCTCCACAATCTCTATGAAAATGTGACTAGTCCATGAAAACCACCTCCTGCAGCCTTAAGCTTATTTCCACTTGAATCACAGGAACATAGGAAACATAAGAACAGGAGTAGGTGTAGGCCATTCAGCCCATCGAGCCTACCCCGCCATTCAATATGATCATGGCTGATCATCCACTTCAATGTATTTTTCCCACACTATCCTTATATCCCCTGACATCATTTGTATTTACAAATTTGTCACTCTCTGCTTTAAACATACTCAATGACTGAGCTTCCACAACCCTCTGGGGCAGATAATTCAAAAGATTCACAATCCTCTGAGTAAAGAAATTTCTCCTCATCTCTGACCTAAGTTGCTTGCCCCTTATTTTGAAATTGTGCCCCCTGGTCCTAGACTCCCCAACCATGGGCAGCACCTTACTTTCATCTACCCTGTCTATTCCTTTAAGTATTTTGTTGGTTTCAATGAGATCACCTCATTCTTCGAAACACGAGAGAATACAGGCTCAGTTTCCCTAACCTCTCCTAATAGGACAGTCTCTCCATCCTGGAACAAGTCTGGTGAATCTTTGTTGCATTCCCTCTATGGCAATAATAACTTTCTTAAGGTATGGGGACCAAAACTGCACACAGCACTCCAGGTGTGGTCTCACCGAGTTTCTATACAATTGAAGCAAGTCTCCACTACTCCTGTACTCAAATCCTCTTGTGATAAATGCTGACATTGCCTTAACCTTCTTAATTGCTTGTTGCACCTGCATGTTAGCTTTCAGTAACTTATTGACACTGACATCCAGGTCACTTTGTACATCTATACTATCTAATCTATTAACATTTAAGAAATACTCTGCACATCCATTCCTCCTACCAATGTGGATAATTTCACATTTTTACACATTATATTCCATGTGTCACGTTCTTGCCCACTCACTAAGTCTGTCCAAATCCTCTTGAAGCCACTTTGCATCTTCCTCACATTACACATTCCCACCTAGTTCTGTGTCATCCACAAACTTGTAAATGCTACATTTGGTCTCCACATCCAATTCATTGATTTATATTGTGAACAGCTGGAGTCCATGCACTGAACCCTGCGGTGCCCCTCTAGTCACAGCCTGCCAACGTGAAAATGTTCCGTTTATTCCTAATCTCTGCTTTCTGCCTCTTGACCAATCCTTAATCCATGCCAGTATATTACCTCCTATCTCATGTGCTTTAATTTTGATTACCAACTTTCTGTGGGAGACTTTATCAAAAGCTTTCTAAAAATCTAAATATACCTCATCAAATGACCCCCCCCCTTTATTAATTCTGTTAGTAGCATCCTCAAAAAAACAATTCCAGCAAGTTTGTCATACATGATTTTCCATTCATAAATCCATATTGTCTATTCCTAATCATATCACTATTATTCAAGTGTCCATTTATCACATCCTTTAGAATAGATTCGAGCATTTTCCCAATGAATAATATTAGGATAACAGGTCGACAATTCCCTGTTTTCTCTCTCTGTCCTTTCTTTAAAAAGTGGGATGACATTTGCTACATTCCAATCTGCAGGAAATGCTCCAGAATCTATAGAATTTTGTAAGGTGATCACCAATGTATCCATGATCTCCATAGTTACCTCGGTCAACACTCTGGGATGTAAAATATCAGGGCCTGGGGAATTATCAACCTTCAGTCCCATTAATTTCACCAATACAACCTTCGTACTAGTACTAATTTCCTTCAATTTCTCATTACCCTAATCCCTTGGATCTCTAATTCTGGGAGATTTCTTGCATCTTCCTCAGTGAAGACAGACAGAAAGGATTCATTTAGCTTCTCTGCCATTTCTCTATTCCCCGTTATAAATTCTCCTGACTCTGCCTGCAATGGACCCACGTTTGTCTGAGCCAAACGTTTCCTTTTTACATACCAATAGAAGCTTTTACAGTCCATTTTTATATTTGTTGCTAGCTTGCATTCACATTCTATTCTCCATTTCTGTCCCAGTTTCTTTTCCCTCCTTTGCTCTATTATAAAGTCCTCCTAGTCCTCAGTTTATTACTATTTCTGGCAACTTTTCTTTTAATCTGATACAATCCCTAACTTCCTTCATTATCTACGGTAGAGTGTCATTAACTTTGGTGTTTGCTGTGCCTTGAAGGAATGTATAGTTACTGTAAACTATGTAATATTTATTTAAAGACTATACATTGCCCATGCACTGTCATAAATTTTAATGTATGTTCCCAATCTACCTCAGCCAATTTGCCCCTCATAATTTCATAATTTCCTTCATTCAAATTTAACAACTTGGCTTCAGATTGAACTACCTCACTTTCAAACAAAATGGAAAATTCTATCATGTTTTGGTCACTCATCCCTAAATGTTTCTTTTTAACAACAAAATTAGTAATTAGCCCTTTCTCATTCCATAAGAGAGATCCAAAATAGCCTGTGCTCTCGTCAGTCCCTTAACATCCTGCTCTCGAAAACCATCCTTAACGCACTTCAGAAACTCGTCCTCCACAGCATTAGTGCTCATTAGGTTTACCCAGTCTATATGCAGATTGATGTCACCCATGATTACTGTATTACCCATGCCACATGCTTCTCTTATCTCCTGATTAATACCCACACTACCACGACTGTTGCATGGCCTATAAACAACTCCGACCAATGTTTACTGCCCCTGGCTGTTTCTTAGCTCCACCCAAACAGATTCCACTTTTTCTTCTTCTGATCTGAGATTCTCCCGTTCTGATATACTGATGCCATCTCTTATTGTCAGCGGCGCCCAGGGCAGTTGTCGCGTAAGGCTGGGAGAGAAATTCACCACAGAGAGAGGGTGAACGGCTGGCAATCCGGGAAAGGAATGCTGATGAAGCTTGGCCAACTGGACAGGAAGGCTGTGGCTGTGTTCGGGGAGCCCGTCCACGGCGGTGATCAGGAGGAAGAGCGGCCACTTGGTCCCAAGAGCGGCCACATGGTTCCGGCAGCGGCTTCTGCTCACTTGACGACTCCACGCTGTTTCCACACAAACCTTCCCCACAACTCCGGCTCGGCTCCCAGATCCCGGATCCCGATCCCTGCAGTAGAACACCATTGTAAAAGGGACAATGGTGGGAGCTGATGCAATGTTTTGTTTTATTACCTGCACCCCCAACCCCACCCCCCTTGCACTCCCCTCCCCCACCCCCCTCACTCCCCCTTCCACCTACACCCCCTTCCCAGATCCCCCTTGCACCATCTTCCCCTCGCACCCCTTTCCCCTGCACCCCTCCCCCTATCCCCTGCACCCCCTCCCTCCCTCTCCCAGTTCACCCCCTTGCACCACCTCCCCCCACCCCGCTTGCACTCCCCTCCCCCACCCACCTCACTCCCCCTTCCCCCCACAATCTCTTCCCAGCTCCCCCCTAGCACCATCTTCCCCTCGCACCCCATTCCCCTGCACCCCTCCCCTTGTCCCCTGCAGCCCCCCTCCCATTTCCCCCCCCATCCCCTTCCCTCCACCCCTTCCCACCGCACTCCTCCTCCTCGCACCCCCTCCCCCCCTACCCCCACCTCCTCCCACCAGCATCCACCTACCCCTGTGTAGGGGCCCCAACAACCACACTGACTTGTGGGCATCTCGGGAGAGACCAAGGCTAAGGGAGTAAACCATAACAGAAAATCAGGAGCGGAACCCCGAAGGCGGTCATGTGTCACCTTTGGCATGTTTCCAGCAGTTCCTGCAGCCATATTGGTGCCAAAAGTCGTGCTCTTCACCCCTTTGGACCCCACCAGGAAGGCCGAGAGGGGGGTTTTGACGCTTGGGCAACTCACAACCTCCATACATCCGCCCAGGCATGCACCATGGAGAGGTCACTCCATAGTCGCCTCACAGCAACTGAAACAACACGGAAGGCAGCAGGTATGGGTTATAAGTCCAGCTCAATTGGCGTAGTGATTGGACGCCACGTGTTGCCTTTGTCGATGGGAGAGGTCATCGCATCTCACTGGATAGCTACCGCCCGCCTCAAACCGGTCAGTAAGGTTCTGTCCCGCCACAGTCCACCTGCTTCAATGGGTGATTGGAGCTCAGGGTCATTGCCCGACAAGTGGACTGTAACACCGCACCAAACAGCACGACCAAAAAAGGAAAGAAGGTACCAGCCCTTCGTTTTGCAAGCTGGAATGTCAGAACTATGTGTCCTGGCCTGTTGGAAGACCGAACACAAATCAGCGATTCTCGGAAGACCGCCATCATCAACAACGAGCTCAGTAGACTCAATGTGGACATTGCAGCACTTCAGGAGACATGCCTCCCTGCGAGTGGCTCGCTAGCAGAGCAAGACTACACCTTCTTCTGGCAGGGTAGGGATCCTGAAGAACCAAGACAGCTTGGAGTGGGCTTCGCCATCAGAAACTCTTTGCTCAGCATGATAGAACCTTCCTCAAATGGCTCGGAACGCATACTGTCCATCCGACTACTCACCACCTCTGGTCCAGTACATCGACTCAGCATCTATGCTCCAACAATCTGCTCCCCACCTGAAGCTAAAGATCAGTTCTACAAGGAACTCCATAATAACATTAGTAGCATCCCCAACACCGAACACCTATTCCTGCTGGGGGACTTTAACGCCAGGGTTGGGGCCGACCATGACTCATGGTCGTCCTGCCTTGGGCACTATGGCATTGGAAGGATGAATGAGAATGGACAGAGACTGCTTGAGTTGTGTACCTATCATAACCTCTGCATCACCAACTCATTCTTTCACACTAAACCCTGTCACCAGGTTTCTTGGAGGCACCCAAGATCACGTCGTTGGCACCAGCTTACCTCATCATCACAAGGTGAGCCTCTTTAAACAGGGTTCAAATCACACGCAGCTTCCACAGTGCGGACTGCGATACTGATCACTCCCTGGTGTGCAGCAAGGTTAGCCTCAAACCAAAGAAGCTGAATCACTCCAAGCAGAAGGGCCGCCCGCGCATCAACACAAGCAGAATTTCTCATCCACAGCTGTTACATAAGTTTCTAAATTCACTTGAAAAAGCCCTTCAAAACACTCCCACAGGGGATGCAGGGACCAAGTGGGCCCACATCAGAGACACCATCTATGACTCAGCAATGACCACCTTTGGCAATCGTGCGAAGTGGAATGTTGACTGGTTTCAATCTCACATTGAAGAGCTGGAACATGTCATAGCCACTCAGCGCAGAGCACTGCTGAACTACAAGAAAGCCCCCAGCGAGTTAACATCCGTAGCCTGCTATACTTTCAGCACTGCACGAACTGCTTTGCCTGTGCTGGGACGAGGGAGCAGTACCACAGGACATGCGCGATGCCAATATCATCACCCTCTATCAGAACAAGGGTGACCGCGGTGACTGCAACAACAACTGTGGAATCTCCCTGCTCAGCATCGTGGGGAAAGTCTTCGCTCTTGTCGCATTAAACAGGCTCAGAAGCTGGCTGAGCGTGTCTATCCTGAGGCACAGTGTGGCTTTCGAGCAAAGAGATCCACCATTGACATGCTGTTCTCCCTTCGCCAACTACAGGACAAATGCCGTGAACAACAGATGCCCCTCTACGTTGCTTTGATTGATCTCACCAAAGCCTTTGACCTCGTCAGCAGACGTGTTCTCTTCAGACTACTAGAAAAGATTGGATGCCCACCAAAGCTACTGAGTATCATCACCTCATTCCATGACAAATATTGAAGGCACAATTCAGCATAGCGGTGCCTCATCAGACCCCTTTGCAATCCTGAGTGGTGTGAAACAGGGCTGTGTTCTCGCACCTACACTGTTTGGGATCATTCTTCTCCCTGCTGCTTTCACATGCGTTCAAGTCCTCTGAAGAAGGAATTTTCCTCCTCACAAGATCAGGGGGCAGGTTGTTCAACCTTGCCCGTCGAAACACGAAGACCAAAGTACAGAAGGTCCTCATCAGGGAACTCCTCTTTGCTGATGATGCTGCATTAACACCTCACACTAAAGAGTGTCTGCAGAGACTCATCAACAGGTTTGCGGATGCCTGTAATGAATTTTGCCTAACCATCAGCCGCAAGAAAACAAACCTCATGGGACAGGATGTCATAAATGCCCCATCCATCAATATTGGCGACCACACTCTGGAAGTGGTTCAAGAGTTCACCTACCGAGGCTCAACTATCACCAGTAACCTGTCTCTCGATGCAGAATTAAACAAACGCATGGGAAAGGCTTCCACTGCTATGACCAGACTGACCAAGAGAGTGTGGCAAAATGGCGCACTGACACAGAACATAAAAGTTCAAGTGTATCAAGCCTGTGTCCTCAGTACCTTGCTCTATGGCAGCGAGGCCTGGACAACGTATGTCAGCCAAGAGCGACGTCTCAATTCATTCCATCTTCCCTGCCTCCGGAGAATCCTTGGCATCAGGTGGCAGGACCGTATCTCCAACACAGAAGTCCTCGAGGTGGCCAACATCCCCAGCATATACACCCCACTAAGCCAGCGGGGCCTGAGATGGCTTGGCCATGTGAGCTGCATGGAAGATGGCAGGATTCGCCAAGGACACATTGTACAGGGAGCTCATCACTGGTACCAGACCCACCGGCCGTCCATGTCTCCGCTTGAAAGAAGTCTGCAAACGCAACATGAAGTCCTGTGACATTGATCACAAGTCGTGGGAGTCAGTTTCCAGCGATCGCCAGAGCTGGTGGGCAGCCATAAAGGTGGGGCTAAAGTGTGGCGAGTCGGAGAGACTTCGCAGTTGGCAGGAAAAAAGGGGAGGGCCAACTGTGTCACAGCCCCGACAACCTATTTTATGTGCAGCACCTTTGAAAGAGTCTGTCACTCTAGTATTTGCCTTTCTAGCCACTCCAGGCACTGTTTCACAAACCACTGACCACCTCCAGGTGCTTACCCATTGTCTCTCGAGACAAGGAGGCCAAAGAAGAACACTACCTCCTTTTCCTTTTTGCCTGCCCTTCCTAAATGTCGAATATCCTTGGATGTTCATTTCCCAGACTTAGTCACCCTGTAGCCACATTTCCATAATGGCCATTCCATCATTCCCATTTCCAACCATTTGGGCCTTTAAATCATCTACCTTGTTGCGAATGCTGCATGCATTCAAATAGACTGCCCTTAACCTTGTCTTCTTGACATTCTGCATTCTAAGCCTAGTTGATGCTCACCTTTGTTTCACCTACCTTCTAATTTCACCTGCTACTTTTCTACATCCGGTTACCAGCTTTACTTCTTTCTAATTTGAGCTACCCCTCAGGTTGCCATCCCACTGACAAGCTAGTTTAAATCCTCTCCAACAGCAAAAACAAATCTCCCTGCGAGGATGTTAGTTCTGGTCCTGTTAAGGTGTAGCCCGTCCATCTTGTACAGGTCCCACCTGCCACAGAACTGGTCCCAATGCCTCAGCAATCTGATGCCCTCCCTCCTACACCAATTCTCCAGCCACATGTTCAATTAATTTCCTTCCTGACTCCCTAAAATCTGCTTTCAGGACCTCATCCCTCATCCTACCTATGTCATTGGTACCAATGTGGACGACGACCTCTTGCCCCAGAAGGATGTCCTGCAGCTGCTCCATGAAATCCTTGACCCTGGCACCAGGTAGGCAAGACAGCATCCTGGAGTCATGTTTATTGCGGCAGAAACGGGTGTCTGATCCCCTGACTATCGAATCCCCTATCATTATTGCTCTTCCACTCTTCTTCCTCCCCGTGATTCCACGGACTTTGCTGTAGCTGCACTCCCCTGAGGAACTATCACTCTCACCAGTATCCAAAATGGAAATCCGATTAGCAATCGGGGGACTCCTGCACTGCCTGCCTGGTTCTCCGATACTGTCTGGTGGTTACCCATTCCCTCTCTGCCTGCAAGCTCCTAACCCGCAGTGTGACCACCTCCCTAAACTTTCTATCCACATAGTCCTCTTCCTCCTGGATGCACAACAGTGATTCCAGCCACTGCTCGAGTTCTAAAACCCAGAGCTCAAGATTCTGCAGCCAATGACACTTCACACAGATGTGTTCGTCCAGGACATGTGGTGTGTCCATGACTTCTCACATACCACAGGATGTACATTCCATTTGGTCAAACTGAACTGCAATAACATAACTTTGTTTTTATTATTACAGTAAAATAACACCAGTTACTCTCGAATCCCTGTACTGAAGAGAGAGGCAGCTGCTGGAGGCAGAAATAAATAAATAAAGAAAGAAACCACTCCCTCATGCACCAAACTCCCACTTTACAATCGCTGCACTCATATTTATATTCTTCTTTATTTAAAGTTCCCCTCCTTACTAAAATCTCCCTTACTAAAACTGCAAGAAACCTTAGTTACCTCTTACCTGGAATATGAATTTCAATTAACTGCTAGATGTAAACAAGATAAAAACTAGCCTTGAGAGATTAAGCCTTAAAATTTAGTCACTTAGCAAATTCCCTTCTTCACACTCAATGCAGTGGGGGATACTGGCGGAGGATGGCATTACTGGGGGCACAACTCAGCAAGCATGATGGGAGGTGTGAGGGAGGATGGTGTTACTGGGGGCACAACTCAGCAAGCATGAAGGGAGGTGTGAGGGAGGATGGTGTTACTGGGGGCACAACTCAGCAAGCATGAAGGGAGGTGTAAGGGAGGATGGTATTACTGGGGGCACAACTCAGCAAGCAGGATGGGAGGTGTGAGGGAGGATGGCATTACTGGGGGCACAACTCAGCAAGCATGATGGGAGGTGTGAGGGAGGATGGTGTTACTGGGGGCACAACGCAGCAAGCAGGATGGGAGGTGTAAGGGAGGATGGGGTTACTGGGGCACAACTCTGCAGACCTGTATGGAGGTGGGAAAGGGGATGGTATTGCCAGGAGCACAATTCTGCAGAAGTGTAGGGAGGTAATGTGTACCAGCCCTATGTAAAGGGTGGCTGCACTGATTGTTTTTGTGTGAGTGATGGAGCAATGGTATTCCAGTCACCCTGTGTGTGGGGGAGAGTGCCAGAAACGATTGATGTGTAAAGGTTATCTGGTGGGTGGGCCAATCGAGGAAGCTGTTATCATCTTAATGTAGTCATGCTGTGTCACCTTTAATGGAAGCTAAGACGGGCAATGCTGTGTCACATAGTTGATGAATGAAAGCACCTGACGTAGCAGTCAACATCATTCTTTGCCCTGCTCGGTATCTTTGAAGAAGTGAAGGAACCGTGTTTCATTGTTACTTACAGATGTGAATGGTTCACCCAATATTCATTGATCCGCTTGTCTTGAGGATCTATATTCACCACGGGCAAAACCAACTGGCCACTGCAGCCCACGTGGAACCCCGCAGTCGTGAGCAACAGCAGCAGCAATAACCCCCAAGAAGAGCTCGCCACCAGAGATTACCGCACATCGACAGGTCCCACATGACATACCTGCAGATGTCTGAGCATCAGTGTCAGAGGTGATTGCAGATGTCGAGAGAGGTGGTGACACATTTCTGTTCCCTAATCAATGATGAACTGCAGCCAATGGGCTTCTGTTGTCATCCTATCCCTGTGGCCCTCAAATTGACAGCGGCTCTGAACTATTATGTCCCTGCATTATTTCAGGGGCTCACCAGAGACCTTTGTGCAGCTGCATCAGGGAGGTCACCGATGCCCTGTACCAGAGGGCTGGAGACTATGTTCACTTTACAACAGACCCAGAGAGCCAGGCCCAGAGGGCCATCACTTTCAGCTAAATTGCGGATTTCCCACCGGTGCCAGGGGTCAGAGCTTGCACCCATGTGACCATCAAGGCTTCGATGAGGCAAACTGCTGTAAACGTCTGCCGTCGGGGCTTCCAATCGCTCAACGTACAGCTGGCATGTGAGCACCAGAAACGCTTCATGCAAATCTGTGTCCGTTTCTCAGGCAGCTGTCATGGTGCCTTCTTCCTGCACCAGTCCCAGCTGCCACTGCTATTCACTGAACTGGCTCAGATGGAGGGGTGGCTACTTGCAGACATGGCTCCTGATACCGGTGAGATAAACCACCAATGCTGCATAGGAGTGATACAATGCCAGCCATGGAGCTACAACAGCCACCATTGAGCAGGCAATCAGCATATTGAAAATGTGCTTCCACTGACTGGATAGATTGGCTGGTGCCCTGCAGTATGAACCAGAACCATTGCTCTTTGCTGTGTTCTGCACAACAACGCAGTCATTATGGGGGGAGGCACTGCAGGATGAGGACAGATGTGAGCAGGAATCATCTTCAGATGAATAGTTAGTTAGTCAGAGATACAGCACTGAAACAGGCCCTTCGGCCCACCGAGTCTGTGCCGAACATCAACCACCCATTTATACTAATCCTACACTAATTCCCGAGAGGGTTATTTTCAAGATGGCTCCTGGGCTGGAAGCTCCCTCGGAAGCTCCCTTGCTGTTCAACTCTATCCATGGCCATCTGCTCCCATCCCTAACGTTTTCTCCCCCAATCTACCCTCTTAAACTGTTTGAACTCCCCTGGCTCTTTAAATCAGTTCATTTTAGCCCTATCCAAAGGCTAACAGTTAGTTTAGTGCATGTTACCTGGGCCCACTGCCCTCCCCCAGCCACTCCTGCTCTTTGTTTTCTCAATGAAATTGATCTGGATGAAACTGACGAGCACAGCTGTCGATACTTCAATCTCCGATCCTGCTGTCTTCACCGCCCAGAGTGTCTGCAGCCACGGCATGCGGTGAGTCCGATCCTGCTGTCTTCACCACCCAGAGTGTCTGCAGCCACGGAGTGCGGTGAGTCCGATCCTGCTGTCTTCACCGCCCAGAGTGTCTGCAGCCACGGAGTGCGGTGAGTCCGATCCTGCTGTCTTCACCGCCCAGAGTGTCTGCAGCCACGGAGTGCGGTGAGTCCGATCCTGCTGTCTTCACCGCCCAGAGTGTCTGCAGCCACGGAGTGCGGTGAGTCCGATCCTGCTGTCTTCACCACCCAGAGTGTCTGCAGCCACGGAGTGCGGTGAGTCCGATCCTGCTGTCTTCACCACCCAGAGTGTCTGCAGCCACGGCGTGCGGTGAGTCCGATCCTGCTGTCTTCACCGCCCAGAGTGTCTGCGGCCACGGAGTGCGGTGAGTCCGATCCTGCTGTCTTCACTGCCCAGAGTGTCTGCAGCCACGGAGTGCGGTGAGTCCGATCCTGCTGTCTTCACCGCCCAGAGTGTCTGCAGCCACGGAGTGCGGTGAATCCGATCCTGCTGTCTTCACTGTCCAGAGTGTCTGCAGCCACGGAGTGCGGTGAGTCCGATCCTGCTGTCTTCACCGCCGAGAGTGTCTGCAGCCACGGAGTGCGGTGAGTCCGATCCTGCTGTCTTCACCGCCCAGAGTGTCTGCAGCCACGGAGTGCGGTGAGTCCGATCCTGCTGTCTTCACCGCCCAGAGTGTCTGCAGCCACGGAGTGCGGTGAGTCCGATCCTGCTGTCTTCACCGCCCAGAATGTCTGCAGCCACGGAGTGCGGTGAGTCCGATCCTGCTGTCTTCACCGTCCAGAGTGTCTGCAGCCACGGAGTGCGGTGAGTCCGATCCTGCTGTCTTCACTGTCCAGAGTGTCTGCAGCCACGGAGTGCGGTGAGTCCGATCCTGCTGTCTTCACCGCCCAGAGTGTCTGCAGCCACGGAGTGCGGTGAGTCCGATCCTGCTGTCTTCACCACCCAGAGTGTCTGCAGACACAGAGTGCGGTGAGTCCGATCCTGCTGTCTTCACCGCCCAGAGTGTCTGCAGCCACAGCGTGCGGTGAGTCCGATCCTGCTGTCTTCACCACCCAGAGTGTCTGCAGCCACGGCGTGCGGTGAGTCCGATCCTGCTGTCTTCACTGTCCAGAGTGTCTGCAGCCACGGAGTGCGGTGAGTCCGATCCTGCTGTCTTCACCGCCCAGAGTGTCTGCAGCCACGGAGTGCGGTGAGTCCGATCCTGCTGTCTTCACCGTCCAGAGTGTCTGCAGCCACGGAGTGCGGTGAGTCCGATCCTGCTGTCTTCACTGTCCAGAGTGTCTGCAGCCACGGCATGCGGTGAGTCCGATCCTGCTGTCTTCACCACCCAGAGTGTCTGCAGCCACGGAGTGCGGTGAGTCCGCTCCTGCTGTCTTTACCACCCAGAGTGTCTGCAGCCACGGAGTGCGGTGAGTCCGATCCTGCTGTCTTCACCGCCCAGAGTGTCTGCAGCCACGGAGTGCGGTGAGTCCGATCCTGCTGTCTTCACTGTCCAGAGTGTCTGCAGCCACGGAGTGCGGTGAGTCCGATCCTGCTGTCTTCACCGCCCAGAGTGTCTGCAGCCACAGAGTGCGGTGAGTCCGATCCTGCTGTCTTCACCGCCCAGAGTGTCTGCAGCCACAGCGTGCGGTGAGTCCGATCCTGCTGTCTTCACTGTCCAGAGTGTCTGCAGCCACGGCATGCGGTGAGTCCGATCCTGCTGTCTTCACCACCCAGAGTGTCTGCAGACACAGAGTGCGGTGAGTCCGATCCTGCTGTCTTCACTGCCCAGAGTGTCTGCAGCCACGGAGTGCGGTGAGTCCGATCCTGCTGTCTTCACCACCCAGAGTGTCTGCAGCCACGGAGTGCGGTGAGTCCGATCCTGCTGTCTTCACCACCCAGAGTGTCTGCAGCCACGGCGTGCGGTGAGTCCGATCCTGCTGTCTTCACCGCCCAGAGTGTCTGCGGCCACGGAGTGCGGTGAGTCCGATCCTGCTGTCTTCACTGCCCAGAGTGTCTGCAGCCACGGAGTGCGGTGAGTCCGATCCTGCTGTCTTCACCGCCCAGAGTGTCTGCAGCCACGGAGTGCGGTGAATCCGATCCTGCTGTCTTCACTGTCCAGAGTGTCTGCAGCCACGGAGTGCGGTGAGTCAATTCCTGCTGTCTTCACCGCCGAGAGTGTCTGCAGCCACGGAGTGCGGTGAGTCCGATCCTGCTGTCTTCACCGCCCAGAGTGTCTGCAGCCACGGAGTGCGGTGAGTCCGATCCTGCTGTCTTCACCGCCCAGAGTGTCTGCAGCCACGGAGTGCGGTGAGTCCGATCCTGCTGTCTTCACCGCCCAGAATGTCTGCAGCCACGGAGTGCGGTGAGTCCGATCCTGCTGTCTTCACCGTCCAGAGTGTCTGCAGCCACGGAGTGCGGTGAGTCCGATCCTGCTGTCTTCACTGTCCAGAGTGTCTGCAGCCACGGAGTGCGGTGAGTCCGATCCTGCTGTCTTCACCGCCCAGAGTGTCTGCAGCCACGGAGTGCGGTGAGTCCGATCCTGCTGTCTTCACCACCCAGAGTGTCTGCAGACACAGAGTGCGGTGAGTCCGATCCTGCTGTCTTCACCGCCCAGAGTGTCTGCAGCCACAGCGTGCGGTGAGTCCGATCCTGCTGTCTTCACCACCCAGAGTGTCTGCAGCCACGGCGTGCGGTGAGTCCGATCCTGCTGTCTTCACTGTCCAGAGTGTCTGCAGCCACGGAGTGCGGTGAGTCCGATCCTGCTGTCTTCACCGCCCAGAGTGTCTGCAGCCACGGAGTGCGGTGAGTCCGATCCTGCTGTCTTCACCGTCCAGAGTGTCTGCAGCCACGGAGTGCGGTGAGTCCGATCCTGCTGTCTTCACTGTCCAGAGTGTCTGCAGCCACGGCATGCGGTGAGTCCGATCCTGCTGTCTTCACCACCCAGAGTGTCTGCAGCCACGGAGTGCGGTGAGTCCGCTCCTGCTGTCTTTACCACCCAGAGTGTCTGCAGCCACGGAGTGCGGTGAGTCCGATCCTGCTGTCTTCACCGCCCAGAGTGTCTGCAGCCACGGAGTGCGGTGAGTCCGATCCTGCTGTCTTCACTGTCCAGAGTGTCTGCAGCCACGGAGTGCGGTGAGTCCGATCCTGCTGTCTTCACCGCCCAGAGTGTCTGCAGCCACAGAGTGCGGTGAGTCCGATCCTGCTGTCTTCACCGCCCAGAGTGTCTGCAGCCACAGCGTGCGGTGAGTCCGATCCTGCTGTCTTCACTGTCCAGAGTGTCTGCAGCCACGGCATGCGGTGAGTCCGATCCTGCTGTCTTCACCACCCAGAGTGTCTGCAGACACAGAGTGCGGTGAGTCCGATCCTGCTGTCTTCACTGCCCAGAGTGTCTGCAGCCACGGAGTGCGGTGAGTCCGATCCTGCTGTCTTCACCGTCCAGAGTGTCTGCAGCCACGGAGTGCGGTGAGTCCGATACTGCTGTCTTCACTGTCCAGAGTGTCTGCAGCCACGGCATGCGGTGAGTCCGATCCTGCTGTCTTCACCACCCAGAGTGTCTGCAGCCACGGAGTGCGGTGAGTCCGATCCTGCTGTCTTCACCGCCCAGAGTGTCTGCAGCCACGGAGTGCGGTGAGTCCGATCCTGCTGTCTTCACCGCCCAGAGTGTCTGCAGCCACGGAGTGCGGTGAGTCCGATCCTGCTGTCTTCACTGTCCAGAGTGTCTGCAGCCACGGAGTGCGGTGAGTCCGATCCTGCAGTCTTCACCACCCAGAGTGTCTGCAGCCACGGCGTGCGGTAAGTCCATTGAGGTGAAGAAGGAGCAGTGGGACCCGAGAGAAGTCCTGAGAAAAGGTGCCCCGAACACCCAAAAAATCCACGAACGGCCCCCCGGCCGCAACTTCAAAGCGCCCGGGGGAGATGGCTTGGAGAGCATCTGCAGCGCACTGTCGGCAATGCTGCATGCCTTTATTTAAACCACTGCAAATAAAAACCCTTAGCAAATGTAATCATTTCTAAGTCTGCCAAAATATGCTTCACCTCCCGAAGGACGTGGATGAGCTTTCTGGACGTCGATGGTGGGCACTGAGGAAATGGCTTATTACCTGCACCAGCTTCCCCCCCCCTCCCAACCCCCTTTACCCCCCTTCCACCCCCCCGTCCCCTTCCCTGCTCCACCCTCCCAGCTTACCCCCTCACAACCCCGTCCCAGCCCGCACCCCCTGCATCATCTTCACCGCGCACCCCCTTCTCCTGCATCCCCCCCACCCCCCTACAGCCCCCTTCCCTGCTCCTCCTCGCACCGCCCTCCCACCACCTCCCTCTACCCCTCCCCCTTGCATCCCCTCCTCCTACCGGCATCATCCTGCACCTGTGTCGGGGCCCCAACAACCCCACTGCCTTGTGGGCGTCTCGGGAGAGCCCAACGCTAAGGGAGTAAACCCTAACAGATTATCCGGAGCGGAACCCCGTAGGCGGTCATGTGTCACCTTTGGCATGTTTCCGGCAGTTCCTGCAGCCATACTGGTGCCAAACGTCGTGTCCTGCACTCCTTTGAATCCCACCAGAACGGCCGAGAGGGGGGTTTTGACGATTGGGCAACTCTCAACCTCCATAAATTTGCCCAGGCATGCGCCATGGAGAGGTCACTCCATAGTTGCCTCACAGCGACTAAAGCAACACGGAAGGCAGCAGTTACGGGTTATAAGTCCAGATAAATTGGCGTAGGAACTGGGCGCCACGGGTTGCCTTTGTCGGTGGGAGAGGTCATTGCACCTCACTGGACAGCTACCGCCCGCCTCAAACCGGGCAGCCCCCGGTCTAAGGTTCTGTCCCGTCACAGTCTGCCTGCTTCAATGGGTGCATGGAGCTCAGGGTCATTGCCCGAAAGGTGGACTGATACACCGCACCAAACAACATAAAAAAAGGAAAGAAGGTACCAGCCCTTCGCTTTGCAAGCTGGAACGTCAGAACTATGTGTCCTGGCCTATCAGAAGACCTTACACAAATCAACGATTCTCGGAAGACCACCATCATTAACAACGAGCTCAGTAGATTCAATATAGACATTGCAGCACTTCAGGAGACTCGCCTCCCCGTGAGTGGATCTCTAGCAGAGCAAGACTACACCTTCTTCTGGCAGGGCAGGGATCCTGAAGAACCAAGACAGCATGGAGTGGGCTTCGCCATCAGAAACTCCTTGCTCAGCATGATAGAGCCTCCCTCAAATGGCTCGGAACGCATACTGTCCATCCGACTGCTCACCACCTCTGGTCCAGTACACCTACTCAGCATCTATGCTCCAACACTCTGCTCCCCACCTGAAGTGAAAGATCAGTTCTACAAGGAACTCCATAATAACATTAGTAGCATCCCCAACACCGAACACCGATTCCTGCTGGGGGACTTTAATGCCAGGGTTGGGGCCAACCATGACTCATGGCTCTCCTGCCTTGGGCGCTATGGCGTTGGAAGGATGAATGAGAATGGACAGAGACTGCTTGAGTTGTGTACCTATCATAACCTCTGCATCACCAACTCGTTCTTTCACACTAAACCCAGTCATCAGGTTTCATGAAGGCACCCAAGATCGCGTCGTTGGCACCAGCTAGACCTCATTGTCACAAGGCGAGCCGCCTTAAACAGTGTTCAAATCACACGCAGCTTCCACAGTGTGGACTGCGACACCGACCACTCCCTGGTGTGCAGCAAGGTTAGACTCAGACCAAAGAAGTTGCATCATTCCAAGCAGAAGGACCACCCGCGCATCAACACGAGCAGAATTTCTCACCCACAGCTGTTACAAAAATCTCTGAATTCACTTGTAACAGCCCTTCAAAACACTCCCACAGGGGATGCTGAGACCAAGTGGGCCCACATCAGAGACACCATCTATGAGTCAGCTTTGACCACCTCCGGCAAATGTGCGAAGAGAAATGCAGACTGGTTTCAATCCCATAATGAAGAGCTGGAACCTGTCATAGCCGCTAAGCGCATTGCACTGTTGAACTACAAGGAAGCCCCCAGCGATTTAACATCCGCAGCACTTAAAACAGCCAGAAGCACTGCACAAAGAACAGCCAGGCGCTGCGCAAACGACTACTGGCAACACCTATGCAGTCATATTCAGCTGGCCTCAGACACCGGAAACATCAGAGGAATGTATGATGGCATTAAGAGAGCTTTTGGGCCAACCATCAAGAAGATCGCCCCCCTCAAATCTAAATCAGGAGACATAATCACTGACCAACACAAACAAATGGACCGCTGGGTTGAGCACTACCTAGAACTGTACTCCAGGGAGAATGCTGTCACTAAGACTGCCCTCAATGCAGCCCAGCCTCTACCAGTCATGGATGAGCTGGACATACAGCCAATCAAATCGGAACTCAGTGATGCCATTGATTCTCTAGCCAGCAGAAAAGCCCCTAGGAAGGACAGCATTACCCCTGAAATAATCAAGAGTGCCAAGCCTGCTATACTCTCAGCACTACATGAACTGCTTTGCCTGTGCTGGGACGAGGGAGCAGTACCCCAGGACATGCGCGATGCCAATATCATCACCCTCTATTAAAACAAAGGTGACCGCGGTGACTGCAACAACTACCGTGGAATCTCCCTGCTCAGCATAGTGGGGAAAGTCTTTGCTCGAGTTGCTCTAAACAGGCTCCAGAAGCTGGTCGAGCACGTCTACCCTGAGGCACAGTGTGGCTTTCGTGCAGAGAGATCGACCGTTGAAATGCTGTTCTCCCTTCGTTAGATACAGGAGAAATGCCGTGAACAACAGATGCCCCTCGACATTGCTTTCATTGATCTCACCAAAGCCTTTGACCTTGTCAGCAGACGTGGTCTCTTCAGAGTACTAGAAAAGATTGGATGCCCACCAAAGCTACTAAGTATCATCACCTCATTCCATGACAATATGAAAGGCACAATTCAACATGGTGGCTCCTCATCAGAGCCTTTTCCTATCCTGAGTGGCGTGAAACAGGGCTGTGTTCTCGCACCCACACTTTTTGGGATTTTCTTCTCCCTGCTGCTTTCACATGCGTTCAAGCCCTCTGAAGAAGGAATTTTCCTCCACACAAGATCAGGGGGCAAGTTGTTCAACCTTGCCCGTCTAAGAGCGAAGTCCAAAGTATGGAAAGTCCTCATCAGGGAACTCCTCTTTGCTGACGATGCTGCTTTAACATCTCACACTGAAGAATGCCTGCAGAGTCTCATCGACAGGTTTGTGGCTGCCTGCAATGAATTTGGCCTAACCATCAGCCTCACGAAAATGAACATCATGGGGCAGGACGTCAGAAATGCTCCATCCATCAGTATTGGCGACCACGCTCTGGAAGTGGTTCAAGAGTTCACCTATCTAGGCTCAACTATCACCAGTAACCTGTCTCTAGATGCAGAAATCAACAAGCGCATGGGAAAGGCTTCCACTGCTATGTCCAGACTGGCCAAGAGAGTGTGGGAAAATGGCGCACTGACACGGAACACAAAAGTCCGAGTGTATCAGGCCTGTGTCCTCAGTACCTTGCTCTTTGGCAGCGAGGCCTGGACAACGTATGTCAGCCAAGAGCGACGTCTCAATTCATTCCATCTTCGCGGCATCAGAAGATTACTTGGCATCAGGTGGCAGGACCGTATCTCCAACACAGAATTCTCGAGGCGGCCAACACCCCCAGCTTGTACACACTACTGAGTCAGCGGCGCTTGAGATGGCTTGGCCATGTGAGCCGCATGGAAGATGACAGGATCCCCAAAGGCACATTGTACAGCGAGCTCGCCACTGGTATCAGACCCACCGGCCGTCCATGTCTCCGCTTTAAAGACGTCTGCAAACGCGACATGAAATCCTGTGACATTGATCACAAGTCGTGGGAGTCAGTTGCCAGCGTCCGCCAAAGCTGGTGGGCAACCGTAAAGGAGGGGCTAAAGTGTGGCGAGTCGAAGAGACTTAGTAGTTGGCAGGAAAAAAGACAGAGGCGCAAGGGGAGAGCCAACTGTGTAACAGCCCCGACAAACAAATTTCTCTGCAGCACCTGTGGAAGAGTTGTCACTCCAGAAGTGGCCTTTATAGCCACTCCAGGCGCTGCTTCACAAACCACTGACCACCTCCAGGCGCGTATCCATTGTCTCTCGAGATAAGGAGGCCAAAGAGAGACGATAGAATAGCCTGTGAGTGCAATGTTCATTATTCAATAGTTACCCAGAATTTTGGCACAGATATTGTGAGTGTGAATAGAGAAAGGCTTCCACGAGATATCAACCGAAATGTTAAGCAGTTGATGTTTTTGAAGACCAGACTTTGATGCTCAGTTTCCATATCTCCGTGCAGCCCAGATTAGATTTGGCTGAATCCTCTTTTTATGCAGAGCCGTTTCACATCCTATGATCACACGGAGAGTGCGGGGGGAGATCTGCTTGTTGATTGGTTTTCTTCCTTTGAACTATAAGTGGAGGATGGAGCTTGTGCAGTGCTGATGAACAGTTGCTGAATGAAAAGCCTTTTATTATCTATGAGGTCCCTGCTCCACTCATAGCCAGTGTAACTGCTTTTGTCTCAATTTATTTGGGAAAGTTAAAGAGCCCTGTGAAGTGCAGACAACACTGAATATTGTGAACAAATCCTAATGATTGAGTAGCTGTCTGTTACTGAAACAGGAAGAAATCCAGGTGCATTGCTGTTAACTCTAATTGTGGGCGTAACTTAGTGTTACAGTGGCAACTTTGTCCATATAGACCTTGGTTTAAAGCCCCAGAACCATGAGAATCATTGGATCTGAAAGTGTAGAATGAGTCTATTCAACTCATGGTGCCTATGCTGAGATTTTTAAAGATTAATCCCATTAATCCCACTTCCCTGCTGAGTCTCCTTTGTCCTGTAAATGCTTAATTTGAAAATATATATCCAATTCCCTGCTGAAAGTTGTGAATGAATTGTCTATCCCGGGCCTTTTAGGGAGTGAATTCCAGGTTGTATCAATGAACAATGGAGAGATGCTTCACTTTTAAATCATTGGGTCAACCTCAGCTGAAACAATTTTAGACACCACACTTTAGAAAGGATAGGAAAGTCTGAGAGATTGACCAAAATTACAAAAGACGTGGTGGACTTCTGTTTTGTAGATAGACTAGGATTACAGGGAAGCAGAAGGGGAGATTTAATGAAGGTGTTAATGTTGATGAGAGTTTTTAATCGAATCAGAGTGGTCTTGGTTAGACTTTGCTGATAGAAGTGTGTTTAGTTCTGGTCTTCATAGTACAAAATATTTATAAAAGCATTGGAGAAAGTGTGAAAAGAATTGCAGAATGATATCAGAACTAAGATGTTCGAACCTTCATGAAAGATTGAACAGGCTGGAGATCTTTTCTCTGTAAAAGTGAGGTTTGAGAGGTCTCTTCATAATTAGGAGGGGTTTAATCAGGTCGAAATAGAGAAGGAGTTTTTCAGTTGGTGGGAAGGGAAGTTTGACATTGAAGCATAGAACCATAGAATCATAGAATGGTTACAGCACAGAAGGAGGCCATTCAACCCATTGTGTCCATCCTAGACTCTACGAGAGTAATACAGCGAGGCCCACTCCCCCACCTTTTCTCCAGAGGCCTGCATTTATTTCTATTCCAATAATTATCTAATTCCCTTCTGACCGACATGATTACATCTCCCTCCATCACACTCTCAGGCAGTGTATTCCAGATCCTAACCACAAGATGCATTAAAATGTTTTTCCTCATGTCACCTTTGATTCTTTTTCCATTCACCTAAAATCTGTGTCCTCTGGTTCTCTCCTTTTCTTCCAATGGGAACCATTTGTCCTTAACTACCCCGCCTAGACCACTCATAATTCTGAACAATTCTATCAAATCTCATCTCAACCTTCTCTTCTCTGAAGAGAACAGTCGCAGCTTCTCCACTCTATCCATGGACATGAAGTCTGTCATCCCTGGAAACATTCTCTTCAATCTTTTCTTCATCCTCTCTAATTCTTCACAAGTGTAGTGCCCAGAATTGGACAGAATAATCCAGTTGAGGCCAAACCAGCGTTTTGTAAATATTCACCATAACGTCCTTGCTTTTGTACGGTGTGCCTCCAGTTATAAAGCCCAGGATCCCAAATGCCTTTTTAACCACTTTCTCAACATGTCCTGCGACTGTCAATGATTTGTTCACAAATATTCCCAGGATTTTCTGGTTGCAAACTGTAACTAGTGGAGTGCTGGGCCCTGACCTGTTTACAATCTTTATTAATGACTCTAATGAAGGGATTCAGTGTATTGTAGGCAAATTGGATGACGGTTTAAAGATAGATAGGAAAGCAAATTATTAGGAGGACACATAGAGGACAGGATTTTACAGACCCGCCGATGTCAGGTTTCGTGGCGGGGTGGGAGGAGGAAAATGCCTGTGGAAGAGGGCTGACACGCTCCCCGAGACCGGGAGGAGGTCCTGTTGTGATATCACCTGTGGTGGTGAGGCCTTGTGGTGCCAAGCCCACCACCCCCCGCCCTCACCCCCTGGCACTCTGTGACAGGAGCCCATTTGTATTTTCAAATAAATGTAAATAAATGCATTCTTTATCCTTCTGTTCCCACTCAGATCTTCAGCCTGGTGACCGGCACTCCCCAGCCTTCGGATCTCCATCGGAGGAAATGAAGTGGAACACTTGTAGGGAGGGGAGAGGAGGGAGGTTCCTCAGTGAGGGAGGTGGAAGGAGGCACAGGCTCAAAGTGACATCATTGTGTTGCAGATGGTGGAAAAGATTTGAGGTTAAAGTTGATGTACTTTGTGGGGGGAAGAAGCTAATGTGGACAGGTAAATGTTTTAGTGGAGTGGGGTGGACGGGAAGAGGGCAAGTTATTAATTTAATTGCTATTGGCGGGTGAGAGAGGGGAAAAGAAATGTCCTTAATTAATTTTATGCCCTTGCACTTTAAACATGTAAACTTAACGATCGGACTCAAAGCCCTTTGAAAATGGTGTCAGCACCTGTGTACAGACAGCTGACACCATTACCAGAAACAGACAGACAGTCCTCTCCATGTGATCTGGGGCACCAACCCCGGTTATTTAAATGAGCCGCCACATTTAGGATTGCAGCAGCTCCATGAGGTGCAGCCTGCCCAGGCAGACAGCCATTGATTTTGACAACAGGCTGATAAAATTCAGCCCAGAGTCTGTGAAGGGATTTCGATAGGTTAAGCGAGTCAGCAATAAATTGGCTGATGGTGTTTGTAGGTTTGTAGGTTTGTCCACCTTGTTGAGAAGACTGGAAAACAGAATATCATTTAAATAGAGAGAGATTGCAGAATGCTCTGGGATCTGGGTGTATGAATCACAAAACATTAGCAGGCAGGTACAGCAAGTAATTACAAAACAAAGGAATTTTGCCCTTTATTCCAGGAAGGATGGTGTATAAAAGCAGTGAAGTCTTGTAACAGCTGCAGAGGATGTTGGTGAGACCACACCTAAAATAATGCGGAGAGTTTTGGTCTCCTTATTTAAGGAGGGATATACTTAAGTTGGAAGCAGTTCAGAGAAGTTTCATGAGGTTAATTCCTGGGCTAAAGGGGTTGTCTTATGAAGAAATGTTGAACAGGTAGAATCACTACTCATTGAAGTTTGGAAGAATTAGAGGTGATTTAGAGGCCATTAAAACATTTGTTTAATTTTCATAGTTTTCAAACTATATTTGTCCCCTCTTTGGGTAGTTTCAGAAACACTTCCCTTTGTTGAAATAGGTTTTTTTATGTCATTTGATCTAAGTTCCCATGTGTGGCCATAAATATGATAAATATTTTTAATATTACTTTTCCACCTATAGGAGAATGCAGACGAACCTCTGAATTAGAGCTTAGAAGAGAAGTCAAAATTAAGCAATTAGAAAGACAAAGAGAAACTATGAAACTAAATTAACAAGGAATGTAAAACAAGACACTTAAATAATTTCCAGGAACCTCAATGAAAAAGGAATTATGGGATCGGAATATAACCATTTAGAGATAGTTAGTATACTACCACAGGTAACAATAATGATAGTGATAGTGATACTAATGATACTGATATGGAAAGAATGCTGAAGACCGCAGTAAGCATGGTGTAAGTTTTGTAATGTGTCACCGCCTGACAACGTCAATTGATCCGCCAGTAGCAACCTCGGAGAGCCTCAACTCCCAGTGTTATCATCTGATGGATACACAGTCAACATCATATGTGTCTATGCACCAATTCTGAACACCAGCATCTCAGATAAAGAGCATTTCTATGACTCCCGAAGTGACATTCTGAGGAACATACAGTTGTGGAGAAAATCTAACCACTCTCAAGATCATGGGATTAAAACAAATATAAACTTTATTTCAAGCATATGAGGGGGAGAAGCTTCTGGTTACCCAAATATCTTCACAGTGATCCAGAGTTACAGCACACATTTAGAGGATATAATAGTCATTACTCACTGTTCACACTACACCCGACACCTTCCAGGTAGACAACTTGATCAATAAACTGGATTGTATTGCCCCACAGATGTCTTCCTGGGTTCACCTCTCCTGACCTTGAAGCTGGTAGTTCCCATGGCTTATTGCTGCCTGTCTGATCTCCGGTCTTCCCTTATCTCTTTGATCAGTGAAGGAAGGACAGCATGTTTACAAAGGCTGTAGAGGCAACTAGGTACTGAGTTGTATAATCCCAGCACAATGGTCAAGTATCCCATCATTCAACGGGTCCTTCACAACTACAGTGTTTCTTCTGAGCTTATTAATGCATAATAAGGTCAGATCTACTAATGTTGCCCCTTTAGTCTCACTTCAGTCCCTCCTTTTAGACCCCTGGTGCACCACCTGACCCAGGCGGGACATTCCCGAAATCCTCTATTCACCAATTGTTCCAGGGATGCTAGTAGAGTTCAGAGGGATTCAGACATTCTTGTTTACAGTTCTCTTATGTGTCAACAATGTCCTGTTGACCTAGGCTATGCCCGGAACAATCATCCCATTAGATTGCAACATCCTCATAAATGTTCCCGATTTTTATATTCCCTGGGAGATGGGCTTCAACTGTGGTGGATATCAATCTGCACCCTTTGTTAGCCAACATCACCATCTGCACCACATGTGATAGCGTCAGCCTCTGGTGGCAACAAATAGAAAGACTGACCAACAGAACCACAACGGACACAATGGCTGCAGTGATTCTTCCCATTTCCCACCAGTTATACGGCATTCTTGACATCTTGGCTTGATTACTGGCTGAGTCCTCAAATACCACAGCCACTCCATTGGGTAGGTTTACCTGCACCTTGCCCCTCGTGATTGCTTGACAGCTTTGCTCCATAAACCTCCTTGTGGTGGCGAGGGCACATTACACCATTTCCCGAGCTATTCTTCCTGGGATATCGTCAATGTTTTATGAACCAATACACCATGGGCTGAATACATATCCCACGAGGGCCCTGCCTGCAAGGTGGAATTCTCTCACTGTAAAGGAATCTGTCATCTGTAGGCAGAAGGTATGGTTATTGTCACACTCCAATCCTATATATAAGAACCTCATCCTGTCTGTCATAAAGCATCACTGTGTATGGGAGGTTAGGACTGCCTTAAATGATTTTCCAGGAGTGTTGACCGAAACCACTATTGCAGAGTCACTACTGATGGGTCTCAGGGTATTACAAGAGCAGGCGATGTAATGCTGCGACTCAGTACAACATTCAAACATTCTGGTGTTGTCATCGAAAGGGCACCAATTAAACCTGGAGCTATATACCCCCACGATCACACCAGATACACCAACCCATTCCTCTCCACTCCCAGGGATTCAAATTCATATCCCTTTGAATAAGTTCCGTTAGCATGTTCTTGAGGCACAATCATTAGGAACTTTGGTCTCTGATACCCACAAGTTGACAAATGAAAGCATCATATAACATTACATCCGAACTGATTAACAATGTCTTCATTGCTCTTGACAATATTGTCCCTCTAACTCTGGTTCCTAAACTAATGGAGGCAGATTAATCCATCCCACCATGATGTCCAATCCGGTGTTAGACACCCTCGAGCTGCTCTCTCCTTTAGGTAGGTACACATACTCTCCTGGATGTAGACAAGTGGTTCTGTTGATATTTACGGTGGGTGCCTCTCATGCCACCACAGTTACCAGGAGGGTGATCACCGTTACTGCTACCCACCGGGCTGCCATTGCTCCAGTGGTTTACCAGAAACAAAATAATTCAGAGATCTGCTGCTGGTCCTCCTGTTGGCAGAAACAGAATGTGAGTCAAGTAGTTTGACCTGAGACCATTGGGAGAGGTGTCACACTGTGAGGCATTCCTGGAAAGTAAAGTACCAATCACATCATTTTCAGAATTTTCCTTTTACAATCTAAATATACAGGATATTCCTGTATCAAACCTCTGAGCTGAAACACAGTGATGTTGTTTTCATATTCAATCCAATATTTACTGTTGTCCAAACAGAAAGCACAGAGACTGATTCTGTAGTTTTATTGTTTTCTGAAAACGGTTCCCATTGGAAGAAAGGGAGAGAACCAGAGGACACAGATTTTAGGTGAATGGAAAAAGAATCAAAGGTGACATGAGGAAAAACGTTTTAATGCATCGTGTGGTTAGGATCTGGAATACACTGCCTGAGAGTGTGATGGAGGGAGATGTAATCATGTCGGTCAGAAGGGAATTAGATAATTATTGGAATAGAAATAAATGCAGGCCTCTGGAGAAAAGGTGGGGGAGTGGGGCTCGCTGTATTACTCTCGTCGAGTCTAGGATGGACACAATGGGTTGAATAGCCTCCTTCTGTGCTGTAACCATTCTATGATTCTCTGGTTCTATGCTTCAATGTCAAATTTCCCCTCCTACCATTTGAAAAACTCCTTCTCTATTTCGACCTGATTAAACCCCTCCTAATGATGAAGAAACCTCTCAAACTTCACTTTTACAGAGAAAAGATCTCCAGCCTGTTCAATCTTTCATGAAGGTTCGAACATCTTAGTTCTGATATCATTCTGCAATTCTTTTCACACTTTCTCCAATGCTTTTATAAATATTTTGTACTATGAAGACCAGAACTAAACACACTTCTATCAGCAAAGTCTAACCAAGACCACTCTGATTCGATTAAAAACTCTCATCAACATTAACACCTTCATTAAATCTCCCCTTCTGCTTCCCTGTAATCCTAGTCTATCTACAAAACAGAAGTCCACCACGTCTTTTGTAATTTTGGTCAATCTCTCAGACTTTCCTATCCTTTCGAAAGTGTGGTGTCTAAAATTGTTTCAGCTGAGGTTGACCCAATGATTTAAAAGTGAAGCATCTCTCCATTGTTCATTGATACAACCTGCAATTCACTCCCTAAAAGGCCCAGGATAGACAATTCATTCACAACTTTCAGCAGGGAATTGGATATATATTTTCAAATTAAGCATTTACAGGACAAAGGAGACTCAGCAGGGAAGTGGGATTAATGGGATTAATCTTTAAAAATCTCAGCAAAGGCACCATGAGTTGAATAGACTCATTCTACACTTTCAGATCCAATGATTCTCATGGTTCTGGGGCTTTAAACCAAGGTCTATATGGACAAAGTTGCCACTGTAACACTAAGTTACACCCAGATTAGAGTTAACAGCAAGGCACCTGGATTTCTTCCTGTTTCAGTAACAGACAGCTACTCAATCATTAGGATTTGTTCACAATATTCAGTGTAGGCTGCACTTCACAGGGCTCTTTAACTTTCCCAAATAAATTGAGACAAAAGCAGTTACACTGGCTATGAGTGGTGCAGGGACCTCATAGATAATAAAAGGCTTTTCCTTCAGCAACTGTTCATCTGCACTGCACAAGCTCCATCCTCCACTTATAGTTCAAAGGAAGAAAACCAATCAACAAGCAGATCTCCCCCCGCACTCTCCGTGTGATCATAGGATGTGAAACGGCTCTGCATAAAAAGAGGATTCAGCCAAATCTAATCTGGGCTGCACGGAGATATGGAAACTGAGCATCAAAGTCTGGTCTTCAAAAACATCAACTGCTTAACATTTCGGTTGTTATCTCGTGGAAGCCTTTCTCTATTCACACTCACAATATCTCTGCCAAATTTCTGGGTAACTATTGAATAATGAACATTGCACTCACAGGCTATTCTATCGTCTCTCTTTGGCCTCCTTATCTCGAGAGACAATGGATACGTGCCTGGAGGTGGTCAGTGGTTTGTGAAGCAGCGCCTGGAGTGGCTATAAAGGCCAATTCTGGAGTGACAACCTCTTCCACAGGTGCTGCAGAGAAATTTGTTTGTCGGGGCTGTTACACAGTTGGCTCTCCCCTTGCGCCTCTGTCTTTTTTCCTGCCAACTACTAAGTCTCTTCGACTCGCCACACTTTAGCCCCTCCTTTACGGTTGCCCACCAGCTTTGGCGGACGCTGGCAACTGACTCCCACGACTTGTGATCAATGTCACAGGATTTCATGTCGCGTTTGCAGACGTCTTTAAAGCGGAGACATGGACGGCCGGTGGGTCTGATACCAGTGGCGAGCTCGCTGTACAATGTGCCTTTGGGGATCCTGTCATCTTCCATGCGGCTCACATGGCCAAGCCATCTCAAGCGCCGCTGACTCAGTAGTGTGTACAAGCTGGGGATGTTGGCCGCCTCGAGAATTCTGTGTTGGCGATACGGTCCTGCCACCTGATGCCAAGTAATCTTCTGATGCCGCGAAGATGGAATGAATTGAGACGTCGCTCTTGGCTGACATACGTTGTCCAGGCCTCGCTGCCAAAGAGCAAGGTACTGAGGACACAGGCCTGATACACTCGGACTTTTGTGTTCCGTGTCAGTGCGCCATTTTCCCACACTCTCTTGGCCAGTCTGGACATAGCAGTGGAAGCCTTTCCCATGCGCTTGTTGATTTCTGCATCTAGAGACAGGTTACTGGTGATAGTTGAGCCTAGATAGGTGAACTCTTGAACCACTTCCAGAGCGTGGTCGCCAATACTGATGGATGGAGCATTTCTGACGTCCTGCCCCATGATGTTCATTTTCGTGAGGCTGATGGTTAGGCCAAATTCATTGCAGGCAGCCACAAACCTGTCGATGAGACTCTGCAGGCATTCTTCAGTGTGAGATGTTAAAGCAGCATCGTCAGCAAAGAGGAGTTCCCTGATGAGGACTTTCCATACTTTGGACTTCGCTCTTAGACGGGCAAGGTTGAACAACTTGCCCCCTGATCTTGTGTGGAGGAAAATTCCTTCTTCAGAGGGCTTGAACGCATGTGAAAGCAGCAGGGAGAAGAAAATCCCAAAAAGTGTGGGTGCGAGAACACAGCCCTGTTTCACGCCACTCAGGATAGGAAAAGGCTCTGATGAGGAGCCACCATGTTGAATTGTGCCTTTCATATTGTCATGGAATGAGGTGATGATACTTAGTAGCTTTGGTGGGCATCCAATCTTTTCTAGTACTCTGAAGAGACCACGTCTGCTGACAAGGTCAAAGGCTTTGGTGAGATCAATGAAAGCAATGTCGAGGGGCATCTGTTGTTCACGGCATTTCTCCTGTATCTAACGAAGGGAGAACAGCATTTCAACGGTCGATCTCTCTGCACGAAAGCCACACTGTGCCTCAGGGTAGACGCGCTCGGCCAGCTTCTGGAGCCTGTTTAGAGCAACTCGAGCAAAGACTTTCCCCACTATGCTGAGCAGGGAGATTCCACGGTAGTTGTTGCAGTCACCGCGGTCACCTTTGTTTTTATAGAGGGTGATGATATTGGCATCGCGCATGTCCTGGGGTACTGCTCCCTCGTCCCAGCACAGGCAAAGCAGTTCATGTAGTGCTGAGAGTATAGCAGGCTTGGCACTCTTGATTATTTCAGGGGTAATGCTGTCCTTCCCAGGGGCTTTTCTGCTGGCTAGAGAATCAATGGCATCACTGAGTTCCGATTTGGTTGGCTGTATGTCCAGCTCATCCATGACTAGTAGAGGCTGGGCTGCATTGAGGGCAGTCTTAGTGACAGCATTCTCCCTGGAGTACAGTTCTAGGTAGTGCTCAACCCAGCGGTCCATTTGTTTGTGTTGGTCAGTGATTATGTCTCCTGATTTAGATTTGAGGGGGGCGATCTTCTTGATGGTTGGCCCAAGAGCTCTCTTCATGCCATCATACATTCCTCTGATGTTTCCGGTGTCTGAGGCCAGCTGAATATGACTGCATAGTTGTTGCCAGTAGTCGTTTGCGCAACGCCTAGCTGTTCTTTGTGCAGTGCTTCTGGCTGTTTTAAGTGCTGCGGATGTTAAATCGCTGGGGGCTTTCTGTGTAGTTCAACAGTGCAATGCGCTTAGCGGCTATGACAGGTTCCAGCTCTTCATTATGGGATTGAAACCAGTCTGCATTTCTCTTCGCACATTTGCCGTAGGTGGTCAAAGCTGACTCATAGATGGTGTCTCTGATGTGGGCCCACTTGGTCTCAGCATCCCCTGTGGGAGTGTTTTGAAGGGCTGTTACAAGTGAATTTAGAGATTTTTGTAACAGCTGTGGGTGAGAAATTCTGCTCGTGTTGATGCGCGGGTGGCCCTTCTGCTTGGAATGATGCAACTTCTTTGGTCTGAGTCTAACCTTGCTGCACACCAGGGAGTTGTCGGTGTCGCAGTCCGCACTGTGGAAGCTGCGTGTGATTTGAACACTGTTTAATGCGGCTCGCCTTGTGACAATGAGGTCTAGCTGGTGCCAACGACGCGATCTTGGGTGCCTCCATGAAACCTGGTGACAGGGGTTAGTGTGAAAGAACGAGTTGGTGATGCAGAGGTTATGATAGGTACACAACTCAAGCTGTCTCTGCCCGTTCTCATTCATCCTTCCAACGCCATAGCGCCCAAGGCAGGAGGGCCATGAGTCATGGTTGGCCCCAATCCTGGCATTAAAGTCCCCCAGCAGGAATCGGTGTTCGGCATTGGGGATGCTGCTAATGATGTTATGGAGTTCCTTGTAGAACTGATTTTTAGCTTCATGTGGGGAGCAGAGTGTTGGAGCATAGATGCTGAGTAGGTGTACTGGACCAGAGGTGGTGAGCAGTCGGATGGACAGTATGCGTTCCGAGCCATTTGAGGGAGGCTCTATCATGCTGAGCAAGGAGTTTCTGATGGCGAAGCCCACTCCATGCTGTCTTGGTTCTTCAGGATCCCTGCCCTGCCAGAAGAAGGTGTAGTCTTGCTCTGCTAGAGAGCCACTCGCGGGGAGGCAAGTCTCCTGAAGTGCTGCAATGTCTGCATTGAGTCTACTGAGCTCATTGTTAATGATGGTGATCTTCCGAGAATCGTTGATTTGTGTAAGGTCTTCTGATAGGCCAGGACACATAGTTCTGACGTTCCAGCTTGCAAAGCGAAGGGCTGGTACCTTCTTTCCTTTTTTCATGTTGTTTGGTGCGGTGTATCAGTCCACCTTTCGGGCAATGACCCTGAGCTCCGAGCACCCATTGAAGCAGGCAGACTGTGGCGGGACAGAACCTTAGACCGGTGGCTGCCCGGTTTGAGGCGGGCGGTAGCTGTCCAGTGAGGTGCAATGACCTCTCCCACCGACAAAGGCAACCCATGGCGCCCAGTTCCTACGCCAATTTATCTGGACTTATAACCCGTAACTGCTGCCTTCCGTGTTGTTTTAGTCGCTGTGAGGCAACTATGGAGTGACCTCTCCATGGCGCATGCCTGGGCAAATTTATGGAGGTTGAGAGTTGCCCAATCGTCAAAACCCCCCTCTCGGCCGTTCTGGTGGGATTCAAAGGAGTGCAGGACACGACGTTTGGCACCAGTATGGCTGCAGGAACTGCCGGAAACATGCCAAAGGTGACACATGACCGCCTATGGGGTTCCGCTCCGGATAATCTGTTAGGGTTTACTCCCTTAGCCTTGGTCTCTCCCGAGACGCCCACAAGGCAGTGGGGTTGTTGGGGCCCCTACACAGGTGCAGGATGATGCCGGTAGGAGGAGGGGATGCAAGGGGGAGGGGTAGAGGGAGGGGGTGGGAGGGGGGTGCGAGGGGGAGCAGGGAAGGGGGCTGTAGGGAGGTGGGGGGGGTGCAGGGGAAGGGGGTGCGGGGTGAAGATGATGCGGGGGGTGCGGGCTGGGACGGGGTTGTGAGGGGGTGAGCTGGGAGGGTGGAGCAGGGAAGGGGACGGGGGGGTGGAAGGGGGGTAAAGGGGGTTGGGAGGGGGGGGGAAGCTGGTGCAGGTAATAAGCCATTTCCTCAGTGCCCACCATCGACGTCCAGAAAGCTCATCCACGTCCTTCGGGAGGTGAAGCATATTTTGGCAGACTTAGAAATGATTACATTTGCTAAGGGTTTTTATTTGCAGTGGTTTAAATAAAGGCATGCAGCATTGCCGACAGTGCGCTGCAGATGCTCTCCGAGCCATCTCCCGCGGGAGCTTTGAAGTTGCGGCCGGGGGGCCATTCGTGGATTTTTTGGGTGTTCGGGGCACCTTTTCTCAAGACTTCTCTCGGGTCCCGCTGCTCCTTCTTCACCTCAATGGACTTACCGCACGCCGTGGCTGCAGACACTCTGGGTGGTGAAGACAGCAGGATCGGACTCACCGCAATCCGTGGCTGCAGACACTCTGGACAGTGAAGACAGCAGGATCGGACTCACCGCACACTGTGGCTGCAGACACTCTGGACAGTGAAGACAGCAGGATCGGACTCACCGCACTCCGTGGCCGCAGACACTCTGGGCGGTGAAGACAGCAGGATTGGACTCACCGCACTCCGTGGCCGCAGACACTCTGGGCGGTGAAGACAGCAGGATCGGACTCACCGCACTCCGTGGCCGCAGACACTCTGGGCGGTGAAGACAGCAGGATCGGACTCACCGCACTCCGTGGCCGCAGACACTCTGGGCGGTGAAGACAGCAGGATCGGACTCACCGCACTCCGTGGCCGCAGACACTCTGGGCGGTGAAGACAGCAGGATCGGACTCACCGCACTCCGTGGTCGCTGACACTCTGGGCGGTGAAGACAGCAGGATCGGACTCACCTCACGCCGTGGCCGCAGACACTCTGGGCGGTGAAGACAGCAGGATCGGACTCACCGCACTCCGTGGACGCAGACACTCTGGGCGGTGAAGACAGCAGGATCGGACTCACCGCACTCCGTGGCTGCAGACACTCTGGGCGGTGAAGACAGCAGGATCGGACTCACCGCACGCCGTGGCTGCAGACACTCTGGACAGTGAAGACAGCAGGATCGGACTCACCGCACGCCGTGGCTGCAGACACTCTGGACTGAGAAGACAGCAGGATCGGACTCACCGCACGCCGTGGCTGCAGACACTCTGGGCGGTGAAGACAGCAGGATCGGACTCACCGCACTCCGTGGCTGCAGACACTCTGGGCGGTGAAGACAGCAGGATCGGACTCACCGCACGCCGTGGCTGCAGACACTCTGGGCGGTGAAGACAGCAGGATCGGACTCACCGCACTCCGTGGCTGCAGACACTCTGGACGGTGAAGACAGCAGGATCGGACTCACCGCACTCCGTGGCTGCAGACACTCTTGGTAGTGAAGACAGCAGGATCGGACTCACCGCACTCCGTGGCTGCAGACACTCTGGGCGGTGAAGACAGCAGGATCGGACTCACCGCACTCCGTGGCTGCAGACACTCTGGGTGGTGAAGACAGCAGGATCGGTCTCACCGCACTCCGTGGCTGCAGACACTCTGGACAGTGAAGACAGCTAGATCGGACTCACCGCACTCCGTGGCTGCAGACACTGTGGACAGTGAAGACAGCAGGATCGGACTCACCGCACTCCGTGGCTGCAGACACTCTGGGCGGTGAAGACAGCAGGATCGGACTCACCGCACTCCGTGGCTGCAGACACTCTGGGTGGTGAAGACAGCAGGATCGGACTCACCGCACTCCGTGGCTGCAGACACTCTGGGCGGTGAAGACAGCAGGATCGGACTCACCGCACTCCGTGGCTGCAGACACTCTGGGTGGTGAAGACAGCAGGATCGGACTCACCGCACTCCGTGGCTGCAGACACTCTGGACAGTGAAGACAGCAGGATCGGACTCACCGCACTCCGTGGCTGCAGACACTCTGGGTGGTGAAGACAGCAGGATCGGACTCACCGCACTCCGTGGCTGCAGACACTCTGGGTGGTGAAGACAGCAGGATCGGACTCACCGCACTCCGTGGCTGCAGACACTCTGTGCGGTGAAGACAGCAGGATCGGACTCACCGCACTCCGTGGCTGCAGACACTCTGGACAGTGAAGACAGCAGGATCGGACTCACCGCACTCTGTGGCTACAGACACTCTGGGCGGTGAAGACAGCAGGATCGGACTCACCGCACTCCGTGGCTGCAGACACTCTGGGCGGTGAAGACAGCAGGATCGGACTCACCGCACTCTGTGGCTGCAGACACTCTGGGTGGTGAAGACAGCAGGATCGGACTCACCGCACTCCGTGGCTGCAGACACTCTGGGCGGTGAAGACAGCAGGATCGGACTCACCGCACTCCGTGGCTGCAGACACTCTGGGTGGTGAAGACAGCAGGATCGGACTCACCGCACTCCGTGGCTGCAGACACTCTGGGCGGTGAAGACAGCAGGATCGGACTCACCGCACTCCGTGGCTGCAGACACTCTGGACGGTGAAGACAGCAGGATCGGACTCACCGCACTCTGTGGCTGCAGACACTCTGGGCGGTGAAGACAGCAGGATCGGACTCACCGCATTCCGTGGCTGCAGACACTCTGGGCGGTGAAGACAGCAGGATCGGGCTCACCACACTCCGTGGCTGCAGACACTCTGGGTGGTGAAGACAGCAGGATCGGACTCACCGCACTCCGTGGCTGCAGACACTCTGGGTGGTGAAGACAGCAGGATCGGACTCACCGCACTCCGTGGCTGCAGACACTCTGGGCGGTGAAGACAGCAGGATCGGAGATTGAAGTATCGACAGCTGTGCTCGTCAGTTTCATCCGGATCAATTTCATTGAGAAAACAAAGAGCAGGAGTGGCTGGGGGAGGGCAGTGGGCCCAGGTAACATACACTAAACTAACTGTTAGCCTTTAGATAGGGCTAAAATGAACTGATTTCAAAAGCCAGGGGAATTTAAACAGTTTAAGAGGGCAGGTTGGGGGAGAAAACGTTAGGGATGGGAGCAGATGGCCATGGATAGAGTTGAACAGCAAGGGAGCTTCCGAGGGAGCTTCCAGCCCAGGAGCCATCTTGAATATAACCCTCTCTGGAATTAGTGTAGGATTAGTATAAATGGGTGGTTGATGTTCGGCACAGACTCGGTGGGCCGAAGGGCCTGTTTCAGTGCTGTATCTCTAACTAACTAACTATTCATCTGAAGATGATTCCTGCTCACATCTGTCCTCATCCTGCAGTGCCTCCCCCCATAATGACTGCGTTGTTGTGCAGAACACAGCAAAGAGCAATGGTTCTGGTTCATACTGCAGGGCACCAGCCAATCTATCCAGTCAGTGGAAGCACATTTTCAACATGCCGATTGCCTGCTCAATGGTGGCTGTTGTAGCTCCATGGCTGGCATTGTATCACTCCTATGCAGCATTGGTGGTGTATCTCACCGGTATCAGGAGCCATGTCTGCAAGGGGTTGCCCTTGTCTTCAAGAAGCCACCCCTCCATCTGAGCCAGTTCAGTGAATAGCAGTGGCAGCTGGGACTGGTGCAGGAAGAAGGCACCATGACAGCTGCCTGAGAAACGGACACAGATTTGCATGAAGCGTTTCTGGTGCTCACATGCCAGCTGTACGTTGAGCGATTGGAAGCCCCGACGGCAGACGTTGACAGCAGTTTGCCTCGTCGAAGCCTTGATGGTTACATGGGTGCAAGCTCTGACCCCTGGCACCGGTGGGAAATCCGCAACTTAGCTGAAAGTGATGGCCCTCTGGGTCTGGCTCTCTGGGTCTGTTGTAAAGTGAACATAGTCTCCAGCCCTCTGGTACAGGGCATCGGTGACCTCCCTGATGCAGTTGCACAAAGGTCTCTGGTGAGCCCCTGAAATAATGCAGGGACATAACAGTTAAGAGCCGCTGTCATTTTGAGGGCCACAGGGATAGGATGACAACCGAAGCCCATTGGCTGCAGTTCATCATTGATTAGGGAACAGAAATGTGTCACCACCTCTCTCGACATCTGCAATCACCTCTGACACTGATGCTCAGACATCTGCAGGTATGTCATGTGGGACCTGTCGATGTGCGGTAATCTCTGGTGGCGAGCTCTTCTTGGGGGTTATTGCTGCTGCTGTTGCTCACGACTGCGGGGTTCCACGTGGGCTGCAGTGGCCAGTTGGTTTTGCCCGCGGTGAATATAGATCCTCAAGACAAGCGGATCAATGAATATTGGGTGAACCATTCACATCTGTAAGTAACAATTAAACACGGTTCCTTCACTTCTTCAAAGATACCGAGCAGGGCAAAGAATGATGTTGACTGCTACGTCAGGTGCTTTCATTCATCAACTATGTGACACAGCATTGCCAGTCTTATCTTCCATGAAAGTTGACACAGCATGATTACATTAAGATTATAACAGCTTCCTCGATTGGCCCACCCGCCAGATAACCTTTACTTATCAATCGTTTCTGGCACTCTCCCCACACACAGGGTGACTGGAATACCATTGATCCTTCACTCACACAAAAACAATCAGTTAGCACAGTGCAGCCACCCTTTACATAGGGCTGGTACACATTACCTCCCTGCACTTCTGCAGAATTGTGCTCCTGGCAATACCATCCCCTTTCCCACCTCCCGACAGGTCTGCAGAGTTGTGCCCCCAGTAATACCATCCCCCCTTGCACCTCCCATCCTGCTTGCTGAGTTGTGCCCCCAGTAATGCCATCCCCCCTTGCACATCCCATCCTGCTTGCTGAGTTGTGCCCCCAGTAATACCATCCTCCCTCACACCTCGCTTCCTGTATGCAGAGTTGTGCCCCCAGTAATGCCATCCCCCCTTGCACATCCTTTCCTGCATGCAGAGTTGTGCCCCCAGTAATGCCATCCTCCCTCACACTTCCCTTCATGCATGCTGAGTTGTGCCCCCAGTAATACCATCCTCCCTCACACCTCCCTTCATGCATGCAGAGTTGTGCCCCCAGTAATACCATCCTCCCTCACACCTCCCTTCCTGCATGCAGAGTTGTGCCCCCAGTAATGCCATCCTCCCTCACACCTCCCTTCATGCATGCAGAGTTGTGCCCCCAGTAATACCATCCTCCCTCACACCTCCCTTCCTGCATGCAGAGTTGTGCACCCAGTAATGCCATCCTCCTCCCATATCCCCCACTGCACTAAGTGTGAAGAAGGGAATTTGCCAAGTGACTAAATTTTAAGGCTTAATCTCTCAAGGCTAGTTTTTGTCTTGTTTACATCTAGCAGTTAATTGAAATTCATATTCCAGGTAAGAGGTAACTAAGGTTTCTTGCACTTTTAGAAAGGGGGATTTCAGCAAGGAGGAGACCTTTAAATTAAGAAGAAAATAAATATGAGTGCAGCGATTGTAAAGTGGGAGTTTGGTGCATGAGGGAGTGGCTCCTTTCTTTCTTTCTTTCTTTCTTTATTTCAGCCTCCAGCAGCTGCCTCTCTCTTCAGTCCAGGGATTCGAGAGTAACTGGTAAGTTATTTTACTGTAATAATAAAAACAAAGTTATGTTATGGCAGTTCAGTTTGACCAAATGGAATGTACATCCTGTGGTATGTGAGAAGTCATGGACACACCACATGTCCTGGACGAACACATCTGTGTGAAGTGTCACTGGCTGCAGAATCTTCAGCTCTGGGTTTTAGAACTCGAGCAGTGGCTGGAGTCACTGTTGTGCATCCAGGAGGAAGAGGACTATGTGGATAGAAAGTTGAGGGAGGTGGTCACGCTGTGGGTTAGGAGCTTGCAGGCAGAGAGGGAATGGGTAACCACCAGACAGTATCGGAGAACCAGGCAGGCAGTGCAGGAGTCCCCCGATTGCTAATCGGTTTTCCATTTTGGATACTGGTGAGAGTGATAGTTCCTCAGGGGAATGCAGCTACAGCAAAGCCCGTGGCATCACGGGGAGGAAGAAGAGTGGAAGAGCAATAATGATAGGGGATTCGATAGTCAGGGGATCAGACACCCGTTTCTGCTGCAGGAAACATGACTCCAGGATGATGTCTTGCCTACCTGGTGCCAGGGTCAAGGATTTCATGGAGCGTCTGCAGGACATCCTTCGTGGGCAAGAGGTCGTCGTCCACATTGGTACCAATGACATAGGTAGGATGAGGGATGAGGTCCTGAAAGCAGATTTTAGGGAGTCAGGAAGGAAATTAATTGAACATGTGGCTGGAGAATTGGTGTAGGAGGGAGGGCATCAGATTTCTGAGGCATTGGGACAGGTTCTGTGGCAGGTGGGACCTGTACAAGATGGACGGGCTACACCTTAACAGGACCAGAACTAACATCCTCGCAGGGAGATTTGTTTTTGCTGTTGGAGAGGATTTAAACTAGCTTGTCAGTGGGATGGCAACCTGAGGGGTAGCTCAAATTAGAAAGAAGTAAAGCTGGTAACCGGATGTAGAAAAGTAGCAGGTGAAATTAGAAGGTAGGTGAAACAAAGGTGAGCATCAACTAGGCTTAGAATGCAGAATGTCAAGAAGACAAGGTTAAGGGCACTCTATCTGAATGCATGCAGCATTCGCAACAAGGTAGATGATTTAAAGGCCCAAATGGAGGGAAATGGGAATGATGGAATTGCCATTATGGAAATGTGGCTACAGGGTGACTAAGTCTGGGAAATGAACATCCAAGGATATTCGACATTTAGGAAGGGCAGGCAAAAAGGAAAAGGAGGTAGTGTTCTTCTTTGGCCTCCTTGTCTCGAGAGACAATGGGTAAGCATCTGGAGGTGGTCAGTGGTTTGTGAAACAGTGCCTGGAGTGGCTAGAAAGGCAAATACGAGAGTGACAGACTCTTTCAAAGGTGCTGCACATAAAATAGGTTGTCGGGGCTGTGACACAGCTGGCTCTCCCCTTGCTCTTCTGTCTTTTTTCCTGCCAACTGCGAAGTCTCTCCGACTCGCCACACTTTAGCCCCCCCTTTATGGCTGCCCACCAGCTCTGGCGATCGCTGGGAACTGACTCCCACGACTTGTGATCAATGTCACAGGACTTCATGTTGCGTTTGCAGACTTCTTTCAAGCGGAGACATGGACGGCCGGTGGGTCTGGTACCAGTGATGAGCTCCCTGTACAATGTGTCCTTGGCGAATCCTGCCATCTTCCATGCAGCTCACATGGCCAAGCCATCTCAGGCCCCGCTGGCTTAGTGGGGTGTATATGCTGGGGATGTTGGCCACCTCGAGGACTTCTGTGTTGGAGATACGGTCCTGCCACCTGATGCCAAGGATTCTCCGGAGGCAGGGAAGATGGAATGAATTGAGACGTCGCTCTTGGCTGACATACGTTGTCCAGGCCTCGCTGCCATAGAGCAAGGTACTGAGGACACAGGCTTGATACACTTGAACTTTTGTGTTCTGTGTCAGTGCGCCATTTTGCTACACTCTCTTGGTCAGTCTGGTCATAGCAGTGGAAGCCTTTCCCATGCGTTTGTTTAATTCTGCATCAAGTGACAGGTTACTGGTGATAGTTGAGCCTCGGTAGGTGAACTCTTGGACCACTTCCAGAGTGTGGTCACCAATATTGATGGATGGGGCATTTATGACATCCTGTCCCATGAGGTTTGTTTTCTTGCGGCTGATGGTTAGGCAAAATTCATTACAGGCAGCCGCAAACCTGTTGATGAGACTCTGCAGACACTCTTTAGTGTGAGGTGTTAATGCAGCATCATCAGCAAAGAGGAGTTCCCTGATGAGGACCTTCTGTACTTTGGTCTTCGTGTTTCGATGGGCAAGGTTGAACAACCTGCCCCCTGATCTTGTGAGGAGGAAAATTCCTTCTTCAGAGGACTTGAACGCATGTGAAAGCAGCAGGGAGAAGAATGATCCCAAACAGTGTAGGTGCGAGAACACAGCCCTGTTTCACACCACTCAGGATTGCAAAGGGGTCTGATGAGGCACCGCTATGCTGAATTGTGCCTTCAATATTTGTCATGGAATGAGGTGATGATACTCAGTAGCTTTGGTGGGCATCCAATCTTTTCTAGTAGTCTGAAGAGAACACGTCTGCTGACGAGGTCAAAGGCTTTGGTGAGATCAATCAAAGCAACGTAGAGGGGCATCTGTTGTTCACGACATTTGTCCTGTAGTTGGCGAAGGGAGAACAGCATGTCAATGGTGGATCTCTTTGCTCGAAAGCCACACTGTGCCTCAGGATAGACACGCTCAGCCAGCTTCTGAGCCTGTTTAATGCGACATGAGCGAAGACTTTCCCCACTATGCTGAGCAGGGAGATTCCACGGTTGTTGTTGCAGACACCGCGGTCACCTTTGTTCTGATAGAGGGTGATGATATTGGCATCGCGCATGTCCTGTGGTACTGCTCCCTCATCCCAGCACAGGCAAAGCAGTTCGTGCAGTGCTGAAAGTATAGCAGGCGACGGATGTTAACTCGCTGGGGGCTTTCTTGTAGTTCAGCAGTGCTCTGCGCTGAGTGGCTATGACATGTTCCAGCTCTTCAATGTGAGATTGAAACCAGTCTACATTCCACTTCGCACGATTGCCAAAGGTGGTCATTGCTGAGTCATAGATGGTGTCTCTGATGTGGGCCCACTTCGTCCCTGCATCCCCTGTGGGAGTGTTTTGAAGGGCTTTTTCAAGTGAATTTAGAAATTTACGTAACAGCTGTGGATGAGAAATTCTGCTCGTGTTGATGCGCGGGCGGCCCTTCTGCTTGTCGTGATGCAGCTTCTTTGGTTTGAGGCTAACCTTGCTGCACACCAGGGAGTGATCGGTGTTGCAGTCCGCACTGTGGAAGCTGCGTGTGATTTGAACTCTGTTTAAAGAGGCTCACCTTGTGATGATGAGGTAAGCTGGTGCCAACGACGTGATCTTGGGTGCCTCCAAGAAACCTGGTGACAGGGTTTAGTGTGAAAGAATGAGTTGGTGATGCAGAGGTTATGATAGGTACACAACTCAAGCAGTCTCTGTCCATTCTCATTCATCCTTCCAATGCCATAGTGCCCAAGGCAGGACGGCCATGAGTCATGGTCGGCACCAGCTCTGGCGTTAAAGTCCCCCAGCAGGAATAGGTGTTCGGTGTTGGGGATGCTACTAATGTTATTATGGAGTTCCTTGTAGAACTGGTCTTTAGCTTCAGGTGGGGAGCAGAGTGTTGGAGCGTTGATGCTGAGTAGGTGTACTGGACCAGAGGTGGTGAGTAGTCGGATGGACAGTATGCGTTCCGAGCCATTTGAGGAAGGTTCTATCATGCTGAGCAAAGAGTTTCTGATGGCGAAGCCCACTCCATGCTGTCTTGGTTCTTCAGGATCCCTACCCTGCCAGAAGAAGGTGTAGTCTTGCTCTGCTAGCGAGCCACTCGCAGGGAGGCATGTCTCCTGAAGTGCTGCAATGTCCACATTGAGTCTACTGAGCTCGTTGTTGATGATGGCGGTCTTCCGAGAATCGCTGATTTGTGTTCGGTCTTCCAACAGGCCAGGACACATAGTTCTGACATTCCAGCTTGTAAAACGAAGGGCTGGTACCTTCTTTCCTTTTTTGGTCGTGCTGTTTGCGGTGTTACAGTCCACTTGTCGGGCAATGACCCTGAGCTCCAATCACCCATTGAAGCAGGTGGACTGTGGCGGGACAGAACCTTACTGACCGGTTTGAGGCGGGCGGTAGCTATCCAGTGAGATGCGATGACCTCTCCCATCGACAAAGGCAACACGTGGCGTCCAATCACTACGCCAATTGAGCTGGACTTATAACCCATAACTGCTGCCTTCCGTGTTGTTTCAGTTGCTGTGAGGCGACTATGGAGTGACCTCTCCATGGTGCATGCCTGGGCGGATGTATGGAGGTTGTGAGTTGCCCAAGCGTCAAAACCCCCCTCTCGGCCTTCCTGGTGGGGTCCAAAGGGGTGAAGAGCACGACTTTTGGCACCAATATGGCTGCAGGAACTGCTGGAAACATGCCAAAGGTGACACATGACCGCCTTCGGGGTTCCGCTCCTGATTTTCTGTTATGGTTTACTCCCTTAGCCTTGGTCTCTCCCGAGATGCCCACAAGTCAGTGGGGTTATTGGGGCCCCTACACAGGGGTAGGTGGATGCTGGTGGGAGGAGGTGGGGGTAGGGGGGGAGGGGGTGCGAGGAGGAGGAGTGCGGTGGGAAGGGGTGGAGGGAAGGGGATGGGGGGGAAATGGGAGGGGGGCTGCAGGGGATAAGGGGAGGGGTGCGGGGGAATGGGGTGCGAGGGGAAGATGGTTCTAGGGGGGAGCTGGGAAGAGATTGTGGGGGGAAGGGGGAGTGAGGTGGGTGGGGGAGGGGAGTGCAAGCGGGGTGGGGGGAGGTGGTGCAAGGGGGTGAACTGGGAGAGGGAGGGAGGGGGTGCAGGGGATAGGGGGAGGGGTGCAGGGGAAAGGGGTGCGAGGGGAAGATGGTGCAAGGGGGATCTGGGAAGGGGGTGTAGGTGGAAGGGGGAGTGAGGGGGGTGGGGGAGGGGAGTGCAAGGGGGGTGGGGTTGGGGGTGCAGGTAATAAAACAAAACATTGCATCAGCTCCCACCATTGTCCCTTTTACAATGGTGTTCTACTGCAGGGATCGGGATCCGGGATCTGGGAGCCGAGCCGGAGTTGTGGGGAAGGTTTGTGTGGAAACAGCGTGGAGTCGTCAAGTGAGCAGAAGCCGCTGCCGGAACCATGTGGCCGCTCTTGGGACCAAGTGGCCGCTCTTCCTCCTGATCACCGCCGTGGACGGGCTCCCCGAACACAGCCACAGCCTTCCTGTCCAGTTGGCCAAGCTTCATCAGCATTCCTTTCCCGGATTGCCAGCCGTTCACCCTCTCTCTGTGGTGAATTTCTCTCCCAGCCTTACGCGACAACTGCCCTGGGCGCCGCTGACAATAAGAGATGGCATCAGTATATCAGAACGGGAGAATCTCAGATCAGAAGAAGAAAAAGTGGAATCTGTTTGGGTGGAGCTAAGAAACAGCCAGGGGCAGTAAACATTGGTCGGAGTTGTTTATAGGCCATGCAACAGTCGTGGTAGTGTGGGTATTAATCAGGAGATAAGAGAAGCATGTGGCATGGGTAATACAGTAATCATGGGTGACATCAATCTGCATATAGACTGGGTAAACCTACTGAGCACTAATGCTGTGGAGGACGAGTTTCTGAAGTGCGTTAAGGATGGTTTTCGAGAGCAGGATGTTAAGGGACTGACGAGAGCACTGGCTATTTTGGATCTCTCTTATGGAATGAGAAAGGGCTAATTACTAATTTTGTTGTTAAAAAGAAACATTTAGGGATGAGTGACCAAAACATGATAGAATTTTCCATTTTGTTTGAAAGTGAGGTAGTTCAATCTGAAGCCAAGTTGTTAAATTTGAATGAAGGAAATTATGAAATTATGAGGGGCAAATTGGCTGAGGTAGATTGGGAACATACATTAAAATTTATGACAGTGCATGGGCAATGTATAGTCTTTAAATAAATATTACATAGTTTACAGTAACTATACATTCCTTCAAGGCACATCAAACACCAAAGTTAATGACACTCTACCGTAGATAATGAAGGAAGTTAGGGATTGTATCAGATTAAAAGAAAAGTTGCCAGAAATAGTAATAAACTGAGGACTAGGAGGACTTTATAATAGAGCAAAGGAGGGAAAAGAAACTGGGACAGAAATGGAGAATAGAATGTGAATGCAAGCTAGCAACAAATATAAAAATGGACTATAAAAGCTTCTATTGGTGTGTCTAAAGGAAACGTTTGGCTAAGACAAACGTGGGTCCATTGCAGGCAGAGTCAGGAGAATTTATAACGGGGAATAGAGAAATGGCAGAGAAGCTAAATGAATCCTTTCTGTCTGTCTTCACTGAGGAAGATGCAAGAAATCTCCCAGAATTAGAGATCCAAGGGATTAGGGTAATGAGAAATTGAGGGAAATTAGTATTAGTACGAAGGTTCTATTGGTGAAATTAATGGGACTGAAGGTTGATAATTCCCCAGGCCCTGATATTTTACATCCCAGAGTGTTGAAAGAGGTAACTATGGAGATCATGGATACATTGGTTATCATCTTACAAAATTCTATAGATTCTGGAGCATTTCCTGCAGATTGGAATGGAGCAAATGTCATCCCACTTTTTAAAGAAAGGACAGAAAGAGAAAACAGGGAATTGTCGACCTGTTAGCCGAATATTATTCATTGGGAAAATGCTCGAATCTATTCTAAAGGATGTGATAAATGGACACTTGGATAATAGTGATATGATTAGGAATAGACAATATGGATTTATGAATGGAAAATCATGTATGACAAACTTGCTGGAATTTTTTTTTTGAGGATGCTACTAACAGAATTAATAAAGGGTGGGGGGGGGGGGCGTCATTGGATGAGGTATATTTAGATTTTTAGAAAGCTTTTGATAAAGTCTCCCACAGAAAGTTGGTAATCAAAATTAAAGCACATGAGATAGGAGGTAATATACTGGCATGGATTAAGGATTGGTCAAGAGGCAGAAAGCAGAGATTAGGAATAAACGGAACATTTTCACATTGGCAGGCTGTGACTAGAGGGGCACCGCAGGGATCAGTGCATGGACTCCAGCTGTTCACAATATAAATCAATGAATTGGATGTGGAGACCAAATGTAGCATTTACAAGTTTGTGGATGACACAGAACTAGGTGGGAATGTGTAATGTGAGGAAGATGCAAAGTGGCTTCAAGAGCATTTGGACAGACTTAGTGAGTGGGCAAGAACGTGACACATGGAATATAATGTGTAAAAATGTGAGGTTATCCACATTGGTAGGAGGAATGGATGTGCGGAGTATTTCTTAAATGTTAATAGATTAGATAGTATAGATGTACAAAGTGACCTGGATGTCAGTGTCAATAAGTTACTGAAAGCTAACATGCAGGTGCAACAAGCAATTAAGAAGGTTAAGGCAATGTCAGCATTTATCACAAGAGGATTTGAGTACAGGAGTAGTGGAGACTTGCTTCAATTGTATAGAAACTCGGTGAGACCACACCTGGAGTACTGTGTGCAGTTTTGGTCCCCATACCTTAAGAAAATTATTATTGCCATAGAGGGAATGCAACAAAGATTCACCGGACTTGTTCCAGGATGGAGAGACTGTCCTATGAAGAGAGGTTGGGGAAACTGAGCCTGTATTCTCTAGTGTTTCGAAGAATGAGGTGATCTCATTGAAACCAACAAAATACTTAAAGGAATAGACAGGGTAGATGAAAGTAAGGTGCTGCCCATGGTTGGGGAGTCTAGGACCAGGGGGCACAATTTCAAAATAAGGGGCAAGCAATTTAAGTCAGAGATGAGGAGAAATTTCTTTACTCAGAGGATTGTGAATCTTTTGAATTATCTGCCCCAGAGGGTTGTGGAAGCTCAGTCATTGAGTATGTTGAAAGCAGAGAGTGACAAATTTGTAAATCCAAATGATGTAAGGGGATATAAGGATAGTGTGGGAAAAATACATTGAAGTGGATGATCAGCCATGATCATATTGAATGGCGGGGTAGGCTCGATGGGCTGAATGGCCTCCACCTACTCCTGTTCTTATGTTTCCTATGTTCCTGTGATTCAAGTGGAAATAAGCTTAAGGCTGAAGGAGGTGGTTTTCATGGACTAGTCACATTTTCATAGAGATTGTGGAGAGATAAGAGAGAGATTGGTGAAAGTAATTGGTTCAGGACAGAAAGTGTTGGTTTGTTGGGCAACCAAAGGCTGATTTTAACAGGAGCAGGTGAACAGTTGCTCTCAACGCTAGAGACAATGAAGTCTCTGATTTTTCACATCTGTTGTTGTAGTTGAGGTAGGAGGTGTTAATGGTGAGGGGTTTATAAGGACAATTGATGGTGATGAAGAGGCACAGGGGATATCTATGCATTCTAGGAATGTTCCTGCAGAAATAATGACATAGAGGACAGTGAGGCCCACTTCATGTGACTCAGCTTAAAACAGAAGTGTAGCAGCTAGTTTATCCCATGTATTTGGGACAGAATATCCCAAAAATCTATCACATTGTATTTGAAACAGCAAATATGAGGGCAAGATAGGATATTCTATGAATGAATAAGACAGTCAAGGCACAGGCAAAGAGTAGATATTTCAAGAACATATGAATCCATTTTGGCCTCTTTGTGAGAAACATTTTTTATTCGTTCCTGGGAGTTGGGCATCACTGGCTAGGCCAGCATTTATTGTCCATCCCTACTTGCACCTGAGAAGGTGGTGGTGAGCCGCCTTTTTGAACCACTGCAGTCTATGTGGGGACACCCACAATGCTCTCAGGAAGGGAGTTCCAGGATTTTGCCCCAGCGACAGTGAAGGAACGGCAATAGTCAAGATGGTGTGTGGCTTGGAAGGCAACTTGCAGGTAGTGGTCTTCCCATGCATCTTCTGCCCTGGTCCTTCTAGGTGGTAGAGGTCACGGCCTTGAAAGATGCTTTGTAAGGAGCCTTGGTGCATTGTTGCAGTGCATCTTTTAGATGGTACACACTGCTGCCACTGCACGTCAGTGGTGGAGGGAGTGAATGTTTGTGCATGGCCCGCCAATCAGGTGGGCTGCTTTGTCCTGGATGGTGTTGAGCTTCTTGAGTTTTGTTGGAGCTGGACCCATCCAGGCAAGTGGAGAGTATTCCATCACAGTCCTGACCTGTGCCTTGTAAATGCTGGACAGGCTTTGGGGAGTCAGGAGGTGATTTACTTGCTGCAGAATTCCTAGCCTCTGACCTGCTCTTGTAGCCATAGCATTTATATGGCTCCTCCAGTTCAGTTTCAGCATCTTCCTTTCTGCTAGGTAAGGCTCCAATCAGCAGAGAGTTTCCCCCCGGATTCACATTAACTCCAGTTTTACTAGGGTTCCTTGATATCATGCTTGGTCACAGGTTGCCTTATTGTCAAGAGCAGTCACACTCACCTCACCTCTTGAGTTCAACTCTTTTGTCTGTGTTTTAACCAAGGCTGTAATGAGGTCAGGAGCTGAGTGGCTCTGGCCGAACCCAAACTGAGCATCACTGAGAAGGTTACTGCAAATGTACCTTTTCTAACCCTGTGAGTTTGTTGTTGAAAACGAGATTGTTGTTGTGCATTAATCCAGTGGTGAATTGTAATGATAGTCAGAACATCCTTGCCTGAGGTTGTTCTTAGGGTGTAGAATATGCAATTTCCTGTTACTGCTTCTTTTTGTGGATTTAATTGAAATCTTTTGATGATGTATGGTTGCTGTAACTCACAAATCCAACAGTTAAACTGACTTCAGGATATTTCATGTGATACTGTTTCATTTACCCACATTAAAGTTTATCTTTAATGTAATGGCCATTATACATCACAATCCAAAATCTCCTTAAAAATAGTTAGTTTTCTCATTGTCCTTCACCTCCCACAAGGATTTCAGGAATATAAAAAGCAAGTGACCAAGTAACCGATCAGCTCTGCTCCAGATCAATGTTTATTATTTGTTATTGACACAATTTCCCATTCAGTGTAAACAAATATTTTATCCCATTCTTCAGCTCCTCTCTGAATTTCCTCTGTGTCAGTCCATAGACACAAATGTTTGTGCAGGAACTGAGAAGCTTCAGCATGGCCCCAGCTTGTTGGGTAATATATATCAGGTTACTGTAATATTTGTCGGTGTAAGTATAGTTTCTCACTGGCCAATTTATCGAATGGACAACATATGTCATCCACAATAATATGAAATTGGCAGAAATAGTGAAAAGCAAAATCATGGATTTCCTTCGATTCTTCACCTCTGGATCATTCTGATTCTCACTGTTTCTCTGGAGTCCCCTGTGAACTCTATTTGCCATTATAATGTGTCTGATGGCCAATGCATTGAACAACAGAATTAAACAGATTGGTAATAGAGGGGTTATGATAATGTCAAAACATTCATAAACACTCCACAAGGGGGAGGTGAGATAATCAGCTGTTGAAACACAATACCAAGGTACATTGTCAATTATAGTTACAGCTTCACCTGCAAAGTAAAAGGGAATACTCCTCAGACAGCTCATCACAAACACAGTCGTGATAACAACCATCGCTGCTTTTTTAGTATTATATTTTGACTGTAGCTTCTGACAGCAAATTGTTACAAAACGATCAAAAGTGAAGAACAGAAAACCAGACAGAACAGTCTAAAGCGACAGTATATGCGACAAGGTTCACCATACACACAGGAGTTATAAACAGGAAACTAACTGGAAAGTACATGATATTAATCCGGTGTAATATCACATGGATGATAATCACCATTAGATCCGCCACTGCCATGGCCACCAGATAGTGAGTGATACATTTGGAGAGACCGCACTTTCCTCGAGACAAAATCACAATCGCCACCAAGTTAACTGTAAGAAACAGAAACAGATATTTAACTCGATGCTGTCCCCAAGCAATTTTAAAATAATCATTTCAAGTTGAAAAAGACAGGATGGAAATATGAGAATTCCATTTCTGAATTAAATTAAATTGTTCTTTAAAGATCTATTTATCGGTGACAGGGGAATCTGTGGCAAAAGAAGTTACAGGAAAATGAGAAGGCAAACAAAGTTGTTAATGTGAGATAGCAAAAGAGATGCTGAAGATAAAAACTGATGATTTTTTGTTCTGGAGAATTATGGGACCCAAAACACCAGTCTCTGCAAAAGCAAGTAACTGCAGTTAAGCTTTGCCCTGTTGGGTTATAGTCTGTAAAACATGGAGAGTGCACTCTCGCCCTGCTGTGTTACAGTTTGTACAACAAGGAGAGCGCCCTCTCACCCGATTGGGTTCTGGTCTGTACAACATGGAGAGTGCACTCTCGCCCTATTGGGTCATGGTCTGCACTACATGGAGAGTGCACTCTCACCCTATTGGGTTATGGTCTATACAACTTGGAGAATGCACTCTCCCTCTCTTGGGTTATGGTCTGTACTACATGAAGAGTGCACTCTCACCCTATTGGGTTATAGTCTATACAACTTGGAGAATGCACTCTCCCTCTCTTGGGTTATGGTCTGTAATACATGAAGAGTGCACTCTCACCCTATTGTGTTCTGATCTGTACAACATGGAGAGTACACTCTCACCCTATTGGGTTATGGTCTGCACTACATGGAGAGTGCACTCTCACCCTATTGGGTTATGGTCTGTACTACAGGAAGAATGCACTCTCACCCAATTGTGTTATGATTTGCACAACATGGAGAGTGCAATCCCGCCCTATTGGGTATGGTCTGTAATACATGGAGAGCGCCCACTCACCCTATTGGGTTCTGGTCTGTACAATATGAAGAGTGCACTCTCGCCCTATTGGGTCATGGTCTGCACTACATGGAGAGTGCACTCTCACCCTATTGGGTTATCGTCTGTACAACTTGGAGAATGCACTATCCCTCTCTTGGGTTATGGTCTGTACGACATGAAGCGTGCACTCTCACCCTATTGTGTTCTGATCTGTACAACATGGAGAGTGCACTCTCGCCCTATTGGGTTATGGTCTGTAATACATGGAGAGCGCATTCTCACTCTATTGGGTTCTGGTCTGTACAACATGGAGAGTGCACTCTAGCCCTATTGGGTCATGGTCTGCACTACATGGAGAGCGCACTCTCGCCCTATTGGTTTGTGGTCTGTACAACATGGAGAGTGCACTCTCACCCTGTTGGGTTATGGTCTGTACAACATGGAGAGCACAGTCTCTCCCTGTTGGTTTATCGTCAGTACAACATGGAGAGTGCACTCTCACCCTGTTGGGTTATGGTCTGTACAACATGGAGAGCACACTCTCTCCCTGTTGGATTATAGTCTGTACAACATGGAGAGTACACGCTCACCCTGTTGACTAAACGTCTGTACAACATGTAGAGCGAACTCTTACCCTGTTGGGTTATTGTCTGTACAACATGGAGAGTGCACTTTCACCATGTTGGGCTATAGTCTGTACAACTTGGAGAGTGCACTCTCCCCCGATTGGGTTATGGTCTGTACTACATGAAGAGTGCACTCTCACCCTATTGTGTTATGATCTGTACAACATGGAGAGTGCACTCTCGCATTATTGGGTTATGGTCTGCACAACATGGAGAGTGCACCTCCGCTCTATTGGGTTATGGTCTGTAATACATGGAGAGCGCCCTTTCACCCTTTTGGTTTCTGTTCTGTCCAACATGGAGAGTGCACTCTTGCCCTATTGGGTCATGGTCAGCATGACATGGAGAGTGCACTCTCACCCTATTGGGTTATGGTCTGTACTACATGAAGAGTGCACTCTCACCCTATTGTGTTATGATCTGCACAACATGGAGAGTGCACTCTCGCATTATTGGGTTATGGTCTGCACAACATGGAGAGTGCACTCCCGCCCTATTGGGTTATGGTCTGTAATACATGAAGAGCGCCCTCTCACCCTTTTGGGTTCTGGTCTGTCCAACATGGAGAGTGCACTCTCGCCCTATTGGGTCATGGTCAGCACGACATGGAGAGTGCACTCTCACCATATTGGGTTTCAGTCTGTACAACTTGAAGAGTGCACACTCCCCCTATTGGGTTATGGTCTGTACTACATGAAGAGTGCACTCACACCCTATTGTGTTATGATTTGTGCAACATGGAGAGTGCACTCTCGCCCAATTGGGTCATGGTCTGCACTACATGGAGAGTGCACTCTCACCCTATTGGGTTATAGTCTGTACAACTTGGAGAGTGCACTCTCACTCTGTTGGGTTATGGTCTGTAATACATGGAGAGCGCACTCTCACCCTATTGGGTTCTGGTCTGTAATATATGGAGAGTGCACTCTCACCCTGTTGGTTTATCGTCTGTACAACATGGAGAGTGCACTCTTACCCTGTTGGGTTATGGTCTGTACAACATGGAGATGCGATCTTTCACTCTGTTGGGTTATAGTCTGTACAACATGGAGAGCACACTCTCTCCCTGTTGGATTATAGTCTGCACAACATGGAGAGTGCACTTCTGCCCTATTGGGTTATGGTCTGTAATACATGGAGAGCGCCCTCTCACCCTTTTGGGTTCTGGTCTGTCCAACATGGAGAGTGCACTCTTGCCCTATTGGGTTATAGTCTGTACAACTTGGAGAGTGCACACTCCCCTATTGGGTTATGGTCTGCACAACATGAAGAGTGCACTCTCACCCTATTGTGTTATGATCTGTACAACATGAAGAGTGCACTCTCACCCTATTGTGTTATGATCTGTACAACATGGAGAGTGCACTCTCGCATTATTGCGTTATGGTCTGCGCAACATGGAGAGTGCACTCCCGCCCTATTGGGTTATGCTCTGTAATACATGGAGAGCGCCCTCTCACCCTATTGTGTTATGATCTGTACAACATGGAGAGTGCACTCTCGCATTATTGGGTTATGGTCTGCACAACATGGAGAGTGCACTCCCACCCCACTGGGTTATGGTCTGTAATACATGGAGAGCGCACTCTCACCCTTTTGGGTTCTGGTCTGTCCAACATGGAGAGTGCACTCTTGCCCTATTGGGTCATGGTCAGCACGACATGGAGAGTGCACTCTCACCCGATTGGGTTATAGTCTGTACTACATGAAGAGTGCACTCTCACCCTATTGTGTTATGATCTGTACAACATGGAGAGTGCACTCTCGCATTATTGGGTTATGGTCTGCACAACATGGAGAGTGCACTCCCGCCCTATTGGGTTATGGTCTGTAATACATGGAGAGCGCCCTTTCACCCTTTTGGATTCTGGTCTGTCCAACATGGAGAGTGCACTCTCACCCTATTGGGTTACAGTCTGTACAACTTGGAGAGTGCACACTCCCCCTATTGGGTTATGGTCTGTACTACATGAAGAGTGCACTCTCACCCGATTGTTTTATGATCTGCACAACATGGAGAGTGCACTCTCGCCCCATTGGGTTATGGTCTGCACAACATGGAGAGTGCACTCCTGCCCTATTGGGTTATGGTCTGTAATACATGGAGAGCGCCCTCTCACCCTATTGGGTTCTGGTCTGTCCAACATGGAGAGTGCACTCTCGCCTAATTGGGTCATGGTCTGCACTACATGGAGAGTGCACTCTCACCCTGTTGGGTTATAGTCTGTGCAACTTGGAGAATGCACTCCAGGTAAAGGCCGTCCCAATGATAAAGCTTCCTCTTTCCCCAGAGCTGGCACAGTGCCCCATAAACAGAAACCCATTTCTCCCACACAAATCAAATAGCCAAACATTTAACTCTCTAGTCTTGTTTACCCGATGCCAATTTGTCTGTGGCTCAGGTAGTAATCCAGAGGTCATTACCATTGCTGTTCTGTTTTTCGTTTATATAAGTTTTGCCTCTAGGTGCTCACACTTCCTCAGCAGAACCTCGTTCTTCATCCTATGTCGATGGTACCCACATGGATTATTACAACTGGATCCTTCCCCTCCCACTCCAAGTTCCTCTCCAGTCCTGAGGAGATGTCTTTAACCCAGGCACCAACAGGCAACACAACCCACAGTTGCAGAGAACAGTGCCTATCCCCCTAACTATACTTCCCCCTGCTACAACTACATTCATTTTTAATCCCCCCACTAGAATGGCCCCCTGCACCATGTTGCTTTGGTCAGTTTGCTCATCCTCCCTGCAGTCCCTGCTCTCGTCCACACAAACTGCAACAACATTGAATCTTTTGGACAAGTGCAAGGGCTGAGGCTCCCCGTTGCTACCTTTTTGTTCGCCAGAGCTGCCTCACTCATAGCCACATCTATCATTGTAACCCGAATTTCCTTCACCCTAATATGTTTGTCCAGATTCCCCTTAAATGCATCTATACTATACTATTCAACTCTCCCTGTGGTAGTGAGTTCCACATTCTCATCACTCTTTGGGGAAGGACATTTATTCTCATTTCCTATTGGATTTCTTGGTGCGAATCTGATGTTGATGGCCTCTAGTGCTGCTGCTCTCCAGAAGTGTAAATATACTCTCTATATACACTCTAACAAAACCTTTCATCCATTTAAAGTCAGTTATTCCCTCAGTGTCATTTTTTCCAACAGAAAAGAGAGCCAGCCTGTTCATCCTTTCCTGATATGTAAACCCATGCATTTCTGATATCATCCTTGTAAATCTTCTCTGTACCCTCTCCAGAGCCTCTATATCCTTTTTATCATATCGTTACAACTGAGGAGGGTGCAATGCACTGTCAATTCAGTCCCATCACTCCACAAGTTGCAGAATATTATTAAAGTTTTCCCAGCCAAACGGAAAACAGCCAAATTAAACACTCCAGTAACTGCCAGAATAAAACAAACCGAACCAGATATATATAGACGGCAACAAATTAACTATTTATTAAAACTGAATCTTAAACATTACTATGATAAACCAATGTCTAAAGATGTTGTAACTTCTTATTTTAACCTAACTCCCCCCATTCACACACATACATTCAAAAATCAATGGTTATCTGTTTTTATTTTCAAAAGGATTGTATTTTTTCCCATTTGTTTCATGGGATGTGGGCGGCACTGGCCAGGCCAGCATTTATTGCCCATCCCTAATTGCCCATGAGAAGGTGGTGGTGAGATGCCTTCTTGCACTGCTGCAGTCCATGTGAGGTGGGAAGACCCATAGTGCTATTAGGAAGAGAGTTCCAGGATTTTGACACAGTGACAGTGAAGGAACAGCAATATAGTTCCAAGTCAGGATGGCGTGTGGCTTGGAGGGGAACTTGCAGGTGGTGGTGTTCTCTTGTCCTTCTAGGTGATAGAGGTCGTCGGTTTGGAAGGTGCTATCTAAGGAGCCTTGGTGTGTTGCTGCAGTGCATCTTGTAGCTGGTCCACACTACTGCCAATGTGCATTAGTGGTGGAGGGAGGGAATATTTGTAGATGGGAAGCCAATCAAGTGGGGTGCTTTGTCCTAGATGGTGTCGAGCTTCTTGAGTGTTGTTGGAGCTGTACCCATCCAGGCAGGTATTCCATCACACTCCTGACTTGTGCCTTGTAGATGGTGGACAGGCTTTGGGGAGTCAGGTGGTGAGTTACTCGCTGTAGGATTCCTAGCCTCTGACCTGCTCTTGTCGCCATAGTATTTATACGGCTGCTCCAGTTCTGTTCCTGGTAATGGTAACCCCCAGGCTGCTGATTGTGGGGGATTCAGCGATCGTAATGTCGTGGAATATCGGGGAGATGGTTAGATTCCAGCTTGTTGGAGATGGTCATTGCCTGGCAGTTGTGTGGCACAAATGTTACTTGCCACTTATCAGCCCAAGCCTGGATATTGTCCAGGTCTTTCTGCATTTCAACACGGACTGCTTCAGTATGGGAGGAGTCGTGAATGGTGCAGAACACTGTGCAATCATCAGCGAACATCCCCACTTCTGACATTCAGATTGAAGGAATGTTATTGATGAAGAAGCTGAAGATGGTTGCACCTAGGACACTACTCTGAGGGACTACTGCAGCGATGTGCTGGAGCTGAGATTATTCACTTCCAACAACCACAGCCATCTTCCTTTGCACTGGGTATGATTCAAACCAGCGGAGAGTTTTCTCCCGATGACCATTGACTCCAGTTTTAGTGGTGCTCATGGATGCTGTACTCGGTCAAATGCTGTCTTGATGTCATGGCAGACACTCGCACCTCACCTCACCTCATTCCAACATGTGGAGCTTGTGGAGAGCATTGTGATACTGGACAAGCAGATCTGTGATAAGTGGATGCAGCTCGAGTAACTTTGTCTCCGCGTTGTTGAGATGGAGTTCCAGCTGCATACATTGTGCACCCTCAGAGAGGGGGAGAGTTACCTAGATACATTATCCCAGGAGTCAGTCACACCCCTTAGGTTAATTTTAAATTCGGAGTTCATCAATGGTTATGGAAAAGAGGATGTGAATGTGAGTCAAACAGGTCTGGAGATCCAGCATTTAATGATGGAGGTGCCTTGGCTTGACTTTGACAAAAGGCATGGGGCACTTGCTACCTATGTGGATACAAACAAGGACTTCAGGGTGGATGGCCAAACTGACCATAGCACCATGGTACAGGAAGCCATTCAATTAGGGCAGGGAAACAGAATGTGGCAATGATAGGGGACAATATAGTCAGGGGATAGATATTTTTATCTGCAGCCATGACCTGGAGTTCCAAAGGTTGCGTGCCTTCCCGGTGCCAGGGTGAAAGACACCTCCTTGCTGAACTTGGAGTGGGAGAGGGAGGATCCAGTAATGATGATCCACATTGGTACAAATGATATATGTAGAAATAGGAATGATGTTCTGCTGAGACAGTTTGATGATTTAGAATCCAAATTAAAATGCAGAACCTCAAAGGTATTAATTTCAGATTGTTATCTCAGCCATTCACCAATTGGTGCAGGGTGAAGAAAATTAAACAAATAAATGTGTGACTCAACGAGTGGTGTGGAAAGGAGGGGTTTTGATTCATGGGGCACTGACACCATTGCTGGGCAAAGAGGGAGCTGTTCCATTGGTATGGGTTCCATTGGTATGGGTTCCATTTAAACCAGGCTGGGATCAATGTCGGGATCTGGGCAGGGCTTTCAAGTAAAAAGGATGGTGGTGGGTTCTGGTGAATGGAGATTTAGAAATCTAAAGAGAAAAGTCAAGACAATGGAGCAATTTAACGACATGGCCACAGACTGCAGAGTGGGATAGGAAGGGTCAGCAAGTTTAAACATTAATAATGCATCAGGGAATGAAGTCAATGTAAAGAATGGAAGTAAAACAATAAAATTCTCGATTCTTTCTCTGAATATGTGAAGTTTCCATAATAAAACAGATGAACTAGCGGCACAAATAAATATAAATGCTTCAGATCTAATGGCCATGAGAGACATGGTTACAAGGTGACCAATGTTGGGAAATAAATATATCAGGGTGCACAACATTTATCAAAGACAGGTGCAATGGAAATGGGAGAAGAATAGCCCTGATAATAAAGGATGAATTAGAAAATCAGTGAGAAAGAAGGTCGTCTCATAAGACCAGGGGAGAATCAGTCTGAGTGAAGATAAAGAATAACAAGGGTTAGAAAACACTGGTGGGAGTTGTTTATAGACTCCCTAACTGTAGTTATACTAGTTTACAAACCATGAAGCAAGATATAATTGGAGCTTGTCATAAAACCAATGTAATAATTGTGGGGAAATTTAATCTTTATACAGACTGGACAAATCAAATTGGTAAAGGTAGTTAGGAAGATGAGTTTAAATAATGCATTTGTGAACGTTTCCTGGAACAATAGGTCTGGAGCCGAGTGGTCTTGGCTGAAACCAAACTGTACATCAGTGAGCAGGTTTTTGCTGGGTAATTGCTTTTTGATTGCATTGTTGATGACAACTTTCATCACTTTGCTGAAGATTAAAACAGACGAATGAGGTGGTATTTAATCAGATTAGATTTGTCCTGCTTTTTGTGGATAGGACAGAGCTGGGAAATTTACTATGTTCTGTGCTCTGCTATCACTGAAGAGGGGTTTCCTCCTCCCATTAGCTCTTTAATTGTCCAAAACACTTCCCTGAAAGGATATGACAGGATGACAGAGCATTAATCTGATCTGTTGGTTTTTGCTTTGTTTCACTTTGTCTCTAGCAGGGTTGTCCAACATACAGCCTGTGGGCCAGCATCCGGCGTGGCAAAGGTTCCAATCTGGCCCGCGGGTGTAAACTGTACCCAGGGCCATTCCTCATCCTCGCCAGGGCTCCGTAACTGGAGATGAGAAATGTTCCATTGTCAGACCAGCTTTTCAAAAAAGATCGCACGTCAGTTTCACAGCTGACAGCTGCTGTTTCGGGAAACTATAGATATGTGAAGAGAAAAGGATTAGTGAAGACAAATGTGGGTCCCTTACTGTCAGAAACTGGGGAATTTATAATGGGGTACAAAGAAATGGCAGAACAATTAAGTACATACTTTGGTTCTGTCTTCACAAAGGAGGACACAAATTACCTCCCAGAAATGTTGGGGAACATAAGATCCAGTGAGAAGGAGGAACTGTATGAAATCAGTATTAGTAGGGAAATGGTGTCAGGGAAATTGATGGGATTGAAGGCCGATAAATCCCCAGGACCTGATAATCTGCATCCCAGAGTACTTAAGGAAGTGGCCCTCGACATAGTTCGAAGCATTGGTGGTCATTTTTCAAAATTCTATAAATGCTGGAACAGTTCCAACAGATTGGAGGGTAGCTAATATAACCCCACTATTTAAAAAAGGAGGTAGAGAGAAAACAGGGAATTACAGACGGGTTAGCCTGACATCAGTAGTGGGAAAACTGCTGACATACGTTGTCCAGGCCTCACTGCCATAGAGCAAGGTACTGAGGACACAGGCTTGATACATTCAGACTTTTGTGCTCCATATCAATGCACCATTTTCCCAAACTTTCTTGGCCAGTCTGGACATAACAGTGGAAGCCTTTTCCATGCGCTTGTTGATTTCTGCACCGAGAGACAGGTTACTGGTAATAGTTGAGCCTAGGTAGGTGAACTCTTGAACCACTTACAGAGCATTGTCGCCAATATTGATGGATGGAGCATTTCTGATGTCCTGTCCCATGATGTTCATTTTCTTGAGGCTGATGTTTAGGCCAAATTCATTGCAGGAAGCCTCAATCCTGTCGATGAGTCTCTGCAGACACTCTTCAGTGTGAGATGTTAATGCAGCATTATCAGCAAAGAGGAGTTCCCTGAAGAGGACTTTCCATACTTTGGTCTTCGCTCTTAGATGGGCAAGGTTTAAGAATCTGCCACCAAATCTTGCTTGGAGGAAAATTCCTTCTTCTGAAGACTTGAACGCATGTGCGAGCATCAGGGAGAAGAAGTTCCCAAACAGTGTAGGTGCGAGAACACAGCCCTGTTTCACGCCACTCAGGATAGGAAAGGGGTCTGATGAGGTGCCGCTATGCTGAATTGTGCCTTTCATATTGTCATGGAATGAGGTGATGATACTTAGTAGCTTTGGTGGACATCCGATCTTTTCTAGTAGTCTGAAGAGACCACGTCTGCTGACAAGGTCAAAGGCTTTGGTGAGATCAATGAAAGCAACGTAGAGGGGCATCTGTTATTCACGGCATTTCTCCTGTAGCTGGCGAAGGGAGAACAGCATGTCAATGGTGGATCTCTCTGCTCGAAAGCCACACTGGAGCCTGTTTAAAATGACTCAAGCGAAGACTTTCCCCATTATGCTGAGCAGGGAAATTCCATGGTAGTTGTTGCAGTCACCACGGTCACCCTTTGTTCTTATAGAGGGTGATGATATTGGCATCGTGCATGTCCTGGGGTACTGCTCCCTCGTCCCAGCACAGGCAAAGCAGTTCGTACAGTGCTGAAAGTATAGCAGGCTTGGCACTCTTGATTATTTCAGGGGTAATACCGTCCTTGCCAGGAGCTTTTCCGCTGGCTAGAGAATCAATGGCATCACTGAGTTTCGATTTTGTTTGCTGTACGTCCAGCTCATCCATGACTGGCAGAGACTGGGATGTAACTAGTAGAATAGAGAAGGAGAACCAGTGGATGCGGTGTATTTGGACTTTCAGAATACTTTTGATAAGGTCCCACATAAGTGATTAGCGTACAAACTTAAAGCACATGGGATTGGGGGTAAGGTATTGACATGGATAGAGAACTGGCTGGCAGAAAGGAAACAAAGAGTAGAAATAAAGGGGTCTTTTTCCGAGTGATCGGCAGTGACTAGTGGGGTACCGCAGGGATCAATGCTGGGACCCCAGCTATTCACAATATATATTAACGATATAGATGAGGGAATTAAATGCAATATATCCAAGTTTGCAGACGACACAAAGCTGGATGAGAGTGTGAGCTGTGAGGAGGATGCAGAGAAGCTCCAGTGTGATTTGGACAGGTTGAGTGAGTGGGCTAATACATGGCAGATGCAGTTTAATGTGGCTAAATGTGAGGTTATCCACTTTGGTGGCAAAAACAGAAAGGCAGATTATTATCTGAACAGCGATAGATTGGGAAATGGGGAGGTGCAGTGAGACCTCTGTGTCCTTGTGCACCAGTCACAGAAAGTAAGCATGCAAGTGCAGCAGGCAGTGAAGAAAACAAATGGTACATTGCCCTTCATAGCGAGAGGATTCGGGTTCAGGAGCAAGGATGTCTTGCTGCAATTATACAAGGCCTTGGTGAGACCACATCTGGGGTATTGTGTGCAGTTTTGGTCTCCTTAGCTGAGGAAGGATGTTTTTGCTATGGAGGGAGAGCAGTGAAGGTTCACCAGACTGATTCCTGGCTTGGCAGGACTGACGTATGATGAGAGATTGGGTTGATTAGGCTTGTATTCACTAGAGTTGAGAAGAATGAGAAGGGATCTCATAGAAACTGACAAAATTCTAACAGGACTGGACAGACTAGATACAGGAAGGATGTTCCCGATGGTTGGGGAGTCCAGGACCAGGGGTCACAGTCTAAGGATAAGGGGTAAGCCATTTAGGACTGATATGAGCAGAGATTTCATCACCCAGAGAGTGGTGAACCTGTGGAATTCTCTACCACGGAAAGCAGTTGAGGCCAAATCATTAAACATATTCAAGGAGCAGGTAGATATAGTTCTTAGGGCTAAAGGGATCAAGGGATACGGGGAGAAAGCGGGAACGGGGTACTGAGTTTGCATGATCAGCCATGATCATATTCAATGCTGGTGCAGGCTCGAAGGGCCGAATGGCCTATTCCTGCTCCTATTTTTCTCTGTTTTCTCTGTTTCTATGAGTCAACCAAGGTACCGAGAAAGATTCGATGTTTCTTTAACGATTGGATCAACTTTGGGTTCTTTTTGAGCAACATTTTGTTTCTGCATTTGTGCCTTTTCCAACCCTGTGAGTTTGTTCTTTAAGAAAATATAATTGTCATGCATTAATCCAATGGTGTATTGCAATGTTGACCAGAACATCCTTGGTTGAGCTTGTTCCATGGGTGCGGAATTTGTGATTTCCTGTTACTGCTCGTTTGTGGGGAATTAATTTTCTTTTGATGGTGTTTGGTTGCTGCAAATCCATAAATTCAGCAGTTAAATTGACATCAGAATATTTCATGTGATACTGTTTAATTTATGCACATTGAACTTCCTGTTTAATATGATGGTCCTGATACATCATGACCCAAGCTCCTGTTAAAGATGATCAAAATTCTCATTGTCCTTCACCTGCCCACAAGGATTTCAGGAAAATAAAAGCAAGTGACTTATAAACCTATAAACCCTGCTCCAGATCGATGTTCATTAATTGTTATTGACACAATTTCCCATTCAGTGTAAACAAATATTTCCCCCCATTCTTAAACTCCTCTCTGAATTTCCTCTGTGTCAGTCCATAGATACAAGTGTTTGTGCAGGAACTGAGAAGCTGCAACATAAATCCAACTTGTTGGCTGATATATATCGGCTTACTGTAATATTTGTCTGTATAATTCAAGTTGATCACTGGCCAGTTGATCGAATAGACAACAAATGTCATCCACAATAATATGAAATTGGCAGAAATAGTGAAAAGCAATATCATGGATTTCCTTCGATTCTTCACCTCTGGATCATTCTGATTCTCACTGTTGCTCCGGAGTCCCCTGCGAACTCTATTTGCCATTATAATGTGTCTGATGGTCAAAGCATTGAACAACACAATTAACAGGATTGGTAATAGAGGGGTTATTATCCTGTTGATACATGCGTTGGCCCTCCACAAGGGGGAGGTGCGATAATCAGCTGTAAGAACACAATACCAAGGTACGTTGTCAATTATAAATACAGGTTCACCTGCAAAGTAAAAGGGAAAACTCTTGATACAACTCACCACAAACACAGTGGTGATAACCACGGTCGCTGTTTTCTTGGTGTTATATTTTGATTGTAACTTCTGGCAGCAAATTGATACAAAGCGATCAAAAGTGAAGGCGACAGTAAACCAGACAGAACAGTCTACAGCTACAACATATGCGACAATGTTTACCATACACACAGGAGTTATAAACAGGAAACTAACTGGAAAGTACATGATATTAATCCGGTGTAATATCACATGGATGATAATCACCATTAGATCCGCCACTGCCATGGCCACCAGATAGTGAGTGATACATTTGGAGAGACCGCACTTTCCTCGAGACAAAATCACAATCGCCACCAAGTTAACTGGAAGAAACGGAAGAGATTAAATTTATCTCAATAGTGTCCCAAAACATTTAAAAAATCATTTGAAGAAATTTGTACATGAGTTTTTCAATTCCAAGTTAAATGTAATTGTTAATTTAAAGAGCTGCCGATCAGCAACTTTGAAATCTGCGGCAAAAGAAGATAGGGAAAAATTAAAATGCAACCAAAGTTGTTGATCTGAGAAAGAGAAATAGATTCTGAGGGAAAAAAACGTACTGAGGTTTTCTGGAGAATTCTGGTATTGAAAACACCAGTGTCTGTAATCGTAAAAAAACTCGGCAGATTAGCTCCGCCATGTTGGCATCTGCAAAACAACGAGAGTGAACTCTCACCCTGTTGGGTTATAGTCTGTACAACATGGAGAGTGGACTCTCACCCTGTTGGGTTATATTCTGTACAACTTGGGGACTGCACTCTCACCCTGTTGGGTTATAGTCTGTACAACATGGAGAGTGCACTCTCACCCTGTTGGGTTATAGTCTGTACAACATGGAGAGTGGACTCTCACCCTGTTGGGTTATGGTCTGTACAACATGGAGAGTGGACTCTCACCCTGTTGGGTTATGGTCTGTACAACATGGAGAGTGAACTCTCACCCTGTTGGGTTATGGTCTGTACAACATGGAGAGTGGACTCTCACCCTGTTGGGTTATGGTCTGTACAACATGGAGCGTGAACTCTCACCCTGTTGGGTTATAGTCTGTACAACATGGAGAGTGGACTCTCACCCTGTTGGGTTATAGTCTGTACAACATGGAGAGTGCACTCTCACCCTGTTGGGTTATAGTCTGTACAACATGGAGAGTGGACTCTCACCCTGTTGGGTTATGGTCTGTACAACATGGAGAGTGGACTCTCACCCTGTTGGGTTATGGTCTGTACAACATGGAGAGTGAACTCTCACCCTGTTGGGTTATGGTCTGTACAACATGGAGAGTGGACTCTCACCCTGTTGGGTTATGGTCTGTACAACATGGAGCGTGAACTCTCACCCTGTTGGGTTATAGTCTGTACAACATGGAGACTGCACTCTCACCCTGTTGGGTTATAGTCTGTACAATGTGGAGAGTGCACTCTCACCCTTTTGGGTTATGGTCTGTATAACATGGAGAGTGCACTCTCACCCTGTTGGATTATGGTCTGCGTAACATGGAGACTGCACTAATGCTCTGTTGTGTTATAATCTGTAATGCACGGAGTGAGCTTACTCTCCTCCTTTTGATTATAGTTTGTACAACATGAAGACTTCACTCTCACTCTGTTTTATTATGGTCTGCACAACATGGAGAGTGCACTCTCTCCCTCTTTTTAAACATTGGCTGGAGAAGTTCAGATTGGAAAAGTCTGGTGAGGTGGATCATGCACCAGTCACAGAAATACATTCCTTCCACTTACATTCAGAAACAAAATCAAAGCTGAATCCAAATCCAAACAATCAAGAGAAACTTCTGCAAACGCACCAAATGTCAACAAGAAAAAAAGTTACAATACAATCACTTCTGGATTCCCCATGTTACATGTGGAACACACTAAACAACATCAGCACATTTAAAATTGATAATTTATTTCTGATCTGAAGTCCATGCAGATTCGAGGAAAGAGCTTCTATTGTGAACATTAAAGGTAATTGTTGTTTCAAAGCTTTCTGTGGTAAAAATTCAAGAAACATATTAATTTCATTTTTGGAAATCACATTAAGTAAACAAGATAATCACTTGGCACTTAACTAAAACCATCAAACAAGGAAAATATAACATGAACAGTCAACATTGATTTCAACTTTCACCATGTAATTTCACTGTCTTACCAGGAATACTGACGGCTGCAAGAATAGGGTAGTAAATGATCTCGATCTGGTAAATTACAGGGTATTCCATTTCTTGTGAGAAACATCAATGTAGAGACATTATCAGAGGATCCCTTATTAATAGCACAGAGCAACCTCCAGGGGGACAGTCATCTAGGGAATGTGAGCAGGGATATTAGTTACATTCCACTGAACAAACTGATTTAATGAACTGTTTGTAGTTCTATGTAATATTATATAGTCATTGGAGGATATAGAAAACACAATAATTTCATAATCCTTATAAATTTCTTCAAAACGTAATATGCAAATTGTTTTGTTGTGATCTCAGGTGTTGATTTGGATGAACCGTCTCAGGAACAATAGCCCTGGTGTTGATGTGGATGAACAGTCTCAGGAACAATAGCCCTGGTGTTGATGTGGATGAACAGTCTCAGGAACAATAGCCCTGGTGTTGATGTGGATGAACAGTCTCAGAAGCAATAGCCCTGGTGTTGATGTGGATGAACAGTCTCAGAAGCAATAGCCCTGGTGTTGCTGTGGATGAACAGTCTCAGAAGCAATAGCCCTGGTGTTGATGTGGATGAACAGTCTCAGGAACAATAGCCCTGGTGTTGATGTGGATGACAAGTCTCAGGAACAATAGCCCTGGTGTTGATGTGGATGAACATTCTCAGGAACAATAGCCCTGGTGTTGATGTGGATGAACAGTCTCAGGAACAATAGCCCTGGTGTTGATGTGGATGAACAGTCTCAGGAACAATAGCCCTGGTGTTAATGTGGATGAACAGTCTCAGGAACAATAGCCCTGGTGTTGATTTGGTTGAACACTCTCATTTACAGTAGCCCTTGTGTTAGTTTTAGAGAGAGTGTCATAGAGTGATACAGCACTGAAACAGGCCCTTCGGTCCACCGAGTCTGTGCCAGCCATCAACCACCCATTTATACTGACCCTACATTAATCCCATATTCCCAAACATTCTCCTACCAATTTACAATGGCCAATTTACCTATCAACCTGCAAGTCTTTGGCAGTGGGAGGAAACTGGAGCACCCGGAGAAAACCCACGCAGTCAGAGGGAGAACTTGCAAACTCCACACAGGCAGTACCCAGAATTGGACACGTGTCGCTTGAGCTGTGAGGATGCGGTACTAACCACTGTGACACTGTGCCGCCCCTAGTTGCAGGGGTTAAATTCGATTCAATCACATTCTGTACAAATACAGCTATAAAACAGAGCAGATTAAGTGTCGAGTAGCCTGTGAGTGAAATGTGCATTGTTTGGTAGTTGCGCAGATGTTTGGTGGAGATGCTGGGAGTGTGACTAGAGAAAGACTTCCGTGTGATAACAGCCTAAAGAGATAATCAAATGCGGCTTTTGAAGACCAACTTTGTACGCTCAGTTTCCTGATCTCACTGCAGCCCAGGTTAGATGGGCCGAATCCAATTATTATTCGGAGTCTTGCCATGCTTCAGAGCCGTTTCACAACCTTTGTGGACACGCAGAGTGCAGGGGGAGTTTTGCTTGTTGATTGGTTTTCTTCCTCTGAAGTATAAGTAGGGAACGGAGCTTGTTGTGCAATGCAGGTGAACAGTTGCCGCAGGAAACGCCTTTCACTATCCATGAGGTCCCTGTTCCACTCTTCGCCAGTGTAACTGCTTTTGTCTCAACCTAGTTGGAAAGTCAAAGATCCCTGTGAAGTGCAGCCAATACTGAATATTGTGACCACATCCTAATGGTTGAGTAGCTGCTTGTTGCTGAGACAGGAAGAAACCATGTGCATTGAACAAAGAAGAAAGAACAGTACAGCACAGGAACAGGCCATTCAGCCCTCCAAGCCTGCGCCGATCTTGATGCCTGCCTAAACCATACACTTCTGCACTTCCGGGGACCGTATCCCTCCATTCCCATCCTATTCAGGTATTTGTCAAGATGCCTCTTAAATGTCATTATCGTACCTGCTTCCACCATCTCACCCGGCAGCAAATACCAGGCACTCAACACCCTCTGTGTAAAGAACTTGCATCGCACATCCCCTCTAAACTTTGCCCCCCTCACCTTAAACCTATGTCCCCTAGTAACTGACTCTTCCACCCTGGGAAAAAGCTTCTGACTATCCACTCTGTCCATGCCGCTCATAACTTTGTAAACCTCGGTCATGTCACCCCTCCACCTCCATCGTTCCAGTGAAAACAATCCGAGTTTTTCCAACTTCTCCTCATAGCTAATGCCCTCCAGAACAGGCTCCATCCTGGTAAACCTCTTCTGTACCCTCTCCAAAGCCTCCACGTCCTTCTGGTAGTGTGGCGACTAGAATTGCACGCAATATTCTAGGTGTGGCCTAACTAAGGTTCTGTGCAGCTGCAGCATGACTAGCCTATTTTTCTTCTCTATGCCCCGACCAATGAAGGCAAGCATGCCGTATGCTTTCTTGACTACCTTATCCATCAGCGTTGCCACTTTCAGTGACCTGTGGACCTGTACGCCCAGATCTCTCTGCCTGTCAATACTCCTAAGGGTTCTGCCATTTACTGTATACTTCCCACCTGTATTAGACCTTCCAAAATGTATTACCTCACATTTGTCCGGATTAAACTCCATCTGCCATTTCTCCACCCAAGTCTCCAACCGATCTATATACTGCTGTATCCTCTGACAATCCTCATCACTGTCCGCAACTCCACCAACCTTTGTGTCGTCCGCAAACTTACTAATCAGACCAGTTACATTTTCCTCCAAATCGTTTATATATACTACAAAGAGCAAAGGTCCCAGCACTGATCCCTGCGGAACACCACTAGTCACATCCCTCCATTCAGAAAAGCACCCATCCAGTGTTACCCTCTGTCTTCTTTGACCGAGCCAATTCTGTATCCATCTTGCCAGCTCTCCTCCGATCCCGTGTGACTTCACCTTTTGTACCAGTCTGCCATGAGGGACCTTGTCAAAGGCTTTACTGAAGTCTGTATAGATAACATCCACTGCCCTTCCTTCATCAATCATCTTGGTCACTTCCTCAAAAAGGTCAATCCAATGTTGTAGCTCAATCTCAGGAAGAAACTCCTCCACATGTCGAACTGATGAAGTTGTTTTCTTGGATGGCCTGCACATCTTTGCAAAATTGCTTCAGTTTGAACATGAGTTACACTTTTTCCCTCGTGCTGGACATGGCGTAGTGACTTTATGAGCAGTTCCACAATTTGGGCACAGTTTTGAAGGTAGCTTACCATGATGGGGTACATTTTGATGAGAGTGCTGAGGTTTCCTTGTCCTTAACCCTTGCACTGAATCTGGTTCGACAAGCTGTGTCTGCAACCCTGAGTCAGCGGAGCTCGTCACCGGGGAGCAGAGGTAGAGAGGACCTGGAGGGGTGGAGTATCAGAGCTGTGAGTATAAAAAAACTTAACAAGGGGATTTCGTGACCTAGTCACCGGGGAGCGGAGGGAGAACGGACCCGGAGGGGTGGAGTATCGGAGATTTGAGGATAAATAACTTACCTTGAGGATTTTACGGCCTAATCACCGGGTGCAGAGGTATAGCGAACCCAGAGGGGTGGAGTATCAGAGCTGTGAGTATAAATAACTTACCTTGAGGATTTTGCGGCCTAGTCACCGGGGAGCGGAGGTAGAGTGGGCCCAGAGGGGTGGAGGATCGGAGCTTTGAGTATAAATAACTTACCTGGGGGATATCACGGCCTAGTCACCGGGGAGCGGAGGTGGAGCAGACCCAGAGGGGTGGAGTATCGGAGCTGTGAGTATAAATAACTTACCTGGGGGATTTCAAGGCTGAGTCACCGGGGAGCGGAGGTAGAGCAGACACAGAGGGGTGTATTATCGGAGCTGTGAGCATAAATAACTTACCTGGGGGATTTCACGGCCTAGTCACCAGGGAGCGGAGGTAGAGCGGACCCAGAGGGGTGGAGTATCGGAGCTGTGAGTATAAATAACTTACCTGGGGGATTTCACGGCCTTGTCACCGGGGAGCGGAGGTACAGTGTACCCAGAGGGGTGGAGTATCGGAGCTGTGAGTATAAATAACTTACCTGGGGGATTTCACGGCCTAGTCACCGGGGAGCGGAGGGAGAGTGGACCCAGAGGGGAGGAGCTCCTTTCACTGCTTCAGTGTTCCAACTGAAACTGAGAAAAATCTGAAAAATGTAACATCACAGGAAAGCTGGTAAGGAATCTGCACTAAATTAGAAAAACTAATTAACTAAAGTAAAGTAGAGATGGCAGGGCAGGCAATGTGCCATAGCTGCATGATGTGGGAGCTGGTAGATCCCATTGCGAGTCACAGTGACCACATCTGCAGCAAGTGCTTGCAGCTCGAAGAACTTCAGCTCAGAGTTGATGGGCTGGAGTCCGAGCTTCAGATACTGCGGCACATCAGGGAGGGGGAGAGGTTCCTGGACACTGTGCTTAAGGCAGTCAAACCCCGTAGATTAAGTATCTCAAATTCGGCCAGTGGTCAGGGACAGGAGGATGTGACTGCAGGTGAGGCAGGTAGAGGGATCCTGATTTCAGAAATGGAGGATCCTCAGTTCTTGACCTTGTCTAACAGGTATGAGTTACTTGCTCCCTGTGTGGATGAGGAAAAGGACTGTCGGGAGGATGAGAAAACTGACCACTGCACCGTGGTACAGGAGGTCATTCAAGAGGGGGGAGCAAAAAGAAAAGTGACAGTGGTAAGGGATTCCATCATTAGGGGTACTTATAATATTCTTTGTCAGCAGGACTGAGAGTCCCACATGGTGTGATGCAAACTCGGTGCCAGGGTGAGGGACATCTCTTACCGGCTTGAAAGGATATTGGAGAGGGAGGGGGAGGATCCAGTTGTTGTGGTCCACGTTGGGACAAATGACATAGGCATGACTAGGCAAGAGGACCTGTTTGGGGACTATCAGGAACTAGGAACAAAATTAAAAAACAGGTCGTCAAGGGTTATAATCTCTGGATTATTACCCGATCCACGTGCAAATTAGCATAGGGATAAGAAAACTAGGGATGTATACACGTGGATAAAGGAGTGGTGTGGGAAAGAGAGGTTCCATTTCATGGGGCACTGGCATCAGTATTGGGACAGGAGGGAACTGGACCATTGGGATGGGCTCCACCTGAACCGATCTGGGACCAGTGTCCTTGAGGAAAGGATAAATAGGTGGTCACAAGGACTTAAAACTGGTAAATGGGGAGGAGGAGGAGTCCTCAGGGAAATTCAATGCAGTTTCAAAAACAAGTAACAGGGCAGAGAGTAAAGAAACAGTCAGGAATCCTACTTCAGGAACTGCAGGTAATGGCAAAACTGCAAGAAGTTATACTGGTTAAACCAGAGAGAAATAGTCAACAGGTGAATAAAGCATCAGTGCTGAGGGACAGGTTAGGGGGTATAGCCCAAATAAGAGTTCTATATACAAATGCACAGAGTGTAAGGAATAAATTAGATGAACTGCAGGCGCAAATTCAAATGGAAGATTATGATGTGGTGGCCATTGCGGAGACATGGCTGCAGGATGGTCGGGACTGGGAACTAAATATACCTGGTTATAAAGTTTACAGGAGGGACAGGGAAAATGGCAGAGGGGGTGGAGTAGCCTCAATGATTAGAAATAATATCACCTCATTGGTAAGGGAGGATATAATGAGGGGAAAACATCCAGTGGAGACATTATGGGTAGAATTGAGGAACAGAAAAGGATCTAAAACTGTAATAGGTGTTGTGTATAGACCCCCTGGTAGCAGTTCAGAGGTGTTAGATTGTATAAATGCACAAATTAGGCAAGTGTGTAACTAAGGCAGAGTAGTATTAATGGGGGATTTTACCTGACACATAGATTGGGAGAGGCAGACTTGCACCTGTCAGAAAGGTAGTGAATTTCTGGAATGTGTCCGGGATAGTTTCCGACAGCAATATGTCCTAGATGTAACAAGGGGACAGGTAATATTAGATTTAGTTATGAGTAATGAGCCAAATTGAATTAGTAGCCTAACTGTGCGTGAACATTTATCGATTAGTGATCACAACATGATCGAATTCAAGGTAGCGTTTGAAAGTGAAAAGCACGAATCAGCGACTAGAATTTTAGACTTGGGTAAGGCTGACTTTACTGGGATAAGACAGAGACTGTCCACGGTAAACTGGGTCGATCTGTTAATGGGTCAAACGACTGAAGAACAGTGGAGAATATTTAAAGAAACATTTAATGAAATACAGAGCGAGTATATACCCCTGAGAGGAAAAAGCTCCTCATCGCAGAAAAAACAGCCATGGACAACTAAAGAGATTCGGGATATCGTAAAACATTGAGAAAGAGCTTATAAAAATGCAAAATGCAGCACAGATCCGGCCGAATGGGATCTAACCCTGGTTACACCCCACTTGGAGTATTGTGAGCAGTTCTGGGCACTACACCTTCGGAAGGATATATTGGCCTTGGAGGGAGTGCAATGTAGGTTTACAAGAATGATACCTGGACAACAGGGGTTAAGTTACGAGGAGAGATTACACAAATTCGGCCTGTTTTCGTTGGAATGTAGAAGGTTAAGGGGTGATCTGATTGAGGTATTCAAGATATTAACAGGAAAAGACAGGCTAGATAAAGATAAACTATTTCCACTGGGGTTGGAGTTTCTAAAACTCAGGGACATAGTCTAAAAATTAAGACCAGACTGTTCAGGTGGGAATTGAGGAAGCACTTTTTCATGCAAAGGGTGGTAGAGGTTTGGAATTCTCTCCCACAAACAGCAGTTGAAGCAAGAACAGTTGTTAATTTTAAATCTCAGATAGATAGATTTTTGTTAAGCAAAGATATTAAGGGATATGGGCCAAAGGCAGGTATATGGAGTTAGGCCGTGGATCAGCAATGATCTCATGACAAGCTCGAGGGGCTGAATGGCCTACTCCTGTTCCCATTTTCCTATGTTCCTATGTCTGAACCTTTCTTTAGAAAGTTATATGACCCTCAGGCTGGATTAAATAAATCTTCCCTAACTGGGGCTCAGCGAGCGACCCAATACTGAAAGACTTATCACAGACTGCCCAGTCTGAAATTAAAGCAGAGGGAGTCCCTAACTACTAATATTTAAAGAATGAGGTACTGGTGTGGAAGTGGAGTTCTCATCACAGATCTGAGGACAAAGAGTCGATAGTGGTTCACCAGCTGGTGGTGCTGCAGAGGTACCGGAGAGAAATATTAAGAATGGCCAGGAGATTATAGTGGCTGTACATGTCAGTATATGAAAAACCAAAGCCTGCACAAGACAGCAGTTTGACTGACCAAAACTCCACAAAGATGTAGTGGAGTATCGCAGGAGTTCCCGCATGTGCCATGAGGGGAAACCCCAACCTGTCGTGAAATCTACAGCCCTAAATCCTGTATCTGTATTTGGGAAATCCTCCAGCAGAGCACTGGGGAACTGTACGGGATCCCTGCAGAGAATAAAAAGGGCAGATAGGCACAAGGCTGGCCAGAAGTTAGAGAAGAAATAGGAAAAAGGGACAAAGAGGACAGGTTACAGGGGATCCGAGAGGAATCTCAGATGAAAACCCTTGCTGTGCAGTCAGCCAACCCCTAAATGTTGGATAACTTAGACCCGACATCCTCCTATGTAAATACAGACACCAGAACCACCCCGCTGGAGTTGCTGACAGCATTTACACAAATTCACAGAGACAAAGATAGTCCTCTGGAGGGCAGAAAACCTGTGAGGGTGATGCCTCATCGAGTCGAAGTGCCACAGCGGATTTCAGTGGAATATGGGCCAATACCTGAAGGCAGAGGTGTCCCAGAGGACAAAGGGAAGATTAGCAAAGAATCCTCCCCCACAGTCAGGTGAAAAGTGATACCAAGAAAAGACAGGCAAAAACAATCTTTAGGATTTCTCTGTGAATGAGAATGAATGAGAGAAATTCATGTGTCTTTTCCTGTACTTTCTCTCTTTATTTCTTTTCTTAAGTGGAAGTCCTGCATCAACCTGCACCCCAAGAAGATTACAGACCACCAAGCATTGTCATCGAGGGAAGCCAGATCAATGTCCTCAAGTAATTCACTTATTTGGGGAGCGTCATCTCATTTGATGCCACCATAGACAAGGAAGTGGACAATAGGCTCTCAAAAGCAAACAGTACATTCGACAGACTCGACAAACGTGTGTGGAGCAACCACAGCCTCAGAGTACAGACCAAACTCAAAGTGTGCAAAGCCACAAAGCTATAGTCCTCATCACCCTTCTGTATACACCGAGTCATGGGTCCAATACCACTGTCATGTACACCTTCTCGAGTGTTTCCATCAGTGCTGCCTCCGCAACATCCTCAAGATCTGCAGTCAGGACCACATCACAAACATTGAAGTCCTGGAAACAGCCAACATCACCAGCATCGAGGCCATTCTTCTGTAAAGACAACTGTCTTGGGCAGGTCATGTTACCCAAATGGACGACAGTCTCTTGCCCAAGATCATGTTGTATGGAGAGCTGAGCTCAGGTAAAAGGAACAGAGGAGCCCCATGTAAACGTTTCAAGCACTCTCTGAAGTATACCCTCTCTGTGTGTCACATCGACCATCGGCAGTGGGAAGCACAGGTCATAGGGCGGCACAGTGGTGCAGTGGTTAGCACCGCAGCCTCACAGCTCCAGCGAGCCGGGTTCAATTCTGGGTACTGCCTGTGTGGAGTTTGCAAGTTCTCCCTATGTCTGCGTGGGTTTTCTCCGGGTGCTCCGGTTTCCTCCCATAAGCGAAAAGACTTGCAGGTTGATAGGTAAATTGGCCATTATAAATTGCCCCTAGTATAGGTAGGTGGTAGGGGAATATAGCGACAGGTGAGGATGTAGTAGGAATATGGGATTAGTGTAGGATTAGTATAAATGGGTGGTTGATGGTCGGTACAGACTCTGTGGGCCGAAGGGCCTGTTTCACTGCTGTATCTCTAAATCTAAATCGTGATGCCTGGAGGTGCTTCATCAGGAGGGCTGCAGACACCTTTGAGACTGAGTGAAGAACCAGCATGAAAGAGTAAATGAGGTGAAGAATAGATCCAATTGCCCCCAGCAGCGACTACACCTTCACTTGTACCCGCTGTGGGAGAATCTGCTGGTCACAGATAGGCCTGACGAGCCACCAGTGGGCCTGTAACTGATAACTACAACCTTCCCAAAATCTTCATCCGTGAAAAATGCCAAGAGATTTTTTTAGAAAGAAATGCTCTTCAAAAATTGCAGTTCAATCGGCTGAATGTGGAGGTATCTTGAAAACCACACCTGCAAAAATGAGTCATATTAATTTTGTCATATGGGGAATTAATTTTAAACTGCTATTGGACTGGGAAAAATAAGTTTGGTTTAGAAAGACCACTGAAACATGACTGCTCATTTTGGTATGGGCAACCATGATCCATGTCTTGTCTATGTAAGGGACAGCATTACACTCCCCTCTGAGAGCTTTGGATCCTCAAACCGCTGGAGTGGTTGTTCCCAATAAGGGGTTAGTCACATGAATAACCTGCTGGCCAACTTGGAGTTTTGAATTGTACTCACAGATCACTTAGAACACAGACTGCAACTGAACATGAAGAAGAGAGCACCTGTCTCCCCTCTCTTGCTTAAGAAATTCAAGGAAGATCCACTGAGGCCACTCAAACCTCAAGAGAGAGAAGACTTCTGCATTTAAACACGATTGAAAGTGTGCACTGGGCCCCAACGAGAACTGGAAAAACAACTGCAATCAAAAACTGTACATCCAGTCCACAAACAGTAAATGAACTCCAGTTATTGATTCAAACCTTTCCTTTTTAATTTGTTCTCCTTTTCTGTCTCTATTTGCGTGTGTTTACCATGGATGCATAGATTTAACCAAATTAGAGTTTTAAGGTTAATAAACACACTTTTCTTGTTTAAATCTAAGAAAACCTGTCTGTTTTTTTTGTCTTTACAATTAGAGAGCAGTGAACAAGGAGGGGAAGCTTAACAAACGGTGCTTTAATAAATTAAATCCTGCTACTACGAAACTGGTAAAGGCTGAGAGAGAACACCGAGACTCCTTTCTCACCTGGTTGTAACAGTGTGCAGGAGGCAGGTTCAATCGAGGCAACAACAGTGAATTAGACAGTTATATGAAAAAGAAGGATGTTCGGTTTATGGGAAGAAGGCAGAGGAGTGGCATTAGATGAAACACTCATTCGGAGAGCCAGTGTAAACAAGATGGGCTGAATGGCCTCATTCTGCACTGTACCAATCATGTAACACAAACAAGAAATTGTGGAAATACTCAGCAGGTCAGGCAGCATCTATGGAGAGAGAAACAGAGCTAATGTTTCAGGTCAGTGACCCTTCATCAGAATTCTGTAATTCCGTCTTGGTTACCCGATACCCTGGTCTCTGAAATGGCAACTAAATCATACCCATTTCCCTGTATTTGTGCCTTCAAATCATTTACCTTGTTGTGAATGCTGTCTGCATTCAGACAGAGTGTTATAACTGACTTTTTAACATTATTCTGTAATCTGATTTTATTTGATGTTTGCCTTTGCTTCACCTGTCTTGTAATTTTGCTTACTCCTTTTCTACTTCCAGTTACTAATTTTGCTTCCCCCCAATCTTCCCTTTCTGCTATACTCAGATTAACAATTCCTCAGGACCGACATCACAGAACACATCAGCATTTGTGGTACAAGTTGCTTCAGTTGCTTCTCTCGGCTGCTCAGAGTCTGAGATTTTATATTTATTGTGATGAAAGATTCTCAACAGTTTGATTGCCATGGTGATAAGTTCTTTCTTCCCAACACAACCAATTGCTTTCCCAGGATATTTTCATTACCTTAGACCCTCTCCTTTAGAGGGTATTAAATCTCCTGAACAAAGTCTGTCTCAGATGGTCTTAAACAATGGCCAGGATTTTACTCTTTGCAGACGGGAGCCAGCCACTGACTAAAAACGTCGGTGGCGAACCTGCTTCCACCTGGCCTGTGGATCTGACCCATATTTTGCGGATCCCTGGGCTTTTATTGCTCTGGGGCGGAGGTACCTGCTTGAGGTCGGAAGTCCTGCCTAATAGAGCTGCTGACCAATCAGTGGGCCAGCAGCTCTCAGTCCCAGCAGCACCACAGGCAGTGGTGGTGGCTGCTGGGATTGCAGCCCAGCTTTGTGAGGAAGATGAAAGCAAAATACTGCGGATGCTGGAAATCTGAAACAAAAACAAGAAATGCTGGAATCACTCAGCAGGTCTGGCAGCATCTGTGGAAAGAGAAGCAGAGTTAACGTTTCGGGTCAGTGACCCTTCTTCGGAACTGACAAATATTAGAAAAGTCACAGATTATAACAAGGTAAAAGAGACAAACGAAAATCCCGTCGGAGAGAAGAGCAGAACTTCTTCAAGGTAGGCATTCCTGGAAGAGAAGTGGCAGTGAATTAAACACTAAAATAAAAGCAAAATACTGCGGATGCTGTAAATCTGAAACAAAAACAAGAAATGCTGGAATCACTCAGCAGGTCCGGCAGCATCTGTGGAAAGAAGATGTCGGGAAGCCTGGAACACAGGCAAGCTTTTGTTACCTCGCCAGGTACAGGGCTCGTGTTGAGTATTGGGGGTCGTTGGGGAAGCGGGGGCAGCACTCCCTGCTTTTGTCAGGCGGCTTTTCTTGGTCCTGACTAGCGAGCAGCCACAGTTGAAATCTCCGTGGAGATGGGCGGAGGTCCTTTAGTGGCCATTAAGTGTCCACTTAAGGGACCTGATTGGCCTGTGGTGAGCAGGCAGTTTTTAGCCACTGCCGCTCTGGGTACAGTGGCGATGGACTTTAATTTTGAATTCCTTTTTGAGTTTTTTGTTCTTTAAATTGTCCCTCCTCCCTGAAGGAATTTCTGTTGAAGATCGGAACCGGTCGTGAAGGCGACTCACCAAGCCTCCCGCTTCATTTTATGTCCCACCCCAGCCACCATCTGGCTTTTTTAGGGGATGTAAAATGGAGTGGGATGTTCGGGGGACCCTTCCTGACCGGATCCCACCTCTGCCGCCACTTTACACAGAGCGGCAGCGGCTAAAATCTGCCCGCTCACCCCATTTTACACCCCAAAGCCCCCAATATCCAACCCTTTGTGGGGGGGGGGGTGGTGTAAAATCCAGCCAATGTCTCAGTACTCTTCCAATTTTGAATTATTCAATTGAACAGTGAAGTGGAGCGTATTACGAACATAGGAAGATGGGAACAGGAATAGGCCATTCAGCCCCTCGAGCCTGTCCCACTACTCAATGAGATCATGGCTGATCCGTGGCCTAACTCCATATACCAGCCTTTGGCCCATATCCCTTAATATCTTTGCTTAACAAAAATCTATCTTTCTGAGATTTAAAATTAACAGCTGTTCTAGCTTCAACTGCTAGTTGTGTGAAGAAGTGCTTCCGAACATCTCTCCTGAATGGTCTGGTCCTAATTTTTAGATTATGCCCCCTAGTTTTAGGATCTCCAACCAGTGGAAATAGATTAGATTAGATTAGATTAGAGATACAGCACTGAAACAGGCCCTTCGGCCCACCGAGTCTGTGCCGACCATCAACCACCCATTTATACTAATCCTACACTAATCCCATATTCCTACCAAACATCCCCACCTGTCCCTATATTTCCCTACCACCTAACTATACTAGTGACAATTTATAATGGCCAATTTACCTATCAACCTGCAAGTCTTTTGGCTTGTGGGAGGAAACCGGAGCACCCGGAGAAAACCCACGCAGACACAGGGAGAACTTGCAAACTCCACACAGGCAGTACCCGGAATCGAACCCGGGTCCCTGGAGCTGTGAGGCTGCGGTGCTAACCACTGCACCACTAAATAGTTTATCTTTATCTAGCCCGTCTTTTCCTGTTAATATCTTGAAGACTTCAATCAGATCACCCCTTAACCTTCTAAGTTCCAGTCAAAATAGGCCTAAACTGTGTAATCTCTCCTCGTAACTTAACCCCTGTTGTCCAGGTATCATTCTTGTAAACCTACATTGCACTCCCTCCAAGGCCAATATATCCTTCCTAAGGTGTGGTGCCCAGAACTGCTCACAGTACTCCAAGTGGGATCTAACCAGGGTTTTGTACAGCTGCAGCATAACCTCTGTGTCTTTATACTCCAATCCTCTGGATATAAAGGCCAGCATTCCATTAGCCTTTTTGATTATTTTCTGCACTTGCTCGTGGCATTTTAAAGATCTATGCACCTGAACCCCCAAGTCTCTTTGGACATCCACTGTACTTAACCTCTTCCCATTTAGAAAGTACCCTGCTCTATCCTTTTTTGGTCCAAAATGGATAACCTCACACTTGCTTACATTGAAATCCATCTGCCACAGTTTTGCCCATTCACCTAGTCTGTCAATATCTCCTTGCAATTGTATGCAAAGATCTAGACTGTCTACAATGCCACCTAACTTTGTATCATCAGCAAATGTGGATATATGACTTACTATGCCATCATTCAAGTCGTTAATGGATAATGTGAATAATTGAGGCCCCAACACAGATCCCTGTGGGACACCACTGGTTCAATCCTGCCAATCGAAGTCCTTACCCATTATCCTCACTCTCTGTCACCTGCCACTCAACCAACTTTCTAACCATGTCAATAATTTGCCCTCAACTCCATGGGCTTCTACCTTCGTTAACAGTCTCTTCTGTGGGACTTTATCAAATGCCTTCTGTAATTCCATATAAATAACATCCATAGACACTCCCCTGTACACTACCTTAGTCACCTCTTCAAAAAATTCAATGAGATTTGTCAGGCATGACCTTCCCGTCATGAATCCAAGCTGGCTGTCCCTGATTAACTGAAATGTCTCTCGGTGTTCAGTCACCCTCTCCTTGATTATGGACTCCAGCAACTTGCCCACCACAGGTATCAGGCTAACTGGTATTGTGGTATCTTCGAGCACAGTAGGACTATTACACAGAACAGAATGTGATTTGGGGTTTTGCCCAGAGGCTAATTGATAAGGTCTATAGCCTCCAAATATCTGGAGTGAATTCTTTGTGTGAACTGCCCATGCCAGGTGGTTGTCAACTTTAGTATAGAGATGCAGCACTGAAACAGGCCCTTCGGCCCACCGAGTCTGTGCCGACCATCAACTACCCATTAATACTAATCCCATATCCCTATCACATCCCTACCTGTCCCTATATATTTCCCTGCCACCTGCCTACACTAGGGGCAATTTATATAATGGCCAATTAACCTATCAACCTGCGTGTCTTTGGCATGTGGGAGGCAACCGGAGCACCCGGAGGAAACCCACGCAGACACAGGGAGAACTTGCAAACTCCACACAGGCAGTACCCAGAATCGAACCCGGGTCCCTGGAGCTGTGAGGCTGCGGTGCTAACCACTGCGCCACTGTGCCGCCCTTGCTGTGTGGCTGATCAGTTAAAACATTTTGAAACATTTCAGTGATCACCACCTGATTCCTTTTCACAGAGTCCATTGCTGAAAGGCCATCCAGCTGTGATATTCTTGCTTATGATGTTCATATTTTTACACATGGCATTGAACTCGTTATCAGCAAATTCCCCTCCATTATCAGTCAGAAACTTTGCTGGTGTTCCAAGTCTGTAACTGTCCAAAACTGTAACTTGCTATTACTTGACTAAATTAGTAACCAGTTAAATTATCAAATAAATAAATAATGTTAGACAGACATGGCTGAGCAGATGATGTACTGTAACTGCAACATGTGGGAGATTGTGGAGAGCATTGTGATGCTGGACAAGCAGATCTGTGGTAAGTGTCTGCAGCTCAATTAAATTCATCTTTGAGTTGTTGGGGTGGAGCCGGAGCTGCATAATTGTGCAACATCAGAGAGGGGGCGAGAAACCTGGACACAATGTTCCAGGAGGCAGTCACACCCATTAGGTTAAGTTGTAGTTCAGAGTTAGTCAATAGTCATGGAAAGGAGGATGTGACTGTGAGTCCGACAGGTCTGGAGATCCAGCATTTAATGATGGAGGAATCTTGGCCCTTGACTTTAACGAGCAGGCCTGAGGCACTTGCTAACTGTGTGGATGAGAACAAGGACTGCAGTGTGGATGGGCAAACTGACCATAACACCATGGTGCAAGAAACCATTGAAGTGGGGCAATGAAGCAGAATGTGGCAATGAAAGAGGACAGTATAGTCAGGGGATAGATACTTGTAGATGCAGGCGTGGCCTCAAGTTCCAAAGGTTATGTGTCTTCCCGGTGCAAGACACCTCCTCGTAGCTGAAGATGAACTTGGAGTGGGAGTGGGAGGATCCAGTTGTAATGGTCCATGTAGGAGCAAATGACATATGTAGAAATAGGAATGATGTTCTGCTGAGAGAATTTGTAGAATTAGGGTACATATTAAAATAACACCTCATTGGTAATAATCTCTGATTACATTGTTATCTCTGTCACACACGGATTGGCAATGGTTCAAGCAGATTAGAGAATTAAATGCGTGGCTCAATGAGTGATTTGGAAAGGAGGGGCTTTGATTCATGGGGCACTGGGTAAAGAGGGAGCTGTTCCATTGGAATGGGCTCCAGTAAATCCAGGCTGGGATCAATATCCTGGGGAATCGTATAACTAGGGGTCTGAGCAGAGCATTACCGTAAAAGGGTGGGGGAGGATTCAGGTGAAGGGAAATTTAGAAATCTAAGATGAAAAGTTGAGGCAACAGAACAGTGTAGGGATTTGGTTACAGACAGCAGAGAGGAACAGAAAGGGACAGAGGGTTTAACACTATTAGCTCACCAGGGAATACATTCCATGTAAAGATAAAGACTAAAACAATAAAATGAAAAGCCCTTTCTCTGAATACGTGAAGCTTTCATAATAAAATATATGAAGAAGTGGCACAAATAAAGTTTAATTATTCAGATCTAATCGTGCTTTATCTCCCTCGATAGAGCCTCAGTGGTTGAAAGCATCACCGGGCACAGTTGGGCAAAGGGATGGACCATTAACATGGGTGTTCGAGCAAAAGAGAGTTGTGAGTGAAGGGTGGGTTTTAGTCGGGCTGGAGAATTTTACTGATATTGAAAGTCATATGGAAGGATCTCCAAGGACCAGAACTTTAAATTCGATGTTTTGGAGGCCTAGGACTAAATGAAGTTCAACAAGTATATGCTTGTCGGAGCAGAGGAACTTGGATGTGACAGGATGTGGGCAGCAGAGTTTTAGCAGAGCTGAGGTTTGTTAATCTTGTAAATGGGATGTCGACCAGTCGGACATTGGATAAAGTGAGTCTGGAGATGACAAGAAATGGATGAGAGTTTCAACAGCACGTGGACTGTCGAGTGAATGGAGAACTTTGACATTACGGAAGTAGGTGGTCTTTGTGATGAGAGAATATGGGTTCCTGATGCTCATCGTGGGGTCGAAAAGGAAACTAAGATTGTAAACTTTATGGGTTCTGCTGAGACGATGGCCAAGGTGTAGGAATTGAGCGTGAAAGATGCAGAGTTTGTGCTGGGGACGCGAAGATGATGACTCCTGTCCTCCAATGTTTAACTGGAGGAAACTGAATTATAAATACTGCATGTCCTTCAAGCAATCTGAAACCCAGTGGCTGTGTAAGGGTTGAGTGTGATAATGGAGAGTTAGAAATAGGTGTCATCAATATACATATGGAAGCTGACCCTGTATGTTCAGATAATATCTTCAAAGGGCAGCATGGAGATGGGAAAATACAGCTGGAGGGCGAGAGTAGATCCTTGGAGGCTCCAAGGAAAAAGTGAGGTTATTGGACAGCAGGTAAGATTAGAACCACACGAGGACAGCACCAGTTAAATGGCAAATGGATCAGAGACATTGAAGGAGAATTGAATGGTCAACCATGTCAAAGATTACCGAGAGACTGAGGAGGTCTTGTTGAGGGATTGTGCACCACAGTAACAGTCACAGAAGGTGAGATGTTTTACTTTGTTTGGGGCAATTGAGTATTGTAGCAGGGGTGGAAACTGGATTGAAGAGATACAAATATGATATTGTCAGAAGGATGTACACAGATTTGAGAGGCAACAACATGTTGAAGGGTTTTGGGGATGAAAGGGAGGTGCGACTGTTATTCGAGTGGAAATAAGCTCAAGGCTGCAGGAGGTGGATTTCATGTCCTGGACAATTTGCATAGAGACATTCTATGAGTGAAGGAGACAGGAGAGATACCTGCAAAAACTAGATGTTTCCCTGACAGGTGAATCCATTTTTGGCCTCTTTTTAAGGAACATATTCTCTGTATTGATAACTTATTTAACCATGTGAATTTGTTCTTGATAAAATAAAGTTTTCATGCATTGATCCAATGGTGAATTGTAATGATTGTCAGAACATCCTTGCCTGAGGTTGTTCTTCGTGTGCAAAATATGTAATATAGTGTCACTGTTCCTTTATAACAAATTAATTTCATGATGTTTGATGTTCTACATTTGCTGTAACTCCATAAATCCAGCTGTTAAATTGACTTTGGATATTTCATGTTATATAATTTCATTTACGCACATTAAAATACATCTTTAATATTCTGGTAATTATATATCAGTATCTAAAATGATGTTGAAGATAATCAGTCTTCTCATAGTCCTTCACTTACACACAAGAATTTCAGGAATATAAAAACAAGTGACCTATAAACCTATAAACCCTGCTCCAGATCAATGTTTATTATTTGTTATTGACACAATTTCCCATTCAATGTAAACAAATATTTCACCCCATTCTTCAGCTCCTCTCTGAATTTCCTCTGTGTCAGTCCATAGATACAAGTGTTTGTGCAGGAACTGAGAAGCAGCAACATGTATCCAACCTGTTGCATAATATATATCGAATTACTGTAATATTTGTCTGTGTATCTCAAGTTTACCACCGGCCAGTTTAGCGAATAGACAATAAATGTCATCCACAATGGTATGAAATTGGCAGAAATAGCAAAAAGCAAAATCATAGAGTTCCTCCGATTCTTCACCTCTGGATCATTCTGATTCTCACTGTTTCTCCGGAGTCCCCTGCGAACTCTATTTGCCATTAGAATGTGTCTGATGGTCAAAGCATTGAACAACAGAATTAAAAGGATTGGTAATATAGCTTTTATGATGCTGTTGATACACATATAAACCCTCCACAAGGGGGAGTTGAGATAATCATCTGTTTCAACACAATACCAAGGTACGTTGTCAATTATAAATACAGGTTCACCTGCAAAGTAAAAGGGAAAACTCCGAATGCAGCTCACCACAAACACAGTTGCAATAACCACCGTTGCTGTTTTTTCATTGTTATATTTTGATTGTAGCTTCTGGCAGCAAATTTTTACAAAGCGATCAAAAGTGAAGGCAACAGTAAACCAGACCGAACAGCCTAAAGCTGCAGTGTATGTGAGAAGGTTTAGCATACACACAGGAGTTATAAACAGGAAACTAACTGGAAAGTACATGATATTAATCCGGTGTAATATCACATGGATGATAATCACCATTAGATCCGCCACTGCCATGGCCACCAGATAGTGAGTGATACATTTGGAGAGACCGCACTTTCCTCGAGACAAAATCACAATCGCCAACAAGTTAACTGTAAGAAATGGAAAAGATTAAATTTACCAAGTGCCACAAAACATTTGTTAAGAACCATTTAGAGACAAAGAAGAAAACATGCATTTTACAATTCTGAATGAAATGTAACTGAATTTAAAGAACTGCTTATTGGTGTCATTGAAATATGCAGCAAAAGAAGAGAAAATGTGAAAGGAATTGTTGATCTCTGACAGAGAAATGGATGCTGAGGTTCAAAAAAAAGTATGGACTTATTTTTCTGGAGAATTTTGACATCCAAAACACCAGTGTCAACTAAAATAATAATCTGCAGACCAACTCTTCCCTTTTGGGTTATGATCTGGACAACAGGGAGAGTGCACTCTCACCCTGTTGGGTTCTTGTATGTACGACATGGAGAGGGCACTCTCACCCTGTTGGATTATAGTCTGTACAACATGGAGAGTGCACTCTCACCCTGTTGGGTTATAGTCTGTACGACATGGAGAGTGCACTCTCACCCTGTTGGGTTCTTGTATGTACGACATGGAGAGGGCACTCTCACCCTGTTGGATTATAGTCTGTACAACATGGAAAGTGCACTCTCACCCTGTTGGGTTATAGTCTGTACAACATGGAGAGTGCACTCTCACCCTGTTGGGTTATAGTCTGCACAACATGGAGAGTGCACTCTCACCCTGTTGGGTTCTTGTATGTACAACATGGAGAGTGCACTCTCACCCTGTTGGGTTATAGTCTGTACAACATGGAGAGTGCACTCTCACCCTGTTGGGTTATAGTCTGTACAACATGGAGAGTGCACTCTCACCCTGTTGGGTTATAGTCTGTACAACATGGAGAGTGCACTCTCACCCTGTTGGGTTATAGTCTGTACAACATGGAGAGTGCACCCTCACCCTGTTGGGTTATGGTCTGTATAACATGGAGAGTGCACTCTCACCCTGTTGGGTTATGGTCTGTACAACATGGAGAGTGCACTCTCACCCTGTTGGGTTGTGGTCTGAACAACATGGAGAGTGCACCGTCACCCTGTTTGGTTACAGTCTGTACAACATGGAGAGTGCACTCTCACTCTGTTGGGTTTGGTCTGTACAACATGGAGAGTGCACTCTCACCCTGTTTGGTTACAGTCTGTACAACATGGAGAGTGCACTCTCACTCTGTTGGGTTACGTTCTGTACAACATGGAGAGTGCACTCTCACCCTGTTGGGTTTGGTCTGTACAACATGGAGAGTGCACTCTCACCCTGTTGGGTTACGTTCTGTACAACATGGAGAGTGCACTCTCCCCCTGTTGGGTTTGGTCTGTACAACATGGAGAGTGCACTCTCACCCTGTTGGGTTGTGGTCTGTACAACATGGAGAGTGCACTCTCACCCTGTTGGGTTTGGTCTGTACAACATGGAGAGTGCACTCTCACTCTGTTGGGTTTGGTCTGTACAACATGGAGAGTGCACTCTCACCCTGTTGGGTTGTGGTCTGTTCAACATGGAGAGTGCACTCTCACCCTGTTTGGTTACAGTCTGTACAACATGGAGAGTGCACTCTCACCCTGTTGGGTTTGGTCTGTGCAACATGGAGAGTGAGATCCTGCCCTCTTTTTAAACATTGACTCGGTAAAGTGAAGAATGGAAAAGTCTGATGGGGTGGGTCATGCACCAGTAACAGAAATCACCAGGTTTACCTTCAACTTACATTCAGAAACATAAACAAAGCTGTATTCAAATCCATGCAAACAAGAGAAACATCTGCAGTAACACCATACGGTTTTATGAAATACAATAATACAATACAATAACACTACGAATCCTTACGATACATGTGTAACGCACTTAACATCATCAGCACATTTAAAACTGCTAATTTATTTCTTATCTGAAGTCTGTGCCGTGTCTGCGATGAATTTCTATTACAACCATTAAAGGAAATTGATTTTCTGGTATTTTTTGCCGAGAGAATTCAAGAAGAGTTATCATTTTAGTTCAGTTATCACATCAGGAAAACAAAACAATCAATTGACACTTAACTGACGACAGCAAAGAGGAAAATGTAACATGAACAGTCACACATGGATCTTCAACTTTCACCATGTCACTTTACAGCTTACCAGGAATACTGGCAGCTGCAAGAATCGGGTAGTAAATGAGCTCGATGCGATATATTACAGGGTATTCCATTTCTTGTTCAAAACACCAATGCAGAGACTTCTTCAGAGGAGCCCTTATTAATAGCACAGAGCAACCTCCAGGGGGACAGTCATCTCAGAAATGTGAGCAGTGATATTATGGACCATCGCGGTCCACCACGTGGACTCCGGCAGCTGGGGCAGTGGCTCACCACCACCTTGGGGTAATTAGGGATGGACAAGGAATGCTGACATTGCCAACAATGCTCAAATCTCATGAAAGAATAAAAACAACTATTCATAATTAATAGGGGCATATCGTAGAGATACAAGGAACTTATATTGAACTTGTGTAGAACATAGGTCCAGCCTCGACTGGAGTATTGTGTCCAGTTCTGGGTGTCACACATTGGGAAACATGGGAAGAGAGAAAGTGTGGAATAAATTTATGAGAATGGTCCTTGGGATGAGGAATTTCCTTGACATGGATAGATTGGAGAAGTTGGGAATGCTTCGCTTACAGAGGAGAATTGATAAAAGTGTTCAAAATCATGAGGGGTCTGGACAGAGTAGATAGGGCAGAACTGTTCCCATTGGTGGAAGACTCGGAAACAAGAGGGCACAGATTTAAGGTAATTGACAAAAGAAGCAATAGTGACATGAGGAAAAACATTTTCACACAGTGAGTGGTTAGGACCTGGAATGCACTGCCTGAGAATGTCGTGGAGGCAGGTTCAATTGAACCATTCAAGAGGGAATTGGAATATTCTATGAAAAGGAAGATTGTGCAGGGCTACGGGGAGAAGGCGGGGTAGTGGCACAAGGTAAATTGCTCCTTGGGAGAGCTATCACAGTCGTGAAGGGCAACTGGCCTCCTTCTGTGCTGTAAGATTCTATTACTCTGATTGTCTTCTGAGCTGCAAGTTGCTTCTATTCACTGACAGTTGGATCAAGTCCACATCCTTCAGGTCTCTTCAGCTGCTTGGAGCAGATGGTTCTTAGCCCAGTCATTTAATGGTCTCAGTGGTGGAGCTCGTTGTCAACAGTGTCAAAGTCTGCAGTTAATTTAAGAAAATATTTGGGAACCGTGCACCATGGTCACAGACACACAGGATGTCATTCGTGACTTCCGTTATGACTTTGGCGTTGTGACAAGGAAGGAAAGATAATCCAACAAATTCAAACCTGGAGTGAGTGGAAAGAAGGACACAGTTTTTGTGATAACAACACATTGAAGGAATTTGGAAAAGAGGCAGTAATTTTCAAGATCAGCAAGTGTAGAGCTGTTTTTTTTGCTCATCTCTGATTCTGAGTAATTGTGCTTTCAAAAGTCTCTTCGGAGGCATAAACTGGAGAGGCCACATGAACCAAAGCTGACAATGGAAATTGTGAGTGGATAGATCACTTTCCACCTGACCAGCCTCCATATCCAAAGGATCATCCTCCACCATCTCCGTCACCTCCAGCGTGACGTCACCACCAAATACATCATCCCCTCCCCTCCCCTCCCCTGTCAGCATTCCAAAGTGAACGCTCCCTCTGTGACACCCTGGTCCAATCCTCCATCAACCTGACACCTCGTCCCCTTCCCATGGCACCTTCCCATGTAATCTCAGGAGGTGTAATACCTGCCCTCTTACTTCTTCTCTCCTCACCATCCAAGGCCCCAAGCACTCCTTCCAGGTGAAGCGATTTACTTGTACTTCTTTCAACTTAGTATACTGTATTCACTGCTCACAATGAGGTCACCTCTACACTGGGGAGACCAAACACAGTTTGAGTGCCCACTTTGCAGAACATCTCTGCTCGGTCTGTAAGCATGATCCCGAGCTTCTGGTTCTTTGCCATTTTAATTCAGCACCTTGTTTCCATGCTCACATTTCTGTCCTCGGCCTGCTGCAGTGTTCCAGTGAACATCAACGCCTGCTCGAGGAACAACACCTCATCTTCCAATGAGGCACTTGACAGTCTTCTGGATTCAATATTGATTTTTTTATTTGTTTATGGGATGTGGGCATCGCTGGTTAGGACAGCATTTATTGCCCATCCTTAATTGCCCTTTAATTCAATAATTTCAGACCATCAGTCACATTATTCTTTGTTCAAGCGGCGCTTGAGATGGCTTGGCCATGTGAGCCGCATGGAAGATGGCAGGATCCCCAAAGACACATTGTACAGCGAGCTCGCCACTGGTATCAGACCCACCGGCCGTCCATGTCTCCGTTATAAAGACGTCTGCAAACGCGACATGAAATCGTGTGACATTGATCACAAGTCGTGGGAGTCAGTTGCCAGCATTCGCCAGAGCTGGCGGGCAGCCATAAAGACAGGGCTAAATTGTGGCGAGTCGAAGAGACTTAGTAGTTGGCAGGAAAAAAGACAGAGGCGCAAGGGGAGAGCCAACTGTGCAACAGCCCCAACAAACAAATTTCTCTGCAGCACCTGTGGAAGAGCCTGTCACTCCAGAATTGGCCTTTATAGCCACTCCAGGCGCTGCTTCACAAACCACTGACCACCTCCAGGCGCGTATCCATTGTCTCTCGAGATAAGGAGGCCCAAAAGAAATTAATTATTGTTATTTTTTTTATGTATATTATATATCTATTCTTTATTTATGTATTTATTTCTTCAGCATGAGCTTGTCTTAAACTTGTTTTTAGTGATTTTGTTTTCGTACAGAGCTGTTGATTATTCTGTCATTAACACTCTCACTGGACTCGTGCATTATCTTTCACTGTCGCTATTTAGCACTTCATTTGCATTCTGTTCCATGACATTTGCCATTTAACCTCTCCTCCCCACTCTGTCGTATCACAGTCCTTCCTTCTTGTTCTTCTTATTCCTCCTCCCTTTCACTTGCTCAAAGACTGTTACATTTATAACTTTTGCCAGTTCTGATGAAGGGTCACAGACCTGAAACGTTAATTCTGTTTCTCTCTGCACAGACACATAAAATGTTCCTGACCTGCAAATCCAGATCTAATGGTAAATACGGGAATGAGCACAATGGAAAGCATTATCGCGACTTCAATGGTTAGGAGAGCCAACACATCTTGGTGAAGTGATCTTTGAATATAAAATCCAACCAACAAAATGTTCTGGTTCCATCTTTTGTGAAACGAGACACGATGACCTGTACGTATCATGTTGCCTTCTCTGCAGTTCAAAGATTGGAAATATTCAGCCTATTGGAGCACAAATTACAGCTCAGCAAAACTTTGGAAGACTTTAGAAAGGCTTTGAAATGGAAGTGTACCCGAGGGAAGAGAACCATTAACAATCTCAGCTTGGAAGGGGAAGGAAGGGAAACTGGGATGTGTGAAGTGCTGTGTGAGAAAAGACCCAGAGAGCAGATGCTGGGTCCCACATACATGAGGACACAGGAGATAATGTGAAGGGAAGGTGAGATGGATGTTCGGTCAGAACTCGAGTAGGACTAAGGGAGAAGGCTGGAATTAGGTTGTGTTTCCTGGACAACGAGAATGTGTCTGTGTCAGAGGCTCATGAGATGATAGTCTGATCAACCTGGACTTGATGGTGTGAAACTAGAAGCTGTTACTAAATAATGGGCATTAGTAAAGATTTTACTAGGGGCAAGCAAATTAAAGTTCAAAATGAAACAACAAGGAACAGGGATAAGATGATTAAACAGAGTCTAATATTACTTGTCACAAGAACATAACAAGTAGGAGTAGGAGTAAGACATACAACCCCACAAGTCTACTCCGTCATTGAAGAGAATCATGGCTGATCGTTGAAATTAATTCCACATTACATCTGATCTCCATATCCCTGTATTCCTAAAGTCCAAAAATCTTTTGAATTCATCCTTTGACTAAACTCAACAACTGAGCATCCATAACACTCTGGGGTAGAGAATTCCAAAGATTTACAAAGGTTTGATTGAAGAAATGACATACTTTATTCACAGTGCTAAGCCTTCCCACCATTTTTTTTCTGTCATTTCAAATATCAACTACCTTGGAATATTTAGTTCCCAACCATGGTCACCATGTAACCACATCTCTGTAAGTGCATCTCTGTAATGACAAATAGATTATATCCATTTCTCTCTATTTGTGCCATTAATTTACCCACCTTGTTACCAGCACTTCATGCATTCACAAAAAAGCCTTCAATTTTAACATTTCACCATGTTCCGTCAGTTGACTTTATTTGCCGATGCTCCATTACTGTTCAACTCTCTGTCTCTTCCTGTCACACTCTGTATACCATGACCCCCATTGCTACTCTGCTCGATGTCCTTGACTTTTCTCGTAGAATTTAAAATTTTACCCTCACCTAAACCTTCACTTGACCTCGACCTTTGCTCTTTCGTGTGGATCTTGTGTCTATTGTGTTATCCGAACAAATGTGGTGAGAGTAACTACACAAACACAGTATCATATCAATATATGTCTGTGAGCTGCAATGCATTTGCTTAGAAACTTGAAGCGTACTTTACTGAACAAAAGAAAAATCTGTTTATATAGTGTCCTTCATCACCTCAAGACATCCCAAAACACTCATCCAAAAAGGCAGCACTCTTCACCACTGCATTAGAGAGCCAGCCTGGATTATTGTGCTCAAGCTGGACTTCCAATCTGACCTAGAAATGGGGGATGTGCCAGAGGATTGGAGAGTGGTAAATGTGACACATTTATTCAGGAAGGGTTATAAGGACAGTCCGAGCAACTGCAGGCCAGTTAGTTTAACATCAGTGGTGGTACGTTTTTAGAAACAATAATCGGGAAAAAAGCAACAGACACTTGGAAAGGTTTGAGTTAATTATGGATAGTCAGCACAGATTTGTAAAATGCAGATCATGCTTGACTAATCTCATTTAATTTTTTGATGAAGTAATCGAGTAGGTTGATGAAGGCAGTGTGGTGGATATTATCTACATGGATTTTAAGAAAGTGTTTGATAAAGTATTGCAAATAAAGACTGGTTAGCAAAACAGAGGCTCATGGAATAGAAGGGTTAGTATTGAATTGGATTAATAAAAATGGCTCAAGGACAGAACGGAGATAGTAAGTTATATTAAATGATTGTTTTTCTGACTGGAGAATACTAGACAGTGGTGTTCCTCATGTGTCACTACGAGGATCACTGTTTTCTTTTAAGAGGAATTAAGAGGGCTAAAAGGGGTGATGAAATATCTTTAGCAAACAGGGTTAAGGAAAATCCCAAAGCCTTTTATTCATATATAAGGAGCAAGAGGGTAAATAGAGAAAGGATTGGCCCACTCAAGGACAAAGGAGGAAAGTTATGCGTGGAGTCAGAGGAAATGGGTGAGATTCTAAATGAATACTTTGCATCGGTATTCACCGAGGAGAGGGACATGACGGATAAACAAAAAACAAAGAACAAAGATAATTACAGCACAGGAACAGGCCCTTCGGCCCTCCAAGCCTGCGCCGATCCAGATCCTCTCTCTAAACATGTCGCCTATTTTCTAAGGTTCTGTATCTCTTTTCTTCCTGCCCATTCATGTATCTGTCTAGATACATCTTAAAAGACGCTCTCGTGCCCGCATCTACCACCTCCGCTGGCAACGCGTTCCAGGCACCCACCACCCTCTGCGCAAAGAACTTTCCACGCATATCCTCCCTAAACTTTTCCCCTTTCACTTTGAACTCGTGTCCTCTTGTAATTGAATCCCCCACTCGGGGAAAAAGCCTCTTGCTATCCACCCTGTCTATACCTCTCATGATTTTGTACACCTCAATCAGGTTGAGGTTAGGGTCAGATGTTTAATTACTCTAGGTCAAGTTGGCATAAGGAGGGAGGAAGTGTTGGGTATTCTAAAAGGCATTAAGGTGGACAAGTCCCCAGGTCCGGATGGGATCTATCCCAGGTTACTGAGGGAAGCGAGACAGGAAAAAGCTGGGGCCTTAATAGATATCTTTGCAGCATCCTTAAACACGGGTGCTAATGTTGTCCCCTTGTTTCAGAAGGGTAGCAGGGAAAATCCAGGTAATTGTAGACCGGTGAGCCTGACGTCAGTGGTAGGGAAGCTGCTGGAGAAGATACTGAGGGATAGGATCTATTCCCATTTGGAAGAAAATGGGCTTATCAGTGATAGGCAACATGGTTTTGTGCAGGGAAGGTCATGTCTGACCAACTTATTAGAATTCTTTGAGGAAGTGACAAAGTTGATTGATGAGGGAAGGGCTGTAGATGTCATATACATGGACTTCAGTAAGGCGTTTGATAAGGTTCCCCATGGTAGGCTGATGGAGAAAGTGAAGTCGCATGGGGTCCAGGGTGTACGAGCAAGATGGATAAAGAACTGGCTGGGCAACAGGAGACAGAGAGTAGCAGTCGAAGGGAGTTTCTCAAAATGGAGATGTGTGACCAGTGGTGTTCCACAGGGATCCGTCCTGGGACCACTGTTGTTTGTGACATACATCAATGATTTGGAGCAAAGTATAGGTGGTCTGATTAGCAAGTTTGCAGACGACACGAAGATTGGTGCAGTCGCAGATAGTGAAGGGGACTGTCAGAGAATACAGCAGAATATAAATAGATTGGAGAGTTGGGCAGAGAAATGGCAGATGGAGTTCAATCAGGGCAAATGCGAGGTGATGCATTTTGGAAGATCCAATTCAAGAGTGAATTATACAGTAAATGGAAAAGTCCTGGGGAAAATTGATGTGCAGAGAGATTTGGGTGTTCAGGTCCATTGTTCCCTGAAGGTGGCAACGCAGGTCAATAGAGTGGTCAAGAAGGCATGCGGCATGCTTTCCTTCATCGGACGGGGTATTGAGTACAAGGGTTGGCAGGTCATGTTACAGTTGTATAAGACTTTGGTTCGGCCACATTTGGAATACTGCGTGCAGTTCTGGTCGCCACATTACCAAAAGGATGTAGATGCTTTGGAGAGGGTGCAGAGGAGGTTCACCAGGATGTTGCCTGGTATGGAGGGCGCTAGCTATGAAGAGATGTTGAGCAGATTAGGATTATTTTCATCAGAAAGACGGAGGTCGAGGGGGAACCTGATTGAGGTGTACAAAATCATGAGAGATATAGACAGGGTGGATAGCAAGAAGCTTTTTCCCAGAGTGGAGGATTCAATTACTAGAGGTCACGAGTTCAAAATGAGAGGGGAAAAGTTTAGGGGGGATATGCGTGGAAATTTCTTTACGCAGAGGGTGGTGGGTGCCTGGAACACGTTGCCAGCGGAGCTGGTAGACGCGGGCATGATAGCGTCTTTTAAGATGTATCTAGACAGAGACATGAATGGGCAGGAAGCAAAGAGATACAGACCCTTAGAAAATAGGCGACATGTTTAGATAGAGGATCTGGATCGGCGCAGGCTTGGAGGGCCGAAGGGCCTGTTCCCGTGCTGTAATTATCTTTTTTCTTTGTTCTTTGTTATATATAAATGACTTTGATCTTTGAATCCAGAGTAGAATTTTAAAATTTGCTCATGATACCGAACTTGGAGGAGTAGCAAACAGTGAGGATCACACAAACCCCTGCAACAGGACAGAGATAGGGTAGCAGAATGGACAGACAAGTGGCAGGTGGAATTTAATATGGACAATTGTGAGATGATGCACTTTGGTAGAAGGTATAGGGTGAGATAATATAGACTTAATGGTGCAGTTACGAAGAGTGTGCAGGAACATAGGGCCATGGGGGTGGATGTGCATCGATGTTTGAAGGTGGTGGGGTATTTTGAGAGAGTGGTGAGAAAAACATTTGGAAACATGGGCTTCAGGAATAGAGGCATAGAGTACAAATGCAGGAAGTTATGCTGAACCTTTATAAAGCTCTGTTTATGCCCCAACTAGAGAACTACATCCAGTTCCAGTCAGCACACTTCAGGAAGGATATGAGGGCCCTTCAGAGTCCGCAGAGGAGATTTACCAGAATGGTTCCAGGGACTGGGGATTTAAGTTACAAGGTTAGGTTGGAGAAGCTGGGATTATTCTCCATGGAGCATAGGAGATTGAGGGAGAATTGATAGAGATGTACAAGATTATGACATTCTCAGATAAGATAGACCAGGATAATCTTATCCCATTAACTGAAGGTAAAATGACTTTGGGAAATGGATTGAAGATTTTGGACAAGAGATGAAGGTGAATGTGAGGAATGACACAGGAATATAATAACATAGGAAACAGGTGCAGGATTAGGCCATTCGGCCCATCCAGCCTACTCCACCATTCAACTAGATCATGACTGATCTTCTAACTCAATGACATTTTCCCGCAGTATCCCCATATCCCTTGTTATATTTAATACCTAGAAATCTATCCACCTCTGTCTTGAATATACTCAATGACTGAGCCTGCACAGCCCTCTGGTATAGAGAAGTCCAAAGATTCACCACCCTCTGAATGAAAACACTCCTCCTCATCTCAGTCCAAAATGATCTACCTCTATTTCTGAGACTGTTTCCCTGTTTCCAGATCCCCCAGTCAAGGGAAACATCCTCCCTGCATCTACCCTGTCGAGCCCTGAAAGAAATGTACATTCCTCAATAAGATTACCTCTCATTCTTCTAAACTCTAGAGAATATAGGCCCAGTCTCCTCAATCTCTCTTCATAGGACAATCACATCATCCTTCATTGTTCTCCCTCTATGGCAACTATATCCTTCCTTAGGTAAAGAGACCAAAACTGTACACAATACTCCAGATGTGGTCTCTCCAAGGCTCTAACTATTGCAACAAGACTTCTTTACTCCTGAAGTCAAATCTTCCTGCAATAAACGCCAACATACCAGGCTGAACCTTTTCAACTTGACCCTGAGATCGAAGGCGAGTTTCAAAAATGACCTGACACATACACAAGATGTGTGCCACGGAGCCACTGTTATATTTCGTGCTGCAGCTTATTTACTTGTCTCGGGCGGAACGCCCACTCCCGATGACGTAGACGGGGCGGGAGTTCCGTCCCCAGCAATGGTGCCCAACGCCACCTTACGGGTACCGGCGCCATTTTAAAGGTCCTCAGACCTTTCAGAAGCATTTAAATTTTTACAGTGGCAGTTTTTAAAAAAATTACTTTTAAAATGTTATTCAAAGTTCCAATCCCCTCTCCCAACCCCGCCCCTCAGCTGACTTTGCCCCCGCAAATTTAATTAACTTTGACCTTCAACCTCTTAACACCATCCCCTCAACCAATAACAACCACAGGAAATATTCCTGGAACTTGTTTCTGTAATTGTTTCAAGAACCACAACCATCTTCCTTTGTGCCAGGTATGACACCAATCAGTGGAGAGTTTTCTCCCTGATTCCCATTGACTCCATTGTTACTCAGGCCCCTTGATGCCATACTTGGTTAAATTTGAATTGATTTTAAATTTGTCATTTCCGGTTTCTAGGTCGATGCCGCTGGTCCATCCAGTTTCATTCTGTTTTATTTACTTCATAGCGGTTCGATACAACTAAGTGGCTTATTAGGCCATTTCAGAGGGCATTTAGGAGTCAACCACAATTCTGTAGGTCTGGAGTCACATATAGACCAGGTAAGGACAGCAGATTTCCTTCCCTAAAGGACATTATTGAACCAGATGCGTTTTTACAACAATCGACAATGATTTCATGGCCATCATTACGTGCATTTAGTATCATTAGTGTAGATCAGTGTAAATAAGGTTTAATCATAGCGGTAAGGTTTACTAGTCATGGTAAAAGTTTATTCGCAGTGGTCAGGTTTATTAGCATTAGTAAGGTTTATTCACAGTCGCAAGGTTATTAACTAACAGATAAAGGAATAGCAGGGTTGCTTCAGACCTCTAGAGTGCACATCCTGTGCTGTGTGGGAACTCCAGTATACATCATGTACCCTGGATAACAATACATGCAGGAAGTATCATCAGCTTGAGCTCCGGGTTTCAGAACTTGAGAAGCAGCTGATGTCACTGCAGTACATCTGTGAGGTTGAGAGCTTTGTCGATAACATGCTTATAGATCTGGTCAACCCACAGCTTAAGAGTATGCAGGAAGAGAGGGAATGGATGACCACCAGACAGTCAAGAAAAAATAGGCAGTTTGTGCAGGGGACCCCTGAACACATCTCACTCTCCAATAGGTATTCAGTACTGAATACTGAGGAAGGTGATGGTTCATCTGGGGAGTGCAGCCAGAACAAAGACCATGGCACCACAGATGCCTCAGCTGCACAGAGACCACAAAGAGTACTGGAAGAGTGATAGTGTTAGGGAATTCGATAGTCAGGGGAACAGACAGGCACTTCTGTGGCTGCAGACATGAATCCAGGATGTTGTGTTACCTCCCTCATGCCAGGGTCAAAGATGTCACTGAACGGCTGCAGAACACCCTGAGTGGGGAGTCGTGTTCCACATTGGTATCAATGATGTAGGGAGGAAGAGGAATGTGTTCTGACAGAAAGAGTTTAGTGAGCTAGGTAGCCTGTGGGTGAAATGTTCGTTAGAGGGAAGTTGTTCAGAATTTTGACCGAGATGTTGGGAGTGTAAATAGAGAAAGGTTTCTGTGTGATAACAGTGTATCATGTTAAGCCAGTAAGGTTTTTGAAGACCTTGGATGCTCTGTTTCCTTATCTCCGTGCAACCCAGATTAGATTTGGCAGAATCCACTGTTATCCGGAGTCTTGCCATGCTGCAGAGCCATTTCTCATCCTATGATCACACAGAGAATGCGGGTGTTGATTTGGTTTTCTTCCCCTGAAATATAAATGGAGGACGGAGCTTGTTGTGAAGTACAGATGATCAGTTGCTGCAGGGAAACTCTTTTACTGTCTATGAAATCACTGCTCCACTCTTAGACAGTGTAACTGCTTTTGCCTCAACTTATTATTGAAGGTTAAAGATCCCTGTGAAGTGCAGCCAACACTGAATATTGTGAACACAGCCTCATGTCTGAGTAGCTGCCTGTTGCTGCGACAGGAAGAAATCCTTTTGTATTGCTGGTAATTCTAATTGTGGATGTAACTCAATGGTACAGTGCCTACTTTTCCTTTATTAGACCTTTGTTTAAAGCCTCAGTACAATTCGAATCATCGAATCTTAAAGCACAGAATGAGTCTATTCAGCTCATGGTGCCGATGCTGGGACTTTGATAGATTAATGTAATTAATCTCACTTCCCAGCTGAATGCCCTTTGTCCTGTAAATGTTTAATTTTGAAATATATATATCCAATTCCCTGCTGAAATTTACTGTTGAATTGACTATCCCAGGCCTTTGAGGGAGTGTATTCCAGGGTTGGAACAATGGAGAATGGTGAGATGCTTAACTTTTATAATTCATTGGTTAGGCCTCAGCTGAAATAATTCTGGGCACCACACTTTAGGATAGATATGAAAGTCTGAGAGATTTACCAGAATTATACAAGACATGATCTCCTTCTGTTCTGCAGATGGACTTGGATTGCTGGGAAGGATAAGTGGAGGTTGCAAAGAGGTATTAAATTTGATGAGAGTTTTTAAACAAAATCAGTGTGGTCTTGGTTCGACTGTGTTCAGAGAACCCTGCATTGTTTTCATCTTCATAGCACAAAAAGGTTTGTAAAAGCATTGTGGGAAGAATGAAAAATGTGTAAGAATGAAATCAGAACTAAGATGGTAAAACTTTCATAAAAGATTGGACAGTCTGGGACTCGTTTCTACACAGAAGTTAAGTTTGAGAGGTGAGCAGTTTATGGGATTTAAAGCTGATCAGGTAGACATAGGGAAGATGTTTTCACTTGTGGAGCCAATTCAACATTAGAATCATAAAACCATGGAATCATAAAATGGTTACAGCACAGAAGGAGTCTTGAGCCAATCGTGTTCATGCTTACTCTCTACAAGAACATCAGAGCTACTCCCACTGACGGATATTTCCCCCATTAGCTTGCATTTGTATTTCTATTACAGATTATTATCCAATTTCCCTTTAAAAGTCACGATTGGATCTCCCTCCACCACACTCTCAGGCAGTGTATTCCAGATCCTAAACACAAGCTGCATATTAAAAGCTTATTTCCCCATGTTACCGTTGGTTCTTTTGCCATTCATCTTAAATCAGTGTCCTCTGGTTCTCGACCTTTCCATCAATGGGAACCATTTCTCTAACGGGAGGCAGTGGTGTTCTGGTAATATCACTGGACTAGTAACCCGGAGACCCAGGCTACTGATCTGGAGCCCTGGGTTTGAATCTCACCATGGCAGATGGTGAAATTTGAATTCAATTAATCTGTAATTAAGAAGCTTGTCTAATATTGACATTGAAACCATAATCGATTGTTGTAAAAACACATGTGGCTCACTCATGTCCATTAGGGAATGAAATCTGCTGTCCCTACCTGGTCTACCTTATATGTACCAACAGCAGTGTGGTCTGAAATGGCCTAGCAAGTCACTCAGTTATATCAAGTCAAAACACAGTATCAGAAAAGGAATGAAACTGTGTGGATCACCTGGCATCGACCTCGGCTCTGGAAACGACAAGGGCAAAGCCAGCCCTGCAGATCTTGCAAAGTCCTTCTTAGGAACATCTGGGGGCCCAAATTCAGAGAGCTTTCCTGCAGGCTAGTCAGGCAACAGCCTTAAATAGCTGTACTTCCAGAATCATACCTTGCAGTTAATGTCCTAGACACCACCATCACCATCGCTGGACGCATCCTGTCCCACTGGCAGGGCAGACACAGTGGTGGCACAGTGGTATACTGCTGGGAAGGAATGGTCCTGGGAGTCCCCAACATTGACTCCGGACATCATGAAGTCACGAAGTCAAACGTGGGTAAGGAAACCTCCTGCTGATTACTACCTACAGTTTCTCCAGCTCTGGCCTCAGCTGATGAATCAGTGCTTCTTCATGGTGAACATCAATTGGAAGAAGCACCAAGAGTATAGAATGTACTCTGGGTGGGGGACTTCAATGTCCAGCACCAAGAGTGGCTCAGTAGCACCACTACTGAAAGAGATGGTCGAGTGCTAAAGGACATAACTGCTGAACTGTATCTGTGGTAGGTGGCGAGGGAACCAACAAGAGAGAAAAACCTACTTGACATCATCGTCACCAATCTACCTGTTGCAGAAGCAGCTGTTTGTAACAACAGTGGTAGGAGTGACCACCGGACAGTCCTCGTGGAGACAAAGTCCTGGCCTCACATTGAGGATACCCTCCATCGTGTTTTATGGCACTACCACCATGCTAAACAGGATAGCTTTCAAACAGATCTAGCAATTGGGCATCCATGAGGCGCTGTAGGACATCAGTAGCAGTAGTGGATTGGTAGTCAACCACAATCCGTAACCTCATGGCCCATCATATCCCCCACTCTACCATTACCATCAAGCAAGGAGACCAACCCTGGTTCAATGAAGAGTGCAGGAGGGCATGCCAGGAACAGCATCAGGCATATCTCAAAATGATGTGTCAGCCTGGTGAAGCTACAACACAGGACTATATCCACGGCAAACAGTTGAAGCAGCATGCGATGGACAGAGCTAAGTGATCCCATAACCAACAGATCAGATCAAAGCCCTACAGACCTGTCACATCCAGTTGTGGACGATTAAACAAGTAACAAAATTAGAATCCAAAAATATCCCCATTCTGCCCCAATAATGGGGAGCCCAGCACTTCAGGGCAAAAGACAAGGCTAAAGCATTTGCACCATCTTCAGCCAGAAGTGCCAAAGGGATGATCCGTCATGGCCTTCTCCTGAGGTCCCCAGCATCACAGTCTTAAACCAATCTGATTCACTCCGCATGATATCAAGAAACGGCTGAAGATCCTGAATACAAGAAAGGCTATGGGCCCTGACAATATTCCAACAATAATACTGAACACTTGTGCTCCAGAACTAGCTGCACCCCGAGTCAACCTGTTCCACTACAGCTGCACCTCTGTTATCAATTGGCCAAATATGTCCTGTACACAGGACAAAACCAACCCGGCCAATTACCGCCCCATCAGTCTACTCTTGATCATTGTTATGAACAGGTTTTGTTTTTGAATCTGTTTTTTTTTTCTCTGAAAAATATTCCCTTTTTTTCCAACCACCTGTCCATAAATAGATTCGTGATTGAATTTTGTTCCATCCCTAAAACCCTGACAAGAAATGACCGCAACAACAACTCGATTGTCAGAGTTAAATCAAAGAAGTTAGATTTATTTACACACTCTTAAACTCGGGAAGGGGTTTCACTTCGCCATGACTGCTTACAACCATTCAGGGAAAGGTTAAAGGCGTAAAAAGGCAAGGACATTTCGTGGATAGAACTATAAACTGTTGAATTTCAATTGAAACTAATTACCAATTAAATTATCAAAAGGAGTCCAAAAACAGGAGATCACCGATTGGGAATGCCGAATTGGGAAGAAGCTGTTGGAAATATCTCTGCTCTTACAAATTTCCTCTTCTTTGCACTCTCAGATATAAATGGAGTTAGCTTATTTTGGCTGAATCCACCATTTTAGTTGGACAGGAACATAGTAGAAGACATTTTTCTTGTTGTTTTTGCAGACTGTGTCTTTAATTTTCTTCGCTGTGTGCATTCTGTGCCTTCTTTAATTTTTCTGTGCTTTGCAGACTGTCTTAGAGAGAGATGTGCAGGTTTAAGCAGCTGGGCTAATCTGACCAAAGGCAGCTGCGGACTGAAACAGGCTGAACCCGCACACTGTTAGAGTTTCAAATCCAGGCAGGTTGGATTTGATCCTCAGGATATGGCAGCAGCTGGTAGGTCAGATGCTGCCAATGGTTTGTAAAGCTGGCCGGCAGGTGGCTGGATTGAGACTGACTGTTGACTCCTTCCCAGCCCGATGACCCACTTCATGTGATTAAGACCCAGGACAGTGGTTTCTAATGGAGTGCTGCTACTGTGTGTGCGGTGGTATTTAGAAGGCTGGAGAGTTGGAAAAGTTGCTATTTGTCATCTGGGAAAAGCTTTGATTGTGTTATATTTGTAGGAGTGTCTTCACACGTCTCTGGAAAATGATGGACAATGGATACTGGTTCCACTTTCTGACTGATCATTAATGTTGTATTTACTGTATGAACACTAGTCTGATAACTGGTCAGATGTGCACCTTGGACAGTCGACACGTGCTCTGCAGGGTGGTAAGGAGTCTGTAGGGGAATAGCAGGCTGAATGGATCCATTCGGACTCAGGACCAGGGCAACAGGAAAGCTCCAATCACTTTGCCCAGGCTGAACTACATCCTTATCCAATATGCACTGGATATCCTGTCTAACCTGAGCTATCTTGTGGGGCTTTAGCCAGCAGGGGTCCTGCCTGACTGATGGCATGTCTCCCACATCCATGTCACAACCCATTAGGGTGGTACACCCTGGCTGATCTTTACAGATCTCTTTGAATTTCATTAGCACAGTGGACACATCCTCCCATTGCTTGTGTGTCAGCTGGCTGGTTAAGTCTTTTAAGACTTCCATGTTTGTCAGTTTGGTAGCCGGGGATTCAGCTGGGGTCTCCTCCTCCTCGACTGATCCTCCTGGCTGTCCTCAAGTATTTCCATCTTTTGGTTGACTGGGCTTGGTTTTCGACAGTTGTTCTACTCAGTCTATCAATATTTGGTCAAAGGGTTCACCGAATGTCGAAATGGGCTTGAGGGAGGTTGGGGGGGGTGGGGTGGGGGGGGTGGGTGGGGGCAGTTAAATTGTGGCCTGGGGTTTGCCTGCAACCTGGCAAACATGGCAGGTTTGGCAATATTCAGCCACATTGAAACGGAGGTGAGGCCAGAAGAAGTGTTTCCTTACTCGGTTTAAGGTTTTCCGAGTACCCACATGTCCAGCCACCTGAGTAGCCAGTCCTATGTGTGAGGTCATAGCTATCAGTGACAACTATGGCCTCTCTAGCTGTGCGAACTCTCTGCTTCTCCAAGTGCACTCTCAGGTTGGACTGTAGGCAATGTTTGAATTCCTTCAGCAATATTCGCACACATAATTGATCATAGGTGTGCTGTATATTTAAAGATCGGGGCCACCGATTTGCTTTCACCTTTCAAATTCCTGATAACTCTGCTTTCAAGCTTTCCTGAATTGCTGTCGAAATGCTTCTGGGACCAACTCATAAGCTTGAAGGATGGCAGTTTTGGTATTCTCGTAATTAGCAGACATTTCAGGGGACAGTATAGAATAGATCTCTTGAGCCTACCCAGTGAACTGGCCTTGAATTATGAGGGCCCAAATTTCTCGTAGTTCTGCCACTTCCTTCTCAAAAGTGGCAAATAAGGATTCCACCTCACTGTCTTCAAATTGTTTTACAAACTTAACCCCAAAACATTATTCTTGGTGAGAGAGATTTGGGTGGTTACCGGGTGATGAGAGATTTTCCCTGGTAGTCTCACTCTCTCTGCTTGAGCCTTCAGCTCCATTTCCAATATTTGTAACTGGAAAGTCATTTCTATATCTCTCTCTCTCTCTTCCTCTCTCTCTTTCTTTTTCTCTTTCCTCTTTCTCTCTTACCTTTTCTCTTTCCTGAAACTCCCAGTTACATCCTGAATGAGCCTGTTCCATTCTGACCATGGGAGATGGGACACTTTCAGGAGTTAATTCCTCATCTACCTGTTCCGGAATGGGACTGTGTCCTAAGTGCTCAGCCAGCACTTTAAGGACCTCTGTTCATTTCACCTTGCTGGGTAGTTTCACTTGTATCTCCCTCGCTATAGTTTTCAACTACTCTGTACTCAGGTTTGCCAGAATTTCAGCAGTTACATCACCTTGCTCAAAAAACATCTTTGAATTAAAATGTGCCATTTTCTAATGTTAGAGTAAGAGGGTTTTGCTACGGTATTTTATGTGTCTTAACAATCTTTTCGGCTACCAGAGTTTTCCCTTTTGGTTTCTAATCGTGTTATTTTAAATTTCTGATTCACCTCATTCCTTAAAATTGGTCTTTCGTGGATTTATTGTTGACTTGAGCTCCAAAGTTCTATGCTACGAACAGATAGTTATTTTTTTTTTCTCTGAACAAACTTCCCTGATTTTCCAATCACCTGTCCATAAATAAATCAGTGATTGAATTTATTTCCTTCCCTTAAACCTTGATAATAAATGATCTGGAACATTCTGCCTACAAGGGTAGGAAGCAGAGGCAATGATTTCAAAAGGAAGTTGGATAGACACTTGAAGTATATAAACTTGCTGGGCTACGGGGATCGAGCAGGTGAATGGGACTGACTGGATGACTCTACAGAGAGCCAGCATGGACTCGATGGGCCAAATGGCCTCCTTCTGTACTGTAAATGATTCGATGATTCTATATCTCTGTGTTACAAATGTGCCCAGGGATTCAGGAAATTCTTTGGGTCTCAAACATCAAATCTACAAAGTTATTGTCACTGCTGCTGTGCAGGATTAAAGGAAGGGATTGAACCAGAATGGTTTTAAATGATTACTGAGAAATCAGGGTAAAAGACAGCACTGACTCCTCTCCAAAATATTGCTCAAAGCTTTCAGTTTTAAGGAGGGTGTGAAAGGAGGTGACAGAGTGTTAGAGGTTTCGGCAGGGAATTCCAGAACATGAGGCTCACATAAATATTGCATCATTTTCTCATAGTCCTGTTCTGACAGCGAAGAGTTTTACAAAATTATACATCAACATAAATAAAGTTATCAGAAAATATCATTCTAATGGTCCAACGTGTTCTCAACTGTTTTCCCAAATACCAGCTGTACAATAGTCACAAATTAAATGCACACAGTGGGATTGTGTGTTTTCAGTTCTATATCAGCACTTCTAACCCAATAAATTAATCTATTGCTAATGGGTTGGCTGGAGGTACATGATCTTCCAAATACTTTAGCATTTTATTTACAATGAATACACGGAGAAGCAGTCGGGAGTGATTTACTGGATAACAGTGTAGTTGGTAATATTTGGGGAATATTCTCTTGAAGCCAAAGCACATATTAACAATCAGAAACTGTGTGACAATGAATCCTAAATGGTGAAAGTAGACTCTGTCTTTGTCACTGGGTGGGCTCAAACCACGGACCCTATGGGTATTTGCCGAATACACTAATCGATTGACTGACAGTGACTGCTGTTAGTAGCTATCACTGGATAGACTAAACCAGTGTGTCAATGAGTTAACACTTCAGGTTACTGTGACCACAAAAGCAGTGTCCATTATCAGGATTACCTTACCATAATAAAGGGTGGGACATTCATTGTGGATACATGGAAGCAGTCTGGTCCCACACATAGAAGACACATCCATGTCACTGACAACATGCTCTCCTACAACTGGTCTGGTGTCCCTTTGAGCCTTTCAGCACCTTGTCTGTTTCTAACTATTCTGAATGTACCACAGCTGAAGTTAGGTTTTAATTCATGATCCGCAGTGATGAGAATCCTTTACATGGATCAGATCAGTTAATCACACCGATATCATCAGAGTAAATGTTCCAGAATCTTCCATGAGGGAAAGGTGCCTTGACCCCTCTAAACAATCAGACAGTTTACCTTCATTCTCCTCTGATTCCATTTCCCAAAGTGGATCTAAAGATTCACAAACGTGGTGAATGCACGCTCATTTCTGGTTCCTTTCGATTTTTCCCATTCCCAACTGGCAATATTTCCCAAATCTCATCGCAATCCTTCACAATGCAGAATGTCCAGGGATGAGGAAATTCAGTGATGTGGAGAGACTATAGAAACTGAGATTGTTCTCCTGACAGTAAAGAAACTGAAGTAGACGTTTAATAGAGTGTTGAATATTATGGGGTGGAGGTGGTTTGATAGAGCTGACAGAGAGAAACTGTTTGCACTGACAAGAAGCTCAGTAACCAGAGCAAACAGATTTAAGATCATTGTTAAAAATGAAGTTGGGGGGAGGAGTGCGTGTGGTGGAGGTGATGAGGTTGTATTACTCAGCAAGTTGTTACAATCTGGAATACACTCTCTGAAAGCGTGGTGGAAGCAGATTTAATATTAACTTTCAGAAGTATATTTAAAAATAAACAGGACAGTGGGACTAATTGGATACCTCCATCAAAGAACCAGCACAGGCTCGATGGGTCAAATGGCCTCCCTGTGTGCTGGTTGGTTCTATGTTTGACAGCAGCTCCTACCTGAGGGAAGTGTTTTCCCACCTCTCCCATGTTTCTATCATTACCTGAACAGCAGTAACCTTGGCCAGGACACTGGAAGTGTAACTGGAGAAAGCCATTCGAACTCAATGGGATTTTCAACAATAATGGAGGCAGTCTGCAGAATTTCAATGGAGTTAAACACAGTCTAAAACATGTATTTAACAAGGATAAAATCTGATGTCCTGTAGGGAAGAATGACTGCCGTCCTTACTCAGTCTGGAGGAAATGTCATTCCAGACCCACAGTTTAATCTTAACTGCTCTCTGAAATGACCTCGCAAGGCAATTATACTGTGGATTCTGGAAATGTGAAATCAAAACAGAAAATGCTGGAAATACTCAGCAGGTTTAGCAGCATCTGTGGAGAGAAACAGAGTTAACGTTTCAGTTCTGTGAACTTTTATCAGAATGGATGAAAGGAACAGATCTGATGAAAGGTCACAACCTGAAATATTAACTCTGTTTCTCTCCACAAATGCTGCCAGACCTGATGAATATTTCCAGCACTTTCTGTTTTTATTATCATAAGTCATTCAGTTATATTGAACCGTTATACTATGGAGAATAAGAATTAAACAGAACGGATCACCCAGTATTGACCTGGGCTCTGAATACAATGACGACACACTCTGCCCGGTCGACCCTGCAAAGTTCTCATCACTAACATCTGGGGATTGTTCCAAAATTTTGAAAGTTGTCCCATAGACTAGTCAGGAAACAGGATGTTATAGATGGACCAGATGGTCAGTTCCTCTCTGTTATAAATATGTTTCTGTGTCTGTGTACGCTATTTCTCATTGTATTTTTATGTGACTGTGTTGTGTGTAAATGTATTTGTGCGTAATTTAAAAGTAGCTTGTTGCAAAATAAACACATCCAAAATCCGCTTTGAATGAAGAAAGATGTGCCCAATAAATGAATCAATATTACTAATAACATGTGAATATATTTATCAACAGCAGGATCATGAAACACAGTTACATGTAAACCAATCTGAAGAGCAGCTGTAGAGAACAAATTTGCAGGGCTACGGGGAGTGTGAATATCTGCAATGCTGTTGCAGAGAGCCAGCACTGACACAGAGGACAGAATGGCCTCTTTCTGCTCTGTATCCATTCAATATGATTCTATAATTTGATATCCACAATGGATAGACTCAATGACATAAAGATTTATGCAGATATTTTTACAGTGTTCTCTGCTTATCGAGAGCTTAGATTTCTGTGCTTTCACAATACAGACCAGGTGCAATTTCTCATCAGAATCTTTAATTAGCGAACACAGTTGTTAAGTAAATTAATTTCAGACCAATACTTCTTGTAGCATATGTAAAAAGGGGTAGAGAAGTGACAAGCACCCCTTTGATTGGACATGCTCAGTAGGAGCAGAGCACCTGGGCTGAGCAGAGAACTGACAAGTTGTCACTCTGTGTGTGTGTGTGCATGCGTGTGCATGTGTGTGTGCTTTACCTTCTGCATGGAGATTAAGTCAAGTCTGCTGAAGTGTCAAAGAAGGAGAAAAGAAAACTACCCAGCTCATCTTCCAGCAATTTTATGCAAGAACATGTGAAGTCCACTGTATCGATTCATCTCATCTCCTGTTTCTGAGGAGGGCCTGCTAGAGTTGCTTCTCAGCACCACCTGAAGAGAGCTTTTTTAGGGGAATCTAGGTGGCCTACCTGCACTTGCTCGGAGGTTGGACGGTGTGCCAGCTTTGGTGCAACATGTCTCATCTGTTTTATTCAGTGGTGGGAAAGTGATCTGCCTGGGTTTTTTGTTTTTTTGTCTGTAACGGAGCTCTGGTCCAAAAATACTTCTTTATTCTTTCAGTTAACTAGTATACATATATGTGCATGTGTGAGTGTGAGATGCTCAGGTTATGAAGGGGTCTTTAAAATTTAATGTTGGGACTTTAACATTTTAATCTGTGTGTTTGTATTTTATTTTGTTACTAGTTCTGACTTGTTTTGTAATAAATTGTTATTTCTGTTGTTCAATAATGAAATCTGGTTAGTGTGTTGAAACCTGGTTAGTGTGTTCAATTCTGGGAGAAATAGTTATATTATTGCCTATATTAGTAAGTGGGGTAACTTGAAATAATACGTTGTGACCTGTGGAAAAGTGGGACTGAATTCACAGTGCACTCCTCCCGTCCTGGTCATAACATCCAGTCCTGACCATGTCACATTCAGGAGCTGCTCACCCAGACACCGCCCTCTTCAACACTGAACATTGTTACTGAAACCCTTTAGATATTGTTTATATAATGAGAAAAAGGTTCAAAGTTCATTGCAGCTGGAGGCAAAGTTTAATATACTTTTTATTTTATCATCACTCAGCAACCACGTTACAATTGGTTGCACAAATTATCACTATTGAACTGTTTTCACGTGGGAACATTGGCTACACTTGATTCATTCATCTTTGAAACGTTGCAGGGGCACTTTTTTTTGCCCGAATGGCATCACTCGGTACGGACAATGATTGTCTAGTGTGACAAAAGCTGGTATTTCTTTAGCTGGAGGTGTCAAAGGAAATTGTCAGTATCCCTTTAACAAATCTATCTTTCTGAGAAACAAAGCACAGCCCACTCCATCAATACAATCTTCTAAATGAGGAATTGGGTAGGAGTCTGTCTTTGTTACCACATTGACGTTTCTGTAGTCTATACAAAGTCGAGTTGCCCTATCAGGTGCAGGTACTGTTGGTAAAATCCAGCTACTTTTCAATTAAGTTGTTTTCCAGCATGTACTGGGTTTCTGCTTTTACTGAACCTGTTTGTCTGGACTGAAGCTGTAAGGATGTTGTTTTAAAGGCAGGGATTCTCCAATAGCCACATCATGTGTGGGCAATTTTTTCACATCCTGGCTTATCACTACAAATTCTTTGAAAGGTTGTGAAAAGCCTGGTTAGGTCTTCACATTGTTCAGAATCTAATTTTCCTCGTCATTCTGTATTCGCGACCCAGATAGTAGGAGGTTAAATCTGAGAATTGTCTAGGCCTCCTTCTGCCTCATCTTCACTATCCTTTTCTTTCTCAACAGTCCCCATTATCTGACATGTCTGTACTGACCGATCCTCCTCCCTGCAATAATATTGCTTTAACATATTGCTATGACAGCGCCAATTCTTTTACTGGTGATCAGGTGTGTCAGTCAAGTAATCAATCTTACCCACTCTTTTATAAAAGCAAAATACTTCAGATGCTGGAATTCTGAAATTGAAAAAAAAAACAAGAAATGCTGGAAATACTCAGCAGGTCCGGCAGCATCTGTGGAGAGAGAAGCAGAGTTAACGTTACAGCTCAGTGACCCTACATCACTGATCTGAAATCTTAAATATTCTTCTCTTTCCACAGATGCTCCAGACAAACTGAGTATTTCCAACATTTCTTGTTTTTATTACCCACTCTTTTGATCACTTTATATGTACCACTGAACCGTGTATTTAATGGTTCACCCTGTAAAGGTAAAAATATCAATACTTCATCGCCTGGTTGAAAATTTCTGGTCATTGCGTTCTTGTCTGTCCATTTTTTGCATATGTTTTGTCAGTCATCCGATTCGAAAGGTCTAAAACCTGTAGACTCATTCGGTGAATCTCTAGCTGCAAATAAAGACAGTCTTGCCCTTTATCCCAATCATGCAGATATTTGTGACAGTATGGTCTGATCATTGTTTTGAGAGTTTGAATGTACCTGTCTGAAGCCCCCTGTGTCTGTGGGTGATATGCCGAAGATTTTAACTCTCTGATACCCAAATTGCTCATAACTTCTTGAAAAGTTTTTGATGTGAAATTATAACTTTGATACGCTTGATCCTCAAGTAGTAATTCATATCTCATAATGAATTGGGTTAACTTCTCTACTACTACTTTATCAGTAATTGTCCTCAAATGAATGGTCACTGGAAATCGAGTAGCCATATCAATGATAGTAAGTACATATTGATGTCCTGCTTTTTTAGGAAAGCGTCCTACACAGTCTACCAATACTCTACTACCTGGTTCCTCGATAACTGCTGTGGGAATTAATGGTGCTGGTTTTATGGTAGGTTGGGGTTTTCCCACCATTTGGTATGAATGACATGTCCTACAAAATTGCCTCACATTCTTTGTAAGGTCTGGCTCGTAATAATGTTGACTTAGAAGTGATTTAATCTTTTGAATCCGCCGATGTCCTGTTAGAGAGAGACAATGTGACAACGTTAATAATTTCTGGTGATACTAAGGTGGTACCATTATCTGTTGAATAACTTTCCAGTCTTCATCCACAGATCTGTGAGGTGGTCTCCATTTCCTTCTCAGAACACCGTCTTCGACATAATAGCCTTCCGGATCTCCTTTTGCCTCAGATTCTGTCAGAGCCGACTGTGCTATTCTATATAACTCTGGATCAGCTTGGAGAAATACACTGTTAATTCAGTCCCAATACTCCAGGGTCACAGCATATTAGTAAAGTTTCCCACCTACTGACAAATAGTTAAATTAATCACTTTATTTCTCTCCAGGATACAGCATGCCAAACCAGGTTTCTTTAAACAATAACAAAATTAATTATTTATTAATAAACAAAGTTTTAAATGATATTGAGATGAATCTATATGTATGAAAATATTTTATGACTCCCTAAACTTCCTAACCCTCGTGAACACACATACATTAGATTACCAGCAGTTAACCAGGGAAAGGGAAATTGAATTTACAACAGTCTCTTAGGAATAAATAAATAACTGGGTTGTAACATTTGGTTGTATTTTCCTGGATCGATTAGGTCACAGAGTTCAATAATCAGATGCCACTCAATGTCTCTCCGGGTGAACTTAATGAACAGTCGATGATGCTTAGGCGTGCAAGGTAGTTCATCTGCAGCAGGCGTCACACAGATCTTTCAGCAACCAGTTGTAGGAACAGGATTATTTACACTTTTAAAGTAGCAGTCTAATGGTAGAAACCTTCTTGAAATTTCAGGAACTTCAAAAAATATTTAAAAATGCCTTAAGTGGAGATTTTTCAGAGACTGTAGACTACCTACAACGCCTCAGGCTTCCTCTCTGCAATGCAGTCTCTCTCTATAGAGCAGTGTTAGAACATAGAACATCGAACATAGAACAGTACAGCACAGTACAGGCCCTTCGGTCCACGATGTTGTGCCGAACCTTTAACCTACTCTCAGTTCAAACTAACTACCTACCCTTCATTCTACTATCATCCATGTACCTATCCAAGAGTCGCTTAAATGCCCCTAATGTATCTGCTTCTACTACCACCGCTGGCAGTGCATTCCACGCACCCACCACTCTCTGTGTAAAGAACATACCTCTGACATCTCCCCGAAACCTTCCTCCAATCACCTTAAAATTATGCCCACTGGTGATAGCCTTTTCCACCCTGGGAAAAAGTCTCTGGCTATCCACTCTATCTATGCCTCTCATCATCTTGTACCCCTCTATCAAGTCACCTCTCATCCTTCTTCGCTCCAATGAGAAAAGCCCTAGATCCCTCAATCTTTCTTTGTAGCTCATGCCCTCCAGTCCAGGCAGCATCCTGGTAAATCTCCTCTGCACCCTCTCTATAGCTTCCACATCCTTCCTATAATGAGGCGACCAGAACTGAACATAATATTCCAAGTGTGGTCGAACCAGGGCCTTATGGAGCTGCAGCATAACCTCGCGGCTCTTAAACTCAATCCCCCTGTTAATGAAAGCCAACACACCATACACCTTCTTAACAACCCTATCAACTTGGGTGGCAACTTTGAGCGATCTATGGACATGGACCCCAAGATCCCTCTGTTCCTCCACACTACCAAGAATCCTGTCTTTAAGCCTGTATTTCGCATTCTAATTCGACCTTCCAAAATGAATCACTTCACACTTTTCCAGTTTGAACTCCATCTGCCACTTCTCAACCCAGCTCTGCACCCTGTCAATGTCCCGTTGCAACCTACAACAGCCTTCCACACTATCCACAACTCCAGCAACCTTCGTGTCATCGGCAAACTTGCTAACCCAGCCTTCCACTTCCTCATCCAAGTCATTTATAAAAATCACAAAGAGCAGAGGTCCCAGAACAGATCCCTGTGGAACACCACTGGTCACCGAGCTCCAGGCTGAATACTTTCCATCTACTACCACCCTCTGTCTTCAATTTTGTATCCAGACAGCCAACATTCCCTGTATCCAATGCCTCCTTACTTTCTGAATCAGCCTACTATGGGGAATCTTATCAAACGCCTTGCTAAAATCCATATACACCACATCCACTGCTCTTCCTTCATCAATGTGTTTTGTCACATCGTCAAAGAATTCAATAAGGCTTGTGAGGCATGACCTGCCGCTCACAAAGCCATGCTGATGTCTCTAAACAAACTCTGCTTTTCCAAATAATAATTAATCCTCTCTTTCAGAATCCTCTCCAATAATTTGCCCACTACTGACAGAAGACTGACTGGTCTATAATTCTCAGGGTTATCTCTATTCTCTTTCTTGAACAAGGGAACAAAATTTGCCACCCTCCAATCATCCGGCACTACTCCAGTGGACAGTAAAGACGCAAAGATCATCGCCAAAGGCGCAGCAATCTCTTCCATCGCTTCCCGTAATATCCTTGGGTATATCCCGTCTGACCCCGGGGACTTATCTGTCCTCATATCATTCAACATTTCCAGCACATCCTCCCTCTTAACATCAACCTGTTCGAGCATATCAGCCTGTTCCACGCTGTCCTCACAAACGACCAGGTCCCTCTCACTGGTGAATACTGAAGCAAAGTATTCATTTAGGACCTCCCCTACCTCCTCTGACTCCAGGCACAAGTTCCAATCACTATCTCTGATCGTCCCTACCCTCACTCTGGCCATCCTCTTGTTCCTCACATAAGCGTTGAACACCTTGGGATTTTCCTTAATCCTACCCGCCAAGACTTTTTCATGTCCCCTTCTAGCTCTCCTAAGTCCATTCTTCAGTTCCTTCCTGGCTACCTTGTAACCCTGTAGAGCCCTGTCTGATCCTTGCTTCCTCAACCTTAAGTAAGCTTCCTTCTTCCTCTTGACTAGCTGTTCCACAGTTCTTGTCATCCAAGGTTCCTTCACCCTACCATCCCTTCCCTGCCTCATCGGGACAAACCTATTCAGCAGTCGCAGCAAGTTCTCCCAAAACAACCTCCACATTTCTGTCATGCATTTCCCTGAGAACATCTGTACCCAATTTATGCTCCCCAGTTCCTGCCTAATAGCCTTGTAATTCCCCCTCCCCCAGTGAAATATTTTCCCATCCCATCTGCTCCTGTCCCTCTCCATGACGATACAAAGAACAAAGAACAAAGAAAATTACAGCACTGGAACAGGCCCTTCGGCCCTCCAAGCCTGCGCCGTTCCAGATCCTCTATCTGAACATGACGCCTATTTTCTAAGGGTCTGTATCTCTTTACTTCCTGCCCATTCACGTATCTGTCCAGATGCATCTTAAAAGACGCTATCGTGCCCGCGTCTACCACCTCCGTTGGCAACGCATTCCAGGCACCCACCACCCTCTGCGTAAAGAACTTTCCACGCATATCCCCCCTAAACTTTTCCCCTTTCACTTTGAACGCGTGACCCCTAGTAATTGAATCCCCCACTCTGGGAAAAAGCTTCTTGCTATCCAACCTGTCTATACCTCTCATGATTTTGTACACCTCAATCAGGTCGCCCCTCAACCTCCGACTTTCTAATGAAAATAATCCTAATCTACTCAACCTCTCTTCATAGCTAGCGCCCTCCATACCAGGCAACATCCTGGTCAGGGAGTTGTGATCACTATCACCGAAATGCTCTCCCACCGATAGATCTGCCACCTGGCCTGGTCCGTTGCCAAGGACCAAGTCCAACATAGTCTCCCCTCCAGTCGGCCTATCTACATATTGAGTCAGGAAACCTTCCTGGACACACCTGACAAAAACTGCTCCATCCAAACTATTTGCACTATGGAGGTTCCAATCAATATTAGGGAAGTTGATGTCACCCATGACAACAACCCTGTTATTTCTGCACCTTTCCAAAATCTGCCTCCCAATCTGTTCCTCCATGTCTTTGTTGCTATTGGGAGGGAGGGGGTCGATAAAAAACTCCCAACAAAGTGACTGCTCCTTTCCTGTTTCTGACTTCCACCCATACTGACTCAGTAGACAAACCCTCCTCGACGACCTCCCTTTCTGCAGCTGTGATACTATCCCTGATTAGCAATGCCACTCCCCCACCTCTTTTACCTCCCTCCCTATTCCTTTTGAAACATCTAAACACCGGAACATCCAACATCCATTCCTGCCCCTGTGATATCCAAGTCTCCGTAATGGCCACAACATCGTAGCTCCAAGTACTGATCCATGCTCTAAGTTCATCACCCTTATACCTGACACTTATTGCATTAAAATAGACACACTTCAACCCATCATACTGGCTGCAACTTTGCCGTGTCAACTGTCTAACCTTCCTCACAGACTCTCTGCACTCTGTATCTGCCTGTTCAACAGCTACCCCATCCATTGATCCGTAGCTCCGGTTCCCATCCCCCTGCCAAACTAGTTTAAACCCTCCCGAAGAACTCTAGCAAACCTCCCGCCCAGGATATTGGTGCCCCTCCAGTTCAGATGCAACCCATCCTTCTTGTACAGGTCCCACCTTCCCCAAAAGATATGCCAATGATGTACATGTCTGAATCCCTCCCTCCTGCACCAGTTCTGTAGCCATGTGTTTAGCTGCACTCGCTCCCTGTTTCTCGCCTCACTAGCAGGTGGCACTGGTAACAATCCTGAGAATACTACTCTGCTCGTCCTGCCTTTCAGCTTCCAACCTAACTCCCTATATTCGCTTTTCAGGTCCTCATCCCTTTTCCTAGCTATGTCATTGGTACCGATATGTACCACGACCTTTGGCTACGCCCCCTCCCCCTTTAGAATCCTATAGACTCGTTCCGAGACATCCCTGACCCTGGCACACAGGAGGCAACATGCCATCCGGGAGTCTCGTTCGCGACCACAGAATCTCCTGTCTGTTCCTCTAACCACTGAATCTCCTATCACGATCGCTCTCCGATTCTCCCCCCTTCCCTTCTGAGCCACTGGGCAAGGCTCAGTGCCAGAGACCTGGCCACTGTGGCTTTCCTCTGGTCGGTCGTCCCCCTCAACCGTATCCAAAATGGTATACTTATTATTGAGGGGAACGGCCACAGGGGATCCCTGCACTGTGCGCCTATTCGCTTTCCCTCCCCTGACGGTCACCCAGCTACCTTTATCCTGTAACTTCGGTGTCACTACTTCCCTATAACTGCTCTCTATCACCCCCTCAGCCTCCTGAATGATCCGACGTTCATCCAGCTCCAGCTCCAGTTCCCTAACGCGGTCTGTGAGGAGCTGGAGTTGGGTGCACTTCTCACAGGTGAAGTCAGCAGGGACACCAGTGGTGACCCTTACCTCCTACATCCTGCAAGAGGAGCATACAACTGCCCTAGCTTCCATCCCCACTGGTCTAAATTGATAGAGATTTCATAAAAATAATAAAGGAAAACCTTACCTTACCAAACCCTCCACACAAGAGTCCTTTTTTTTTGGTTAGAGGAGGAGGATGGATGGGAGACACTACACGTGTAGTGTTTCGGGTTTAGCCACTGCCCAAATATTTAAATGATTTACCCAGCAGTCCCCGTGTCCGCCGAATCAAAAGGTAAGTTACTTAAAACTGAAAATCACCTTCCCAGTGTATTGCAACTCCTCTTCCTCTGAGTCTTTTCTCTCTCTTGAAGCATAAACGGCAACAAGATTATTTTCCCCAAGGGTTACAAAGGTCTTTTAACTTCATTGAGCAATCAGAATTTTGCTTTATCCAGGAGTTATTTCCGAGAGACAGAGTTTTCTCTACTGTAATCCTGCCAGTTCCAGCAGTAACTGAAGCTAAAAGATTAACAAAGAACAAAGAACAGTGCAGCACAGGAACAGGCCATTCGGCCCTCCAAGCCTGCACTGATCTTGATGCCTGCCTAAACTAACACCTTCTGAACTTCCGGGGTCCGTATCCCTCTATTCCCATCCTACTCATTTATTTGTCAAGATGCCTCTTCAACGTCGCTATCGTACCTGCTTCCACCACCTTTATTGGCAGCAAGTTCCAGGCATTCACCACCCTCTGTGTAAAGAACTTGCCTCGCACATCCCCTCTAAACTTTGCCCCTCGCACCTTAAACCTCTGTTCCCGAGTAACTGACTCTTCCACCCTGGGAAAAAGCTTCTTACTATTCACTCTGTCCATACCGCTTATAACTTTGTAAACCTTTATCATGTTGCCCCTCGACCTCTGTCGTTCCAGTGATAAGAATCCGAGTTTTTCCAACCTCTCCTCATAGCTAATACCCTCCAGATCAGGCAACAGCCTGGTAAATCTCTTCTGTACCCTCTCCAAAGCCTCCACATCCTTCTGGTAGTGTGGTGATCAGAATTGCACGCAATATTCTCAGTGTGGCCTAACTAAGGTTCTGTACAGCTGCAACATGAATTGCCAATTTTTATAGTCTATGCCCCGACCGTTGAAGGTAAGCATGCCGTATGCCTTCTTGACTACCTTATCCACCTGCGTTGCCACTTTCAGTGACCTGTGGACCTGTACGCCCAGATCTCTCTGCCTGTCAATACTCCTAAGGGTTCTACCATTTACTGTATACTTCCCACCTGCATTAGATCTTCCAAAATGCATGACCTCACATTTGTCCGGATTAAACTCCATCTGCAATTTCTCCGCCCAAGTCTCCAACCGATCTATATCCTGCTTTATTCACTGACAATCCTCATCGTTGTCCACAACTCCACCAACCTTTGTGTCATCCGCAAACTTACTAATCAGACCAGCTACATTTTCCTCCAAATCATTTATATATACTACAAACAGCAAAGATCCCAGCACTGATCCCTGCGGAACACCACTAGTCACATCCTTCCATTCAGAAAAACACCCTTCCACTGATACCCTCTGTCTTCTTTGACCGAGCCAGTTCTGTATCCATCTTGCCAGCTCACCTCTGATCCCGTTTGACTTCACCTTTTGTACCAGTCTGCCATGAGGGACCTTGTCAAAGGCTTTACTGAAGTCCATATAGATAACATCCACTGCCCTTCCTTCACCAATCATCTTTGTCACTTCCTCAAAAAACTCAATCAAATTAGAAAGACACGATCTCCCTTTTACAAAACCACGCTGCCTCTCGCTAATAAGTTTGTTTGTTTCCAAATGGGAGTAAATCCTGTCCCGAAGAATCCTCTCTAATAGTTTCCCTACCACTGATGGAAGGCTCACCGGTATATAATTTCCTGGATTATCCTTGCTGCCATTCTTAAACAAAGGAACAACATTGGCTATTCTCCAGTCCTCTGGGACCTCACCTGTGGCCAATGAGGATGCAAAGATTTCTGTCAAGGCACCAGCAATTTCCTCCCTTGCCTCCCTCAGTATTCTAGGGTAGATTCCATCAGGCCCTGGGGACTTATCTGCCTTAATGCTTTGCAAGACACCCAACACCTCCTCCTTTTTGATAATGAGATGACTGAGGCTATCTGCACTCCCTTCCCCAGGCTCATCATCCACCAAGTCCTTCTGTTTGGTGAATACTGATGCAATGTACTCATTTAGTACCTCACCCATTTCCTCTGGCTCCACACATAGATTCCCTTCTCTGTCCTTGAGTGGGCCAACCCTTTCCCTGGTTTCCCTCTTGCTCTTTATATACATATAAAAAGCCTTGGGATATTCCTTAATCGTGTTTGCCAATGACTTTTCATGACCCCTTTTAGCCCTCCTGACTCCTTGCTTAGGTTCCTTCCTACTGTCTTTATATTCCTCAAGTGCTTCGTCTGTTCCTAGCCTTCCATTGTAAATGTACCATTGTAAATCCTTCTGTTGCTTAGATACCAGATTGACAGCCTGTTCTGTTCAAACCAAATGTCAACGTTCAATGCACAGAAATATTTTATTCTCACAAAGACACATATACTTTTTGTCTAAAAAAGAACAAAAGAGCTGATGACAATGTGAATGGATTTGAGAAGCTGTGACTGCTCTCTTTCGAGAAGAAAAGGTTGAGAGGAGATTTGATAGAAGTGTTAAAAATTATGACGGGTCAGGACAAGGTATTTAATGAGAAACAGTTCCCATTGGCAGAAAGGTCGAGAACCAGAGGGCACTGATTTAACATGAATGGCAAATGAACCATTGATGACATGAGGAAAAAATATTTTTCAATGCAGCTGGTAGTTGAATCTGGAATACACTGTCTGAGAGTGTGGTGGAGGGATATTCAATCATGCTGTTGAAAGGGGAATTAGATAATGATCTGAATAGAAAGAATTGGTGAAATATCGGGGAAAGGTGGAGGAGTGGGATGAGTTGTGTTGTTCTTGTAGAATCCGGCATCAACACGATCAATGTCCTTCTGTGATTCCATGGTTCTTTGCTTCAAAGTTAAATTTCATCACCTCCAAGTGTAAACACCTCTATTTCTACCTGATTCAACCCCATCATAATTATAAAGAACTCTGTCTGCTCTCAAACTTCACTTTTGGAGAGAAAGGAGTCCCAGTCTGTCCAATCCTTCATTAAAGTTCTACCATCTTACTGACGATGTTTAGTTTAGAGATACAGCACTGAAACAGGCCCTTCGGCCCACCGAGTCTGTGCCGATCATCAACCACCCATTTATACTAATCCTACACTAATTCCATATCCCTACCACATCCCCACCTGTCCCTAAATTTCCCTACCACCTATCTATACTGGGGGCAATTTATAATGGCCAATTAACCTATCAACCTGCAAGTCTTTGGCATGTGGGAGGAAACGGGAGCACCCGGAGGAAACCCACGCAGACACAGGGAGAACTTGCAAACTCCACACAGGCAGTACCCAGAAATGAACCCGGATTGCTGGAGCTGTGAGGCTGCGGTGCTAACCACTGCGCCACTGTGCCACCTTACAATTCTTATAATTTTTTCACACTTTCCAGTATGTTTATAAACTTATTTTATGATGAAGACAAAATGGATACACGGTTCACAAAGCATTGTCTGTCTAAGACCTCACTGATTCTATAACAAAAAACTTTCATCAAGTTTATAACCTTTATGAAACCTCCCCTCATGCTTCCCAACAATCCTGGTCTATCTCCAGAACAGAAGTCCCCCATGACTTGGATAATTTTGGTAAATCTCTCAGACTTTGATATCGGTCCTCAAGTATGTCCCAAAAATTACTTCAGCTGAGGCCAGCAATGATTTATACAAGTTAAGCATCTCCTCATTGTTCAATGTTAGAACGTTGGGTTAACATCATCGCACATGGATTTCTTTGTGTCTCAGCAACTGACGTTAGAGTGTGCTCAGAATAGCTGCACTTCACAAGGCTCTTTAACCTTCCAAAATAATTTGAGGCAAAAGCAGTGACACTGACCAAGAGTGGAGCAGGGACCTCAGTGATAGTAAAAGGCATTTCCGGTACCAACTGTTCATCTGTACTGCATAACAAGCTCTACTTATACTTCAGGGGAAGAAAACCAATAATCAAGTAGATCTACCCCGTACTCTCTGTGCAATCATCAGCTGTGAAATGGCTTTGCAGCATGGCAAGACTCCAGATAATAAATGGATTTGGCCAAATCTAATCAGGGCTGCACGGAGATAAACTGAATATCCAAGTCTGGAATTCAAAAACCTCGCTTGCTTAACCTTTTTAGGCTGCATTCTCGCAGAAGCCTTTCTCTATTCACACTCCCGACATCTCTGCTAAAATTCTGGGCAACTATCCAGGAACTAACATTTCACTCTCAGGCTCTCCTTCACTTAACCTGCTCAGTCTTAAAGCACTGCTTGTACGGAATGTGAATGAATTTAATTTAACCCTGACAACTAACACAAGGGGTAATGCAAATGAGACTGTCCATTCACAACAACAAAAGAACGATTGTTCCTGAGACTGTTCATTCACATCAACACCAGGGCTATTGTTCCTGAGACTGTTCATCCGCATCAACACCAGGGCTATTGTTCCTGAGACTGTTCATCCACATCAACATCAAGGCTATTGTTCCTGAGACTGTTCATCCACATCAACATCAAGGCTATTGTTCCTGAGACTGTTCATCCACATCAACACCAGGGCTATTGTTCCTGAGACTGTTCATCCACATCAACATCAAGGCTATTGTTCCTGAGACTGTTCATCCACATCAACACCAGGGCTATTGTTCCTGAGACTGTTCATCCACATCAACACCAGTGCTGTTGTTCCTGAGACTGTTCATCCACATCAACACCAGTTCTATTATTCCTGAGACTGTTCATCCACATCAACACCAGGGCTATTGTTCCTGAGTCTGTTCATCCACATAAACATTTGAGATCGTAACAAAAGAAGTTGCAAGTCAGTTTATGAAGAAATTATTATGAAATTTACAATTATTTTGTTTTCCATATTCTCTAATGACTCAATTGTGTGCAGAAAATGTTTCATTACATCAGTTTATTCACTGGACTGTAACTAATATCCCTGCACACATTCCCTAGATGACTGCCACCATGGAGGTTGCTCTGTACTATTAATAAGGGTTCGTGTGAAGAAGTGTCTGCATTTATGCTTCACAGAAGGAATGGGATACCCTGTAATTTATCAGGTCGAGCTCATTTACTACCCGATTCTTGCAGCCATCAGTATTCCTGGTAAGACAGTTAAATGACGCGGTGAAAGATGAATATCAATGTGTGACACTTCATGTTATATTTACCCTCTTTGATGGCATCAGTTAAGGGGCAAGTGATTGTCATGTTTTCTCAATGTGATTTATTAATTAAAATTATTTTGTTGCTTGAATTTTCAGCACAGAAAATGCTGAAATATCAATTCCCTTGAATGTTTACAAAGGAAATTTTTCACAGAGTTTGCATGGACATCAGATCAGAAATAAATGAGCAATTTTAAATGTCTTGATGTCGTTAAGTGGGTTGCACGTGTGTCTGAGGATTCTAGGAGTTATTGGATTGTAATTTTATTTCATGTTGTCCTTTCATGTAACAGCACAAGTTGCTCTTGTTTGCATGGATTTGAATTCAGCTTTGATTTTGTTTCTCAATGGAATTGGAAGGGAACTCCAGTAGATTTCTGTTACTGGTGCATGATCCACCGCTCGAGATTTTTTCCATTCTTCACATTGCTTGGCCAATGTTTTAAAGAAGAGGAGAGTTCACTGTCAATGTTGTACAGAATATAGTCTAACAGGGTGTGAGTGCGCTTCCCATGCTTTTCAGTTTGTATTGTAACAGGACGAGAGTGTGCTCTCCAAGTTGTACAGACTGTAACCAAACAGGATGAGAGTAAACGCTCCAGAATAATAAAAACAAAATACTGCAGATGCTGGAAATCTGAAATAAAAACAGAAAGTTCTGGAAATACTCAGCAGGTCTGGCAGCCTCTGTAGAGACAGAAACGGAGTTAAAGTTTCGGGTCTGTGACATTGCATCAGAACTAGCAAAGGTTAGGAATGTAATAGCCTTTGAACAAGTGAAAAGGGGGAGGGGAAAGAAGAACAAAAGGAAAGGTGTGTGATAGGGCAGAGGGCAAAAGAGATTAAATGACAAAGCTGTCACGGAACAAAGGCAAAGGAGCACTTAGCAATATGGAATGACAAGGTATTAGTCCAGAGAGAGTGTTAATGGCTGAAAAATAACAGATCTGTTCCATGGTTAAAAAAGGAATAAAGTAAAATAAAACAAGATAAAATGCAATAAAATGGAATGAAAAGGCAGTCATGCTGTGAAATTGTTGAACCCATTGTTGAGTCTAGAATGAAAAGATGAGCTGCTGATCCTCGAGCTTGCTTTGATGTTCACTGGAACACTGCTGCAGACCAATGACATGGAATAGGGTGGTGAATTACAATAGCAAGCAATAGAAAGCTTGGGGTAATGTTTTTGGCCTGAATGGAGGTGTTCCGCAAATCAGCCACCAAACTGTGTTTGGTTTCCCCAGTGTCGAGGCAATCGCATTGTGAACAGTGAATATTATATACTAGATTGAAAGAAGTACAAGTAAATCACTGCTTCACCTGGAATGAGGCTTTGGACTCTTGGATGGTGAAGAGGGAAGAGATGAAAGGGGAGGTATTACACACCCTGCGATTGCATGGGAAGATGCTGTGGGAAGGGGACAAGGTGTCACGGAGGGAATCATCCCTTTGGAATGCTGAGAGGGGAGGGAAGGAGGAGATGTGTTTGGTGGAGGTACCACACTGGAGGTGTTGGAAATGGCAGAGGATGACATTTGGATGTGAAGACTGGTCGAGTAGGAAGTGAGGACAAGGGAAACCATGTTACAGTTCTGGGAGAGAGGGGAAGATTTAGGCAGAATTACCGGAAATGGTTCAGACATGACTGAGGATCTTCTCAACCACAGTGGGGGAAGAGGGGAATCTGCAGTTGAGGAAAAAGGAAGATATATCAGAAACATTATTAACAATGGTAGCAGCATCAGAACTCAACATGGCGGAGCACATCTGCAACTACTTGTCTTTGGAGACAGTTGTGTTTTGGGTCCCAGAATTCTCCAGAATAATGTCAATACTTTTGGCTTTTACCACAGTATATGTTTCGCTATCTGAGGCCCCAAACTTGTTTTCCATTGTAATTTTCGCATATCTGCTTTTGCCACAGATTTCACTGCTACAAATAAATAGTTCATTAAATTAAACTTACATTTAATTCAGATCTGGAAATCTTCTATTTCCATACTGTCTTATTCAACTTTAAACAATTCTTCAAAAATGTTTGGGGACAGTGTCAAAGTAAATTTCATGTTTTCTGTTTCTTACAGTTAACTTGGTGGCGATTGCGATTTTTTCTCGAGGAAAGTGCGGTCTCTCCAAATGTATCACTCGCTATCTGGTGGCCATGGCAGTGGCGGATCTAATGGTGGTTATCATCCATGTGATATTACACCGGATTAATATCATGTACTTTCCAGTTAGTTTCCTGTTTATAACTCCTGTGTGTACGGTGAACCTTGTCACATACACTGCAGCTTTAGACTGTTCTGTCTGGTTTACTGTCGCCTTCACTTTTGATCGCTTTGTAACAATTTGCTGTCAGAAGCTACAATCAAGATATAACACAGAGAAAACAGCGACTGTGGTTATCACCATCTTGTTTGTGGTGAGCTGTCTTGTAAATATTCCCTCTTACTATGCAGTTGACCCTGTATTTATAATTGACAATGTACCTTGGTATTGTGTTGCTACTGCTGATTACCTCACTTCCCCCTTGTGGAGGGCATACGAGTGGATCAAAGGCATCATCACCCCTATCTTACCAATAGTTTTAATTCTGTTGTTCAATGCTTTGACTGTCAGACACATTATAATGGCAAATCGAGTTCGCAGGGGACTCCGGAGCAACATTCAGAATCAGAATGATCCAGAGGTGAAGAATCGGAGGAATTCCATAATTTTACTTTTCACTATTTCTGCCAATTTCATTCTGTTGTGGATGACCTATGTTGTTCTTGTGATAGACCGGCCAGTGGAAAACTTTGACTTTCGAGACAAATATTACAGTAACCCGATATATATTGCTCAACAAGTTGGGTTTATGTTGCAGCTTCTCAGTTCCTGCACAAACACTTGTATCTATGGACTGACACAGAGAAAATTCAGAGAGGAGTTGAAGAATGGGGTGAAATATTTGTTTACACTGAATGGGAAATTGTGTCAATAACAATTAAAGAACATTGATCTGGAGCAGGGTTTATAGGTTTATAATTCACTTGCTTTTATATTCCTGAAATCCTTGTGGGCAGGTGAATGACAATGAGAAGACTGATTATCTTTAGCAATATTTTGGATAGTCGTGTATAATTACCAGATTATTGTTGATGAATATTAATGTAGATAAAAGAAATGATATAAAATGAAATATCCCAATGTCAATTTCACTGCTGGATTTGAAGATTTACAGCAACTGTACTGTACACCATTAAAAAACATCAAATTAATTCCCCATAAGGAAGCATTAGCACTAAATGGCGGCACAGTGGTGCAGTGGTTAACACCGCAGCCTCACAGCTCCAGGGCCCCCGGTTCAATTCTGGGTACTGCCTGTGTAGAGTTTGCAAGTTCTCCCTATGTCTGCGTGGGTTTTCTCCGGGTGCTCCGGTTGCCTTCCAAAAGAGTTGCTGGTTGGTAGGTTAATAGGCCATTATAAATTGTGACTAGTATAGGTAGGTGGGAGGGAAATATAGGGACAGGTGGGGATGTGGTTGGAATATGGGATTAGTATAAATGGGTGGTTAATGGTCAGCACAGACCCGGTGGGCCGAAGGGCCTGTTTCAGTGCTGTATCTCTAAAATAAAAAAAATAAAGATTCTGCCCACTGAGAACAACCTCCAGTAATCATGCTCTGACAGTCATTACAATTGACCATTGGATCAATCTATGACAGCTATTTTGTTTTTCAAGAACAAACTTACATGGTTAGAAAAGGTACAAATGCAGAACAATAATCTTCAAAAAGATGCCTGGATGTATTCAAATGTTAGAGAAATATCTAGTCTTTGTCGGTACCTTGACTGTCTCCTTCACTCATAGAATGTCCTATACTGGCCTCATATTTGCTGTCCTTAGTCCACGGGATGGATTCTTGAGTGTTTCTGCTTCACAGCTAGTTCATGTTGGACCTCAATAATCGGGCCCCACTTTTAGTTTAGTTTAGAGATACAGCACTGAAACAGGCCCTTCGGCCCACCGAGTCTTGGGGCATCGTCTAAAAATATAAACAGTGGCCACTTTGACTTCATCCCATTGTGTCGTATGTACATTCTCACATATAGCAGGTATAGCAGCACATATATCACAGGATAGCAGGTATAACTGTCGTCATAGTATTCAGCTGAAAATTGATCAGTTACATTGTTATTTCAGTCCATATTTACAGTACACAAGGTACCTTACTGTTGTAATCAAGTCATATAGTGTCTATTCATCCCACTGGGGCAAAATGTCACTGGCTCAACATTCTGACCAAATACTAAAGCATTCCACAATGCAAGACTCACAAATTCAACACAAGTTTCCTTTTCTGAGTCTCGCTGGTCTGTTCTGATTCTCTGAGGGATTACTGATGCTTATCCTCCACATGAGCAATCGTCCTAATCCCGTGTGCCTGTCCTGCTCCCAAACCAACCATTTCTGTCCTGAACCAACTGCTTTTACCAAACTCTCTCCTATCTCACCTCAATCTCTATGTAAATTTATCTAGTCCTTAAAAGTCTCCTCCTGCAGCCTTGAGCTTATTTCCACTCGAATAATAATCACTCCTGTTCCTGGTCCCCACATTAGTTGATATTTGGCATGTGACTCTATTCTCAACTTCTTCTCCGTCCCTTTCAAAACAACTATTGTCACCCCTTCCTCAAACGTCAAGGCACATCCCCCCCATTCTTAAAAAGGTAACTACAATCCCATCTCACACCTCCCTCTCCTCTCCAAATCAATGAGCTTCCTTCAATCATGAGGTCAGAAGTGAGGATGTTCGCTGATGATTGCACAATGTTCAACACCATTCACAACTACTCAGATACTGAAGCAGTCCGTGTCGAATTGCAGTAAGACCTGGACAATATCCAGACTTGGGCTGATAAGTGGCAAGTAGCATTCGTGGCAAACAGATGCCAGGCAATGACCATCTCCAACAAGGGAGAATCTAACCATCTCTCTGTGATATTCAATGGCATTACCATCGCTGAATCCCCCATTATCAACACTCTAGGGGTTACCATTTACTGGAATCTGAACTGGAGTAGCAATATAAATATCGTGGCTACAAGAGTAGCTCAGAAGCTAGGAATTCTGCGGTGAGTAACTCACCTCCTGACTCTCCAAAGCCTGTCCACAATCTACAAGGCACAATCAGGAATGTGACAGAATACTCTCCACTTGCCTGGATGGGAGAACCTCCAACAAAATACAAGAAACTCGACACCATCCAGGACAAAGCAGCTCGCTTGATTGGCACCCCATCCACAACATTCACACCCTGCACCACCGTCGCACAGTGTCAGCAGTGTGTACCATCTAAAAGATGCACTGCAGCAACACACCAAGGCTCCTAAAACAGCACCTTCCAAACCCGCGACCTCTACTAACTAGATGGACAAGGGCAGCAAATGTATGGGAACAACGCCACCTGCAAGTTCCCTTTCCAGTCACACACCATCCTGACATGGAGCTATATCGCCGTTCCTTCACTGTCACTGGGACAAAATCCTGGAACTCCCTTCCTAACAGCAATGAGGGTATATCGACCTCACATGGACTGTAGCCGTTCAAGGTGACATTTAACCACCACCTTCTCAAGGTCAATTAGGGACGGGCAAGAAATGCTTGCCTAGCCAGCGACGCCCACATCCCATGAATAAACAAATGTATTTGATTACAAAACTAGATACTAATTTTGTAAAGTAATAGCAAGTTATGGTTTTGGACAGCGTCATGGTCTTGTCGGGTTTTTTTTTCAGAATATGCAGTTTGCCATTAAGTCTTGCAAGGGATCAGTATTGCTTTCAGAGCTGGCAAGCCTGAGGAGTTTTTAGAAGGTGCATTTTTGTTGCCTTACAAACAGCCATTTGCAGACTGCGATTCAAAGGATGCATTCTCGATACCATGGAAACAGCCTGATGAGTGAGCCTGATACGATACAGTTTGAACTGGCAGTTAGTCAGACAGTTTGAACAGACACAGACAGAAGACACAGTCAGCTGTGGTGTCAGCACTGAAAAAGAGCTCTCAACCATTTAAACTGAAGGAAATAGGATGTTTTGTCTGTTTAATCGTTCTCTCTCGAAATTCTAAAAAGTCAAGCCAAGACAGAGATTTCTGATAATTTAAATTTAAGAAAGGGAAGTTAGACTGTGACTATCTTTTATCCCTCTAAAACTCTAATTTTAGATGGATTCTTTGAAAGTGTTTGCAGGTTGTTAATTGTTGAAATTCACTGGACTTCGAACAACATTCTGTGAGGTTTGTCGAACAACATTCTGTGAGGATATCGAACAACATTCTGCGGGGACTTCGAGCAACATTCTGTGTGGACTTCAAACAACATTGGACTGTAAATTTGCAAGGACTCTAATTTGTCCATTTTTAAATCTTCACTTACCTCTTATAATTAAAGAGTTAATTTGTTGATGTCAAAACAGCTGGTTTGGTTAGCCTCATTTGGGTGTTAATAGATGGTACAATTCGGATGGGTCTTTCTTTAATTTGGAAAGTTTTGAATGATATGTTAGCCGATCTGTGGAATGACGGGATTGAATTAACAGTGCATCGGTCCCACCACAATCAGAATCATATATTTTGATTGGAGGCTTTGACAGGAACAGTCGGTTGTAACAACATTTCCAGATGCAGAACACCAGCAAAGTTTCTGACTGATAATAGAGGGGAATTTGCCAATGATAAGTTCAAAGACTTGTGAAAATATGAACATCATGAACATGAATACCACAGCTGAAAGTCCTTTCAGAAATGGACTCTGTGAAAGGAATCAGGTGGTGATCGCTGAAATATTGCAAAAACAAATTAACTGATGAACCACACTGCAAGTTGACAACCACCTGACATGGACGGTTCCCACAGAGAAATCACTCCAGACAGTTGGAGACTACAGTCCCTATCAATTAGTCTGTGGGTGATACCACAAATTACCTTTTGGTCTCTGCAATAGTCCTCCTGTGCTAGAAGATACCACAATTAGCTCCATTTTACTGCGTAGTTGAATAATTGAAAATTTAAAGAGCTCTGAGACATAATTTAAGATCATCTGAGACAGATTTCACTTCAGTAGATTTAGTATCCTATAAAGGAGAGAGTCATAGGCAATGAAGTGACCCTGAAAAGGTAATAAATGGTTTTGAGAAAGCAGTATTTCGCAAAAATGGCAATCAAATTGTAAAGATTCATTCATCACGTTTAGTCAGCATTAATTACAAAATCTCAGACTCTGTGCAGCCAATGGATGTAAACGGGACAACGTGTACAGGATATGCTCATGTACTTTGTGATGAAGTTTCTGAGAAGCAGCATGGTGTGGATTAATTGCTGGTCATGGTAATTGGAATGATTATGACAAGGCTATCACATCCATAGACCAATTACCCAGACTGGGTACTCAGTGACATATATTCCAGATTCGAGGCATTCAACAGTTGTGAGGTGTGCACGAAAAACAACTGGCAAGTTGAAATATTAGTTGAATGTTCAGCATCATGGTTTAGAAATGAGGTCCATGGACTGGCAGAATGTGCATGAAAGCACAGTCCAATTACTGGGAGTGAGACCAGAAATTAATCTAGTGAGAGAAAGCTTTTCTTTATTCTTTCATGAGATATGGGCATCGTCAGCAAGGCCAGCATTGATTTCCCATCCTTAATTGACCTTGAGAAGGTGTTGGTGAGCCACCATCTTGAACTGCTGCAGTCTGCCTGGTGCAGATACACCCACAGTGCTGTTAAATAGGGAGAGCTTGCAGCAGTAGTCCCGGCAGACATAACAGTGCAAGTAGAGTCCATAACTTGAATTAATTAAACAATGCGATAAAGCCAACAGAGAACAGGACTAGAAGCAGAATTCCTTATGACTGTGAAGTTTTGGTGGCTGCTTATAATCTTGAGGAGCAAACAATAGGAGAGACAAAAAAGAAGGGAGTGAGATAGTTGGAGCGAGTTTGGAATTTATTCTGAATTACCAGGTAATGTGAAACAAACTTTGTAACAAAGGTTGTTTTGTGATGAACAACTCCTTGCAAATTTACCTTATGAGGCGAAAGCTTGGGGTTTTGAAGAATAACTGCGTGATACAGATGTTTGAGTGGACACTCAAAATTCGAAAAGTACTCTTAAAACACTTTCAGATTTTTTGGCCACATAGTCTTGGAGTACAGGTAAATTGACATAAAAGTTATATCTCTGCACGGCAATATTTATCAGAAGTGTTTCTGAAACTATGCAAAGAGGCAGCAGATGAAGGCCGAAAACCTTGGAGAGTGAACAAATGTGTCTATGGCCTGAATGGAGGTATTTTCCAGTGAGATGTGTTCAACCAAAAGCAAATCCTACAATTTTTCATTGGATTCACAAAGGGAAACTTTTCGGCATCATCATGAAACATGTTATGATTTCTTTTGGAGTGGAACTGTGAAATTTGTGAAATAGGTTATTTTTGAAAACAGAGTCATGTTGTCGAAGCTTTTTGTCTTGCACTCAACAGGACAATCCGCAAGAATAACCAATGTAAGGGAAAACAAAAACTTATTCTGCATGAGAAGACCGTGCTGATCGGTTGGCAAGTGAACTCTGGTTGGTAGAGGCGTTGCCATGGAGAATGCACAAGTTTATGGTGACTGACAGTTAACTGCCAAGCTTTGTTTGAAATTTAAACCAGGCACCTTGACTCTGATTGGTCAAGGCATTGCCCTGAGGAATGAACCAGTGAGTGGCTCTCACTTATTTTGTTCAGCTGAAACAGGGACAATGTTTGTACATATTATTTCCGTCTGTAAGTAACAGGGCCCTGTGTATTAATATATGTAGCTTGCAGTACGCATACGTGCTCCACACTGCGAGCCCTACTGACAACCTTAAATTGGTTTTTAGCATCATTCTTAGCCCATTGTGGATTATTTAGCAAATGTTGCCCAATCGCGGAATCACAAGTAATGTTGGATCCTGTGCTTTGAGTTTTGCAAGCATGAGCTGGTTGAGTTTGACCTGTACCTTATCTGTTGTGAACAGTGGAAGGGACATGTTGTTTGATGTGATCTGCCAGTCTTTGGGACGTACGGCCCATATACCTAGCATCACACTGGCATTGAAATTCATATATCACATTATTCATTTGTGTGATAAGCAGGATGTTTTTGGTTTGATGGCAGCATCCGGTTGGTGGCGAACATCACACATGTTGCTACAGCAAAGTAGCAGCATGAAAGAGCTAGCTTTAGCTGTTGCTCAAAGTTTTGGGATATATTACCCTTCCAGCGTAATCTGAGGTAGACTGGGCAATTTTCAGGGCAGAAAAAAAAATGATCTTAGGCTGATTCATAAGTTTACACAATATATTGTGAGAAATGATCTTGATCAGGGTAACCATGTTCATGCAGAATGTCTTTGATTAGCCCTATTTCAGTATCAAGCTTGCATGGTGAGCAAATGACTCAGGCTGTATTTCATCCACATCCTCATCAACACCAGGGCTATTGTTCCTGTGACTGTTCATCCACATCAACACCAGGGCGATTGCTCCAGAGACTGGTAATCCACAGCAACACCTGAGATCATAACAAAATAATTTGTACATCACATTTTGAAGAAATTTAAAAGGATTATAAAATTATTTTGTTTTCTATATCATTTATTGATGATATTTTATGACTCGCAACTAAAAACGGTTCGTCAAATCAGTTTCTTCAGTGGACTGTAACTAATATCCCTGCTCACATTCCCTAGATGACTGTCTCCATGGAGGTTGATCTGTACTTTTAATAAGGGCTCCTCTGAAGAGTCTCTACATTTGTGTTTAGCACAATAAATAGGATACACAGTAATTTACCAGATCGAGCTCATTTACTACCCGATTCTTGCAGCCGTCAATATTACTGATAAGACAGTGAATTAAGAAAGTGAAATTTCAATATCAATATTGACACCTCATGTTATATTTTCCCTGTTTGCTGCCATCAGTTAAATATCAAGTGATGGTCTTGTTTTCTTAATGTGATTTCTCAATTAGAATTCGAATACTTCTTGAATTTTTTGCACAGAAAGCGATTAAACAGAAATCCCTCAATCTTTACAATAGAACCTCTTCCCGAGATTCTGCATGGACAGATCAGAAATGTTTTAGCAATTTTCAATGTGCTGATGTTGTTAAGTGGGTTACACGTGTACCATGGGGAATCTAGGAGATATTGTATTGTAAATGTATTTCATGTTAACAAATGGAGTTACTGCAGAGGTTTCTGTTGTTGGTGTGGATTTGAATTCATTTTCAATTGTGTTTCTGAGTGTAAGTGGAAGGAATGGACATGTTACTGACACATGACCCATTCCACCAGAGATTTCCATTCTGCACTTTGCCAGCCAATGCTTAAACAGAGGAAGAGAGTGCACTCACCATGCTGCATAGATCAGAATGAAACAGGATGGGAGTGAGGTCTCATGTTGTACAGAACATCTCCGGTGAGGCAAGAGTGCACTCTCCATGATGGAGAGAATATAACCGGAAAGGCAAGAGAGCACTCTCCACATGGTACAAACTGTAACACAACAGGGCAAGAGTGCACTCTCCAATTGTACAAACTGCAACACAGCAGGACGAGAGTGCACTCTCCATGTTGTGCAAACTGTAACACAGCAGGACGAGAGTGCACTCTCCATGTTGTGCAAACTGTAACACAGCAGGACGAGAGTGCACTCTCCATGTTGTGCAAACTGTAACACAGCAGGGCGAGAGTGCACTCTCCATGTTGTGCAAACTGTAACACAGCAGGACGAGAGTGCACTCTCCATGTAATACAGATTATAACCCAACAAGGAGGTGCTGATCTGCAATTATTTACTGTACATATGACAACCCAACAGGGTGAGAGTGCACTCTCCAATTGTACAAACTGTAACACAGCAGGGCGAGAGTGCACTCTCCATGTTGTACAAAGAGTAACACAGCAGGGCGAGAGTGCACTCTCCATGTTAAACAGATTATAACCCAACAAGGAGGTGCTAATCTGCAATTATTTACTGTACATATGAGAACCCAACAGGGTGAGGGTGCACTCTCCAATTGTACAAACTGCAACACAGCAGGGCGAGAGTGCACTCTCCATGTTGTACAAACTGTAACACAGCAGGGCGAGAGTGCACTCTCCATGTAATACAGATTATAACCCAACAAGGAGGTGCTGATCTGCAATTATTTACTGTACATATGACAACCCAACAGGGTGAGAGTGCACTCTCCAATTGTACAAACTGTAACACAGCAGGGCGAGAGTGCACTCTCCATGTTGTACAAACTGTAACACAGCAGGGCGAGAGTGCACTCTCCATGTTAAACAGATTATAACCCAACAAGGAGGTGCTAATCTGCAATTATTTACTGTACATATGAGAACCCAACAGGGTGAGGGTGCACTCTCCAATTGTACAAACTGCAACACAGCAGGGCGAGAGTGCACTCTCCATGTTGTACAAACTGTAACACAGCAGGGCGAGAGTGCACTCTCCGCGTTGGACAAACTGTAACACAGAAGGGCGAGAGTGCACTCTCCATGTTATACAGATTATAACCCAACAAGGGGGTGCTGATCTGCAATTATTTACTGGACATATGACAACCCAACAGGGTGAGAGGGCAGTCTCCATGTTGTACAGATTATAACCCAACAGGGTGAGAGTGCGCTCTCCATGTTGGACAGACTATAACCCAACAGGGCGAGAGTGCACTCTCCATGTTGGACAGATTATAACCCAACAGGGTGAGAGTGCACTCTCCATGTTATACAGACGATAAACCAATAGGGTGAGAGTGCACTCTCCATGTTGTACAGACTATAACCCAACAGGGTGAGGACTCGCATCTCCATGTTGTACAGACCATAACCCAACAGTGTGAGAGTGCACTCTCCATGTTGTACAGACGATAAACCAATAGGGTGAGAGTGCACTCTCCATGTTGTACAGACCATAACCCAACAGTGTGAGAGTGCACTCTCCATGTTGTACAGACGATAAACCAATAGGGTGAGAGTGCACTCTCCATGTTGTACAGACCACAACCCAATAGGGCGAGAGTGCACTCTCCATGTTGTACAGACCAGAACCCAATAGAGTGAGAGGGCACTCTCCATGTATTACAAACCACAACCCAATAGGGCGAGAGTGCACTCTCCATGTTGTACAGACCAGAACCCAATAGAGTGAGAGGGCGCTCTCCATGTATTACAAACCATAACCCAATAGGGCAGGCGTGCACTCTCCATGTTGTACAGATCATAACACAATTGGGTGAGAGTGCACTCTCCAAGTTGTACAGATCATAACCCAATAGGGCGAGAGTGTACTCTCCATGTTGCACAGATCATAACACAATTGGGTGAGAGTGCACTCTCCATGTTGTACAGACCATAACCCAACAGGGTGAGAGTGCACTCTCCATGTTGTACAGACGATAAACCAACAGGGTGAGAGTGCACTCTCCATGTTGTACAGACCATAACCCAATAGGGTGAGAGCGCACTCTCCATGTAGTGCAGAACATGACCCAATAGGGCAAGAGTGCACTCTCCATGTTGTACAGATCATATCACAATAGGGTGAGAGTGCACTCTTCATGTAGTACAGACCATAACCCAATATGGGGAGAGTGCACTCTCCAAGTTGTACAGATCATAACCCAATAGGGCGAGAGTGTACTCTCCATGCTGCACAGATCATAACACAATTGTGTGAGAGTGCACTTTTCATGCAGTACAGACCATAACCCAATATGGGGAGAGTGCACTCTCCAAGTTGTACAGACTATAGCCCAATATGGTGAGAATGCACTCTCCATGTTGTACAGAGTATAATCTAACAGGGAGAGAGTGCGCTCTCCATGTTGTACAGACCAAAACCCAACAGGGTGAGAGTGCACTCTCCATGTTGTACAGACGATAAACCAACAGGGTGAGAGTGCACTCTCCATGTTATACAGACCATAACCCAATGGGGCGAGAGTGCGCTCTCCATGTTGTGCAGACTATAACACAACAGGATGAGAGTGCACTCTCCATGTTGTACAGATTATAACCCAACAGAGTGAGAGTGCGCTCTCCATGTTGGACAATCTATAACCCAACAGGGTGAGAGTGCACTCTCCATGTTGCACAGACGATAACCCAACAGGGTGAGAATTCGCATCTCCATGTAGTGCAGACCATAACCCAATAGGGTGAGACTGCACTCTCCATGTGGTACAGACGATAAACCAACAGAGTGAGAGTGCACTCTCCATGTTGTACAGACCACAACCCAATATGGCGAGAGTGCGCTCTCCATGTAGTGCAGACCATGACCCAATAGGGGGAGTGTGCACTCTACATGTTGTACAGACGTTTACTCAACAGGGTGACCGTGCACTCTCCATGTTGTACAGACTATAATCCAACAGGGAGAGAGTGCACTCTCCATGCTGTACAGACTATAACCCAACAGGGTGAGAGTTCGCATCTCCATGTTGTACAGACCATAACCCAACAGGGTGAGACTGCACTCGCCATGTTGTACAGACTACAATCCAACAGGGTGAGAGTGCACTCTCCATGTTGCAGAGACGAAAAGCCAACAGGGTGAGACTGCACTCTCCATGTTGTACAGACTCTTTCCCAACAGGGCGAGAGTGCACTCTCCATGTTGTACAAACTGTAACACAGCAGGGCGAGAGTGCACGCTCCATTTTATACAGATTATAACCCAACAAGGAAGTGCTGATCTGCAATTATATACTGTACATATGACAACCCAGCAGGGTGAGAGTGCACTCTCCATGTTGTACAGATTATAACCCAACAGGGCGAGAGTGCGCTCTCCATGTTGGACAATCTATAACCCAACAGGGCGAGAACGCACTCTCCATGTAGTGCAGACCATAACTCAATCGAGTGAGAGTGCACTCTCCATGTTGAACAGACGATAAACCAACAGAGTGAGAGTGCACTCTCCATGTTGTACAGACCATAACCCAATATGGCGAGAGTGCGCTCTCCATGTAGTGCAGATCATGACCCAATAGGGCAAGAGTGCACTCTCAATGTTGTACAGACCAGAACCCAATCGGGTGAGAGAGCGCTCTCCATGGATTACAGACCATAACCCAATAGGGCGTGAGTGCAATCTGCATGTTGTGCAGACCATAACCCAATGGGCTGAGAGTGCACTCTCCATGTTGTACAGATCATAACACAATAGGGTGAGAGTGCACTTTTCATGTCGTACAGACCATAAGCCAATAGGGGGAGTGTGCACTCTCCAAGTTGTACAGACTGTAACCCAATAGGGTGAGAGTGCACTCTCCATGTCGTGCTGACCATGACCCAATAGGGCGAGAGTGCACTCTCCATGTTGGACAGACCAGAACCCAATTGGGTAAGAGTTCGCTCTACATGTTGTACAGACGTTCACTCAACAGGGTGAGCGTGCACTCTCCATGTTGTACAGACTATAATCCAACAGGGAGAGAGTGTGCTCTCCATGTTGTACAGACTATAACCCAACAGGGTGAGAGTTCGCATCTCCATGTTGTACAGACCAGAACCCAACAGGGTGAGAGTGCACTCTCCATGTTGTACAGACTACAATCCAACAGGGTGAGAGTGCACTCTCCATGTTGCAGAGACGAAAGACCAACAGGGTGAGACTGCACTCTCCATGTTGCACAGACTGTTAACCAACAGGTTGAGAGTGCACTCTCAATGTTGTACAGACTATATCCCAACAGGGTGAGACTGCACTCTCCATGTTGTACAGACTGTTAACCAACAGGTTGAGAGTGCACTCTCCATGTTGGACAGACTATATCCTAACAGGGTGAGAGTGCACTCTTCATGTAGTACAGACCATAACCCAATAGGGGGAGAGTGCACTCTCCATGTCGTGCTGACCATGACCCAATAGGGAACGAGTGCACTCTCCATGTTGGACAGACCAGAAACCAATTGGGTGAGAGGGCGCTCTCTATGTATTACAGACCATAACCCAAAAGGGCGGAAGTGCACTCTCCATGTTGTGCAGACCATAACCCAATAGGGCGAGAGTGCACTCTCCATGTTGTACAGATCATAACACAATAGGGTGAGAGCGCACTCTTCATGTAGTACAGACCATAACCCAATAGGGGGAGAGTGCACTCTCCATGTCGTACTGACCATGACCCAATAGGGAACGAGTGCACTCTCCATGTTGGACAGACCAGAAACCAATTGGGTGAGAGGGCGCTCTCTATGTATTACAGACCATAACCCAAAAGGGCGGAAGTGCACTCTCCATGTTGTGCAGACCATAACCCAATAGGGCGAGAGTGCACTCTCCATGTTGTACAGATCATAACACAATACGGTGAGAGTGCACTCTCCATGTCGTGCTGACCATGACCCAATAGGGCGAGAGTGCACTCTCCAAGTTGTACAGACAGTAACCCAACAGGGTAAGAGTTCGCTCTACATGTTGTACAGATGTTTACTCAACAGGGTGAGCGTGCACTCGCCATGTTGTACAGACTATAACCCAACAGGGTGAGAGTGCATTCTCCATGTTGTACTGACGATAAACCAACAGGGTGAGAGTGCACTCTCCTTGTTGCACAGACCACAACCGAATAGGGCGAGAGTGCACTCTCCATGTCGTGCAGACCATGACCCAATAGGGCTATAGTGCACTCTCCATCTTGTGCAGACCAGAACCCAATAGGGTGAGAGGGCGCTCTCCATGTATTACAGACCATAACCCAATAGGGCGAGAGTGCACTCTCCATGTCGTGCAGACCATGACCCAATAGGGCTAGAGTGCACTCTCCATCTTGTGCAGACCAGAACCCAATAGAGTGAGAGTGCGCTCTCCATGTATTACAGACCATAACCCAATAGGGCGAGAGTGCACTCTCCATGTTGTACAGACCAGAACCCAATAGGGCAGGAGTGCACTCTCCATGTTGTACAGAACAGAACTCAATAGGGTGAGAGGGCGCTCACCATATATTACAGATCATAACCCAATGGGGCGAGAGTGCACTCTCCATGTTGTACAGACCATAACCGAATCGGGGGAGTGTGCACTCTCCATGTTGGACAGACCTGAACCCAATTGGGTGAGAGGGCGCTCTCCATGTATTACAGACTATAGCCCAACATGGTGAAAGTGCACTCTCCATGTTGTACAGACAATAACCCAACAAAGTAAGAGTTCGCTCTTCATGTTGTACAGACGTTTACTCAACAGGGTGAGCGTGCACTCTCCATGTTGTACAGACTATAATCCAACAGGGAGAGAGTGTGCTCTCCATGTTGTATAGACTATAACGCAACAGGGTGAGAGTTCGCATCTCCATGTTGCACAGACCATAACACAGCAGAGTGAGAGTGCACTCTCCATGTTGTACTGACGATAAGCCAACAGGGTGAGAGTGCACTCTCCATGTTGTACAGACCACAACCCAACAGGGTGAGAGCGTGCTCTCCATGCGTTACAGACCATAACCCAATAGGGCGAGAGTGCACTCTCCATGTTGTACAGATCATAACACAATAGGGTGAGAGTGCACTCTTCATGTCGGACAGACCATAAACCAAGAGAGGGAGAGTGCATTCTCCAAGTTGTACAGACTATAACCCAATAGGGTGACAGTGCACTCTCCATGTTGCACAGATCATAACACAATAGGGGGAGTGTGCACTCTCCAAGTTGTACAGACTGTAACCCAATAGGGTGAGAGTGCACTCTCCATGTCGTGCTGACCATGACCCAATAGGGCGAGAGTGCACTCTCCATGTTGGACAGACCAGAACCCAAAAGGGTGAGAGGGCGCTCTCCATGTATTACAGACCATAAACCAAAAGGGTGGGAGTGCACTCTCCATGTTGTGCAGACCATAACCCAATAATGCGAGAGTGCACTCTCCATGTTGTACAGATCATAACACATTCGGGTGAGAGTGCACTCTTCATGTAGTACAGACCATAGCCCAATAGGGGGAGTGTGCACTCTCCATGTCGTGCTGACCATGACCCAATATGGCGAGAGCGCACTCTCCATGTTGGACAGACCCGAACCCACATGGGTGAGAGGGCGCTCTCCATGTATTACAGACCATAACCCAATAGGGCAGAAGTGCACTCTCCATGTTGTGCAACCCATAACCCAATCATGCGAGAGTGCACTCTCCATGTTGTACAGATCATAACACAATAGGGTGAGAGTGCACTCTTCATGTAGTGCAGACCATAACCCAATCAGGTGTGAGTGCACTGTCCAAGTTGTGCAGACTGTAGCCCAACATGGTGAGAGTGCACTCTCCATGTTGTACAGACTATAACCCAACATGGTGAGCTTTCACTCTCCATGTTGTACAGACCATAACCCAATAGGGTGAGAGTGCACTCTCCATGTATTACAGACCAAAACCCAATAGGGTGAGAGTGCACTCTCCATGTATTACAGACCATAACCCAATAGGGCGGGAGTGCACTCTCCGTGTTGTGCAGACCATAACCCAATGGGGCGAGAATGCACTCGCCATGTTGTACAGATCATAACACAATAGGGTGAGAGTGCACTCTCCAAGTTGTACAGACTGTAACCCAATAGGGTGAGAATGCACTCTCCATGTCGTGCTGACCATGACCCAATAGGGCGAGAGTGCACTCTCCATATTGTGCAGACCATAACCCAATAATGCGAGAGTGCACTAGCCATGTTGTACAGATCATAACACAATAGGGTGAGAGTGCACTCTTCATGAAGTACTGACGATAAACCAACAAGGTGAGAGTGCACTCTCCAAGTTGCACAGACCACAACCCAATAGGGCGAGAGTGCACTCTCCATGTAGTGCAGACCATGACCCAATAGGGCTAGAGTGCACTCTCCATGTTGTACAGACCAGAACCCAATAGGGTGAGAGGGCGCTCTCCATGTATTACAGACTATAACCCAATAGGGCGAGAGTGCACTCTCCATGTTGTACAGACCAGAACCCAATAGAGTGAGAGTGCGCTCTCCATGTATTACAGACCATAACCCAATAGGGCGAGAGTGCACTCTCCATGTTGTACAGACCAGAACCCAATAGGGTGAGAGGGCGCTCTCCATGTATTACAGACCAAAACCCAATAGGGCAGGAGTGCACTCTCCATGTTGTACAGAACAGAACTCAATAGGGTGAGAGGGCACTCTCCATGTATTACAGACCATAACCCAATGGGGCAAGAGTGCACTCTCCATGTTGTACAGATCATAACACAATAGGGTGAGAGTGCACTCTTCATGTAGTACAGACCATAACCCAATAGGGCGAGTGTGCACTCTCCATGTTGGACAGACCTGAACCCAATTGGGTGAGAGGGCGCTCTCCATGTATTACAGACTATAGCCCAACATGGTGAAAGTGCACTCTCCATGTTGTACAGACAATAACCCAACAAAGTAAAAGTTCGCTCTTCATGTTGTACAGACGTTTACTCAACAGGGTGAGCGTGCACTCTCCATGTTGTACAGACTATAATCCAACAGGGAGAGAGTGTGCTCTCTATGTTGTATAGACTATAACGCAACAGGGTGAGAGTTCGCATCTCCATGTTGCACAGACCGTAACCCAACAGAGTGAGAGTGCACTCTCCATGTTGTACTGACGATAAGCCAACAGGGTGAGAGTGCACTCTCCATGTTGTACAGACCACAACCCAATAGGGTGAGAGCATGCTCTCCATGTAATACAGACCATAACCCAATAGGGCGAGAGTGCACTCTCTATGTTGCGCAGATCATAACACAATAGGGTGAGAGTGCACTCTTCATGTCGGACAGACCATAAACCAAGAGAGGGAGAGTGCATTCTCCAAGTTGTACAGACTATAACCCAATAGGGTGACAGTGCACTCTCCATGTTGCACAGATCAGAACACATTCGGGGGAGTGTGCACTCTCCAAGTTGTACAGACTGTAACCCAATAGGGTGAGAGTGCACTCTCCATGTCGTGCTGACCATGACCCAATAGGGCGAGAGTGCACTCTCCATGTTGGACAGACCAGACCCCAAAAGGGTGAGAGGGCGCTCTCCATGTATTACAGACCATAACCCAAAAGGGTGTGAGTGCACTCTCCATGTTGTGCAGACCATAACCCAATAATGCGAGAGTGCACTCTCCATGTTGTACAGATCATAACACAATAGGGTGAGAGTGCACTCTTCATGTAGTACAGACCATAGCCCAATAGGGGGAGTGTGCACTCTCCATGTCTTGCTGACCATGACCCAATAGGGCGAGAGTGCACTCTTCATGTAGTGCAGACCATAACCCAATTGGGCGAGAGTGCACTCTCCATGTTGTACAGACCAGAAGCCAATAGGGTGAGAGGGCGCTCTCCATGTATTACAGACCATAACCCAATAGGGCGGGAGTGCACTCTCCATGTTGTACAGATCATAACACAATAGGGCAGGAGTGCACTCTCCATGTTGTACAGACTGTAACCCAATAGGGTGAGAGTGCACTCTCCATGTCGTGCTGACCATGACCCAATAGGGCGAGAGTGCACTCTCCATGTTGTGCAGACCATAACCCAATAATGCGAGAGTGCACTCGCCATGTTGTACAGATCATAACACAATAGGGTGAGAGTGCACTCTTTATGAAGTACGGACCATAACCCAATCGGGGGAGAGTGCACTCTCCAAGTTGTACAGACTATAGCCCAACATGGTGAGAGTGCACTCTCCATGTTGTACAGACAATAACCCAACAGGGTAAGAGTTCGCTCTACATGTTGTACAGACGTTTACTCAACAGGGTGAGCGTGTATTCTCCATGTTGTACAGACTATAATCAAACAGGGAGCGAATGTGCTCTCCATGTTGTACAGACCTGAACCCATCAGGGCGAGAGTTCGCATCTCCATGTTGTACAGACCATAACCCAACAGGGTGAAAGTGCACTCTCCATGTTGGACAGACCAGAACCCAACAGGGTGAGAGTTCGCATCTCCATGTTGCACAGACCATAACCCAACAGAGTGAGAGTGCACTCTCCATGTTGTACAGACCACAACCCAATAGGGTGAGAGCGTGCTCTCCATGTATTACAGACCATAACCCAATAGAGCGTGAGTGCACTCTCCATGTTGTGCAGATCATAACACAATAGGACACTCTCGCATTATTGGGTTATGGTCTGCACAACAAAAGTTGGGCATGTGGGGGCAGCGATCTCTCTCCATTGTGGGTAAGAACCTGGTCATCAGGTGCGAGGCGCTCACGTTGTTGCTCTACGTGGCGCAGGTCTGGCCCATACCCCACTCCTGCGCCGTGGCAGTCACCCGAGCCATTTTCCGCTTCGTCTGGGGATCTAAAATGGACCGGGTCCGGAGGGACACGATGTTCAAATCTCTGGACAAGGGCGGGAAAAATGTACCCAATGCGGCCCTCATCCTGATGACCACCTTCGTGTGCGGCTGCATCAAGCTGTGTGTAGACCCCCAGTACGCAAACTCCAAGTGTCACTACGTGCTGAGGTTCTATCTGTCCCCGGTGTTGCGAAGGATGGGCCTGGTCACATTGCCGCGGAACGCACCATGCAGTTGGGCGGCGCCGTACCACCTATCCTTCGTGGAGCAGTTTCTGCGGAAAAACACCTTTGACCACCGGTCCATCAGGCAGTGGTCTGCACGGAATGTCCTCAAGGCCCTACGGGAAAAGGAAACGGTGGATCCTGTCGGATGGTTCCCCGAGCAGACCGTCAAAGTCATTTGGCGGAATGCCTCATCACCAGAACTTTCAAACAAGCACCAAGACGTAGCTTGGCTGGTGGTGAGAAGGGCCCTCCCCGTCAGATCCTTCATGCACACCCGAAGTCTCGCCCCCTCCGCACAGTGCCCCCGCGTTGGCTGTGGTGGGGAAGAGACGGTCGCCCACCTCCTCCTGGAATGTGCCTTTGCAAAGCAGGTGTGGAAAGAGATGCAGTGGTTTTTGTCAAGGTTCATCCCAAGCAGCTCTGTAACACAGGAGTCTGTGCTCTACGGGCTGTTCCCAGGGACGCACACCGAGACAAACATCAACTGCTGCTGGAGGGCTATCAATTCGGTGAAAGACGTCCTTTGGTCTGCCCGAAACTTGCTGGTCTTCCAGCGCAAAGAGTTGTCCACCGCCGAATGTTGCAGACCGGCACATTCCAAGGTCCAGGACTACGTGCTGAGGGACGCACTAAAGCTTGGGGCAGCCGCAGCAAAGGCTCAATGGGGAAAGACCACAGTGTAAGGTTCCCCCACCAAGCTGGACTGAGGGGCTGGAACCATGGGAAACCCCTCGAACTGTATCGTTAATATTCTGAATTGCTGTAAATGTAAAACTGTAATTGACATGACAATTGTGAAACGGAAGGGTTGGGAAGAAACTCATGACAGTATTGAAGGAAACTGATCTCCCTTGCAATGTTTGTATTTTTTGGTGCTGTTTGGAAACTGTTTGGCAATGTAATTTTTACAGATTTTTATGAATAAAGTATATTTTGGAAATAAAAAAAAAAGTTTATGAATGTTTTGACAGTATCATAACCCCTCTATTACCAATCTGTTTAATTCTGTTGTTCAATGCATTGACCATCAGACACATTATAATGGCAAATAAAGTTCACAGGGGACTCCAGAGAAACAGTGAGAATCAGAATGATCCAGAGGTGAAGAATCGAAGGAAATCCATGATTTTGCTTTTCACTATTTCTGCCAATTTCATATTATTGTGGATGACATATGTTGTCTATTCGATAAATTGGACAGTGAGAAACTATACTTACACCGACAAATATTACAGTAACCTGATATATATCACCCAACAAGCTGGGGCCATGCTGAAGCTTCTCAGTTCCTGCACAAACATTTGTGTCTATGGACTGACACAGAGGAAATTCAGAGAGGAGCTGAAGAATGGGATAAAATATTTGTTTACACTGAATGGGAAATTGTGTCAATAACAAATAATAAACATTGATCTGGAGCAGAGCTGATCGGTTACTTGGTCACTTGCTTTTTATATTCCTGAAATCCTTGTGGGAGGTGAAGGACAATGAGAAAACTAACTATCTTTAAGGAGATTTTGGATTGTGATGTATAATGGCCATTACATTAAAGATAAACTTTAATGTGGATAAATGAAACAGTATCACATGAAATATCCTGAAGTCAGTTTAACTGTTGGATTTGTGAGTTACAGCAACCGTACATCATCAAAAGATTTGAAATTAAATCCACAAAAAGAAGCAGTAACAGGAAATTGCATATTCTACGCCCTAAGAACAACCTCAGGCAAGGATGTTCTGACTATCATTACAATTCACCACTGGATTAATGCACAACAACAATCTCGTTTTCAACAACAAACTCACAGGGTTAGAAAAGGTACATTTGCAATAACCTTCTCAGTGATGCTCAGTTCGGGTTCGGCCAGAGCCACTCAGCTCCTGACCTCATTACAGCCTTGGTTAAAACACAGACAAAAGAGTTGAACTCAAGAGGTGAGGTGAGTGTGACTGCTCTTGACAATAAGGCAACCTGTGACCAAGCATGATATCAAGGAACCCTAGTAAAACTGGAGTTAATGTGAATCCGGGGAGAAACTCTCTGCTGATTGGAGCCTTACCTAGTGCAAAGAAAGATGCTGAAACTGAACAGGAGCAGCCATATAAATGCTATGGCTACAAGAGCAGGTCAGAGGCTAGGAATTCTGCAGCAAGTAAATCACCTCCTGACTCCCCAAAGCCTGTCAGCATTTACAAGGCACAGGTCAGGACTGTGATGGAATACTCTCCACTTGCCTGGATGGGTCCAGCTCCAACAAAACTCAAGAAGCTCAACACCATCCAGGACAAAGCAGCCCACCTGATTGGCGGGCCATGCACAAACATTCACTCCCTCCACCACTGACGTGCAGTGGCAGCAGTGTGTACCATCTACAAGATGCACTGCACCAATGCACCAAGGCTCCTTACACAGCATCTTTCAAAGCCGTGACCTCTACCACCTAGGAGGACCAGGGCAGAAGATGCATGGGAAGACCACTACCTGCAAGTTGCCTTCCAAGCCACACACCATCCTGACTATTGCCGTTCCTTCACTGTCGCTGGGGGAAAATCCTGGAACTCCCTTCCTGAGAGCATTGTGGGTGTCCCCACAAAGACTGCAGTGGTTCAAAAAGGCAGCTCACCACCACCTTCTCAGGTGCAAGTAGGGATGGACAATAAATGCTGGCCTAGCCAGTGATGCCCAACTCCCAGGAACGAATAAAAAATGTTTCTCACAAAGAGGCCGAAATGGATTCATATGTTCTAGAAATATCTACTCTTTGCCTGTGCCTTGACTGTCTTATTCATTCATAGAATATCCTATCTTGCCCTCATATTTGCTGTTTCAAATACAATGGGATAGATTTTTGGGATATTCTGTCCCAAATACATGGGATAAACTAGCTGCTACACTTCTGTTTTAAGCTGAGTCACATGAAGTGGGCCTCACTGTCCTCTATGTCATTATTTCTGCAGGAACATTCCTAGAATGCATAGATATCCCCTGTGTCTCTTCATCACCATCAATTGTCCTTATAAACCCCTCACCATTAACTCCTCCTACCTCAACTACAACAACAGATGTGAAAAATCAGAGACTTCATTGTCTCTGGCGTTGAGAGCAACTGTTCACCTGCTCCTGTTAAAATCAGCCTTTGGTTGCCCATCAAACCAACAGTTTCTGTCCTGAACCAATTACTTTCACCAATCTCTCTCCTATCTCCCCACAATCTCTATGAAAATGTGACTAGTCCATGAAAACCACCTCCTGCAGCCTTAAGCTTATTTCCACTTGAATCACAGGAACATAGGAAACATAAGAACAGGAGTAGGTGTAGGCCATTCAGCCCATCGAGCCTGCCCCGCCATTCAATATGATCATGGCTGATCATCCACTTCAATGTATTTTTCCCACACTATCCTTATATCCCCTTACATCATTTGTATTTACAAATTTGTCACTCTCTGCTTTAAACATGCTCACTGACTGAGCTTCCATAAACCTCTGGGGCAGATAATTCAAAAGATTCACAATCCTCTGAGTAAAGAAATTTCTCCTCATCTCTGACCTAAGTTGCTTGCCCCTTATTTTGAAATTGTGCCCCCTGGTCCTAGACTCCCCAACCATGGGCAGAACCTTACTTTCATCTACCCTGTCTATTCCTTTAAGTATTTTGTAGGTTTCAATGAGATCACCTCATTCTTCGAAACACTAGAGAATACAGGCTCAGTTTCCCCAACCTCTCCTAATAGGACAGTCTCTCCATCCTGGAACAAGTCTGGTGAATCTTTGTTGCATTCCCTCTATGGCAATAATAACTTTCTTAAGGTATGGGGACCAAAACTGCACACAGTACTCCAGGTGTGGTCTCACCGAGTTTCTATACAATTGAAGCAAGTCTCCACCACTCCTGTACTCAAATCCTCTTGTGATAAATGCTGACATTGCCTTAACCTTCTTAATTGCTTGTTGCACCTGCATGTTAGCTTTCAGTAACTTATTGACACTGACATCCAGGTCACTTTGTACATCTATACTATCTAATCTATTACCATTTAAGAAATACTCTGCACATCCATTCCTCCTACCAATGTGGATAATTTCACATTTTTACACATTATATTCCATGTGTCACGTTCTTGCCCACTCACTAAGTCTGTCCAAATCCTCTTGAAGCCACTTTGCATCTTCCTCACATTACACATTCCCACCTAGTTCTGTGTCATCCACAAACTTGTAAATGCTACATTTGGTCCCACATCCAATTCATTGATTTATATTGTGAACAGCTGGAGTCCATGCACTGATCCCTGCGGTGCCCCTCTCGTCACAGCCTGCCAATGTGAAAATGTTCCGTTTATTCCTAATCTCTGCTTTCTGCCTCTTGACCAATCCTTAATCCATGCCAGTATATTACCTCCTATCTCATGTGCTTTAATTTTGATTACCAACTTTCTGTGGGAGACTTTATCAAAAGCTTTCTAAAAATCTAAATGTACCTCATCCAATGACCCCCCCCCCCTTTATTAATTCTGTTAGTAGCATCCTCAAAAAACCAATTCCAGCAAGTTGGTCATACATGATTTTCCATTCATAAATCCATATTGTCTATTCCTAATCATATCACTATTATCCAAGTGTCCATTTATCACATCCTTCAGAATAGATTCGAGCATTTTCCCAATGAATAATATTAGGATAACAGGTCGACAATTCCTTGTTTTCTCTCTCTGTCCTTTCTTTAAAAAGTGGGATGACATTTGCTACATTCCAATCTGCAGGAAATGCTCCAGAATCTATAGAATTTTGTAAGATCTGTGTATCCATGATCTCCATATTTACCTCTTTCAACACTCTGGGATGTAAAATATCAGGGCCTGGGGAATTATCAACCTTCAGTCCCATTAATTTCTCCAATACAACCTCCGTACTAATACTAATTTCCTTCAATTTCTCATTCCCCTAATCCCTTGGATCTCTGATTCTGGGAGATTTCTTGCATCTTCCTCAGTGAAGACAGACAGAAAGGATTCATTTAGCTTCTCTGCCATTTCTCTATTCCCAATTACAAATTCTCCTGACTCTGCCTGCAATGGACCCAAGTTTGTCTTAGCCAAACATTTCCTTTTTACACTAACCACCCTTCTCTCACCTTTACATGGTCCATCTCTGACACTTCCCTTCCCTTCCTCGACTTCTCTGTCTCCATCTCTGGGGATAGGTTGTCTACCAATATCCATTATAAGCCCACTGACTCCCACAGCTACCTCGACTACACTTCTTCACACCCTACCTCCTGTAAGGACTCCATTCCATTCTCCCAGTTTCTCCGTCTCCGACGCATCTGCTCTGATGATGCTACCTTCCATGACGGTGCTTCTGATATGACCTCCTTTTTCCTCAACCGAGGATTTCCCCCCACTGTGGTTGACAGGGCCCTCAACCGTGTCCGACCCATTCTCCGCACCTCTACCCTCACCCCTTCCCCTCCCTCCCAGAACCGTGACAGGGTTCCCCTTGTCCTCACTTTTCATCCCACCAGCCTCCATATCCAAAGGATCATCCTCCGCCATTTTCACCACCTCCAGCGTGATGCCACTACCAGTCGCATCTTCCCCTCCCTTCCCCTGTCAGCATTCCGAAGGGATCGTTCCGTCCGCAACACCCTGGTCCACTCCTCCATTACCCCCACCACCTCGTCCCCGTCCCAGGGCACCTTCCCCTGCAATCGCAGGAGGTGTAATACCTGCCCATTTACCTCCTCTCTCCTCACTATCCCAGGCCCCAAACACTCCTTTCAGGTGAAGCAGCGATTTACTTGTACTTCTTTCAATGTAGTATACTGTATTCGCTGCTCACAGTGTGGTCTCCGCTACATTGGGGAGACCAAGCGCAGACTGGGTGACCGCTTTGCGGAACATCTCCGCTCAGTCCGCAAGCAGGACCCTGAGCTTCCGGTTGCTTGCCATTTCAACACTCCCCCCTGCTCTCATGCTCACATCTCTGTCCTGGGATTGCTGCAGTGTTCCAGTGAACATCAACGCAAGCTCGAGGAACAGCATCTCATCTACCGATTAGGCACACTACAGCCTGCCGGACTGAACATTGAGTTCAATAATTTCAGAGCATGACAGCCCCCCATTTTACTTTCATTTTTAGTTAGTTTTTCTTTCCCCTTTTTTTTTACATTCCTTTTTACATTTTTTACAATCTTTTTTTGCATTTATTTCATTTCATCTTAGTTTGTTCAGTTTGCTTCCCCACTGTTTTTTTCAGGTTGTTTTTCTTCAGGTTTGCACTTGCTGCTGTTCAATATTCAGTGTATTCACACCTAATCTGTCCTAATGCTTTGTCTTTCAACACACCATTAACATATTGTTTGCCTTTGCTCCGTGACCTTTTGGTCAGCTGTGTGGCCTGGTCCAATCTGCACCTTCTCCTTTGTTATCTCTTTCCCCACCCCCACCTCACCTGTTTATAATCTGTGACTTGTCTAATATTTGTCAGTTCCGAAGAAGGGTCACTGACCCGAAACGTTAACTCTGCTTCTCTTTCCACAGATGCTGCCAGACCTGCTGAGTGACTCCAGCATTTCTTGTCTTTGTTTCCTTTTTACATACCAATAGAAGCTTTTACAGTCCATTTTTATATTTGTTGCTAGCTTGCATTCACATTCTATTCTCCATTTCTGTACCAGTTTCTTCGCCCTCCTTTGCTCTATTATAAAGTCCTCCTAGTCCTCAGATTATTACTATTTCTGGCAACTTTATAGGCCTTTTCTATTAATCTGATACAATCCCTAACTTCCTTCATTATCTACGGTCGAGTGTCATTAACTTTGGTGTTTGTTGTGCCTTGAAGGAATGTATATCTGCTGTAAACTATGCAATATTTATTTAAAGACTATACATAAATTTGTCATAACTATGTCATAAATTTTAATGTATTTTCCCAATCTACCTCAGCCAATTTGCCCCTCATAATTTCATAATTTCCTTCATTCAAATTTAACAACTTGGCTTCAGATTGAACTACCTCACTTTCAAACAAAATGTAAAATTCTATCATGTTATGGTCACTCATCCCAAAATATTTTTTAACAACAAAATTAGTGATTAGCCTTTTCTCATTACAGAAGAGAGATCCAAAATAGCCTGTGCTCTCGTCAGTCCCTTAACATCCTGCTCTCGAAAATCATCCTTAACGCACTTCAGAAACTCGTCCTCCACAGCGTTAGTGCTCACTAGGTTTACCCAGTCTATATGCAGATTGATGTCACCCATGATTACTGTATTACCCATGCCACATGCTTCTCTTATCTCCTGATTAATACCCACACTACCACGACTGTTGCATGGCCTATAAACAACTCCTCCCAATGTGTACTGTCCCTGGCTGTTTCTTAGCTCCACCCAAACAGATTCCACTTTTTCTTCTTCTGATCTGAGATTCTCCCTTACTGATATACTGATGCCATCTCTTAATGTCTGTGGCGCCCAGGGCGATTGTCACGTAAGGCTGGGAGAGAAATTCACCGCAGAGAGAGGGTGAACGGCTGGCAATCCGGGAAAGGAATGCTGATGAAGCTTGGCCAACTGGACAGGAAGGCTGTGGCTGTGTTCGGGGAGCCCGTCCACGGCGGTGATCAGGAGGAAGAGCAGCCACTTGGTCCCGAGAGCGGCCACATGGTTCCAGCAGCGGCTCCCGCTCACTTGACGACTCCACGCTGCTTCCACACAAACCTTCCCCACAACTCCGACTCGGCTCCCAGATCCTGGATCCCGATACCTGTAGTCGAACACCATTGTAAAAGGGACAATGGTGGGAGCTGATGCAATGTTTTGTTTTATTACCTGCACCCCCTCCCTCCCCCTCCCAGCCCACCCCCTCGCACCCCCTCCCCCCACCCCGCTTGCACTCCCCTCCCCCAACCCCCTCACTCCCCCTTCCACACACACCCCCTTCCCAGCTCCCCCTTGCACCATCTTCCCCTCACACCCCATTCCCCTGCACCCCTCCCCCTATCCCCTGCAGCCCCCCTCCCAGCTCCCCACTCATCCCCTTCCCTCCACCCCTTCCCACCGCACACCTCCTCCTCGCACCCCCTCCCCACTTCCCCCCACCTCCTCCCACCGGCATCCACCTACCCCTGTGTAGGGGCCCCAACAGCCCCACTGACTTGTGGGCGTCTCGGGAGAGACCAAGGCTAAGGGAGTAAACCATAACAGAAAATCAGGAGAGGAACCCCGAAGGCAGTCATGTGACACCTTTGGCATGTTTCTGGCAGTTCCTGCAGCCATACTGGTGCCAAACATTCATGCTCTGCACCCCTTTGGACCCCACCAGGAAGGCCTAGAGGGTGGTTTTGATGCTTGGGCGACTCAAAACCTCCATACATCCGCCCAGGCATGCACCATGGAGAGGTCACTCCATAGTCGCCTCACAGCAACTGAAACAACACGGAAGGCAGCAGTTATGGGTTATAAGTCCAGCTCAATTGGCGTAGTGATTGGACGCCACGGGTTGCCTTTGTCGATGGGAGAGGTCATCGCATCTCACTGGATAGCTACCGCCCGCCTCAAACCGGTCAGTAAGGTTCTGTCCCTCCACAGTCCACCTGCTTCAATGGGTGCTTGGAGCTCAGGGTCATTGCCCGACCAGTGGACTGTAACACCGCACCAAACAGCACGACCAAAAAAGGAAAGAAGGTACCAGCCCTTCGTTTTGCAAGCTGGAACGTCAGAACTATGTGTCCTGGCCTGTTGGAAGACTTTACACAAATCAACGATTCTTGGAAGACCGCCATCATCAACAATGAGCTCAGTAGATTCACTGTGGACATTGCAGCACTTCAGGAGACTCGGCTCCCTGCGAGCGGATCTCTAAGAGAGCAAGACTACACCTTCTTCTGGCAGGGTAGGGATCCTGAAGAACCAAGACAGCATGGAGTGGGCTTTGCCATCAGAAACTCTTTGCGCAGCATGATAGAACCTCCCTCAAATGGCTCGGAACGCATACTGTCCATCCGACTACTCACCACCTCTGGTCCAGTACACCTACTCAGCATCTATGCTCCAACACTCTGATCCCCACCTGAAGCTAAATACCAGTTCTACAAGGAACTCCATAATAACATTAGTAGCATTCCCAACACCGTACACCTATTCCTGCTGGGGGACTTTAACGCCAGGGTTGGGGCCGACCATGACTCATGGCCCTCCTGCCTTGGGCACTATGGCATTGGAAGGATGAATGAGAATGGACAGAGACTGCTTGAGTTGTGTACCTATCAGAACCTCTGCATCACCAACTCATTCTTTCATACTAAACCCTGTCACCAGGTTTCTTGGAGGCACCCAAGATCACGTCGTTGGCACCAGCTTACCTCATCATCACAAGGTGAGCCTCTTTAAACAGAGTTCAAATCACACCCAGCTTCCACAGTGCGGACTGTGACACCGACCACTCCCTGGTGTGCAGCAAGGTTAGCCTCAAACCAAAGAAGCTGCATCACTCCAAGCAGAAGGGCCACCCGCGCATCAACACAAGCAGAATTTCTCATCCACAGCTGTTACATAAGTTTCTAAATTCACTTGAAAAAGCCCTTCAAAACACTCCCACAGGGGATGCAGGGACCAAGTGGGCCCACATCAGAGACACCATCTATGACTCAGCAATGACCAACTTTGGCAATCGTGCGAAGCGGAATGTAGACTGGTTTCAATCTCACATTGAAGAGCTGGAACATGTCATAGCCACTCAGCGCAGTGCACTGCTGAACTACAAGAAAGCCCCCAGCGAGTTAACATCCGTAGCCTGCTATACTTTCAGCACTGCACGAACTGCTTTGCCTGTGCTGGGACGAGGGAGCAGTACCACAGGACATGCGCGATGCCAATATCATCACCCTCTATCAGAACAAGGGTGACCGCGATGAGTGCAACAACTACCGTGGAATCTCCCTGCTCAGCATAGTGGTGAAAGTCTTCGCTCATGTCGCATTAAACAGGCTCAGAAGCTGGCTGAGCGTGTCTATCCTGAGGCACAGTGTGGCTTTCGAGCAAAGAGATCCACCATTGACATGCTGTTCTCCCTTCGCCAACTACAGGACAAATGCTGTGAAAAACAGATGCCCCTCTACGTTGCTTTGATTGATCTCACCAAAGCCTTTGACCTCGTCAGCAGACGTGGTCTCTTCAGACTACTAGAAAAGATTGGATGCCCACCAAAGCGACTGAGTATCATCACCTCATTCCATGACAAATATGAAAGGCACAATTCAGCATAGCGGTGCCTCATCAGACCCCTTTCCAATCCTGAGTGGTGTGAAACAGGGCTGTGTTCTCGCACCTACACTGTTTGGGATCATTCTTCTCCCTGCTGCTTTCACATGCGTTCAAGTCCTCTGAAGAAGGAATTTTCGTCCTCACAAGATCAGGGGGCAGGTTGTTCAACCTTGCCCGTCTAAACGCGAAGACCAAAGTACGGAAAGTCCTCATCAGGGAACTCCTCTTTGCTGACGATGCTGCATTAACAGCTCACACTGAAGAGTGTCTGCAGAGCCTCATCGACAGGTTTGCGGCTGCCTGTAATGGGTTTGGCCGAACCATCAGCCTCAAGAAAACAAACATCATGGGGCAGGATGTCATAAATGCCCCATCCATCAATATCGGCGACCACACTCTGGAAGTGGTTCAAGAGTTCACCTACCTAGGCTCAACTATCACCAGTAACCTGTCTCTCGATCCAGAAATCAACAAGCGCATGGGAAAGGCTTCCACTGCTATGTCCAGACTGGCCAAGAGAGTGTGGGAAAATGGCGTACTGACACAGAACACAAAAGTCCAAGTGTATCAAGTCTGTGTCCTCAGTACATTGCTCTACGGCAACGAGGCCTGGACAACGTATGTCAGCCAAGAGCGACGTCTCAATTTATTCCATCTTCGCTGCCTCCGGAGAATCCTTGGCATCAGGTGGCAGGACCGTATCTCCAACACAGAAGTCCTAGAGGCGACCAACATCCCCAGCATATACACCCTACTAAGCCAGCGGGGCCTGAGATGGCTTGGCCATTTGAGCTGCATGGAAGATGGCAGGATTCACCAAGGACACATTGTACAGGGAGCTCGTCACGGGTACCAGAGCCACCGGCCGTCCATGTCTCCGCTTTAAAGAAGTCTGCAAACGCGACATGAAGTCCTGTGACATTGATCACAAGTCGTGGGAGTCAGTTTCCAGCGATCGCCAGAGCTGGTGGGCAACCATAAAGGTGGGGCTAAAGTGTGGCGAGTCGAAGAGACTTCGCAGTTGGCAGGAAAAAAGACTGAAGAGCAAGGGGAGGGCCAACTGTGTCACAGCCCCGACAACCTATTTTATGTGCAGCACCTTTGAAAGAGTCTGTCACTCTAGTATTTGCCTTTATAGCCACTACAGGCACTGTTTCACAAACCACTGACCACCTCCAGGCGCTTACCCATTGTCTCTCGAGACAAGGAGGCCAAAGAAGAACACTACCTCCTTTTCCTTTTCGCCTGCCCTTCCTAAATGTCGAATATCCTTGGATGTTCATTTCCCAGACTTAGTCACCCTGTAGCCACATTTCCATAATGGCCATTCCATCATTCCCATTTCCAACCATTTGGGCCTTTAAATCATCTACCTTGTTGCGAATGCTGCATGCATTCAGATAGACTGCCCTTAACCTTGTCTTCTTGACATTCTGCATTCTAAGCCTAGTTGATGCTCACCTTTGTTTCACCTACCTTCTAATTTCACCTGCTACTTTTCTACATCCGGTTACCAGCTTTACTTCTTTCTAATTTGAGCTACCCCTCAGGTTCCCATCCCACTGACAAGCTAGTTTAAATCCTCTCCAACAGCAAAAACAAATCTCCCTGCGAGGATGTTAGTTCTGGTCCTGTTAAGGTGTAGCCCGTCCATCTTGTACAGGTCCCACCTGCCACAGAACTGGTCCCAATGCCTCAGAAATCGGATGCCCTCAATCCTACACCAATTCTCCAGCCACATGTTCAATCAATCAATCCTCCCATTCCGATGCTCACTGGCACATAGCACTGGGAATAATACTGAGATTACTGCTTTGGTGGTCTTGCTTTTTAATTTCCTTCCTAACTCCCTAAAATCTGCTTTCAGGACCTCATCCCTCATCCTACCTATGTCATTGGTACCAATGTGGACGACGACCTCTTGCCCACGAAGGATGTCCTGCAGCCGCTCCATGAAATCCTTGACCCTGGCACCAGGTAGGCAAGACAGCATCCTGGAGTCATGTTTACTGCAGCAGAAACGGGTGTCTGATCCCCTGACTATCGAATCCCCTATCATTATTGCTCTTCCACTCTTCTTCCTCCCTGTGGTGCCATGGACTTTGCTGTAGCTGCATTCCCCTGAGGAACTATCACTCTCACCAGTATCCAAAATGGAAAACCGATTAGCAATCGGGGGACTCCTGCACTGCCTGCCTGGTTCTCCGATACTGTCTGGTGGTTACCCATTCCCTCTCTGCCTGCAAGCTCCTAACCCGCAGTGTGACCACCTCCCTAAACTTTCTATCCACATAGTCCTCTTCCTCCTGGATGCACAACAGTGACTCCAGCCACTGCTCGAGTTCCAAAACCCAGAGCTGAAGATTCTGCAGCCAGTGACACTTCACACAGATGTGTTCGTCCAGGACATGTGGTGTGTCCATGACTTCTCACATACCACAGGATGTACATTCCATTTGGTCAAACTGAACTGCCATAACATAACTTTGTTTTTATTATTACAGTAAAATAACTTACCAGTTACTCTCGAATCCCTGGACTGAAGAGAGAGGCAGCTGCTGGAGGCAGAAATAAAGAAAGAAAGAAAGAAAGGAGCCACTCCCTCATGCACCAAACTCCCACTTTACAATCGCTGCACTCATATTTATTTTCTTCTTAATTTAAAGGTCTCCTCCTTGCTGAAATCCCTCTTTCTAAAACTGCAAGAAACCTTAGTTACCTCTTACCTGGAATATGAATTTCAATTAACTGCTAGATGTAAACAAGACAAAAACTAGCCTTGAGAGATTAAGCCTTAAAATTTAGTCACTTAGCAAATTCCCTTCTTCACACTCAGTGCAGTGGGGGATATTGGCGGAGGATGGTATTACTGGGGGCACAACTCTGCATGCAGGAAGGGAGGTGTAAGGGGGGATGGCATTACTGGGGGCACAACTCAGCATGCATGAAGGGATGTGTGAGGGAGGATGGCATTACTGGGGGCACAACTCTGCATGCATGAAGGGAGGTGTAAGGGGGGATGGCATTACTGGGGGCACAACTCAGCATGCATGAAGGGATGTGTGAGGGAGGATGGCATTACTGGGGGCACAACTCTGCATGCATGAAGGGAGGTGTAAGGGGGGATGGCATTACTGGGGGCACAACTCAGCATGCATGAAGGGAGGTGTAAGGGAGGATAGTATTACTGGGGGCACAACTCAGCATGCATGAAGGGATGTGTGAGGGAGGATGGCATTACTGGGGGCACAACTCTGCATGCATGAAGGGAGGTGTAAGGGAGGATAGTATTACTGGGGGCACAACTCAGCAAGCAGGATGGGAGGTGTGAGGGAGGATGTTGTTACTGGGGGCACAACTCAGCAAGCAGGATGGGAGGTGCAAGGGGGGATGGTATTACTGGGGCACAACTCTGCAGACCTGTAGGGAGGTGGGAAAGGGGATGGTATTGCCAGGAGCACAATTCTGCTGAAGTGTAGGGAGGTAATGTGTACCAGCCCTATGTAAAGGGTGGCTGCACTGTGCCACTGATTGTTTTTGTGTGAGTGATGGAGCAATGGTATTCCAGTCACCCTGTGTGTGGGGAGAGTGCCAGAAACAATTGATGTGTAAAGGTTATCTGGCGGGTGGGCCAATCGAGGAAGCTGTTATAATCTTAATGTAGTCATGCTGTGTCAGCTTTCATGGAAGCTAAGACGGGCAATGCTGTGTCACATATTGATGCATGAAAGCACCTGACGTAGCAGTCAACATCATTCTTTGCCCTGCTCGGTATCTTTGAAGAAGTGAAGGAACCGTGTTTAATTGTTACTTACAGATGTGAATGGTTCACCCAATATTCATTGATCCGCTTGTCTTGAGGATCTATATTCACCGCGGGCAAAACCAACTGGCCACTGCAGCCCACGTGGAACCCCGCAGTCGTGAGCAACAGCAGCAGCAATAACCCCCAAGAAGAGCTCGCCACCAGAGATTACCGCACATCGACAGGTCCCACATGACATACCTGCAGATGTCTGAGCACCAGTGTCAGAGGTGATTGCAGATTTCGAGAGAGGTGGTGACACATTTCTGTTCCCTAATCAATGATGAACTGCAGCCAATGGGCTTCGGTTGTCATCCTATCCCTGTGGCCCTCAAAATGACAGCGGCTCTTAACTGTTATGCCCCTGCATTATTTCAGGGGCCCACCAGAGACCTTTGTGCAACTGCATCAGGGAGGTCACCGATGCCCTGTACCAGAGGGCTGGAGACTATGTTCACTTTACAACAGACCCAGAGAGCCAGGCCCAGAGGGCCATCACTTTCAGCTAAGTTGCGGATTTCCCACCGGTGCCAGGGGTCATAGCTTGCACCCATGTGACCATCAAGGCTTCGACGAGGCAAACTGCTGTCAACGTCTGCCGTCGGGGCTTCCAATCGCTCAACGTGCAGCTGGCATGTGAGCACCAGAAACGCTTCATGCAAATCTGTGTCCACTTCTCAGGCACCTGTCATAGTGCCTTCTTCCTGCACCAGTCCCAGCTGCCACTGCTATTCACTGAACTGGCTCAGATGGAGGGGTGGCTACTTGCAGACATGGCTCCTGATACCGGTGAGATAAACCACCAATGCTGCATAGGAGTGATACAATGCCAGCCATGGAGCTACAACAGCCATCATTGAGCAGGCAATCGGCATGCTGAAAATGTGCTTCCACTGACTGGATAGATTGGCTGGTGCCCTGCAGTATGAACCAGAGTCCGATCCTGCTGTCTTCACCACCCAGAGTGTCTGCAGCCACAGCATGCAGTGAGTCCGATCCTCCTGTCTTCACTGTCCAGAGTGTCTGCAGCCACAGCATGCGGTGAGTCCGATCCTGCTGTCTTCACTGTCCAGAGTGTCTGCAGCCACAGTGTGCGGTGAGTCCGATCCTGCTGTCTTCACTGTCCAGAGTGTCTGCAGCCACAGCATGCGGTCAGTCCGATCCTGCTGTCTTCACTGTCCAGAGTGTCTGCAGCCACAGTGTGCGGTGAGTCCGATCCTGCTGTCTTCACTGTCCAGAGTGTCTGCAGCCACAGTGTGCGGTGAGTCCGATCCTGCTGTCTTCACTGTCCAGAGTGTCTGCAGCCATGGAGTGCGGTGAGTCCGATCCTGCTGTCTTCACCACCCAGAGTGTCTGCAGCCACGGAGTGCAGTGAGTCCGATCCTGCTGTTTTCACTGTCCAGAGTGTCTGCAGCCACGGATTGCGGTGTGTCCGATCCTGCTGTCTTCACCGCCCAGAGTGTCTGCAGCCACGGCGTGCGGTGAGTCCGATCCTGCTGTCTTCACCACCCAGAGTGTCTGCAGCCACGGAGTGCAGTGAGTCCGATCCTGCTGTTTTCACTGTCCAGAGTGTCTGCAGCCACGGATTGCGGTGTGTCCGATCCTGCTGTTTTCACTGTCCAGAGTGTCTGCAGCCACGGATTGCGGTGTGTCCGATCCTGCTGTCTTCACCGCCCAGAGTGTCTGCAGCCACGGAGTGCGGTGAGTCCGATCCTGCTGTCTTCACTGTCCAGAGTGTCTGCAGCCACGGAGTGCGGTGAGTCTGATCCTGCTGTCTTCACCACCCAGAGTGTCTGCAGCCACGGAGTGCGGTAAGTCCATTGAAGTGAAGAAGGAGCAGCGGGACCCGAGAGAAGTCTTGAGAAAAGGTGCCCCGAACACCCAAAAAATCCACGAACGGCCCCCCCGGCCGCAACTTCAAAGCGCCCGCGGGAGATGGCTCGGAGAGCATCTGCAGCGCACTGTCGGCAATGCTGCATGCCTTTATTTAAACCACTGCAAATAAAAACCCTTAGCAAATGTAATCACCTCGAAGTCTGCCAAAATATGCTTCACCTCCCGAAGGACGTGGATGAGCTTTCTGGACGTCGATGGTGGGCACTGAGGAAATGGCTTATTACCTGCACCAGCTTCCCCCCCCTCCCAACCCCCTTTACCCCCCTTCCACCCCCCCGTCCCCTTCCCTGCTCCACCCTCTCAGCTCACCCCCTCACAACCCCATCCCAGCCCGCCCCCCCCCGCATCATCTTCACCCCGCACCCCCTTCCCCTGCACCCCCCCCACCTCCCTACAGCCCCCTTCCCTGCTCCCCCTCGCACCCCCCTCCCACCCCCTCCCTCTACCCCTCCCCCTTGCATCCCCTCCTCCTACCGGCATCATCCTGCACCTGTGTAGGGGCCCCAACAACCCCACTGCCTTGTGGGCGTCTTGGGAGAGACCAAGGCTAAGGGAGTAAACCCTAACAGAAAATCCGGAGCGGAACCCCGTAGGCGGTCATGTGTCACCTTTGGCATGTTTCCGGCAGTTCCTGCAGCCATACCGGTGCCAAACGTCATGTGCTGCACTCCTTTGGACCCCACCAGAACGGCCGAGAGGGGGGTTTTGACGAATGGGCAACTCTCAACCTCCATAAATTTGCCCAGGCATGCGCCATGGAGAGGTCACTCCATAGTTGCCTCACAGCGACTGACACAACATGGAAGGCAGCAGTTACGGGTTATAAGTCCAGATAAATTGGCATAGAAACTGGGCGCCACGGGTTGCCTTTGTCGGTGGGAGAGGTCATTGCACCTCACTGGACAGCTACCGCCCGCCTCAAACCGGGCAGCCCCCGGTCAATAAGGTTCTATCCCGCCACAGTCTGCCTGCTTCAATGGGTGCTTGGAGCTCAGGGTCATTGCCCGAAAGGTGGACTGATACACCACACCAAACAACACGAAAAAAGGAAAGAAGGTACCAGCCCTTCGCTTTGCAAGCTGGAACGTCAGAACTATGTGTCCTGGCCTATCAGAAGACCTTACACAAATCAACGATTCTCGGAAGACCGCCATCATTAACAACGAGCTCAGTAGATTCAATGTAGACATTGCAGCACTTCAGGAGACTCGCCTCCCCGCGAGTGGATCTCTAGCAGAGCAAGACTACACCTTCTTCTGGCAGGGCAGGGATCCTGAAGAACCAAGACAGCATGGAGTGGGCTTCGCCATCAGAAACTCCTTGCTCAGCATGATAGATCCTCCCTCAAATGGCTCAGAACGCATACTGTCCATCCGACTGCTCACCACCTCTGGTCCAGTACACCAACTCAGCATCTATGCACCAACACTCTGCTCCCCACATGAAGCTAAAAATCAGTTCTACGAGGAACTCCATAACATCATCAGCAGCATCCCCAACACCGAACACCTATTCCTGCTGGGGGACTTTAATGCCAGGATTGGGGCCAACCATGACTCATGGCCCTCCTGCCTTGGGCGGTATTGTGTTGGAAGGATGAATGAGAACGGGCAGAGACAGCTTGAGTTGTGTACCTATCATAACCTCTGCATCACCAACTCGTTCTTTCACACTAAACCCAGTCATCAGGTTTCATGGAGGCACCCAAGATCGCGTCGTTGGCACCAGCTAGACCTCATTGTCACAAGGCGAGCCGCCTTAAACAGTGTTCAAATCACACACAGCTTCCACAGTGTGGACTGCGACACCGACCACTCCCTGGTGTGCAGCAAGGTTAGACTCAGACCAAAGAAGTTGCATCATTCCAAGCAGAAGGACCACCCGCGCATCAACACGAGCAGAATTTCTCACCCACAGCTGTTACAAAAATCTCTAAATTCACTTGTAACAGCCCTTCAAAACACTCCCACAGGGGATGCTGAGACCAAGTGGGCCCACATCAGAGACACCATCTATGAGTCAGCTTTGACCACCTACGGCAAATGTGCGAAGAGAAATGCCGACTGGTTTCAATCCCATAATGAAGAGCTGGAACCTGTCATAGCCGCTAAGCACATTGCACTGTTGAACTACAAGAAAGCCCCCAGCGATTTAACATCCGCAGCACTTAAAACAGCCAGAAGCACTGCACAAAGAACAGCCAGGCGCTGCGCAAACGACTACTGGCAACACCTATGCAGTCATATTCAGCTGGCCTCAGACACCGGAAACATCAGAGGAATGTATGATGGCATGAAGAGAGCTTTTGGGCCAACCATCAAGAAGATCGCCTCCCTCAAATCTAAATCAGGAGACATACTCACTGACCAACACAAACAAATGGACCGCTGGGTTGAGCACTACCTAGAACTGTACTGTGCTGGGACGAGGGAGCAGTACCCCAGGACATGCGCGATGCCAACATCATCACCCTCTATAAAAACAAAGGTGACCGTGGTGACTGCAACAATTACCGTGGAATCTCCCTGCTCAGCATAGTGGGGAAAGTCTTTGCTCGAGTCGCTCTGAACAGGCTCCAGAAGCTGGCCGAGCGCGTCTACCCTGAGGCACAGTGTGGCTTTCGTGCAGAGAGATCGACCGTTGAAATGCTGTTCTCCCTTCGTCAGATACAGGAGAAATGCCGTGAACAACAGATGCCCCTCTACATTAGATTAGATTAGATTAGATTAGATTAGAGATACAGCACTGAAACAGGCCCTTCGGCCCACCGAGTCTGTGCCGAACATCAACCACCCATTTATACCAATCCTACACTAACCCCATATTCCTGCCAAACATCCCCACCTGCCCCTATATTTCCCTAACACCTACCTACACTAGTGACAATTTATAATGGCCAATTTACCTAACAACCTGCAAGTCTTTTGGCTTGTGGGAGGAAACCGGAGCACCCGGAGAAAACCCACGCAGACACAGGGAGAACTTGCAAACTCCACACAGGCAGTACCCGGAATCGAACCCGGGTCCCTGGAGCTGTGAGGCTGCGGTGTTAACCACTGTGCCACTGTGCCTCCCTAAGCAATATCCTGGGTCCCTGGGTTACTAGTCTAGTGACAATACCACTATGCCACCACCTCCCCTACACAATACCACTATGCCACCACCTCCCCTACATTGCTTTCATTGATCTCACCAAAGCCTTTGACCTCGTCAGCAGACATGGTCTCTTCAGACTACTAGAAAAGATTGGATGTCCACCAAAGCTACTAAGTATCATCACCTCATTCCATGACAATATGAAAGGCACAATTCAACATGGTGGCTCCTCATCAGAGCCTTTTCCTATCCTGAGTGACGTGAAACAGGGCTGTGTTCTCGCACCCACACTTTTTGGGATTTTCTTCTCCCTGCTGCTTTCACATGCGTTCAAGCCCTCTGAAGAAGGAATTTTCCTCCACACAAGATCAGGGGGCAAGTTGTTCAACCTTGCCCGTCTAAGAGCGAAGTCCAAAGTACGGAAAGTCCTCATCAGGGAACTCCTCTTTGCTGACGATGCTGCTTTAACATCTCACACTGAAGAATGCCTGCAGAGTCTCATCGACAGGTTTGTGGCTGCCTGCAATGAATTTGGCCTAACCATCAGCCTCAAGAAAACGAACATCATGGGGCAGGACGTCAGAAATGCTCCATCCATCAGTATTGGCGACCACGCTCTGGAAGTAGTTCAAGAGTTCACCTACCTAGGCTCAACTATCACCAGTAACCTGTCTCTAGATGCAGAAATCAACAAGCGCATGGGAAAGGCTTCCACTGCTATGTCCAGACTGGCCAGGAGAGTGTGGGAAAATGGCGCACTGACACGGAACACAAAAGTACGAGTGTATCAGGCCTGTGTCCTCAGTACCTTGCTCTTTGGCAGCGAGGCCTGGACAACGTATGTCAGCCAAGAGCGACGTCTCAATTCATTCCATCTTCGCTGCATCAGAAGATTACTTGGCATCAGGTGGCAGGACCGTATCTCCAACACAGAATCCTCGAGGCGGCCAACATCCCCAGCTTGTACACACTACTGAGTCAGCGGCGCTTGAGATGGCTTGGCCATGTGAGCCGCATGGAAGATGACAGGATCCCCAAAGGCACATTGTACAGCGAGCTCGCCACTGGTATCAGACCCACCGGCCGTCCATGTCTCCGCTTTAAAGACGTCTGCAAACGCGACATGAAATCCTGTGACATTGATCACAAGTCGTGGGAGTCAGTTGCCAGCGTCCGCCAAAGCTGGCGGGCAACCATAAAGGAGGGGCTAAAGTGTGGCGAGTCGAAGAGACTTAGTAGTTGGCAGGAAAAAAGACAGAGGCGCAAGGGGAGAGCCAACTGTGTAACAGCCCCGACAAACAAATTTCTCTGCAGCACCTGTGGAAGAGTGTGTCACTCCAGAATTGGCCTTTATAGCCACTCCAGGCGCTGCTTCACAAACCACTGACCACCTCCAGGCGCGTATCCATCGTCTCTCGAGATAAGGAGGCCAAAGAGAGACGATAGAATAGCCTGTGAGTGCAATGTTCATTATTCAATCGTTACCCAGAAATTTGGCAGAGATATTGTGAGTGTGAATAGAGAAAGGCTTCCACGAGATATCAACCGAAATGTTAAGCAGTTGATGTTTTTGAAGACCAGACTTTGCTGCTCAGTTTCCATATCTCCGTGCAGCCCAAATTAGATTTGGCTGAATCCTCTTTTTATGCAGAGCCGTTTCACATCCTATGATCACACGGAGAGTGCGGGGGGAGATCTGCTTGTTGATTGGTTTTCTTCCTTTGAACTATAAGTGGAGGATGGAGCTTGTGCAGTGCAGTTGAACAGTTGCTGAAGGAAAAGCCTTTTATTATCTATGAGGTCCCTGCACCACTCATAGCCAGTGTAACTGCTTTTGTCTCAATTTATTTGGGAAAGTTAAAGAGCCCTGTGAAGTGCAGCCAACACTGAATATTGTGAACAAATCCTAATGATTGAGTAGCTGTCTGTTACTGAAACAGGAAGAAATCCAGGTGCATTGCTGTTAACTCTAATCTGGGTGTAACTTAGTGTTACAGTGGCAACTTTGTCCATATAGACCTTGGTTTAAAGCCCCAGAACCATGAGAATCATTGGATCTGAAAGTGTAGAATGAGTCTATTCAACTCATGGTGCCTTTGCTGAGATTTTTAAAGATTAATCCCATTAATCCCACTTCCCTGCTGAGTCTCCTTTGTCCTGTAAATGCTTAATTTGAAAATATATATCCAATTCCCTGCTGAAAGTTGTGAATGAATTGTCTATCCCGGGCCTTTTAGGGAGTGAATTCCAGGTTGTATCAATGAACAATGGAGAGATGCTTCACTTTTAAATCATTGGGTCAACCTCAGCTGAAACAATTTTAGACACCACACTTTCGAAAGGATAGGAAAGTCTGAGAGATTGACCAGAATTACAAAAGACGTGGTGGACTTCTGTTTTGTAGATAGACTAGGATTACAGGGAAGGAGAAGGGGAGATTTAATGAAGGTGTTAATGTTGATGAGAGTTTGTAATAGACTCAGAGTGGTCTTGGTTAGACTTTGCTGATAGAAGTGTGTTTAGTTCTGGTCTTCATAGTACAAAATATTTATAAAAGCATTGGAGAAAGTGTGAAAAGAATTGCAGAATGATATCAGAACTAAGATGTTCGAACCTTCATGAAAGATTGAACAGGCTGGAGATCTTTTCTCTGTAAAAGTGAGGTTTGAGAGGTTTCTTCATAATTAGGAGGGGTTTAATCAGGTAGAAATAGAGAAGGAGTTTTTCAGTTGGTGGGAAGGGAAGTTTGACATTGAAGCATTCTTTGGGCCTCCTTATCTCGAGAGACAATGGATACGCGCCTGGAGGTGGTCAGTGGTTTGTGAAGCAGCGCCTGGAGTGGCTATAAAGGCCAATTCTGGAGTGACAGGCTCTTCCACAGGTGCTGCAGAGAAATTTGTTTGTTGGGGCTGTTGCACAGTTGGCTCTCCCCTTGCGCCTCTGTCTTTTTTCCTGCCAACTACTAAGTCTCTTCGACTCGCCACAATTTAGCCCTGTCTTTATGGCTGCCCGCCAGCTCTGGCGAATGCTGGCAACTGACTCCCACGACTTGTGATCAATGTCACACGATTTCATGTCGCGTTTGCAGAAGTCTTTATAACGGAGACATGGACGGCCGGTGGGTCTGATACCAGTGGCGAGCTCGCTGTACAATGTGTCTTTGGGGATCCTGCCATCTTCCATGCGGCTCACATGGCCAAGCCATCTCAAGCGCCGCTGACTCAGTAGTGTGTATAAGCTGGGGATGTTGGCCGCTTCAAGGACTTCTGTGTTGGAGATATAGTCCTGCCACCTGATGCCAAGTATTCTCCGAAGGCAGCGAAGATGGAATGAATTGAGACGTCGCTCTTGGCTGGCATACGTTGTCCAGGCCTCGCTGCCGTAGAGCAAGGTACTGAGGACACAGGCCTGATACACTCGGACTTTTGTGTTCCGTGTCAGTGCGCCATTTTCCCACACTCTCTTGGCCAGTCTGAACATAGCAGTGGAAGCCTTACCCATGCGCTTGTTGATTTCTGCATCTAGAGACAGGTTACTGGTGATAGTTGAGCCTAGGTAGGTGAACTCTTGAACCACTTCCAGAGCGTGGTCGCCAATATTGATGGATGGAGCATTTCTGACATCCTGCCCCATGATGTTCGTTTTCTTGAGGCTGATGGTTAGGCCAAATTCATTGCAGGCAGACGCAAACCTGTCGATGAGACTCTGCAGGCATTCTTCAGTGTGAGATGTTAAAGCAGCATCGTCAGCAAAGAGGAGTTCTCTGATGAGGACTTTCCGTACTTTGGACTTCGCTCTTAGACGGGCAAGGTTGAACAACCTGCCCCCTGATCTTGTGTGGAGGAAAATTCCTTCTTCAGAGGATTTGAACGCATGTGAAAGCAGCAGGGAGAAGAAAATCCCAAAAAGTGTGGGTGCGAGAACACAGCCCTGTTTCACACCACTCAGGATAGGAAAGGGCTCTGATGAGGAGCCACCATGTTGAATTGTGCCTTTCATATTGTCATGGAATGAGGTGATGATACTTAGTAGCTTTGGTGGACATCCGATCTTTTCTAGTACTCTGAAGAGACCACGTCTGCTGACGAGGTCAAAGGCTTTGGTGAACCATAGAACCATAGAATCATAGAATGGTTACAGCACAGTGGCGCAGTGGTTAGCACTGCAGCCTCACAGCTCCAGGGACCCGGGTTCGATTCTGGGCACTGCCTGTGTGGAGTTTGCAAGTTCTCCCTGTGTCTGCGTGGGTTTTCTCCGGGTGCTCCGGTTTCCTCCCACAAGCCAAAAGACTTGCAGGTTGGTAGGTAAATTGGCCATTATAAATTGTCACTAGTATAGGTCGGTGGCAGGGAAATATCGGGACAGATGGGGATGTTTGGTAGGAATATGGGATTAGTGTAGGATTAGTATAAATGGGTGGTTGATGGTCGGCACAGACTCGGTGGGCCGAAGGGCCTGTTTCAGTGCTGTATCTCTAATCTAAAAAAAAAGCACAGAAGGAGGCCATTCAACCCATTGTGTCCATCCTAGACTCGACGAGAGTAATACAGCGAGCCCCACTCCCCCACCTTTTCTCCAGAGGCCTGCATTTATTTCTATTCCAATAATTATCTAATTCCCTTCTGAAAGACATGATTACATCTCCCTCCATCACACTCTCAGGCAGTGTATTCCAGATCCTAACCACAAGATGCATTAAAACGTTTTTCCTCATGTCACCTTTGATTCTTTTTCCATTCACCTAAAATCTGTGTCCTCTGGTTCTCTCCTTTTCTTCCAATGGGAACCATTTGTCCTTAACTACCCCGCCTAGACCCCTCATAATTCTGAACAATTCTATCAAATCTCATCTCAACCTTCTCTTCTCTGAAGAGAACAGTCGAAGCTTCTCCACTCTATCCATGGACATGAAGTCTGTCATCCCTGGAAACATTCTCTTCAATCTTTTCTTCATCCTCTCTAATTCTTCACAAGTGTAGTGCCCAGAATTGGACAGAATAATCCAGTTGAGGCCAAACCAGCGTTTTGTAAATATTCACCATAACGTCCTTGCTTTTGTACGGTGTGCCTCCAGTTATAAAGCCCAGGATCCCAAATGCCTTTTTAACCACTTTCTCAACATGTCCTGCGACTGTCAATGATTTGTTCACAAATATTCCCAGGATTTTCTGGTTGCAAACTGTCACTAGTGGAGTGCTGGGCCCTGACCTGTTTACAATCTTTATTAATGACTCTAATGAAGGGATTCAGTGTATTGTAGGCAAATTGGATGACGGTTTAAAGATAGATAGGAAAGCAAATTATTAGGAGGACACATAGAGGACAGGATTTTACAGACCCGCCGATGTCAGGTTTCGTGGCGGGGTGGGGAGGAGGAAAATGCCTGTGGAAGAGGGCTGACACGCACCCCGAGACCGGGAGGAGGTCCTGGTGTGATATCACCTGTGGTGGTGAGGCCTTGTAGTGCCAAGCCCACCACCCCCCGCCCTCACCCCCTGGCACTCTGTGACAGGAGCCCATTTGTATTTTCAAATAAATGTAAATAAATGCATTCTTTATCCTTCTGTTCCCACTCAGATCTTCAGCCTGGTGACCGGCACTCCCCAGCCTTCGGATCCCCATCGGAGGAAATGAAGTGGAACACTTGTAGGGAGGGGAGAGGAGGGAGGTTTCTCAGTGGGGGAGGTGGAAGGAGGCACAGGCTCAAAGTGACATCATTGTGTTGCAGATGGTGGAAAATGTTTGAGGTTAAAGTTGATGTACTTTGTGGGGGGAAGAAGCTAATGTGGACAGGTAAATGTTTTAGTGGAGTGGGGTGGACGGGAAGAGGGCAAGTTATTAACTTAATTGCTATTGGCGGGTGAGAGAGGGGAAAAGAAATGTCCTTAATTAATTTTATGCCCTTGCACTTTAAACATGTAAACTTAACGATCGGACTCAAAGCCCTTTGAAAATGGTGTCAGCACCTGTGTACAGACAGCTGACACCATTACCAGAAACAGACAGACAGTCCACTCCATGTGATCGGGGGCACCTCCTCCGGTTATTTAAATGAGCTGCCACACTTAGGATTGCAGCAGCTCCATGAGGTGCAGCCTGCCCAGGCAGACAGCCATTGATTTTGACAACAGGCTGATAAAATTCAGCCCAGAGTCTGTGAAGGGATTTCGATAGGTTAAGCGAGTCAGCAATAAATTGGCTGATGGTGTTTGTAGGTTTGTAGGTTTGTCCACTTTGTTGAGAAGACTGGAAAACAGAATATCATTTAAATAGAGAGAGATTGCAGAATGCTCTGGGATCTGGGTGTATGAATCACAAAACATTAGCAGGCAGGTACAGCAAGTAATTACAAAACAAAGGAATTTTGTCCTTTATTCCAGGAAGGATGGTGTATAAAAGCAGTGAAGTCTTGTAACAGCTGTAGAGGATGTTGGTGAGACCACACCTAAAATAATGCGGAGAGTTTTGGTCTCCTTATTTAAGGAGGGATATACTTAAGTTGGAAGCAGTTCCGAGAAGTTTCACTAGGTTAATTCCTGGGCTAAAGGGGTTGTCTTATGAAGAAATGTTGAACAGGTAGAATCACTACTCATTGAAGTTTGGAAGAATTAGAGGTGATTTCGAGGCCATTAAAACATTTGTTTAATTTTCATAGTTTTCAAACTATATTTGTCCCCTCTTTGGATAGTTTCAGAAACACTTCCCTTTGTTGAAATAGGTTTTTTTATGTCATTTGATCTAAGTTCCCATGTGTGGCCATAAATATGATAAATATTTTTAATATTACTTTTCCACCTATAGGAGGATGCAGACGAACCTCTGAATTAGAGATTAGAAGAGAAGTCAAAATTAAGCAATTAGAAAGACAAAGAGAAACTATGAAATTAAATTAACAAGGAATGTAAAACAAGACACTTAAATAATTTCCAGGAACCTCAATGAAAAAGGAATTATGGGATCGGAATATAACCATTTAGAGATAGTTAGTATACTACCACAGGTAACAATAATGATAGTGATAGTGATACTAATGATACTGATATGGAAAGAATGCTGAAGACCGCAGTAAGCATGGTGTAAGTTTTGTAATGTGTCACCACCTGACAACGTCAATTGATCCGCCAGTAGCAACCTCGGAGAGCCTCAACTCCCAGTGTTATCATCTGATGGATACACAGTCAACATCATATGTGTCTATGCACCAATTCTGAACACCAGCATCTCAGATAAAGAGCATTTCTATGACTCTCTAAGTGACATTCTGAGGAACATACAGTTGTGGAGAAAATCTAACCACTCTCAAGATCATGGGATTAAAACAAATATAAACTTTATTTCAAGCATATGAGGGGGAGAAGCTTCTGGTTACCCAAATATCTTCACAGTGATACAGAGTTACAGCACACATTTAGAGGATATAATAGTCATTACTCACTGTTCACACTACACCCGACACCTTCCAGGTAGACAACTTGATCAATAAACTGGATTGTATTGCCCCACAGATGTCTTCCTGGGTTCACCTCTCCTGACCTTGAAGCTGGTAGTTCCCATGGCTTATTGCTGCCTGTCTGATCTCCGGTCTTCCCTTATCTCTTTGATCAGTGAAGGAAGGACAGCATGTTTACAAAGGCTGTAGAGGCAACTAGGTACTGAGTTGTATAATCCCAGCACAATGGTCAAGTATCCCATCATTCAACGGGTCCTTCACAACTACAGTGTTTCTTCTGAGCTTATTAATGCATAATAAGGTCAGATCTACTAATGTTGCCCCTTTGGTCTCACTTCAGTCCCTCCTTTTAGACCCCTGGTGCACCACCTGACCCAGGCGGGACATTCCCGAAATCCTCTACTCACCAATTGTTCCAGGGATGCTAGTGGAGTTCAGAGGGATTCAGACATTCTTGTTTACAGTTCTCTTATGTGTCAACAATGTCCTGTTGACCTAGGCTGGGCCCGGAACCATCATTCCATTAGATTGCAACATCCTCATAAATGTTCCCGACTTTTATATTCCCTGGGAGATGGGCTTCAACTGTGGTGGATATCAATCTGCACCCTTTGTTAGCCAACATCACCATCTGCACCACATGTGATAGCGTCAGCCTCTGGTGGCAACAAATAGAAAGACTGACCAACAGAACCACAACGGACACAATGGCTGCAGTGATTCTTCCCATTTCCCACCAGTTATACGGCATTCTTGACATCTTGGCTTGATTACTGGCTGAGTCCTCAAATACCACAGCCACTCCATTGGGTAGGTTTACCTGCACCTTGCCCCTCGTGATTGCTTGACAGCTTTGCTCCATAAACCTCCTTGTGGTGGCGAGGGCACATTACGCCATTTCCCGAGCTATTCTTCCTGGGATATCGTCAATGTTTAATGAACCAATACACCATGGGCTGAATACATATCCCGTGAGGGCCCTGCCTGCAAGGTGGAATTCTCTCACTGTAAAGGAATCTGTCATCTGCAGGCAGAAGGTATGGTTATTGTCACACTCCAATCCTATATATAAGAACCTCATCCTGTCTGTCATAAAGCATCACGGTGTATGGGAGGTTAGGACTGCCTTAAATGATTTTCCAGGAGTGTTGACCGAAACCACTATTGCAGAGTCACTACTGATGGGTCTCAGGGTATTACAAGAGCAGGTGATGTAATGCTGCGACTCAGTACAACATTCAAACATTCTGGTGTTGTCATCGAAAGGGCACCAATTAAACCTAGAGCTATATACCCCCACGATCACACCAGATACACCAACCCATTCCTCTCCTCACCCAGGGATTCAAATTCATATCCCTTTGAATAAGTTCCGTTAGCATGTTCTTGAGGCACAATCATTAGGAACTTAGGTCTCTGATACCCACAAGTTGACAAATGAAAGCATCATATAACATTACATCCGAACTGATTAACAATGTCTTCATTGCTCTTGACAATATTGTCCCTCTAACTCTGATTCCTAAACTAATGGAGGCAGATTAATCCATCCCACCATGATGTCCAATCCGGTGTTAGACACCCTCGAGCTGCTCTCTCCTTTAGGTAGGTACACATACTCTCCTGGATGTAGACAAGTGGTTCTGTTGATATTTACGGTGGGTGCCTCTCATGCCACCACAGTTACTAGGAGGGTGATCACCGTTACTGCTACCCACCGGGCTGCCATTGCTCCAGTGGTTTACCAGAAACAGAATGTTGGCAGAAACAGAATGTGAGTCAAGTCGTTTGACCTGAGACCATTGGGAGAGGTGTCACACCGTGAGGCATTCCTGGAAAGTAAAGTACCAATCACATCATTTTCAGAATTTTCCTTTTACAATCTAAATATACAGGATATTCCTGTATCAAACCTCTGAGCTGAAACACAGTGATGTTGTTTTCATATTCAATCCAATATTTACTGTTGTCCAAACAGAAAGCACAGAGACTGATTCTGTTGTTTTATTGCTTTCTAAAAATCTCTTTAAATTTCATATTAGAAAACCAAATCAAAGGAATTTAATTTAATTCAACAATTTCAATTCATTGTAGATGTCTAATCAAATTATTGAAGCTGTTGACAATCTTGTTGCACTTTCAGTTACCGCGAAATAGAAACATAGTATCATCGAAAGATTAAGGCATAGAAAGAGGCCACTTGGCATTTCGTGTCTGTACCAGCTGAAAAATGATGCAGCTATTCTAATCCTACCTTCCACCAGTTGCTCCGTAGCCTGCAGATTACGTCACATGAGGTGCATATCCAGGCTGACTCAACTACCCTTTCAGGCAGTGAATTTCAGAATCCTGCCACCCACTGGGTGAAAAAGATTTTCCTCATCACCCCTCCAAGTCTTCGACCAATCACTTTAAATCTATGCCCCCTCGCTACTGACCTCTCTGCTAAAGTAAATAGGCCCTTCACCTCCACTCTATCCAGGCCCCTCAAAATTGTGTACATTTTAATAAGAACACCCCACCCCCCCTCCCAGCTTTCTCTGTTCCAAGGAGAACAAACCCAGCCTATCCAATCTTTCCTCATAGCTGCATTTTCCAGTCCTGGCAACATCCTCGTAAATCTCCTCTGTATCCTCTCTAGTGCAATTACATCCATTCTGTAATGAGGTGAACAGAACTGCACACAGTACGCAACTTCTGGCCTAACCAATGAGTTATACAGTTCCAGCATAACCTTCCTGCTCTTATATTCTTTACCATGGCTATTAAAGGTAAAGATTCCAAATGCCTTCTTAACCACCTTATCGACCTGTCCTGCTACCTTCAGGGATCTGTAGACATTCACTCCAAGGTCTCACACTTCTTTTCCACTTCTCATTATTTTCCCATTAATTGTATATTCCTTTGCCTTGTTTTACCTTCCAAAATACCTCACCTCATACTTTTTCTTTTAGAGATACAGCACTGAAACAGGCTCTTCGGCCCAACGAGTCTGTGCCGACGATCAACCACCCATTTATACTAATCCTGCACTAATCCCAAATTCCTACCACATCCCGACCTGTCCCTATATTTCCCTACCACCTAACTATACTAGCAACAATTTGTAATGGCCAATTTACCTATCAACCTGCAAGTCTTATGGCTTGTGGGAGGAAACTGGAGCACCCGGAGAAAACCCACGCAGACACAGGGAGAACTTGCAAACTCCACACAGGCAGTACCCAGAACTGAACCCGGGTCGCTGGAGCTGTGAGGCTGCGGTGCGAACCACTGCGCCACTGTGCTGCCGACTTCTCCAGGTTGAATTCCATTTGCCACTTTTATGCCCGTCTGACCAGACCACCAGTATCTTCCTGCAGCCTACAGCTGTCCTCCTCGCTATCTATCACACGGCCAACCTTTCTTTCGTCTCAAACTTCTCGATCATACCGCCTACTCTTACGTCCAAATTGTTACTATATTCCACAAAAAAGAGGGAATCCAGTGCTGAGCCCTGCGGAACACCACTGGAAACAGGCCTCCAGTCGCGAAAAAACACCCGTCAACAATTACCCTTTGTTTCTGCCACTGAGCCAATTTTGTTTCCACCGATCGCATTTCCCTGGATCCCATGGGATTTTATTTTTTTAAACCAGTTTGCTGTGTGGGACCTTGTCAAAAGCCTTGCGAAAATCCATGTAGACAACACCAACTGCTGTACCCTTATCTATCTTCCTTGTAACATCTTCAAACAATTCGATCAATTTGGTCAAACAAGATCTTCCATTAACAAATCCATGCTGACTCTCCTTGATTAACCTGTGCCTTTCTAAGTGACAGTTTATCCTGTCTCTCAGAATAGATTCCAATAATTTGCCCACTAATGATGTTAGACTGACTGGCCTGTAATTATTCAGTCTATCCTTCGCACCCTTTGTATACAGAGGTACAACATTATCAGTTCTCCAATCCTCTGGCTCCAAACCTGTATCCAGTGAGGACTGGAAGATGATGGTCAAACCTTCTGTTATTTCCTCTATTTCTTTATAAAGGACAAAGATCAATTCTGCTCGAGGCAGGATGTGTCAATGATCCAGACATATCTGACAATACACAAACTTAAACATTTTTATAATGCTCAATAGAAATATATTTTGAAAGTTGTACGGTCAGTTTAAACTGCTCGTATAAAAGGTTAACTTTCTGCTCGTCTGAAAGGGGATAGGAAGAACATTCTCAGATGGACTAGTGATGATGTCACCACCCCTATTCCTATGACAACAGAACAAATTACGTGCTCTGGAGTCGTCTGAACAGGTTCTTGATAAGCAAATGAGAAATTTGTATTTCAGAATGCTTTCCACTGACAATGTTTCAAAATGCCAGCTCTCTCTTTATTTAGATCCCTTTGTTAAATTCTCTTCTTTCTCATCTTTTCTAAGAGCATTTAAATTTAGTGCCTCCAAATTAATTCCTCCTAACCCTTCTCTGACTCCTGTCTAAGTCTGTTCAGGACAGCTCACTAAAATGGGAAAACAACCCAAAATTATTTACTGCCGACCTTCTTAGATGTCCTGGAGCATATCAACATTACAAAGGAGGAGGTTTTGGAGGTTTAGAAGTGCTTGTAGGTAGATAAATCCCCAGGGCCTGACCAGGTGTATCCTAGGATACTATGGGAAGCAAGGGAGGAGATTGCTGGGGCTTTAGCAGAGATTTTTGTATCATCGTTAGCCACGGGTGAGATACCGGAAGACTGGAGGATAGCTAATGTTGTGCCTTTATTTAAGAAGGGCAGCAGGGATAAGCCAGGGAACTACAGGCCGGTGAGCCTTAAATCAGTGGTGGGAAAGTAATTGGAAGGGATTCTGAGAGACAGGATTCAGATGCATCTGGAAAGGCATGGTCTCATTCGGAATAGTCAGCATGGCTTTGTGCATGGGAAATCATGTCTCACGAATTTGATTGAGTTTTTCAAGGAGGTGACCAAGAGTATTGATAAGGGCAGGGCGATGGACGTTGTCTACATGGACTTTAACAAGGCCTTTGACAAGGTCCCGCATGGTAGGCTGGTCCAGAAGGTTCGAATACATGGGATCCAGGGTGAGCAAGCAAATTTGATACACAATTGACTTGGTGATAGGAGGCAGAGGGTGGTAGTGGAGGGTTGTTTTTCAGATTGGAGGCTGGTGACCAGTGGTGTGAACAGGGATTGGTGCTGGGCCCTCTGTTGTTTGTCATATATATTAATGACTTGTATGTGAATGTAAGGGGCATGATTAGTAAGTTTGCAGATGACACCAAAATTGGTGGTATAGTGGACAGTGAAGAAGGTTGTCTAAGGTAACAACAGGAAATAGATCAACTGGGAAAGAGGGCAAGGAATTTAACGCAGACAAGTGTGAAGTGAAGTGATGCATTTTGGGAAGTTAAACCAGGGCATGACATATACAGTGAATGGCAGAGCCCTGGGGAGTGTTTTGAGCAGAGAGACCTTGGGGTGCAAGTACATAGTTCCCTGAAAGTGGCAAGACAGGTAGACAGGGTGGTGAAGAAGGCATATGACATGCTTGCCTTCATCGGCCGATGCATTGAGTACAAGAGTTGGGACGTCATGTTACAGTTGTACATAACGTTGGTTAGGCTGCATTTGGAGTACTGTGTGCAGTTCTGGTCGCTGCACTACAGGAAAGATGTGATTAAGCTAGAGAGGGTGCAGAAAAGATTCACAAGGATGTTGCCTGGTTTGGAGGGCTTGAGTTATAAAGAGAGATTGGAAAGGCTGGGTCTGTTTTCCCTGGAGTGAAGGAGGCTGAGAGGGGACATGATAGAGGTATATAAAATTATGAGAGGCATAGATAGGGTAGATAGCCAGAGTATGTTTCCCATGGTTGGGGTGACTAAAACTAGAGGGTATAGATTTAAGGTGAGAGGGAGGAGGTTTAAAGGGGATCAAAGGGGTAAATTTTTCACACAAAGAATAGTGGGTATCTGGAATGAGCTGCCTGAGGAGGTGGTGGAGGCAGGAACAGTAGCAACATTTAAAAGGCACCTGGACAGGTACATGAATGAGCAAGGCATAGAGGGATATGGAATTAATGCAGGCAGGTGGGATTAGTTTCGATAGGCTTTACGGTTGGCATGGACACGGAGGCGAAGGGCCTGTTTCTATGCTGTACGGCTCGATGACTCTATGGGGATAGTGCAGGAAGGTGGAGTTAGGATAATAGATCAGACATTATCGTATCGAATGACAGAGCAGAACCAAAGGGCCGAATGATCTACTCCTCTTCCTATTTCTTATGTTCTTATGTTCATATGCCTGTGATGTGCTTTACTTTGTAAGTCTTCTGGGACTTGTTATTCCATATTTTTGACAGTTTGTCTCAGTCACTGAAGCTGTTTGGTCAACTTCCAAATTCATCTTAAACATTTGAATGATTGGCAAGCAATAGCTGCTGATCTGCTGAGTGTATTTTCTATATAGGACACAAATGTCTCAGGGGAATGTGGATCGTAGCCAAGTTAAATCATATGAAAATAGCCATTGTACAGACCAGCTAATAGTGGAAGGGAATTAGAGGAAAATATGAAGTGAATAAAATTCATCGTGTATTAATCATGGGAGATTTCAATCACAACAGATAATCTGGAAAGAAGAAAAAATATATCCTGCTAAAAAAAAACAGACTACTCAATAATAAGATACCAGGGATAAATAAAGTGGAAAGCACAGAATTAAACCTAAGGCAGAGAAAGAGCAGGAAGGCAGTGCAGGAGTCCCCTGCGGTCATCTCCCTCCAAAACAAGTATACCGTTTTGGATATTGTTGAGGGAGATGGCTCACCAGGGGAAGGCAGCAGTAGCCAGGTCCATGGCACCGTGGCTGGCTCTGCTGTTCCGAAGGGCGGGAAAAAAGAGTGGAAGGGCTATAGTCGTAGGGGATTCGATTGTAAGGGGAGTAGATAGGCGGTTCTGTGGTCGAAAACGAGGCTCCCGAATGGTATGTTGCCTCCCAGGTGCACGGGTCAGGGACGTCTCAGATCGGCTGCAGAACATTCTAAAGGGGGAGGGTGAACAGCCAGTTGTCATTGTGCACATAGGCACTAATGATATAGGTAAAAAACGGGATGAGGTCGTACATGCAGAGTTTAGGGAGTTAGGAACCAAGTTAAAAAGTAGGACCTCAAAGGTAGTAATCTCAGGATTACTACCAGTGCCACGTGATAGTCAGAGTAAAAATGAAAGAATAGTCAGGATGAATGCGTGGCTTGAGAGATGGTGCAGGAAGGAGGGGTTCAGATTTTTGGGACATTGGGACCGGTTCTGGGGGAGGTGGGACTATTACAAATTGGACGGTCTACACCTGGGCCGGACTGGAACCAATGTCCTTGGAGGTGCTTTTTGCTAACGCTGTTGGGGAGGGTTTAAACTAATGTGGCAGGGGGATGGGAACCAATTGAGGTCAGTTGACAGTAAGGAGGTAGTAACAAAAGCCTGTAAGGAACTAGATAATGAAGTCAGTGTGACTAAGGGGAAGAGCAGGCAGGGAGCAGATGATGAATATAAAGGGACTGGTGGTCTGAGGTGCATTTGTTTTAATGCAAGAAGTGTAGTAGGTAAGGCAGATGAACTTAGGGCTTGGATTAGTACCTGGGAGTATGATGTTATTGCTATTACTGAGACTTGGTTGAGGGAAGGGCATGATTGGCAACTAAATATCCCAGGATATCGATGCTTCAGGCGGGATAGAGAGGGAGGTAAAAGGGGTGGAGGAGTTGCATTACTGGTCAAAGAGGATATCACAGCTGTGCTGAAGGAGGGCACTATGGAGGACTCGAGCAGTGAGGCAATATGGACAGAACTCAGAAATAGGAAGGGTGCGGTAACAATGTTGGGGCTGTACAACAGGCCTCCCAACAGCGAGCGTGAGATAGAGGTACAAATATGTAAACAGATTATGGAAAGATGTAGGAGCAACAGGGTGGTGGTGATAGGAGATTTTAATTTTCCCAACATTGACTGGGATTCGCTTAGTGTTAGAGGTCCAGATGGAGCAGAATTTGTAAGGAGCATCCAGGAGGGTTTTCTAGAGCAGTATGTAAATAGTCCAACTCGGGAAGGGGCCATACTGGACCTGGTGTTGGGGAATGAGCCCGGCCAGGTTGTTGAAGTTTCAGTAGGGGACTACTTTGGGAATAGTGATCACAATTCCGTAAGCTTTAAAATACTCATGGACAAAGACGAGAGTGGTCCAAAAGGGAGAGTGCTAAATTGGGGGAAGGCCAACTACACCAAAATTTGGCAGGAGCTGGGAAATGTAGATTGGGAGCAGCTGTTTGAAGGTAAATCCACATGTGATATGTGGGAGGCTTTTAAAGAGAGGTTGATTAGCGTGCAGGAGAGACATGTTCCTGTGAAAATGAGGGATAGAAATGGCAAGATTAGGGAACCATGGATGACAGGTGAAATTGTGAGACTAGCTAAGAGGAAAAAGGAAGCATACATAAGGTCTAGGCGGCTGATGAAAGACGAAGCTTTGAAAGAATATCGGGAATGTAGGACCAATCTGAAACGAGGAATTAAGAGGGCTAAAAGGGGTCATGAAATATCTTTAGCAAACAGGGTTAAGGAAAATCCCAAAGCCTTTTATTCAGATATAAGGAGAAAGAGGGTAACTAGAGAAAGGATTGGCCCACTAAAGGACAAAGGAGGAATGTTATGCTTGGACTCAGAGAAAATGGGTGAGATTCTAAACGAGTACTTTGCATCGGTATTCACCGAGGAGAGGGACATGACGGATGTTGAGGTTAGGAACAGATGTTTGATTACTCTAGGTCAAGTCGGCATAAGGAGGGAGGAAGTGTTGGGTATTCTAAAGGGCATTAAGGTGGACAAGTCCCCAGGTCCAGATGGGATCTATCCCAGGTTACTGAGGGAAGCGAGAGAGGAAATAGCTGGGGCCTTAACAGATATCTTTGCAGCATCCTTAAACACGGGTGAGGTCCCGGAGGACTGGAGAATTGCTAATGTTGTCCCCTTGTTTAAGAAGGGTAGCAGGGATAATCCAGGTAATTATAGACCGGTGAGCCTGACGTCAGTGGTAGGGAAGCTGCTGGAGAAGATACTGAGGGATAGGATCTATTCCCATTTGGAAGAAAATGGGCTCATCAGTGATAGGCAACGTGGTTTTGTGCAGGGAAGGTCATGTCTTACCAACTTAATAGAATTCTTTGAGGAAGTGACAAAGTTGATTGATGAGGGAAGGGCTGTCGATGTCATATACATGGACTTCAGTAAGGCGTTTGATAAGGTTCCCCATGGCAGGCTGATGGAGAAAGTGAAGGCGCTTGGGGTCCAAGGTGTACTAGCTAGATGGATAAAGAACTGGCTGGGCAACAGGAGACAGAGAGTAGCAGTAGAAGGGAGTTTCTCAAAATGGAGACGTGTGACCAGTGGTGTTCCACAGGGATCTGTGCTGGGACCACTGTTGTTTGTGATATACATTAATGATTTGGAGGAAAGTATAGGTGGACTGATTAGCAAATTTGCAGACGACACTAAGATTGGTGGAGTAGCAGATAGTGAAGGGGACTGTCAGAGAATATAGCAGAATATAGATAGATTGGAGAGTTGGGCAGAGAAATGGCAGATGGAGTTCAATCAGGGCAAATGCGAGGTGATGCATTTTGGAAGATCCAATTCAAGAGTGAACTATACAGTAAATGGAAAAGTCCTGGGGAAAATTGATGTCCAGAGAGATTTGGGTGTTCAGGTCCACTGTTCCCTGAAGGTGGCAACGCAGGTAAATAGAGTGGTCAAGAAGGCATACGGCATGCTTTCCTTCATCGGACGGGGCATTGAGTACAAGAGTTGGCAGGTCATGTTACAGTTGTATAGGACTTTGGTTCGGCCACATTTGGAATACTGCGTACAGTTCTGGTCGCCACATTATCAAAAGGATGTGGATGCTTTGGAGAGGGTGCAGAGGAGGTTCACCAGGATGTTGCCTGGTATGGAGGGCGCTAGCTATGAAGAGAGGTTGAGCAGATTAGGATTATTTTCATTAGAAAGACGGAGGTTGAGGGGGGACCTGATTGAGGTGTACAAAATCATGAGAGGTATAGACAGGGTGGATAGCAAGAGGCTTTTTCCCAGAGTGGGGGTTTCAATTACTAGAGGACACGAGTTCAAAGTGAAAGGGGAAAAGTTTAGGGGGGATATGCGTGGAAAGTTCTTTACGCAGAGGGTGGTGGGCACCTGGAACGCATTGCCAGCGGAGGTGGTAGATGCGGGCACGATGGAGTCTTTTAAGATGTATCTAGACAGATACATGAATGGGCAGGAAGAAAAGAGATACAGAACCTTAGAAAATAGGCGACATGTTTAGAGAGAGGATCTGGATCGGCGCAGGCTTGGAGGGCCGAAGGGCCTGTTCCTGTGCTGTAATTATCTTTGTTCTTTGTTCTTTTTAAAATAAACATCATGTACAAAGTACATTGACAATAAAGGAGAGTTTGTGGAAAAACAACATCAATGACGTTAAGAATGAAGACAAAAATATTATGAAGTCAAAATTTTGATTGCCGAGGAATACAAAAGGAATAGTAAAGTATTATACAGACATTGTTAGAAATAGAAATTAAAATATTTAAAATAGAAACACTGGGATACCAGTAAAAATTAGAGAAAATAAATCCTTGGTCCTGGATGAATTGAATCTGTATCAGGCAATCGATAAAACATTTAGTTAAGGGGAAGGGGTGGTGTAGTGGAAACATTCACTGGACTAGTAATCCAGAGGCCAGTCTCTGGGACATGGATTGGAATTCCACCACAGCAGTTGGTGAAATTGGAATTAGACCTGGACAAACAGGTCAGTGGCAAGTGGTACAAAGGAAAACCACAAAGAAAAAACCTCTAAAAGCGGAGCAGGCCACCACCCAAACCAATGGCAAGAGGAGGCTTCCTTCTGAAACAGACGACAACAGCTCCTTTTCACTGGATGGGGAAATGCTGGAATGACGGCCCCTTCAAAAGAGGTGGCAGAACTCCAAGGAGCTGGAAGATAAAGCCTCCCAGCCCCCGGGCACTGGAAGCAGTAATGGGCCCGGCGTGCCCCAACCCCAAAGCGCCACACGTAACGACGTGGCCAACGCATCCCAGCTCCGGGACACGAGAGCAAAGACACGTCTGGCACACATCAGCTCCGGGAAGCCGGGAGCAGTGATGTTTTCGATGAGAAACAGAGGGGAACAGCAGAGGAAAACCCAATCCTTGCTGCCTGCAAGACCCCCCCGAGGTCACCCCAGCGGAACAAACCCTGCATGTAAAACCAGGAGGGGTTTCTGAGCCCAACCAACGTGAAACAGCTTGCGCACACTATGGGTATTGAGGAACATCCCGAAGGACTGGGACTAGCGAGGACAAATGGTATGGGAAGCAAAAACCAACTTTTTAAAAATGGGTGTAAGAATTGCTTCCATTAATGTGCGTAGCATTAAATCCACTACGTGATGTGTTTCAACCTTGGATTACCTCACCAAGATCAAAGCTGACCTACTGTTTCTGCAGGAGTGTGGAATACCACACCTCAGCACCTACAGGCAGTGGTCGCGATGGTGGTCCCACGGGCCATCGAGCTGATCGGGGGGTAATGATTGCCGTTCCTCCGGCCTGGGTATTCTGCTGCGGGGAGGTAACGTCACCATCTCCGAAGTTAAGGAGGTGGTGGGTGGTTGCCTCCTCATAGCAGACGTAATGTACAACAATGCTCTGCTCCGGTTGATCAACGTGTACGCCCCGGTTCAATGCAGCGAGCGGCTGACCGTCTTCCAGCAGCTCCCACTGCTGCTGGCGACGTCCAGGCCGGTCATCCTAGGCAGTGACTTCAACTGCATCATCAATGTGGCTGGACGATCCGGCAGTGACGACAGCAAACTGGACGCTACATCCAGATTCCTAATAGAAACAGTTGAAGATGCCAAACTGCACGACATCTTCAGCGAACCTGCAGACGGAGCGCAGCGCAGATACACATGGTCAAGATCGGACGGGTTTGCCCGTTCCAGGATTGACTTCCTGTTTGTGTCCCGTGCTGTCACGTTCGGATCCACCGACGTCAAGCCGGTGTTCTTCTCCGACCACTGCCTCTTACTGGCCGACTGTCACTTACAGGATGACCAGCGGGTTTGCAGAGGGACGTGGAAGCTCAGTACGACACTGCTGACCTCAGAGAACGTTAAGGAACTCAAAAGGGATTACAAATGTTGGAGGACCGTGAAACCCCTCTTTGAGTCTCCTGTTCACTGGTGGGAAGGAGGTTCTTTCTCCACAAAGGTTTTCAGAGGGTGAGAGAGAGACAGAGGGAAATGTCCCAACTCCAGAAAAGTATGAAAATCTGCTCCGGCTGCAGTCAATGGGCATCGAGGTCAAGGAGGACCTCCAAGAGGTGAAGAGACAGCAGGCCTCGCTCTTTGCCCCGGAGGCCTCCAAGATCATCTTCCGGTCCAGAGCATTGAGCAGGATGAGACGTGCTCGCGTTACTTCTTCTAAAAGATAACTCTGTTATCAGCAGCCTGAAGGAAGAGGATGGCTCGGTGACGTCTTCACAGTCCAACATACTAAGGATATATTTTGAAAGTTGTATGGTCAGTTTAAACTGCTCGTATAAAAGGTTAACTTTCTGCTAGTCTGAAAGGGGATAGGAAGAACATTCTCAAATGGACTAGTGATGATGTCACCACCTCTATTCCTATGACAACAGAACAAATCACGTGCTCTGGAGTCGTCTGAACAGGTTTATTACAAACAAATGAGAAATTTGTATTTCAGAATGCTTTCCACTGACAATGTTTCAAAATGACAGCTCTCTCTTTTCTTAGATCCCTTTGTTAAATTCTCTTCTTTCTCATCTTTTCTAACAGCATTTTAATTTAGTGCCTCCAAATTAATTCCTCCTAACCCTTCTCTAATTCCTGTCTACGTTTGTTCAGGACGGCTCACTAAAATGGTAAAACAACCCAAAATTATTTACTGCCGACCTTCTTAGATCTTTTATCTTTCCTCATGATTGCTGCACATCACATGTCCACTTTCTTGGCCTTCAGTATTTTTATTCGCCCTCCAAATCCTGAATATCTACTTTTTTCATCAATTCTGTTGATTTACTCAATTTTGTATGTCTATGACACAGAGCTACCATTGCCATTTCTGTTTTATCCTTTGTTTGTTCATTTGTTCTTTTCCTCAGATGACATTTTAGTTTCTGAAAAGTAACTTGCTAAATTACACTCTACTTTTTACATCTCACAATTATCCCAAATTCAAATAACAATGTTTCTGCAAATGTTGTTCTCTATCTTCATAGAAACCACCCAGATTGTTTTGTTTCTCAAAATTCGATTATCCCCTTAAACTTCAAAACATCTCCATCAGGGAGATTCGAGATTAAATTCCAATTGTTTCCAAACTTTCCACATTTTTGTAAGAGGTTCCGAACCCAAGGAAATTGTTTTTGATAAAATGATTTAAACTTAATTCAGACTAATGCTTTATTAACTGCACACAGAACAGAACAGCACGTGTGTTTTTAAGGAAATGGTAAATTACATCATTTTTTTCATGTTCTTTCTTCAAGCGCATTTTCAAATGACTGTAATAAAACCAAAAACCTGAAGAAAAAGTGATTTAACATTCTTTACAACCAATGACTTAACACCAGCTTCTTAAACTAACTTTAAAATCTTTCCCATATCTCCTTGAATCATCCTTTCTCTCCCTTAAACCAGTTTCCAATCCCAGATGTGTGCTGCTTAAAAACAATCCGTAGAGCAAGTCTTTAAATTAAACTACAAAAAGGCAATAGCAGATTTAAAAGCAAAGTGTTTTAAAATTTCAAATTGGATTTCTGCCAGGTATCTTCAAGCCTGCCATAGTGATAAGGGATCAGATGGGGAAGAATTTGTTAATTGTGTCCAGGATAGTTTTCTGAAGCAGTATGTGGATGGCCCTACGAGAGAAGGGGCTACTACACTTGACCTCCTCTTCGGAAATGAGGATGGGCTGGTGGTGGATGTGTCACTGGGGAGCACTTTGGGACCAGTGACCATCACTCTATTAGCTTCAAGATAGTTATGGAAAAGGATAGGCCTGGTCCTCAGGTTGAAATCCTAAATTGGGGGAAGGCTAATTTCGATGGCGTCAGACAGGAACTCTCAAAAGTTGAATGGGAGAGGCTGTTTACAGGAAAAGGGACGTCTGGCAAGTGGGAGGCTTTTAAAAGTGAGATAGGAAGACTTCAGGGCCAGCATGTTCCTGTTAGATGGAAATGCAAGGCTGGCAAGTTTAGGGAACCTTGGTTGACGAGGGATATTGAGGATCTGGTCAGGACAAAGAAGGAGGCATATGTCAGGGAGAGGCAGCTGGGGTCGAGAGAGTCCCTCAAGGAGTATAGGGGATGTAGGACTACACTTAAGAAGGAAATTAGGAGGGTGAAAAGGGGCCATGAGATTTCCCTGGCAGATAACATAAAGGAGAATCCTCAAAGATTCTATAAGTATATTAAGAGTAAAAGGGTAGCTAGGGAGAGAGTAGGTCCCCTTAAGGATCAGTGTGGCAATCTATGTGTGGAGCGAGGTCTTAAATGAATATATCTCGTCTGTATTTACCATGGAAAAGGTCATGGAAGCTAGTGAGTTCAAGGGAGGGAACACCAATATCCTGGAGCATATCAACATTACAAAGGAGGAGGTGTTGGAGGTTTTGAAGTGCATTAAGGTGGATAAATCCCCAGGACCTGACCAGGTGTATCATAGGATGCTCTGGGAAGCAAGGGAGGAGAATGCTGAGGCCCTGGCAGAGATTTTTGTATCATCGTTAGCCACGGGTGAGATACCGGAAGACTGGAGGATAGCTAATGTTGTGCCTTTATTTAAGAAGGGTAGCAGGGATAAACCAGGGAACAACAGGCCGGTGAGCCTTACATCAGTGGTGGGAAAGTAATTGGAAGGGATTCTGAGAGACAGGATTTATATGCATCTGGAAAGGCATGGTCTGATTAGGGAAAGTCAGCATGGCTTTGTGCGTGGGAAATCATGTCTCACGGATTTGATTGAGTTTTTCGAGGAGGTGACCAAGAGGATTGATGAGGTCAGGGCGATGGACATTGTCTACATGGACTTTAGCAAGGCCTTTGACAAGGTCCCGCATGGTAGGCTGGTCCAGAAGGTTCGAACAGAAGGGATCCAGGGTGAGCTAGCAAATTGTATACAAAATTGGCTTGGTGATAGGAGGCAGAGGGTGGTAGTGGAGGGTTGTTTTTCAGATTGGAGGCCGGTGACCAGTGGCGTGCTGCAGGGATCGGTGCTGGGCCCTCTGTTGTTTGTCATATTTCTTGATGACTTGGATGTGAATGTAAGGGGCATGATTAGCAAGTTTGCAGATGACACCAAAATTGGTGGTATAGTGGATAGTGAAGAAGGTTGTCTAAGGTTACAACAGGATATAGATGAACTGGGAAAGTGGGCAAGGAATTTAACGCAGACAAGTGTGAAGTGAAGTGATGCATTTTGGGAAGTAAAACCTGGGCAGGACATATACAGTGAATGGCAGAGCCCTGGGAGTGTTCTTGAGCAGAGAGACCTTGGGGTGCAAATACATAGTTCCCTGAAAGTGGCAACACAGGTAGACAGGGTGGTGAAAAGTCCTGGGGAAATTTGATGTACAGAGAGATTTGGGTGTTCAGGTCCATTGTTACCTGAAGGTGGCAACGCAGGTCAATAGAGTGGTCAAGAAGGCATACGGCATGCTTTCCTTCAACAGACGGGGTATTGAGTACAAGAGTTGGCAGGTCATGTTACAGTTGTATAAGACTTTGGTTCGGCCACATTTGGAATACTGCGTGCAGTTCTGGTCGCCACATTACCAAAAGGATGTAGATGCTTTGGAGAGGGTGCAGAGGAGGTTCACCAGGATGTTGCCTGGTATGGAGGGCGCTAGCTATGAAGAGAGGTTGAGTAGATTAGGATTATTTTCATTGGAAAGACGGAGGTTGAAGGGGGACATGATTGAGATGTACAAAATCATGAGAGGTATAGACAGGGTGGATAGCAAGAAGCTTTTTCCCAGAGTGGGGGATTCAATTACCAGGGGTCACGAGTTCAAAGTGAGAGGGGAAAAGTTTAGGGGGGATATGCGTGGAAAGTTCTTTATGCAGAGGGTGGTGCGTGCCTGGAACGCGTTGCCAGCAGAGGTGGTAGACGCGGGCACGATAGTGTCTTTGAAGGTGTATCTAGACAGATACATGAATGGGCAGGAAGCAAAGACATACAGACCCTTAGAAAATAGGCGACAGGTTTAGATAGAGGATCTGGATCGGCGCAGGCTTGGAGGGCCGAGGGGCCTGTTCCTGTGCTGTAATTTTCTTTGTTCTTTGTTCTTTGTGTTTGGCATGCTTGCCTTCATCGGCCGAGGCATTGAGTACAAGAGTTGGGACGTCATGTTACAGTTGTACATAACGTTGGTGAGGCTGCATTTGGAGTACTGTGTGCCGCACTACAGGAAAGATGTGATTAAGCTAGAGAGCGTGCAGAAAAGATTCACAAGGATGTTGCCTGGTTTGGAGGGCTTGAGTTATTAAGAGAGATTGGATAGGCTGGGTCTGTTTATCCTGGAGTGAAGGAGGCTGAGAGGCGACATGATAGAGGTATATAAAATTATGAGAGGCATAGATAGGGTAGATAGCCAGAGTCTGTTTCCCATGGTAGGGGTGACTGAAACTAGAGGGCATAGATTTAAGGTGAGAGGGAGGAGGTTTAAAGGGGATCAAAGGGGTAAATTTTTCACAAAAAAGAATGGTGAGTATCTGGAATGAGCTGCCTGAGGAGGTGGTGGAGGCAGGAACAGTAGCAACATTTAAGAGGCATCTGGACAGGTACTTGAATGAGCAAGGCATAGAGGGATATGGAATTAATGCAGGCAGGTGGGATTAGTATAGATAGGCATTATGGTCAGCATGGACACGGAGGCGAAGGGCCTGTTTCTATGCTGTACGACTCTATGACTCTATGGGGATAGTGCAGGAAGGTGGAGTTAGGATAATAGATCAGACATTATCGTATCGAATGACAGAGCAGAACCAAAGGGCCGAATGATCTACTCCTCTTCCTATCTCTGATGTTCTTTTGTTCATATGCCTGTGATGTGTTTTACTTTGTAAGTCTTCTGGGACTTGTTTTTCCTTATTTTTGACAGTTTGTCTCTGTCACTGAAGCTGTTTGGTCAACTTCCAAATTCATCTTAAACATTTGAATGATTGGCAAGAAATAGCTGCTGATCTGCTGAGTGTATTTTCCATATAGGACACAAATGTCTCAGGGGAATGTGGATCGTAGCCAAGTTAAATCATATGAAAATGGCCATTGTACAGACCAGCTAATAGTGGAAGGGAATTAGAGGAAAATATGAAGTGAATAAAATTCATCGTGTATTAATCATGGGAGATTTCAACTACAACAAATAATCTGGAAAGAAGAAAAATTATATCCTGCTAAAAAAAAACAGACTACTCAATAATGAGATACCAGGGATAAATAAAGTGGAAAGCACAGAATTAAACCTAAAATAAACATCATGTACAAAGTACATTGACAATAAAGGAGAGTTTGTGGAAAAACAAAATTAAAGAATTTAAGAAGGAAGACAAAAATATTATGAAGTCAAAATTTCGATTGCCACGGAATACGAAAGGAATAGTAAAGTATTATACAGACATTGTTAGAAATAGAAATTAAAATATTTCAAATAAAAACACTGGAATACCAGTAAAACATAGAGAAAATAAATCCTTGGAACTGGATGAATTGAATCTGTATCAGGCAGTGAAAATTGCATTGAGAGCATCACAGTTAGTTAAGGGGAGGGTGTGATGTAATGGGAATGTCACTGGACTAGTAATCCAGAGGCCAGGCTAATGCTCTGGGGACATGGATTGGAATTCCACCACAGCAGTTGGTGAAATTAGAGTTCAATTGATAAATCTGCAATGAAACACCACTCTAATGGAGACCATGAAACCATTGTCAATTGTTGTTAAAACCCATCTGGTTCACTATTTTCCTTTCGGGATGGAGATCTGCCATCCTTACCTGTCTGACCTACATGTGACTCCAGAGCCGAGCAATGTGGTTGACCCTGAAATGGCCTAACAAGCCACTCAGTTGTACCAAACCGCTACGAAGCCTAAGAAAAGGAATGAAACCAGACGACCATCAGGCATCGATCTAGGAACCGGAAACAACAACAGCAAACCCAGCTCTGTTGACCCTGCAAAGTTCTCCTTCCAACATCTGGGGGTTTGTGCCAAAATTGGGAGAGCTGTCCCACAGACTAGTCGTGCAACAGCCTGATGTAGTCATACTCCTGGAATTGTACATTACAGTCAATATCCCAAACACCACCATCACCATCCCTGGGTATGTCTTGTCCCACCGGCAGGGCTGACCCTCCAGAGGTCACGGCACAGTGGTGTACAGTCAGGAGGGAGTTGCCCTGGGAGTTGTCAACATCGATTCCAGATCCCATGAAGGTTCATGGCATCAGGTCAAACATGGGCAAACATGGGCAAGGAAACCTCCTACTGATTACCACCTAATGCCCTCCCTCAGCTGATGAAACAATCCTTGCCCATGCTGAACACAAATTGGAAGAAACACTGAGGGTAGAAAGGGCGCAGAATGTACTCTGGGAGGGGGAATTCAATGTTCATCATCAAGAGTGGCTTGGTAGCACCACTACTGACCAAGCTATCCTGAAGGACATGGTTGCTAGTCTGGATCTGCAGCAGGTGGTGAGAGAACCAACAAGAGGGAAAACCCTACTTGGCCTCATCCTCACCAATCTGCCTTTCGCAGATTCATCTGCCAATGACCGTATTGGTTGGAGTGACCATTATACAGTCCTTGTGGAGATGATGTCCTGTCTTTACATTGAGGATACCCACCAATGTGTTGTGTGGCACTACCACCGTGCTAAATAGGATAGATTACTAACAGATCGAGCCACTCAAAATTGGGCTTCCATGAGGTGCTGTGGACCATCAGTAGCAGCAGAATTGCACTCAACCACAATTTGTAACCTAATGGTCCAGCATATCACTCACTCTACCATTACCATCAAGCTGGGGGACCAACCCTGGTTCAATGACAAGTGCAGGAGGGCATGCCAGGAGCAGCACCAGGCATACGTAATAATGAGGTGTCAACCTGGTGACACGACAACACAGGACTACTTGCATGCCAAACAGCATAAGCAGCATGTAATAGACAGGGATAAGTGATGCCACAACTAACAGATAAGTTGTAAGCTCTGCAGTCCAGCCGCATCCAGTCGTGAATGGTGGTGGACAATTAAACAACTAACTGGAGTTGGTGGCTCCAAAAATATCCCCATCCTCAATGATGGGGGAGCCCAGCACTTCAGTGCGAAAGACAAAGCTGAAGAATTTGCAACAATCTTCAGCCAGAAGTGCCGAGTGGATGATTCATCTCATCCCCCTCCTGAGGTCCCCCAGCATCACTGATCCTCACTAAATACAGGCGAGGTACCAGACGATTGGAGGCCTGTGAATGTTGTACCATTGTTTAAAAAGGGTGCGAGGGATCGGCCAAATCATTATAGAGTGGCCAGTCTGATCTCGGTAGTGGGTAAATTATTGGAATCAATTCTGAGGGACAACATAAACGGCCACTTAGAAAGGCACGGATTAAGCAGGTATAGTCAGCATGGATTTGTTATGGGAGAATTGAGTCTTGCTAACTTGATTGAGTTCTTTGAGGAAATGTCGAGGAGAATTGATGAGGGTATTGAGGTGGATGTGGTCTCTGTGGATTTTAGTAAGGCATTTGATAAGGTCCCACATGGCAGACTGGTCAATAAAATGAAAGCCATGGGATACAAAGAATGTGGCAGGGACAGAAAACAAGTCGATGAATGTTTTTTTGAGAATGAAAAGCTGTTTCCAGTGGCGTTTCACAGGGCTCAGTGTTGGGCCCCTTGC